>NC_091120.1:63762492-64413564 GCF_040183065.1 Periplaneta americana | reverse complement strand
TCTTTGCTAAGTGAAAAGGTACGTAATTTCGCTAAAAAAAATAAAACAACATCTATTGACAGGTTATTCGCATTTTTATCATATTTTGCGTTCACTCAAAAATAAATGAGTAACAAATCACAACTTAATGTTTTTATTATGGGTATATTCACTTAGAAGTAATACAATGTCACGTTTAGATTAGTACTGGTATAGGTGCCCGAGAGACTAGCCATATCAGAGACAGGTCACTACCGTACATGGCGAAGTTCTTAAGAGAGTTTTGAGGCTTAGTCTACCTAAAAAATTTGAGTTATTATTGTAACAGTAGGCCTATAAGTTCGTAATAACGATATGTCGTAACACTTGATTGCACTCCGATCCTCCCATATATTAAGTTCACTGTCGGCAGTCATTCCAGTATGGAGAGAGCAGTGCGAGCAGCGAGGCTAAAGACAAAAGCCTCTAAAGGCATGATTACGACCTTGATTTGCAAGCTAGATGGGGGACCGAGGAGGGGTATCAATTTGCTATATCTCTGTATGGGATGAAGCTGGTCTTCCTTCACAGTATTACGTCGCGCTATATTGGTGTTCTCTGAAAGTGCTGCGTTGTTGAGTTTAGTTTAATCAAAAGTGCAGGCAGGTGTGTGTGTTACATATTAATTTTGTGTAAAATGGTTCATACTGAGAGAACATTGAGGTCATTAATTGTAGAATTAAAAAAAGAAATTGTTTTCTTACAATGTGCTTACAAAGATAGGAGATCGACACCACATTTACATATTAAATAGCGGATGGAAGAAGACAAATTTTCAATTGCCATGGTATAAGAAATATCCTTAGGTAACAGGGTGCTCTGAGACAAATAAATTATATTATTTTACCTGTATACTGTTTGGCGGTGAAAATGAATGGTAATCATCTTCTTGTGGGATCTGTGTCATAAAAAATATGACAGAAAAGTCGAGAAACATCTGCTCTATAAAAAAATACAAGGTAAGCAGTTTTTTTTTCAGCCTACTCAGTATTTTCGTGTTATGTTCCACGTTAATCACTTATACTTTACTTCAGTCATTGAGAAATGAAATATAATCTACTTATATTTAATTGATTAACTAGCGGACTTACTCGTGTTAATTATGTAAGATTTGTGCGGCTTACAGCTGTTTCAGTGCTTCACGCACCATCCTCAGAGCCTACTAGATCACGGCGTCATCTCGAACTTCTCTGCCTGTTATGTGGGTGTGTTTGATTGTTGAAAGGTGTTGCAGAGTGAAGTCAAATAGTGTGTGTGTACTGAAATTAACAAGCAGAGAAGTTCGAGATGACGCCGTGACCTAGTAGGCTCTGAGGATGGTGCATGAAGCACTGAAACAGCTGTAAGCCGCACAAATCTTACATAATTAACACGAGTAAGTCCACTAGTTAATCAATTAATTATATTCAAGTGTTAAAAGTAGTGTACGCAAGATTCAAAATGGATCTACTTATATATTACACATTTACTACCTATCTCATTCTTCAATCACTCTGAAGTAAGACAGTACTTACTGATATGTTACTATTCTCTTTTTCTTTTTCTTTTTTTTTTTACCTGTTATGAACTGACAACCCTACTGCTACTCAGTGTCGAGTGTGCGATACTTAAAATTTCGCTATCTACAGTCCTTTTCGATGCCCCTAATGGGATAGCTTTGATTTAGCTTTGCCAATTCATTCATACATTTTTTCGTTTATTTCTTCATTCGCTCATTAATTAATATTTCACCCACCCATCCAATCATCCATCCATCCAAATGTGAGGTAACATCTATCATGTAAATTATCTACTGCCTATGACTGGTATCTGAAGCTTTTAAAAGAATTTGAGATGATGAGAATGCTCACTCACTCACTCGCCCACACACCCATCCCATTAAAGTTACGGATGAAAGGAAGCTGCAACTACACTAATGAAAACTCGTTAGTAATGCTCCCAACTTTACTAAATGTATTAGCGAAGAATGACTGTGATACTAAGGTGTTGCAAAACTCAGGGTTATGGACCACAGAAATAAGACTTTCAATACCCTCGCCTATAAGAGTGACTTTTTCAACTCCTAACTTTCTCCAAACACCAGCACCGCAGAGCTCTGTCACAGACAGTACATTCGACTTACATACACTGAAAATTAAACAAGAACTACAGACATGTTGAGTGAGACTGACTGACATCCTAGATCATATATACCCAGATTGCTCGGCCTTATAGGCTTTGATGGTAACAACTTTTGTCAAGTTTACTATGCTGCCATCTAGTTGTTACATAAGGAGTCACGTCATAACTCCCATTTGAATTGTATTAGCGACTGTACTGCCATCTCGTGTTAGTTTACAGTGGACGGGTGGCGATCCTGGTGATTGTTCTCTTCAAAGTGCTGCCAATTTTAATATAGGGATGAGCTATCTGTTACATATATGATCTAGACTAACTCACCGTATCTTTGAGGTAGTGGAGTGCTTTAATTGGCACGGGTGTGTCTCCGACGTAAGGCTTCCAAATCTCCACGACACATGTCTCCTGAGTTCTAGGCAGCACCGATATCTTCTTGACAAGTCCGTCAGCAGTAGCCACGTACATCATGTGCACGGCTCGATGCAGCTTCGTGGGCAGCACATGGATGGCGATGTGTGTCAGCGTCTCCAATCGCCCGGTGTACAGAGGATGGAGCGTGGCCGGCTGCACTGCACTGTCCATCAGCTGGTACCGGTTCGAGTCCAGCAGCTGGTGAGAGTGGCTCTGGGACGGGGTGGATTGACATTCGAAGTGGCGCTTGTGAGGCGATACATGGCGCTCCCACGCAGAGCCAGGATGTTCCTGGTGCTTAAATGGTCCCGAAAATGCAGCAGTTATGGACGACATGTTGAAGGCACAAATCGCTGATCCGGGAATGCTATTACTGGAAAAGCAAAGAATTTGCATCAGTGGAGACTGATAATTTATTAAATTTAAGTATTAATTTCATCAGATTGCTTGCACAGGATATACAGGTTCTAGATTGTACTACAGTTCGACATTTGAAAGAACTAATGTGTGAGAAATATGACTGAAAACAGTCACATTGCATGTTACAGTGTTATCATTAGGGAACGGATTTCTAGTTCCTTATCTATTTTGTTTGCTACGTTCTAGACGTGTATTATTCAGATATCTCTACGTTTCATGTGCACAGGTTCCCCCTATTAAAATTCTATAGGACCTAAAATGCCTAAACTTACTTACTTTGAGCCATAAATTCCTATAAATGCCTAAAAACTATCTATTAATTTGAGAAAAATTCGTTACTGCACCGAGAATCGAACCCGGAATCTCTGAGTTGTGCGCGCTAAGCGCTTTTTCCATCTGAGCTATACTGGGACACGATCCATGATGCCGGCTGAACTCCTCTCATTGTATTATCAATGAGGATGGCGAGACCTCATATATGAATATGCCTAAAAACTATGTTTGTGCCTGAAAAGCGCATTTTAATATTTTCGCGTATATTTAATATCGGTACTAAAAATGCAAAAATTCCCCCCGAAAAAGTTACAAAAATGGTATTAAAAAAAACTATCTTACACACTAGTCTGGCAAGTTCGTTACATATTGATCTTAGAAGGGGAGGGAAAGTTTTACCTAATTACCTGGACTTGAAGTTCGTTGGGAAAAGTCCATTCTAGCATAAAAGGGGTGGTAGGTTGTCCAGGTTAGGCGAGAGCTTACAAATTAGTTTTCGCGTCAATGCACCCCTTTTTTGCGAAATGAAATTGACCAATTAGCAATCAGTCTCTTTCACTGATAGCATTTGAGTCTTCAGTTCAGTAGAGAGACCATAACAAAACAATTCGTGTCATTCTGTCACAAATTTGGAGTCCCAACAATAACAATTAAGGAAATTTCTATGATAGCTTTGAAGGGTTCTCTGCAGGTTTTACGGCGACACTTGTATTTCAATTCAAATTGAATTTTCTCAGTCTATTTTTATCTGTATTTTTTATTTTACTACAAATTTTCATTATGTGAAGTATTATCTACTGTAAATGTTATTTTATTGTAAAAAATTTTTTGTAAGACATTTTTAATGTAATCTTAAATGTTACTGTTTAACATTCTTTGTCTTCGACAACTTCACCAAGTTGAGAAAGATTAAATATTAAATTAAATTAATCATTGTCAGAACCGGTTATTTATTCATAAATTCCACCTAAAATGGAATATTCACTAAATTTATTAAAATTATTAATTGTTAATATTTTATATAAACTCCTAAAAATTCTAAATTGGATTTTGTAAATTTCTAAATCTTTGTTTTTTAGCACCTAGAAATCCGTTCCTTATTGTCATAACTGCCTGCTATAAAATACATACATACCGTACTGTGGACTTTAAAAATAACGAGGCAATTTAAAGTACACGCACGCGCACACTCGCCCATGCGCATACACAAATTCACTGTTACAGTGAATTATAGAGCTACTGTATGAATTTGTGAGTTATTCCTTCAGTTTATATTACTTACCTCGGCGTCGTAAAAGTAGCGTAAACCATATCCTCTGACTCCACGTAGGCCATTCCTTGAATTTCATCAAAATAGAACGGGTACTCTCCTGGTATAGAGCAATTGAGCCGTGCTTTTACGAATGTTGTCCAATTGTCTTTCAGCATAAATTGGCCGCCACTGTCATTTTTGCATACTCGTGCAATGCGAGAATATATGATCTAAAACATTAACAGAACGATAAGTTAAGCAAAAGATAAGCATTTTTATCGAGACAATATGAGTTATTCACATTGCACTGCTTATTTAATGGACTCTTAGATGTCATTGAAGTCAAAACACACGCCACTCTCTTAGATTTCCAAGGTAAAATATTCATGCAAAGAGGAATGCTAACCAACAAAATGTACGGATAAGATGTCACGTTAGAGACATAATTATACCTCAGATTTGACTCGAAATGTTTTATCTCGTCGAGCAGTAAACCTACAGTGTATCGTGAATCCAATAAATATTACGGGAAGTTTCTTCTCGGACATAACGCTTAAACTAAATCGCCGAACTGATGCGGCAACTTCTCTGTCAGAAATGTAAGGCGTGCAACATAACACTAAAGGCGAGCAGTCAAAGTATACATTGTACATATACAATCAATTTGATATAAGAAACCACAATCACGATTACATACAAAAGTACACGATTTCTCATTGCAAACATTACAGGTACGTGAAATTCTGTTTCTATGAGATGAAAAGGAAGTGGAGTAGAAGAGGATGAGGAAAGTAGGAGGTGGATAAGATGAAAAGAATACGAGATGGAGAAGATATTGAGAATAGTAATTGAGAAAAGAGAAAGAAAAGAACAGGAGTTGTAGAAGAAAACCATGAGAAGAGAAGAAACTGGAGACTAAAATCGATGAGAAGAGTGGAAGATGAAGAAGAAAACGATGAGAAGAGTAGGAGGTAGAGAAGAAAATGATGAGAAGAGAAGAAAGTGGAGACTAAAATCGATGAGAAGAGTAGAATGTGAAGAAGAAAACGGTAAAAAGAGCAGGAGATGGGGAAAAACGATGAGAAGAGTAGAAAGTGGAGAAAAACAAATGAGAAGAGTAGAAGATGGAGAAGAAAACGATGAGAAGAGTAGGAGGCAGAGAAGAAAACGATAAGGAGAATAGGAAGTGGAAAAAAACAATAAAAAGAGTAGGATGTGGAGAAAAACGATGGAAAGAGTAGGATGTGGAGAAGAAAACGATGAGAAGAGTAGAAGGCGGATAAGAAAACGATGAGTGATTAGATTAGAAAGTGGAGAAAAATCGATGAGAAGAGTAGAAGATGAAGAGAAAAAAGATTAAAAGAGTAGGAGATGGAGAATAAAACGGTGAGAAGAGTAGGAGTTAAAAAAGAAAACGATGAGGAGAATAGAAAGTGGAAAAAAACATAAAAAGAGTAGGATGTGGAGAAAAACGATGGAAAGAGTAGGATGTGGAGAAGAAAACGATGAGAAGATAGGGTCGGGAAGAAAGGAAAACAATAAGAGTAGAAGTGAAGAAGAAAACCATGAGAGGAGCATGAGGTGAAGAAGGAGAATATGAGAGAAGAGTAAAAGGTGGAGAATAAAACTACGAAAAGAAGAGAGGAGAGTGAAGAAAACGAGGAAAAGAGTAGGAGGTGGAGAAGAAGAGGGTGAAACGAGTAGAAGATGCAGAAGAAGAGAATAACAGAAGAGGTGGATATAATCAGAGATGAATGAGAAGTGAAGAAAATTAAAATATTGTAATATGAGATTGGGAAGAAAACGAGAAAGAGTGTGGGATGAGATATGAATAAAAGAACGAGGAGTGGAAAAGGACAATAAGAACGAGCGGGTGAGAAGTAGAGAAGTATGATATGAAGGGATGCATGAGAATTACTAGAGAAGGATAAGTATGGGAGAATAAATGGGGATGTGAAGGATGGGAATAGAGTAAGAGAAGGAAAAGAACTAAAAAAAGATGAGAAATAAGAGTTGAAAAGAACAGTATGAATAGAATTGGAGAATCAGACCAAGTTGAGAACGATAAAAAGAAAAAATGAGAAATGAAAGCTGAAGGAAAGAGGAGATATTATGAAAAAAATTGTGATGTAAGACAATTAACACATACCTTTCCACAATTGATATACTCCACGGCACTCTCTCGGAAAAGGAAATACACGAAGTTTGAGGTCTCAAAAGAGCCAACGAATTGCGGCTCATTGAGCCATTTGCTGTCGAATTGCTTGGTGCGAATGGTCGATCCTGAAATTTCAGTGGAGGTGCGGGAGATGGCCAGGTCGGTTCCAGAGAAGTCCAAAGGGCTGCCAGCAAAATATTGGCCGGAGCGAGTCAGCAGGGCGGTGACGTTTGCCTGAGGGCTGTACGGACATCTCGCCACACCCTTTACCCACTCCAGCACGCTGCTCACATTCTCGATCTGCAAGAGGGAAAACATGTCATGTCCATGTACGATGTCGAATAATATAAACGAAAAGGTATCGACCGTTACAGTTAATATAACGCTATAAAACTACATTTTCCGAAAAACTATGAAATTTCCACCAATATACTGTATCATAATTTTTTGTTAAATATAACATGAGCTATTCGCTCTGGAAATCTACAAGGTTATTTCACTTCCACCCTGTATATAGCTTGTAGATACAAATTGCATGTTCTAAATGTATTTCTTCCTTCAAAGTAAAATGAAACGTTTCTTCTTCAAGGTAGGGTTTCTTTATCCCGAAAAAAATGCACATTCAATGTTTATAATTTATATTAACCTAATATCAGAAATACATGTTTACAACCTTACTTCCATATGTGGAGTACATACTAATAAATAAGTTTTACAGGAGAATGATAAGAATTATGAATTTATTTTTATAAGGACGAGAAAAGACCGATAAATTTTGCCTCAAGCCTTCTCATTCATAGAATAGGCATATGGACCTTTCACGTATCTAATCTATGATATGAAACCTTCTACTTTACTTCCTTACCGAAGGAAGTTTTCTAAAGAACTTCCCTTGCCCTTAATAGCTGTCGTGATAGCCATCCGTTCACTAGGGAGGCAACGTTAATGCTCTCACTGTAAACTTCTCCGATTGCTAATTATCATGTGATTGGATCAAGGTCCTGTTCCCAGAAGGGAAGAATTCACTTCGTCATGTTATTCCGAACACCTCTAGGACACTACCGCCTCCATCAAGAGCAAAGATCAAGATTACATGAAGCCTTACTTCCACGCTCTGCAGACACCTCCACCTTGCGATGCTTTATGAAGCTAATTATATCTTCTACGGACTTTCATTAGCAGCTGAATGTGGTGTAACTACCTTGAACACCCACCTCATTCCATCAAGGAAGAATAGGCTATATAAAACTGAAGTTTGGAATTTATTTACCTCTATTACATCGAAATAGGAAGAGGAGTACGTCAAGGATTCCCTTTATCACCTACCCTGTTCAACATCTACTTGGGGGATTTAGTTTTCAGAACATGAGAGGAATGATAGGAGGAGAAAGAAGAATAGAGTGCATAAGATTTGTTGTTGATATGGCGTTGTTAGCAGAAGAGATGATACTAAGGGATATGCTACTGGAGCTAAATGACAGCTGTGAGCAGTAAGGAATGAAGATAAATGTCAACAAGACGAAGGCCATGGTCATAGGAAGAAAAGTAAAGAAGGTAAACTTGCGAATTCTAAATGAGGCAGTAGAGTAAGTGGACAGCTTCAAATACTTGGGATGTAGGCTACTATAAGCAGTAACATGAGCTGCTGCCAGGAAGTCAAAAGGAGGATAGCAATGGCAAAGGACACTTTTAATAGAAAAGGAACATCTTCTGCGGACCTCTGGAGAAACTACTAAGGTCCTACGTTCATAGACATCTATGACGTAGTGCAGAGGGCGGCCACTAGAGGGAACCCAAGAGTTGGAACTTAATCTGAGACGATTCTGTCCGACGCCGGGGTGGTATCCGGTGTGGCTTAGTGGATAAAGCATCAGCACGTAGGGCTGAAAACCCGAGTTCAAATCCCGGCGCCGGAAAGAATTTTTCTCCGTTCCATTACTCTATCATCGTATGATGACGCAGAATATCTGCATGGAAATATCATATGTACTTCGGTACATTAAAATAATAATACTAAGGAAGAGACTAGCAAAGTGCTTTGTTTTGAGTGTAGCATTGTATGGAGCAGAAACATGGGCATTACGATGAAGTGAAGAGAAGCGACTAGAAGCATTTGAAATACGGATATGGAGAAGGATGGAAAGCGTGAAATTGACACACAAAATAACAAACGAAACTGTGTGGGTGAAGAAAGAATGATGTTGAAACTGATCAGAAAGAGGAAAAGGAATTAGATGGGTCACTGGTTGAAAAGAAACTGTCCTCTGAAGGATGCACTGGAAGGGATGATGAACGGGATAAGAGTTCGGGGTGGAAGATATCAGACAATAGACGACATTAAGGTATGTGGATCATATGCAGAGACTATGAGGAAAGCAGAAAACTGGAAAGACTGGAAAATGCTGGGTTTGCAGTGAAAGATCTGCCCTTGGGCAGAACACTATGAATGAATGACATCGAATTTAAATTTACTATTTCACTACTCTCAGTTATATGAAAAAAAAGAATAATTAGTGTAGGCTACATTTATAAAGGCGTACTCAAAAGTAATTCTAAGCCATATTCGCCTGAAGAAGATGCATGCTTCAGACTGGCAAAATACGGAACACGTGCTGGTTCAAGTCTTCATATGGAAGACATTTTCACATGGAGTCCGGCTACTGTATGGAACGAGTGTCCACTCAGCATCGTAATCGGAAAATGGAGAGCTACATCGAGGACAATAATAGTTTAGCAAACTACACGTAGTTTCAACGACAAGCGGGATCAATGTTTTTTTACTTGGTTATTTAAGGACGCTGTATCAACTACGAGGTTATTTAGCGTCGATGGGATTGGTAATAGCGAGATAGTATTTGACAGACAAGCGCTTCAACCGACTGAGCTACGCCGGTGGCCAGAGGATCAATGTTCTGATCACACGTTACGAAAATACTATTGGGATGATCGTCCACCTCTGCTACCAGCTTGTAGGCCTTCGCTCTATCAAGACTATTGTGTTACGCATGCAAACGTTAGAACATTTATTTTTTTGTAAATCGATGAGCTTCGACCTCAGAAAAGCAACAGTTAACTGGTCAATAGAGCGGAAAGTGCATTGAACTGTTGAAACGTATTGATGTCATGTAAATAAGGAATAAATTTAATCATTAAGTCATTTAGCGCAAAGACAGACAGGCCTTTTGAGTTCTCCTGCGCCAATCATAGCACCAAAAAACAAGGAAATGCAACCCGGAAAAATAATGTCATTGAAAGGCAAACAAGGCAACGCAAACATATGGTATACGTTCTTTTCGATATAAAACAGAGTAATCGCGATCGTTAACTATAATCTTTGCAGAGGCACAGATGCTTTCCCTTTGTCGCTTTGTAGAGACAGTGTACAGTATTATTTATCCTTCGTGGTGAACTGGAAAAGAGACATCGTTAATCGAAAAAGACGGGTAATGTCATAGTTGTTCTTACCTTACTTTTATGTTCTTTTAAAGTAATGTCACTTTTCTCTGAACATTACTACAAGCAATTATTTTTTCTGATCTCCATTCTAATTCTCAGAAGCAAAAAAATGTCCGGGATGAAGTGTCATCTTTATCTCCAAAACCCTTGAGGGTTTCGACTGTTTCAAGTGCAGTTTGTAGTGGAACACGTGATTCAAGTACCGTCGGATAATCCGATGATCGATTAACCGAGTCAGATAATCGAGGTTCTACTGTACCATCACAGACTTTACCCTGGTCTGCTAACCATGTTTAAATAACCGGTGATTAAAAGGTACTCCGAAATTACATTTTAATCACGGTTTTTATCCATGGAGTCATAATCCATGGTTACGTTCTTAACCGACGTTAATGCACATCGCCATGAGCGTATTCCGAATCTCAGAGCTGAATAATCTGATGGCATCACGGTGTTCCGAATTTCAACGATGACGTCACTGATGCTCCACTGGCGTCGCACCGGTCCCATCAGCTTGCAGAGGTGATGGCAGTATCCATCAGTCTCCATCAGTGAATCTGATTGGTTCTTGTATAGGGCGGGAATTATCAGACGAATGACATCGTGCACTGTTGTGTCATGGCGGTGTGTTCTGCTTTGGTTCTGTTAAAAAAATATGTTAATGGCATATGAGCGAACATGTCAACGGACCAGTTATTACTACTGGTTCAAGAAATAAATTGTTTATGCTCTCTTTTCTTTTAAAGAGTCGACCTGGTTGGCGAGTTGCTATAGCGCTGGCCTTCTATGCCCAAGGTTGCGGGTTCGATCCCGGGCCAGGTCGATGGCATTTAAGTGTGCTTAAATTCGACAGGCTCATGTCAGTAGATTTACTGGCATGTAAAAGAACTCCTGCGGGACAAAATTCCGGCACATCCGGCGACGCTGATATAACCTTTGCAGTTGCGAGCGTCGTTAAATAAAACATAACATTTAACATTTTATCTTTTAAATAAATTACAGTACGGAAATTTCGCAAAATCTTGCTAACGTAGCACAGACAACTTGCACAGCCGCCATGATAGCCATTAAACCTTCCAGCAGTTTTTTATATTTTTTTCCTATTTCGCTGCAGTGTGAAGTCATTGATGTCCACCGGTCCGGTGAGATTCGGAATACGCTGTATGCATCTTTAAGGGTATTCAAAATATGTATTAAACTACTGGAAACGCATGGTTAAAACTGTTCCCCATTACCACAGGTGTCTTAGAGAATTGCATAAAATGAAATAAATGTTTGTATTCGGAAGGGATTGTGAGTGATATATGCTTGAGACAAACATCTCGTCTCAAAAAAATTCTTCTTCCGTACATTACAGAATCATGTTCCCAAGGCCATTACTGCATTTGAGGCCATATACGGAACAAAACCCATCACTTATTCGATGAATAACAACGAATAAGCCAAATTTGGACAAAATGATAAACGCAGTGACAGCGAGCAGTAAAGCGTGTTGGTTTTATGACAGCCCCAGCAGGCGCCAAAGCACTTACCTCTCTCCACGAACACTGAGGCGAGAAAGCATTGGTACCGCACGTGAAGATTCTCTTGCCTGTCGTAAGCAGCACCTTGATAAAGTTGTGACAGTGCTCCTCGGTCTGGCCCTTGTTTTGACACAACTCCGCCTTCTCGGGTGGCGCCAGCCAGGACGCCTTCTGCAGCTCCGTCAGTTCCCTCAACGACAATCGGTACAGCGTGTCCCTGCAGACAACAGAAACATAATGAGCGTCGGGTCCTGTCAAAAAGTAATTTCGGCACATTACTCGTGATATATGGTCAACAAGATACCTGTGGAGAAGGGAATATTGTTTGGGCGATGTCGACAGCGTCTCTGATCCTGCTGTCGCCAATTTGATAGTGCCATAGCGTGTTGCCTTTTGTCTTTAACAGTAGGGGAGAAGAATACTGCTAGAGGCTGCAGACAGAGGAAGGGGAAGTAATCCGTTATTACGAAACAAAGGATTAGGGGACTCATCATCCTTGGGCAAACATGACGGCCACGTGCGGAGTGTTGGTTCCGTCTTCGGGAAGTCTGGCTTTTGACTTGTGAATGCGGCTATATTGAGATGTTTTACGCATTCTTGAATCCATCCTTAGAAGTTACAATACGTATAAATAACATCCTGTGATGATGAAAGAAGTTTATCCAGTCATAAAATTAACTTCAGACACAATAAGCATAAACTTCCATATACGTAAAGATTAATTTTTGGTCCTACAGAATTTATTTGTAACCATAAACTTCCATGAAAAATACACGGCACACGATTGCAATGCAATCCTTATTTGAGATGTGGCGATAAGCACATCATTCTTAAAGATTAAGTCATAAGTGCACATACTCTTGGTTTCACAAGTAAAGAACCTTCGTTGCAGGGTTGGGTTCAGGAAGCCATAAATCTGACTGACACGCTCCCCCAATTAGTGAAACTGTGGACAAAGATACCGCCAGGAGACCGCCGAGAATGCTGTGTTGTGAATTTTCCATTTTTGAAAGAATCCAACCAGTTGCAAAAGAAAATACATTTAAAGAGTCCAGTCAAGAGCAAACGTGGCAACAGCTTCCCCTAACTGGCCTGTCAATCACTGTCATCTGTGTAGAAGTGGTGTGAGGCCAGGGTTCTTTACTTGTGGAGCCGAGAGTATATAACGCTACATTTTATAGGTTTTTATGCTCGACCGTGCCGAAATGTAGTAATTATACACCTGGTAGCAGTCCTTTAATGCATGTCATTAAAGTACACCTACTCATTAAAGTACAGGTGTTTTCAGCCAATGACAACTCAGCTTACAGGTGTTCAGCCAATGGCAAGTCAGCTTTGTACCGTTATAAAACCGCAAGTATCGATTATTCTCGGATATGCAATCGAAAAGTCACGGAGGCTGGAAATTCAATACTGTCGCAGAAGGTTATGTTCCGTTACTATAATAATTAGCGTTAATTGTAAATAATATTCAAATAAATTCAATTTTTCATCTCGTTTTTCAATGTCGAATTCAATAATCAAGGTTATACCAAGTTTAACGGGATTACATCAAGGTCAATGACATTATTGTTCCTCGGAAAAAATCAATACTTTCGCGTCTGCGCACATCTCACAATTCACGACCTAGAACAAGGTCACTTCCGATCTTGTCAGATACAAATAAAATGTATAGCCTACATCTGAAATATGGTCGAGCATACTATAATGGTAATTAAGAAGCTCGTATGAAAATTATGAAACTCGCTCGTTTCATAAACATCCATACTCGCTTCTTAATTACTATCATTATAGGCTCGTTGCATAATGTACTATTAGTGTATGTTTTATATATATTTTACATAATTAAGGTCATGCTTACATTCATATTAACTAAAGGGTTTTATAGCACTGTTATGGGATTATCTTATCTTTTATGACAACTTTATTCAGGTAATTTTGGTTCACCGAACGGATATATCTTACAAGCATATACATATTTATGAGGTTGTGTTAAATGATGAAATAGAATCACAAATGCACACAATGAAAAATAAGAAAATCTAAAGATTATGCACACAAATACTTATTCTGTTTTAACAAATGATTTTATATAAAACACATCGAATCATTAAGATTTTGCCGGGTCCCATTCCTTAATGAAAGAATACCGCTACGCCTTTTTATTGAATTGATTTGAGTCTACATTATTATTATATTACATGTAGTGGATCCTGAAGTTAGAAAGAAGAGCTCTGGTATGTGTGGGGGCGAGGCTCAGGAATAAGATCATCTCTGCATGCCAAGAACGACCAAAATGGGAGGGGTCACAGTAACAAATTGCGGGATAAATTGAAAGTTCAAAACCTTTAAATCAGAAACATTATAAAAGCACTGCTAACAACGGAGAAGAGCGGATTACAAACGACTTTGCAGCAAGTTCATATAATCATAGTTTTGTAAGGCGAAATCCTCATCAATTTCTGGTTTTTCCTCCAGCTATAAATAAATTTCTTCTAACAGATATAAGCGTTACTTCAATTGGTTGCATATGTGACTCCGTACTATCTTGGCCATAATGAAGTACGAGTACACTGAACTGTGAAATATGTGACCAAGTCTCGAATTGAGGCGAAAGCAATTTGCATCTCAAAAGGAAGTTCTCAATAAGTTAAAAACACTTAAAATTGCAGAAGATTCTTTATTGTTGTTCATTAAGTTAAACCTGTCATTGTCCACCAATTCGTTTTGGAAACAATTATGAATCTCGCATAACCCAAAAGAAAAGAAAAGAAAAGAAAAGAAAAGAAAAGTTTCATGAATATGTTTGGTACCTTAAGCTTGAAACTGTAAATGCCAATGTTCAAATGTTACAGAGTAACTGAAGAGCAAACTTTCAATACCTGACATGTCCATTTTCAGAAAATGTTACAATATGTGTCTCTGTATTAAACGAAGATTTCTCTATGGTGAAATTTTATATGAATCCATAGCAAAAGAATGATGTTTAATATTTCACCATAGAAAAGGATTTTGTTCGTTGGAGAGATATAAGTTTAAGGCATCTGAAGTGTATTTTCTGAGTTCCTGTACGAATATGAAGTTTGAAACATACGAAATAAATTCAGCAAGATTTTTAATACTGCAAGGATGATATTAACGGGTGAGGGTTGCCAACGGGAAAGTTGTTGTTTGAATAATAGACTCAAACCCAGGTGTAGACGATGAGCCGAAAAAAAATAAAATTGAAGAAACAGGAGTAGAGTTAGAGGACTAAAATATGAAAATAAACAGAAGGAAAGAGATAAGAGGACTAAGACGTGAAGTAGAAGGAATGGAAGATGTGGAAAAGAAAGAGTAAAACCCAGTAGAGTATAAAAATGAAATATAAACAGTAGAAGAAACGGAAGTGAAAAAATAAGAGTAGAGCAGTGGAATAAACGGGAAGAGAAGTCGACAAAAAAGGATAAGGAGAATTAAAAGGAAAGTAGATAAAACAGGAAAAGCAGAAGAGAAGTAAAAACAGAAATAGCCAAATTTATTATCAACAATTCCATATTTAGGAATCGACCTTGTACAATGAGTATGCGGTGGCTTTGTTGTAGATAATGCAACACCTAATCGATTCTTTACATTCCATTTCTTACTATCATTTATTGTTACAGCTGCCGTAATACTAACTTATTATTTCTACATAATCCAATTGGATTAAACAGAAATATTGATAAAATATCAGGATCAGAAACGGGAATTAAAGACAAATTGTAGAATCGAAGTAAAAAGGTAGAGTAGAAGAGGGTTACAAAGAAAGTACGTAGAAGAAACGGAAAAACATCAGAAAAGAGTCCAAGAAACGGGAGAAGAGGAGAAAAGGGGAAGGAATTAGTAAAAGTAAGGGTAAAAGACGAGAAGAAACAGAATAAAGACGAGAAGAAACAGAATAAAGAAGATTAGAAGAGAAGTAAAAGAAACAGAAAAAGCACAAGGGGTGTACAAACACAGGAAAAATTAGAAGAGAATTGTAAAATTAGGTTAGGTTAATGAAAAGAAAAGGAGCATAAGAAACTGAAGTAGAAGAGGAATAGAAGGAACAGAAGAAGTGGAATAGAAGAAACAGAAGTAGGAAAGGAATATAAGTAACAGTAGTAGTAGAAGAGTTGAATAAGAACGGTAAAAGAAACGGTAGGTGAGTAAAAGAAACAGGAGTAGAAAAGCAGAAGAAAGAGTAGACGAAACAGGTGTAGAAGGCGATTAGGAGAAAGAAGAGTAGGAGAGTAGAAGAAACAGGGTGGAAGAAACAGTAGAGCAGTATAAGAAGAGCAGAAGATATACGTAGTAGAGGGTAGAAGAAACAGGATTAGAAAAGGAGTAGAAAAACAGGAGTATGAGTAGGAAAACAGGAGTAGAATAAGAGTAGAAGAAACAAGAGTAGAATAGGAGCAGAAGAAACAGGAGTAGAAGAGTAGAAGAAACGAACAGAATATAAGTAGAAAGAACAGGAGTAAATTGGAATAGAAGAAACAGGAGTAGGAGAAGAGTAGAAAAAAAGTAGAAGAAATAAGATTAGAAAAGGAGTAGAAAAACAGGTGTATAAGAGTATAAGAACGGACTAGAATAAGAGTAGAAGAAACAGGAGTAGAATAGGAGCAGAAAAAAACAGGAGTAGGAGAGTAGAAGAAACGAATATGAGTAGAAAGAACAGGAATAAATTGGAATAGAAGAAACATGAGTAGGAGAGAAGTAGTACAGGAGTAGAAGAAATAAGACTAGAAAAGAAGTAGAAAAACAGGAGTATAAGAGTAGAAAAACAGAAGTATAAAAGGAGAAAAACAGGAGTAGAATAAGGGTAGAAGAAACAAGAGTAGAATAGGAGCAGATGAAATAGGAGTAGAAGAGTAGAAGAAACGAATATAATATGAGTAGAAAGAACAGGAGTAAATTGAAATAGAAGAACAGGAGTACGAGAGAAGTAGAAAAAAGGAGTAGAAGAAATAATATTAGAAAATGAGTAGAAAAACAGGAGTATAAGTGTAGAAAAACGGGAGTAGAATAAGAGTAGAAGAAACAGGAGTAGAATAGAAGCAGAAGAAATAGGAGTAGGAAAGGTGAAGAGTAAAATAAACTAGAGTGGAAGAGGACTAGAAGTAGGAGAGTAGAAGGAGTACAACGAAACAGAAGTAGAAAAGGAATAGAATAAACAAGGGTAGAAGAATCAAAGTAGGAGCAGGAGGAATAAGAGTGGAAGAGTAGTAACAATAAGAGTAGAAGAAATAGGAGTAGAAGAGGAATAGAAGAGTTAAAGAAACAAAGTAGAGAAGTAGAAGAAACAAGAGAAGAGTAGTAGAAGAAACAATAGTAGAAGAGGAATAGAAGAAACGGGAGTAGAAGAGTAGAAGAACGGTAGGATTGGAATAGGAGTAGTAACAATAGAAGTAGAAGAGTAGTACAATAGAAGAAACAATGGATACAACCCTAACATAATAGACACACTAATAAAAAAGGCAAAATAAAAACAGAACAAACCAACACAAACAGCACGCGAGAATAAATACATAACATTAACATATCACAATACCAATACCCACAAAATTGCTACTTCATTCAGAAAACTAAAGTACAAAATTGCATACAAAACAAATAATACAACACAGAAATACTTACATAACAACACCAAACATTCAAATAAATATAATTCAACTGGAGTTTACAAATTAAAATGCAATAGTTGCCCACATTTTTACATAGGACAGACAGGAAGATCCTTTCATACAAGATATAATGAACATATTAAAGCTATAACCAAACCTTACATCACATCAAATTATGCAGATCACATTATCAACAATAATCATGACTACAATAATATAGAAACAGATATGGAAATTTTACACATCACACCAAAAAGTTCACAGTCAAACATCCTAGAACAGTACGAAATATATAAGAATACAATAGCATACCCACAATATATACTTAACACACAACTACAGTTCGATACGCACACATTATTTGACGTCATAATACATCATAACATACAAACAGCCAACCCCCACCATAGGAGCAACACACCCCCACCCCTACCATCGACAACTGCACATCGCAGAGTCAAGATCACCAGTGGTTCAAGAGACACTGAAGACGACGACACATAGCGTCGAAAAGGGCCGTCTGTCGAAGGTATATACCTTTTTTTTTTAACAATTTTAACACTTTTAACGTATGACAAAGTAAATTTTATGTTTTTAAACAAGAGTAGGAGAGGAGCAATAGAAGTAATAATAAAGGAGAATAGTAAAAGTTAAAGTAGAAGAAACACGAATATAAAAGGAAGAGTAAAAGAAAGGAGTACAAGAGAAGGAAAAAAGTAAAATGGATAACAGTAGGAGTAGGATAGAAGTAGAAGAGGAAGAAATGAATAAAAGGAATAAAGTAGTTGAATAAAAGAGAAAGAGACAAAAGTAGAAATTTGACTACAAGAGAAAGAATAGAAAAAGATTAGAGGAAACAGTAGAGAAAAGGGAGAGTTAGGCGAAAGAGAAGAAGTAGGAGCAGAAGCAGAAGGTTTCTTTAAACATAAACTATTCATGAGAAGAACTAAGATTACGGACGGCAATTCGGCGACACTAGAATGAACGACAATGCAAGAGGGCAGCTAACTGTGTCTGAATCTCTTTATCTGTCTCACCTCACAGGATCTGCTGGGAATAGAACTCTGGCCCCTGAGGTGAGATGTCATCTGACTGAGCTATGGCCGGACCGCTACAATTACGAAGCTGTCAAGGACCACATTACGACCCCATCTCAGGTCTCCCCTTAAGGAAGGGGAGGCGCCGGAATTGTAAATGAGCAGCATGATAATGTAGAAGATAATGCAGTGACCTTGCATTAGCAGGTACTGACTTCGGGAATATGGTGAGTAAACTTGAACATTATAAGCACTTTGAGGAATTGTTTATGTTGGGTGGAGACACGGCACATACTATCCACAAAGAGGTAACGCCTCTGGTTGCAATTTTTCTTACCTCTAAATTTATTTTTATCCAGGACGAACGAGGGGTGAGAAATAGATGTCACTTTCAATGGTGGAATTGTCATCGGGTGAACGTTATATGCTATTAATATCACATCTATTCAAAGGGAAATTCAAAACGGAATATTCAAGGCCGTAATGGTGTAAAGAGATGCAACAACAAGAAAACGCTCTCCATATCATGCCAACAAATCTTGTAGCTGCGTTCTCGAAACATGTTTACACCAGTAATAAAAGTCCTCGATCGCAATCATCGCTCATACATCCAAGATGACTGCCATAGCATAAGTCTAATATTATTCACACCGAGGAGTTTATACTCCACCTTGGAAGTTGGTTGTTTGAGAAAAAAACGTGTTATTGACACGGGTGATTTATAGCGGACATACAAGCGTCTGAGAGTGTAGGCTCTGTATAATCAGCGGCCTTATGCTAAATATGGATACACAGAATAAAACACTTAAAAACTCTGAACAAGTTTCATAAATTACACCTATTTTCAATGCTGGTGCTCGACTATTTCACTTGCAAAGACACGATAAAAAGTTGGAAGTCAAAGAAATATATTCTTATATCACAAGAAGAAGACATAATAGACACAGTTGGACACTTTAAAATTATTAGGAGATTATAAACTTATGAGTTATAACATCAATAAAATTACTATACATAAATATCAGAGACAGTAAAGTCCTAACACAAATTTAGATCAGGATATATAAATGTGACGCAGCAGGATTACTGTTCGGAAATAATTCAGCATTGAGACATATGACACAGCCCTCAGCGTTCTTGTGGATTAACAGATACATATGGCCTGGCAACATCTCAATTAATTTCACGGCAGTTTTCTATGCGCGAAGGATAGACTAAAATGAATATATATACAGGGACATCATTTTATTTTTACTAACATTTCTAATATTAACCTGGCTATATCTTTGGATCAACGATTAAGAACCGAAAAACCGTTTGCTACCTCCTTCCACGACTGGAGTTCGATGATAATGACGTAATATACAAACAAATCACTTTACTAGGTACAGCAGGGAAGAAAAGTAGTTCATCCATTTAAGTAAACTAGGAAATATCGCGATTTTGAGTTTGATAATTTTCATTAGGTTTTTGTTTAATCAAAATACAGTACAGTATTAACAATGAGTGTTTTTACTCACGAACTGATCTTTCCACGCGGACGTATTCATTATGCAGTGTATATTATACTGTCTACAACATATTAGCGTAGAATATAGAAAATGAAGTTAAATTGAAAAATAATCATAATATGGATATTTAAACACATTTTTGAAAATAGTGGCCGTTCATTTCGATACAGGCTTCAGTTCTAAAGTGCATATTATCGCACTATAGACTATTGTACGTAATTCCAATTACCAGGTTCGTACTTCGTATCAGTAACTCATGTTGAAATAATTCTGCACCTACTCTATAAAAGAGACCTTACGTACTGTACATTCAATCTTCACTTCTGCCCGATCAGAAAAGATAAAATTACTCAGACATGCTATCTACTGTCCGTCCAGGTGGTTACGTCGCAGCGTCGTAGAAAGGGAGGAAATCACGTGACAATTAATTAACGAGGCCCTTTTATTTAAGTTATTTTAAAAAATTGTATGGGTATAATATTACGTAGACGTCCAATTCCTAACAGAAATTAATGTTCCCAGAAAAGAGCTAAGACAGCCCAGCCACTAGCATTTACAGAGAGGCGAATAGAAGCAGGTGGGGGAAACCGGGATGCGACGTAGGCAAATGGAAAATGATGCAATATTGAAAGCTCTTTCGTCACTGAGAAACGTGAACATATTTTTGGAACGTACTGTTTACTATGACCGTAAGGCTACTATGACTGTATATGCGGTCTTGGATCTGTGTGGAGGACGGTTGTACTTCATTAGTAGAAGGGGTGGGAGTGAAGTACATTAAAAAACTCAGGTACAATAAAAATTGAAGTAAAAATAAAATGATGTCCCTGTATATAGGCTACACACACACACACACACACACACACACACACACACACACACACACACACACACACACACACACTGTGATTAAGTAAAATAAAGCCTTACAGATTTTCATGAAAATACACGTTTTTGGTATTCCTGTTATCGAAAAATTGGTCTTCTACAGCTATAAGTTACGTTTCTAATACGTAAGCTCCTTTATCCATTCGTGCAATAAATAACTTATCTGAATATACAGTAGCCTATGTCCACAGAAACCCTCCGTGATTACAAACAGGTATAATTTCATAACGTTGTACAGTCTGATCCGTTTGAGTATGGATGATATTAATTTACGAGTATTAAGTATTGTAAAGCTATTATGATAGTAGGAAAAATTTCTTGCTGGTTATATTATGATTAAAAGATAGGAGTTTCCATATATGACAATAAAAATGCATAATCTGAATAGACAAATGAAAATCGTAGATGATTAAAATGGCTACTACAAATCAACAGTGGGCACAATGCTAAATTTGAGAGTGGTATGCTAAATTTGAGAGTGTTAAAAGAGTTCAAAGGGAATTTCGACGTGAGTATGGTGTGCATAATGTACCTAAATACGATTCCACAATGTTGTGGTATCGAACATTTATAGAAACAGGTTCTGTGTTTAAAAAAGAAACATGCAGGAGGTCGCAGGCGAAACCCAGTACGAGAAGCAGTTATGTCTTGGCTTGGCCCCCAAACTCCCCAGATCTAACCCATCCCGACTTCTTCGTGTGGGGTTTTATTAAAGACATTTTCTATTCACAGAAACCCAGGAACATTGATGAGCTGAGAGTAAAAATTACTCAAGCTTTTCAACAAATCACCCATCTTATGTTACAACGGACATGAACTGAATTGCATTAATGTTATGAGTTGTGCAGGGTGCGCAATGGGGGTCATGTTGAGCTCTGAGGAATCTCCCATCTTTCAGTGTTGTGTGCACAAAGTTTCAACAAATAAAGTTCAGTAGTAAATGTTTTACAGTATTTTTTTATTTTATCCATACCCAAACGGATTTCTCTGTATATTACGAACTTTATATCAGCGTCATGAGAAAGGGGGGCCCAAAGAATTCATGTTTTGAATATTACGATACGTGTAATTGCCGGCAAAAACTATAGTTAACAGCAGGAGCGAATTGAAGCTGGTAATATGGGTTTAGTTCGTTCGAGCTTTTGCTATTTTTGCGTTATTCCATTGAAGCAAATGTCCGTAACCATCTTAACAAGCAACTGGCAGGAAGGTAGATTTGGGGCGCTGGAGACTAAGACGACATATTTTTCAAGTGACCACCGAAGTCCCCCGACTTGAATGTTTCCAATTCCTTCTTCTGGGGTTATATAAAATATATCACATATGTACCTCCACCACTTCAGAATCTCCAAGAGCTGTGACATGGTATATCCGGTGTGACTGAGTTAAACCCAGTAGATATTTTTGAGCGCGTGTGGCGTGTGCCACACAGGCCATCTGTCAGACTTGGACAAGCATCCCATATATGTCTACAGGGCGCAAAATAGACCAAAGAGTGCCTAAGTGTACGGATCTGTCCCGGGTCCAGCCCTCGTTAAACCAAGCCAAAAAAGCACGGACTCGTCGCCGGCCCGGTCCTATAAAGTCAAGTCAAACCACCCAGGCTAAATTATAAAACGTCTTTGCCCAGGCTAGAGACCTTCAAGAGGGTTATACAAAAACAAAGCTATAGTACATTCATCCTCATTTGTACTTGTTTTGTTGTTCAGTAGCTGAATGCCTATTCAAACTAGCGACAAGTAATCGTAAGAAATAATAAATATAAATTATACTCAATGCCAACTGTATGGAATAGGTGTTCATATAGAGCAACATTTAATGAACAGTTGTGTAATAAGCTAAATAAATGTTAATAAGGTAACATGAAGACATTCGGGCCACAACAGTATGGAAGAATTATTCGTGAAAGACAAAACAATAAAACGAGTTGCTGAAATTGGAGACATTATTCCATTAAATTATACCGAAAACATGGTGTACGTTATGGTCCCAAGCTTTCATCACAGTCTAGTATATACAGTCACGAAGCCTGAGTTGTTGAGAGTACTAGGAACAATAGGCTGTGACGATATTATTTCGCATTGTCTGTGATGAGGCGATAGTAGCGATCCTAGTGGTTAGCAACTATTTATGGATGCATATTCCCTACGTACTGAACTTCGTGACTGTATATACTAGACTGTGCTTTCATGGTATGAAAAAAAAAACATTATATTTACTTATGTACTTATATTTTTTAGTTCGCTTGCGTATTAAATCGTTGCGTAGGCTAATTGGTTCGTTTGCGCATTAAATAATTTTATTTCACACTAGCCGTACCCGTGCGCTCCGCTGCACTTGTTAGAAATAAATATAAAGTAATTACATAATTAAAATAGGACATCTGCCCCAGGGAACATTCGTGTTTGATAGAAGGATAAATAGTTTAATATGTTACTTAATTTAAATTGTATTTAAGTAATTAAAATGCGATCATTTTGGTCCAGAGACCACTCATTTGGTGCAATGATAATTCCTTTAACATATTTCTTATTTGTTATTACATAAAAATAATTAAAATATGATCATTTGGTTCAGAGAACATCCGTTTTTGATGCAACGATAATCCGTTTAACATTTTTCTAAATTAGTCTTGAATGCATCTTTAATAAATCACTCCAAATTAATAGAGTGGATTGTGTATGAAGATAATTTTTCTGTGCGTAAACATCTATTTTCATCTTACCTCATTCCTTATATGTAGTATTACATCCATCTAGAGAAACTACAAATTCCAAATAGTGAAGGAATTATCCAAATTAGCTTCTGAGATTACTTCATACAAACAGACAAATTTAACATTCTCTGTATATTAATATTGACAAACGTCAAGGCCGCCTTAAATAGACGGAGTCATTTGTTTTAATTTCATTATAGCCATCGATGTCGTTCCTGCAATAACTCCTTTGTGACATATCGATTTTCAGATTTTTACTCTATTAAATAACTTAAATAGTTATACAGCAAATAATACAATCTCCTATATGTAATTATATTTCTTTCTTTCGAAAATGTAAGAATTCACGATCTCCTATGTACGACTGCCATAGAATAAATAAATCTGTTTTTTCTTCCTACTGAAAAATTTTATATTTTGCACATAGGAATTACGGAACAACGACGCTATAATCTGAGGCGGCGTTGAAAATGTATTGTATTGTTATTTTAAAACTCTTGTATATCCTTAAATATCAGTCCTATCAAAATTTTGCTTGGAATAAAACTTATCGGAAATAATGTTTAAAGAAACTTTTGTTATGTAACATTTATCAAAAAAATCAATAATAAGCGAGATATTTCGATTTATTTAATTCAGGCCCCCTTATAACCTCCTTTTCAAATAAAGTATTTTGAATGCCATATAGCCTACAATCTAAGTTACAACGAACTTAATTTATATTCCAATTTTCATCGAAATCCGTTCAGCCATTATCGCGTAAAAAGGTAACAAACATACAAACAGACAGGCTTAAATATCAGTCCTATCAAAATTTTGCCTGGGATAAAACTTATCGGAAATCATTTTTAAAGAAACTTTTGTTATGTAATATTTTTCACAAAAATCAATAATAAGCGAGATATTTCGATTTATTTAATTTAGGCCCCCTTATAACCCCCCTTTTAAATAAAGTATTTTGAATGCCATATAGCCTAACATCTAAGTTACAACTTAATTCATGTTCCAATTTTCATCGAAATTCAGCCATTATCGCGTGAAAAGGTAACAAACATCCAGACAGACAGACAGACAGACAGACAGACATACATACATACATACATACATACATACATACATACATACATACATACATACATACAAGCAAAATTTTCAAAAAAGCGATTTTCGGTTTCAGGATGATTAATTATACGTGTTAACACCAATTATTTTTGGAAAATCGAAAATTACCAGAAAAATTTCGCTTACAGATTTATTATTAGTATAGATTTACTTGCTAACATATTTATTATCCTATTTATTTCGTTTGAGTATTTAATCATTTATGGGTACATTATTTATTTATTTAGTTACTTTAGTTCATTTGCGTATTAAAAATTTATACGCCTGCTTATTTATTTATGTATTCATTTAATTTACTACAGTATTAAATTATTTGCACACCAATTTATCGCATTTGTATATTTACGTATTTATTTACAGTGGAGATGTAAAAGTAGACTCTCCCACGCCAACCTTGCATAATGACACCGGTATTCGAAACAGGAATGTGCGACCGATGCCATAAAGACGCGTATGGTACATTCAGGTTCAGGGACTTCCCTCCTCCATTCCCTTTCGAGGACGTCTCAACCGTGCTCAAATGTATACGCAACACTCCGCTACAGCGACTAGAATAGTAACCGTTACTACTAATAGTAACTAAGAGTCCGGAAATACCCATATATGCAAATTACATGCGCATTATTACACTTCGATTTACAATTTTCTATTACGTTTTCGACTGCGCATTATGAAGGCGAATAAATATTGTGCGTGATAATTTTTGTGCGAGATCGTGCGTATTTGCTTGGTTTCCGCACAAAACCAATCCGCGGAAAGTGTAAAATTCCACATTCAGTATTCCCAACTTAACACACATAACAATTTCCCTCTTCTTACCGCTTTAAGTGACATATTGATTTGACTGCTTTAGGCTTTTAACATATTATTTTTAGAGACGTTCAATATAGTAATAATTATAAATTGGAAACTTACCACTGCAATTTCACCTAAATTGCACTGTTAATTATGCTTTTAAATATTTGCAAAAATTAAGTAAACTCTACAACTCCACTAAAGTTACTGCATTCGTGACAGTAACATTAAGGAAGCCGTGAAAAAATCAACAAGATTCCAGATGCCGATGTTATTACTGCAATATGCTATATAAATAATATTGTTAAAATATTAAAATGAAAAATAAATCATTACATAACCTTACCGTTTGTTTTAAGTTCGCATTTATAGACTGGGGGGGGGGGGGAAAGACAGACGTATATCACAGCCTGCTGGAGTACAGTAAACACAGAAAACATTTTAAAGCAACAATGTTGGAGATAGATATTTTTGTTTTCCAAATTTGCCGTCATTGAACAGAAACCAAGATGGAGATTTCATTGCAACTATTTAGAAATTCCTCTTTCAGGTATGTAATAAACGATCTTCGCACAAAATAATGTACGATACACGAGCGGTATGTTTTCTTTCAATTCTCGGAAATTAAAAAAGCTCAACTACGTTTCGCTTTTTCAAACTTTTCCTCGAACATGAAAACTTCAACATACCGCTCTTGTAACGCATATTACTATTATTATGCATACGAAAATGCATATCTACGTAATTTTACAAGGAAAAGAACAAGAACAAACTTCTGCAAAAAAAAAAAAAATATCCCTCACGCACTGTACTTTTTAAAATAAATTTACGAATATCCATAGCTTCATGATCAATAAATTGCAGTACATCTTACTGAACAGCTTGCTCTACGAGACATGAGCATTTCTACAGTAAGTTATAGACTGGCGGGTACTATGTACTAGTGAAGAAAGTCCGAATTTTATGTAATTACATTACATCAGCCGTGGCGAGAACGTGACTCGCGAGCACATTGTGGCCCGCAGTGATAGCTGTGCATTTCGCTTGCTTCTAAACTTCGCCAACCCCCACCCTCTCACTCACTGGAGTCAAACTCAGTTCCATTTATATTTGTCTCTGACCTGCGAGTGGCATATGTCTCTCTCGAAACCATGTACGAAAGTTCCAAGTAGGATGGGAGGACGCATTTTTTTGCTGTCAATATGATGAGAATATTAAGTGTATGATTTGTTCACAAGTATTATGAGGAAAACGGTTGTATAACATAAAACGGCATTATACTACATGTTACTGATGAAACAAAAGGTTGTGTTGTTGCTGTTATCATCATCATCATCATCATCATCATCATCATCATCATCATCATCATCATCATCATCATCTCTGTACGTCGACCCTTATTCAGCAGATGTACGAATAATGCGATTAGCTCTTCAATTTGAACTCACTGATTTATTATGTGATGTCAAATGAAAGCTAGATGTAAGGACTTGACAAATGTTGAACTTTCAAATCTTTGCCAAAAAATAAATATCCGAAGCTTCGTTCTTTCGCTTGCTCTGTTGAAGCCATGTTCGCTACAACTTACGTTTGTGAAAAATTATTTTCAACAATTAAAATAGTAAAAACCAAATTTAGATCACGACTGACAGACAAATACCTTCGTGATCAACTACGACTGGCAGTAAGTGACAGAATTCCTGATTTTGAAACTTTGTCGCAGAGACATTCTGAAGACAGTTAATTTTAGGTTGTGATATTGTTCATTTATTGTTCATTTCTTTCTTCGTTACACGTACTAAACAATAATAAATATTTAAGTGCTTGACGTAAGGAAAATGACCGTTAATAAGTCAGACAGTTGCTTCACTTCCCCTTCGGGTGTCCGTCTCCCTCCATAGGTGCTATGCACGTTGCAGGTTACACAGTGGCTAGGCGCACGATTACATTTTCGCCACCGCTGCATTACATCATTTTATTTCTATAGGTCTGTATGTAGTTGAGAGAAAAAATGTAGGAGAATCTTACTAAGAAGGTCCTTGTTCTGAAATTTTAAGTTACCGGTACATATTTTGATACATAATATTAATATTTAACATAAGCTATATTTGGAAGTAAAATATGTGTTTGGAAGGAATTATTTCTACCGCCTATCCCTCTATCTCCCGCGCATGTTGCAATCAAACATATATTACTTTTACGTCAGAGTAGAAACATTCTGGCAATTAAAGAATGGACATATTTCAGCTACACGATTTAAATGCTGGGTGCATTGTACATTACTGTAATGCTACTTACCAATAAATGTATTTCAAATTGTGATTCCAAGAATCAACCGGCGACTGATGTAATAAAATGTACATGGAAGTGACTTGTTCATCCTTGTTCTGTTCATTTTATTTTGTTTTTGTTCCATTCTTGTGGGCATACAGTTTTGTTTCGTTTTTCTTGCATACATCTATAATCTCTCTTTTATAACAATAGAATCAGTGTAAAATAAATCCGTGCTTTACCTGCAGACTTACTAAAGGCTTTACCAACAACCAAAAATGTATTTAAAAATAGGCTTAAGGACTTTACTAATAGACGATAATTATTCACAGTATTTAAAGGGTGTAATTGATATTTTGTTATTGAAGTGTTCTATCAGTGAAGAATTATGTTGTGTCAGTGAAGTGTGTTGTGTAAGTGAAACGTGTTCCTGTCAGTAAAGCTTTATAGTTTATAGTGGCAGTGCAAAGTATTTGAACAATGAAATGTTTTTGAAGTGTTATTGAAATCAGGATAGAATCAGTGAAATGTGTCGTAGTTCCAGTGCAGTGAGTGAGTTGACAGCGAAATGAGTGTAGTGTTGAAAGGTACTTGTGCAGATATGAACATATCATACTCGTGGGTTTTAGTTCGAACATAGGTTTAAGGTACAAATTAGATTTACTTTAAATGTTATTTTAACTGATCGTGCTTTATTTAATTTAGGATGTTCCCTGTTATTATTATTATTATTATTATTATTATTATTATTATTATTAATTATTGTTAGTATTAATTATTAGTATTATTATTAATTGCGTTTATTATTGCCTTTATTGAGTGTAATTAGTTACCACTGCCACCGGGTATATACCCATTGCAGTGTGAATACATACATACATACATATATACATATATTTAATAAAGGCTAAGTTTTTAAGTTGCATTTAGGCTATTTTTAAATGTATTAGATGTTTATCTATTGTAATTTTTGTTACATATTTATTGTTGTTTAGTCAACTGTCCGAAAACAGATTGAAACATCACGACACCAATAAAGCGTCACTCATGACGCAACTAAGCTAAGAGATAATGGGTTAGGGTGGCCAGTTCCTTTTTTTTTTTTCCTACATTGCATATATCGCTGACTAGTAACATATTTCACTAATCAGACTTAAGATATATACAAATGAGTGTTCTTTCTCTGATACATGTTGTCAAGTGAGATGTGTACTACCTGATAATAGTGTTACGTATTTATATACATATATTACATAAAATACGAGCTATACTGATGACACAGTTTGCATATACAGTGACATTTAAAGCTAAACGTTCCAATTCATGTGCCTTTATGTCCCTCGCCGTAGCTGCGTGGTATAAGGGACCATACCTTGGACTAGTAATATGGAAAAGCACTGGTTCGACGAGTCCTCATATCAAAAGAAGAACCCCCACCTCTCTTGCTCTGAAATGGTTTACATAATTCAAATATAGCCTCCTCCAGTAATATAGCACAGAAAGAATACTACAAAACCATTTTGGAGGACTACAATCAAGTGTTGGTCACAAACTCTAATTTACTGCAATTTCTTTTTGACACTGAAAGTACTTTTGTTTCAAAATATACGAAATAATATCAGTTTGGACTTCACTGTAAGCCGTAATGTTACAGTAAATGTAATTATATAGATATATTAGCGTATATTTATTGGTATGAAATGCTTCCTCTATGTGACTCAATGTAGGCATTGTATGCGGCAGAAACATTGATATTATGACCGAGAGAAGAAAAGTTACTAGAAGCAATCGAAATGTGGATAAGGAGAATGGAGCGTGTGAAATAGACAGACAGAGTAAGAAATGAAGCTGTGTTGAAAAGAGTGGATGAAGAAAGAATGATGTTGAAACTGATCAGGAAGAGGAAAAGGAATTGGTTGGGTCACTGACAGAGAAGAAACTGCCTCTACTGAAGGATGCACTGGATGGCATAGTGAAAGGGAGAAAAGTTCGGGGCAAAAGAAGATATCAGATAATAGACAACATTAAGATATATGTGAGTCATATGCGGAGACTAAGAGGAAAGATTGGATAATACCGGGTTTGCAATGAAGGACCTGTCCTTGGGCAGAAAACTATGAACGAACAAGTGAATTAATAGGTATACAATATTGGATAATAGACTAAGCAATGCAACTATGAAATAATTGAATGTCGGGAGTATGGCAGACATATTCACAGGAATAAAATTCGTATGGGCACTTACAACATATCCCAGAAACTAGAACATCCAAAATAGCACTGCAGTACAATCCTAGAAGACGAAGAAAAGAACGCATTTGTAAAAGATGGGGAAACAATCTTGAAAGAGCCGAAAGAGGTCAAAAGTCCAATCCTTCAAGTCGATGATATTTATTGGCATAATTTTAACTGGAAGAAAAAATACACGGCAAGTCAAAATGATGGTTACGATTGCAATAATTCTTTACCCAAGGTTAATGTAAGGCACGTAAATACAATTAGTATAGGCCTATATGGGAAGGTAAACTCAAGAAGTTTTTTTTTTTTCAAACGTCATCACAAATGTTCAATATGCGCGCCACGCGTAAAGTGACACACAAAACCTGTAATCAGTCTCCATCCAAGCTCTTTGAAGCATGTTGGGATCAATCTCTGTGACGGCTGCCCTGATGCGAGCAGGTCAGCCAACGTCGTTGCAAGTAGTGGTGTATACTAGAGATGAACAACGATCGAAAAAGCAAGACTAACAGCGCCCGAAAAGCAGAAATCCCGCACTACAATGTTCTATACGTCGCGTCGTTGACGTAAAGACTGTTTGTGAGTGTTTCGAGACGTCGAGATTGATCACTCACGAACGTCAAGCAGCCTTGAATCGCCACAGTTGTTTATACCTGACTGGACTTTTATCTACTTTGGCAACTGTTATATATGTATAAACAATCAAGTAGCCTATTTGAAACATCATCTCTATCTTCCAGTGTATAATAATCCGTTCCCCAATCTTTATTTAATTACTGGGCCCTTATTGAAAGGCTAGGAATTTTCTTTTCATATGTTTGAGATCAAGTGTACAATCTCAAGTAAAAAGATATTAAAGTTATGTTTTATGTTTCTTAGAAATGCAAATTTATTTGAGAATTGTTTTTTTTTTATTTATATAACCATCTAGATAATGTCATATAGCCTAATAGAACCAGAACATTTTGATAACTAAGATACTGTTCTGTTTTGTCTTTTTTGTCTCATTTAAACATTTATGTTATTTTATTTGAATGATTATGTTGTTCAAAGTTACGAAATCTCTCCACGCCCACCAAATGCTATGATGAGCGAGAATCGAAGCGCACGAGAATGATGAAACGAGACTCGAAAGATAAACGCAACGAACACAGCGAGTGAGAGCGGCAATTAGTTTTGTTCATCTCTAGTGTTTACATAAACGCGGTCCTTTATGAAACCCCTAAAGAAGAAATATCATTGAACACATATGACAGACTAGTTTGTTCGGTAATCAAGCACACAGAATGCTTTAACTTTTCTACTCGCTGCCATGTTCCTTAGCTGTTCCCGGTGGTCGACGCATGGAATTTAACCTTAAAGAGCTTACTTTCCGAAGTCCACATTTCACTATACGATACCCTCATTAGACTTCACGAAATAAATCATTGAAGTAGAAACCATCATTTTGACTTGCCCTGTACATATATTAATAAAAATCTGTGTATATTTTTCGTAGGATCGATGTAATTGTTCAATTAATCGTCTAACTACTTTATATTTACTGTAACTACGAACTGCCATATACGTTTCATTAATTTTTGTGCACATCTACCTGTACATTTCAACTATAGTTTTTGTATAGGCCTACATATCCAGAACTTATTAATAATATGGCCCTAGAAATGAAGTGGAACCTGCTACTATTTTGAATTCCTACCGCTGTGTTATGAAAATTACAGACAACGTTTAATTTCGGCAAGAAAAGGGAGTACGTGCCAGTGGTAGAGTTCCAATAATTGAATCACGCCACGCGCAAGATACGATGTATAAAAAAAATAATAACATGAAGAACTACAAAATGCTAAAGAGCGTGTACAGAAAGAGGAGAGAAAAGGAAAGAGGATATAATAAAGTGGCGTGTCAAAGCGTAACGAAGAAGGTGTAGGTGTACAAGTCAGAAAAGATCTCGAAAAGGGCGTGAGTTAATTCACAGGCGACCTTGACAAACTCTGATTTACATCACCGGCGTGAATACACTTATTCTTTTTAACGAACTGACTCCATATTTCCTTATATTCTTTAACATTTTCCTGACAGGTGTGAAGACGTGAGAATATTCAACCCGGGACATGAATACTTCGTGGCAGTTTAAAAGCATTCCATTATTCAAATTAGAGTCGCGCACACACAAATGTTTATATATACATAACCACTTTCTCCGGAGTCGTTTTCAATTTCTAAACACGCAGGTATCTTGGCAACTGACAGAGGAATCGTCTCGGAAACACTGCAGAACCCGAATCGCGCGAATTACCGTCTTAATTTCCGTTTGATCGAACAGGTGGTGTGGAACCAGCTCGCAAGTTCATTGCCCATAGCAGACTCGACGAGGTCGTACATTGTGTAATAGTTGCCCTGCAGCGCCGACAGATGGAAGCAGCGTGACATTAACTATGGTATTCGTGATTTTTTTTCTCCCATTCGCTGCCTTCATTAAAAGTATCAATACCAATCATCATTAAAACCGAATGGAATATAGAAGCAAGCTCGCTGTCCTAATTATATCGCATAATCATATGTGATATGACACATGAGTGTTAGCTAATAATGATTTAATAGAATTTTCATACAAGTTTTGACAGGATTTTTATCATGTCTGGTTTCAATATTGCCCAAACTAAAGAATTCAATTTAAAAAGTAAGCCGCCAGACCAATTACAACATTCCACAAATGCGCAAAGTCTGCCACTATACAGATATTACTGCACATTTATATTTTAAGTGCAGAGGTTATTTCGACCTTGTCAGCCAGCACCGTATTGCAGACTTTGGGACGTAATGAGGATTTCGTACCTGACAATTTCTTGGCGTGACAGAAAAAATATCGGTATCAGGCAGATGACACACAATTTCTCATAATTTTCACGCGTTACGCATCAATTTTATTCGTTTACCATGCTGTTTCTTTAACTGATTTTCCGACGCTCTAACAACCGCGATGATTATCTAGATCCTGAGTGAAATGAAGGTGATAATGCCAGCGAAAGGCGTCTAGGATCCAGCGCCGAAAGTTACCTTGCATTTGCTATTAATGGGTTGAGAGAAAGCCCCGGAAAAAATCGCAACCAGATAATTTGTCCCAACCAGGATATATGAACCTGAGCCCGATCGTTTCTCGGTCAGACATGCTAACCGTTTTTTTTTTCTCAATCAAAAATTTTAGAAAATTTAATATTGAAGGTAACGATTAAGAAAAAAAAATATTTCTTGAAGGAACAGGTAAAACATCCTAGACTATGTTGTTAACATAGGTTTTTAAATCATTCCAGTAAAAGAACCATGCAGATATTTAATTAATTGTATATTTTATTATGTAAATGCTTTACGGTTGTAAAAAATATGCAAATTTGGTATTATTTTCACAAGTAATTATTAGCTATTTTAATATTCTGAATAGTGTTTTATAAAGTGTAACGTATGGATATTAAGCATGAACAATTTTGTTCATTTAGCTTTTATAGTAGATGAGATAATATAATAGCACATTATGCAACGAGCCTATAATGGTACTAATTAAGACGCGAGTATGTTTATGAAACACTCGCTTCTTAATTACCATTATAGGCAAGTTTCATACGACTTTTTATACTCGACCATATTTCTAACTTAAAATTGTTCATAAGTAGGCCTATTCATGTTATTGTTATCTAAGTGAGGAGCGGAACTGACCTTGTGCAATAGCCTACCTCGTAAATTGTGAGATGCGCGCAGACGCGAAAGTATTGATTTTTTCCGAGAAACGAATGTCATTGACCTTGATATAATCTAGAGAGTAAAATAAACATTAACCTTGATATAAACTTGAAATTGGTTTAGATATTGAAAAACGAATGGCAAATTGAATTTATTTGAATATTATTTACAATTAACGCTAATTATTATAGTAAAAGAACATAACCTTCTGCGACAGTACTGGATTTCCAGCCTCCGTGACGTTTCGCTAGTTGTCTTTCGATTGCATATCCGAGAATAATCGATACTTGCGCTTTCATATTGCTTTCTGATTGGTGGAAAACCTGAACTTTAATGAATAGGTGTACTTTAATGAGGTCCATTAAAGAGCTGCTACCAGGTGTATAATTACTAGATTTCGGTATGGTCGAGCATAAAAAAATTAATTTCACTAAATTTTTGCAGACCAATGGTGCACCTCTCACCTTAAATATTACAGCAAATTGTATGTATTTAACCTAATACAATTACACTAATTACTGCATAGACGTTGCAGACAATCATAAAAATTTCCTCACATAATCCTGTTGTCCTTTTTTTTTAAACTAGTACTACCACAATATTTGTCTATACATATTTTCATTTGGGATTTCCCGGTCTCTGATCGGGGCAAAAACCTTAACAGAACTGATTCTTAACCCTTGCGGTGAATTTCGGAGAAGTCTGGAGGGCCTAATTAGTCAAATTCACTCTCCTCTCCTCCACGCTGGGGCCCCCTGGTATCTTTTAAGATGCGAAAGAAAGAGTGGTGTGGAGAAAGCAACGAGAAGCTACCGCATTTACCTTCCCCAAGAAAAACTGCAAACATAGCTGGGTTTACACTGAAAGACCTGCTCTTGGGCAGAAAACTATGAATGTGTGAAGGAACATATTTTAGTTTCCTTCAAAGCATTTAAGTTCACTAATTAGTAAATGTAAAAGATTTTATTTTTCTCACTCGTTTAAGGGGAACCAGTCTTAAATTTTCTATATTTTTAAGGAGAGAGGACGGTATTTTTTGGTGAAAAATGAGTAAATTTTCAAAAAATATTTTTTTTAAATACTCTGTGATATGTGTGGAATACATTGTATAACATTTTGTGGGTATTTGTGTCCTTATCGGATGTTGAAACGCCATTTTTAAACTTCCTGCGCTCTGGATTTTTAAATCACACCCCCCTTTGATTCTTGTTTCCGGAACTTCATTAAAAAAATCTTTAAAATAGTCTGTGATATGTGTGGAGTATGCTGTATAACATTTTGTGAGTATTTGTGCCCTTATCGGATTTTGAGACACCATTTTTAAACTTCCTGCTGTTTCTGGAACTTCATTTTTTGCTACATTGCCAGACTAAAATCAATATAATTACTGAACTATTAAAGCTATGTGCATGAAATTTAGAACACGTATTCTCTAGACTATTAGGAAACTCTTCTCTGTAACAGAATTTTCCTAATTGATTTCATTTTAAAAATAAGTCTGTCTGTTTGATAGAAAGAAAATAAAAAAGTGTTATTAAATTTTAATTGTTTATTTTACAAGTGTAGGAACTAGTAACAAAATTCGGTTGCAGACAGTTTGTAGAGCATGCTTTTACAAGCAAATTGTAACAAACTGTTTGAATTTATCTTTAAAAATGGCTTAGATATATCGGTTTTAGTGAAATCCTGCATTGGGTACATTTTTTTTTTCAAATCTGGCCCCCAAATAATTTTTTTTTTTTTCAGAATATTTATATTTGGTTGAGTTACTATAGGCATGAGCTCTCTACATACAAAAAATTAATATTTTACACCAAATAGGAAAAAAATTTAAAAAATATCGTCCTCTCCCCTTAACGTATTATAATTTTTTTTCTCTGGAAATATCAAAGATATCTGCATGAAAGTTTTCGTGTAAATGTACCACAATAGAGTGAAACATATTGAAAAGTACATTGAAATTGGTTAAATAATTTGATCACAATAAAAATCTTAGTTCTGGATAAAAATAAAAAGTACCAATTTCAAGAACACCACGGAGTTACAGCTACAAAATTTTGCATGACATTTGAGAATTATAGTATTTTCATTTTTTTTTTTTTTTTTCAGTTTCATATAATGTAGGTGCGAAAACGTGTATTCCAGAAATAATTTTTAATCATTTAAATTATTTAATGTATAATTATAATACTTCATTAGTTAATTTTTCATGTAAAATGATATCAATAGTAGTAATTTTTACGCATAATATAATTCCCTCCTCATTCTTGACACAAGGAAGTGAGAAATTTTGTCATGCAATTAATATGTCCAGAGATATTGGTACTTTAATGCAACGCTGTTTAATTATTTTTTTAATTTTATCTAGAATTAAGATTATTTATTGCTCTACTACGGTAAATTTACATTCACGCTGATATCTTTTACATTTACAGAGAAAAAATAAAAAGTATTTTATATATAAATCTAGAAAACTCAAGTCTGGGTGGGTCCCCTTAAGATTCGTTTTATAAAATATGCCCGAGGTAAATTCTAAAGACATGCTATCCCCAGTATACTTACATTGTGTTTCTTGGCACAAAATTTCTCATTGGCTGAAATCGTCAAGAAAAATTATTTATTTTACCAGCCATTTATTGTGTCAAAATGATTTACCACAAGTATTCCGTTTTAAAATTTAGCATACATGGTCATCGTTTAGGAAAATATGACGACTATACAATCGCTTCCCTTTGATATCTCTTTAAAAATAGGAGGCAGCACATCTATGCATTAAATTAATAGCATTTTTCAAACTGTAGGTGTAATGGGATACCGGTTACAAAGAAATAATACATCGCGAACAGAACTGAGAATATCGCGATTGCTGTTTCATTATGATTAATGCCAACGTATTTCATGTCTGTCTGGTTTACAGCTCTACGCTCTTTAAAAGATAATTACGAAAGTACATTTTGAGAATGGAACAACCGATATTACGATACACAGACGTACACAATATTAAAATGTAACTACAAAATATAAACAGTAATATGCAAATAATATTTATTTATCTACAGTATTTATTAGTTAATTAATTAATTAATTTATGTATTTATTTATTCTGGTGTAGTTAAGGTCATCAGGCATTTTCTTCCACACCACCAGAAATACATACACAATCACAGAAAAAATAAAATTATAAACATCGAGTAAAACGACACGAATATATATGGCGTTTCAGAATTCAACCGAAAATAGTACATTATGCAACGAGCCTATAATGACAGTAATGTATGTTTGTTTATGAAACTCGCTTGCGTTCGTTTCATAATTTTCATACGAGCGTCTTAATTACCATTATAGGCAAGTTTCATACGACTTTTTATGCTCGGCCATATTTCTAACTTGAAATTATTCATAAGTATTCATGTTATGGTTATGTAAGTGAAGAGCGGAACTGACTTGAATTGTGAGATGTGCGCAGACGCGAAAGTATTGATTTTTTCCGAAACAAGAATGTCATTGACCTTGATATAATCTAGAGAATAACATGAACATTAGGCTTGATATAACCTGGAAATTGATTTAGAATTGAAAAACGAGATGACAAATTGAATTTATTTGAATATTATTTACAATTAACGCTAATTATTATAGTAAGAGAACATAACCTTCTGCGACAGTATTGGATTTCCAGCCTCCGTGACTTTTCGCTAATTGTCTTTCGATTGCATATCCGAGAATAATCGATACTTGCGGTTTTATAATGGTACAATCAATACAATGGTGATTTCTCATTGGCTGAACAACTGAATTATAATGAATAGGTGTACTTTAATGAGGTACATTAAAGGGCTACTACCACGTGTATAATTACTACATTTCGGCATGATCGAGCATAAAAATTTAAAGGGTTGTGGAGGGGCCCTAGGTAAGTATTTTGAGGTAGTTAACCAGGGGTCTGCGGGTTCAAACTTGCACGTAATGGCGTGAAATATTTTTTGGGCCAGTACGCCACTGATTGAACCTGAACGTGGCATAGCGGTACATTTGGAAATGTGTCGGATACAGTATTGCTATATCTCTTTACACAATCGGTAAACATTGTAGATATTTTGTATATTTTTCTAGCAATAAATTTATTATTATTATTATTATTATTATTATTATTATTATTATTATTAAAATGAATGAGGATGAAACAGAAAGCAGTGCAGTGGCGTACTGTCTCATTATTTGCAGGCAATATTACAGATTTCGTAAAAGCTAAATTTTGAAAACGCTGTTGATTAGTTCTTGACAGTTGAGCTTCATCCAATTCCTAATAAGATCCGAAACCAACCCATACCATTCCACACCCCTATTTCATTTTAATACTGAATTATGAGTATGAAATGTAAACAACTTTAAGAAGTGATAACTCAGTATTTTTCGTCGAAGAGCCTTGGTTCCCTACCTCAAATTGCTTGCCTACAAGCCTACAACCCCTCTATAACCAGTTAAGTTTCTTCGGTTGTATTCTGAAACACCCTGAATGTAGACTAGCCACTCAAACTTTAAATGAGTGGAGCTGAACTTGGATTAAGTATTGTAATTATATCCTATTGTATTAACAAGGCTAGTACATTAACGAATACAAATACAAACAATTTTAAATCTAGAGAAGAAACACGAATCAACACCTCTACCAATATTTACTCAAAAACCATGAAAAAAGATAAAATTTTTCCAATATGGTACAAAGTAGAATAAAACTGTAATAATATTAATGTTAACAGCCATCGGCGTAGCTCAGGCGGTAGCGCGTTTGTCTGGTGAACCGGAGTTACGCTCGGGCGTGAATTCGATTCCCGCTTGGGCTCATCACATGGTTGGACTTTTTCCTAGGGTTTCCACAACCATAAGGCGAATGTCAGATAATCTATGGCGAATTCTCGGTCTCATCTCACAAAATACCATTTCACTATCACCAATTCCATCGAGTTAAATAAGTAGATACAGGTCGTAAAATAATAAAGTAAAAAAATTAATATTAACTACTTACAAAATGTTCTTTTACATAATTACTTTTTTATTATTATTCAAATCATTGTAATGGATAACAAATCCGAGATATTTATTCTTATCATCTGTCCTGTCTTTCAAGAGGTCATAGTATGAATTTTCCGAAATATTTTAACAAAACTCACTATATTTCTTCTTTGAAATATCTGTAAATTTCACAGACGTATTATTCCTTTATCCCCGTAGAATATATTTCATGAGACATTAGTACAGAGAACATAGTGTAAGAAAGTAATTTTTTGCGGCCAAAATTGTAATCATTATGTATCATTATTTTGTTTATCTTCTTAAGTCTCATTCCAACTTGTATCCCCTTCACACTTACAACATAGTATTCCTGTTGGACGATGATTGTTTAACCCTTTCTTACCTATAGATACCATATGGCAATAATTAACTTTATAGCATTTATATACTTGTGTGTTACATATGAAGGTAAATTTTGCTGGATAACTTCTATTTCAATACATTTTCATCAATATAGTTTTGTTTCAAATGTTGCCACTCCCGTAACTTGGTCACTGAATTGGTCCTAATACAGCTATTTGTTTCAACATGGATTGCTTGTAAATTTAATTTGGGTTAGAAAGGGTTAACAAATTTTAGCTAATCTCATTTCACCGTAAAACAAATGTCGAGGGAGACTTTAAACGTTTCGATTTAGTTTAAACAGTCGTCTGTTCTAACATGTGTTGTTCTGTTATCGTACTGCAAGTCGCATGGTATAAAGCGACCTCACCTTCTATAGCAGGGATGCATAACTGGCGAGAGAGGGGTGAAAGCATGAGGAAAGCGTTGGATTCCCGTCCACAGTCCACTGGAGTTGAGTGTTACCCGTACGCAATCACATAATAACACAGACACTGAATACAAATCCCCTCCCCTACTAAGTCAGTGACGCGGGGTGGAAGGAGTGATGTATTCCGCCGTACGCCACAATTGGCGCCCACTTCTGCAAGCCTGTTCTATAGTCTCAATGACGTGTGCAGGAGCACCTTTGTCTCATCCCTACTCACATCTGTAACGGACCATTACATTTTAATCAGAATAATAAAATTCCAAGGTTTAAATATGAACCATTAGCCCTATAATCTCAGAAAATGATTACATTTTAACCTAATACTCTCTCCCCCATTATAATGAATGCAACTGGGTCCACATGGACTATAAATCATTTCCGTTATCGGCTATATGAAATTAACATCTTTAGCATATTAGTCTCAATTTTAAGCCTTCCTTTTGCAATACCAAACTTGTTACAGATCTCCTATAGGCTATTGGAATTTCAACTTAATAAGCATTCAGGTTAAGTAATAACACTCAACTTAAAAAAAGGAATTACTGTATTGGATATCTTGAAACAGTTTATGGCGTTACGTAAAAATTGTGCGTAGCTTAAAAGAGGCGTGGCGTCTTCGCCTTAGAAGTATTACTTAGAGCTCATCGTAAATTTGAGTGCGTGTATCTAGGACAATGACTTCTCATGCTGAGTTCAACGTAAGTGGAGAAATTCACAGAGACGCAGTGCATGATTCATCACACTTAAACACAGGCTTGTATACGGTACCAAGACATCAACAATGTCAAAACAAACTACAAATTCAACTCACGCACTTTAAAATGAATCTTTCGCGCTGTTATAAACGAAAAATACTAATTTCAGTGGCCATTTTCACTTCACACATCTTTATGGTTGTTAGCCTACATTACACAATGTGCATTACTATATTACTAACAATACACCTCCTCGACTCAATTTCATTTCTTCTCCTCTTTGTAATCTTACATTCCCTTAGCTTTATTTCTCCTTCACTACGAACCCTTTCTTCTCCACTTCTTCATCCTCACTTCTGCCTTCTTCTGATTTTTATTACTTTCAACACCACTTCTGCATTCTTCTCCAAATAGCCTATACATTCTCATCCCTCTTTTTCTGGTTTCCCTTCAACACTATTACTGCTTTATTCTCATCATTTTCCAACCCCATCTCTTCATCCATGTGATTTTCATTCTCCTTCAACTCTACTGTTTCCACATTCTTCACTTCCACATCCTTCTCATTCTCATCTCTCTTTAACACTACCACTTCTTCAATCTCACATCCAACTCTACTTCCTCATCCTTCTGATTCTCATTCCCTTCAACACCACCACCTCGTCATTCTTCTCCAACACTACCTCCTCATCCTCATTCATCCCTTCAACACTACCTGTTCATTCTTCTCCAACTCTATCTTCTCATCCTCATTCATTTTCTTCAACACTACCTGTTCATTCTTCTCCAACACTACCTCATCCTCATTCATCCCCTTCAACACTATCTGCTATTCATCTCCAACACTACCTCCTCATCCTCATTCATTCCCTTCAACACTATCTGCTATTCATCTCAAACACTACCTCCTCATACTCATTCATTCCCTCCGACACTACCTGTTCATTCTTCTCTAACTCTACCTTCTTATCCTCATTTTCTTCAACACTACCCGTTCATTCTTCTCCAACACTACCTCATCCTCATTCATTCCTTTCAACACTATCTGCTATTCATCTCCAACACTACCTCCTCATACTCATTCATTCCCTGCAACACTACCTGTTCATTCTTCTCCAACTCTACCTCATCCTCATTAATTCCCTTCAACACTACCTGTTCATTCTTCTCCAACACTACCTCCTCATCCTCATTCATTCCCTTCAACACTATCTGTTCATTCTTCTCCAACTCTACCTCATCCTCATTAATTCCCTTCAACACTACCTGTTCATTCTTCTCCAACACTACCTCCTCATCCTCATTCATTTCCTTCAACACTACCTGTTTATTCTTCTCCAACACTACCTCATCCTCATTCATTTCCTTCAACTCTACCTGTTCATTCTTCTCCAACACTACCTCATCCTCATTCATTTCCTTCAACACTGCCTGTTCATTCTTCTCCAACACTACCTCATCCTCATTCATTTCCTTCAACACTACCTGTTTATTCTTCTCCAACACTACCTCATCCTCAGTAATTCCCTTCAACACTACCTGTTCATTCTTCTCCAACACTACCTCATCCTCATTCATTCCCTTCAACACTACCTGTTCATTCTTCTCCAGCACTACCTCATCCTCATTCATTTCCTTCAACACTACCTGTTTATTCTTCTCCAACACTACCTCATCCTCATTCATTTCCTTCAACTCTACCTGTTTATTCTTCTCCAACACTACCTCATCCTCAGTAATTCCCTTCAACACTACCTGTTCATTCTTCTCCAACACTACCTCATCCTCATTCATTCCCTTCAACACTACCTGTTCATTCTTCTCCAACACTACCTCATCCTCATTCATTTCCTTCAACACTACCTGTTTATTCTTCTCCAACACTACCTCATCCTCATTCATTTCCTTCAACTCTACCTGTTTATTCTTCTCCAACACTACCTCCTCATCCTCAATCTTTCCCTTCAACATTACCTGCTCATTCTTCTCCAATACTACCTCCTCATCATTCTTTCCCTTCAACATTACCTGCTCATTCTTCTCCAATACTATCTCCTCATCATTCTTTCCCTTCAACATTACCTGCTCATTCTTCTCCAATACTACCTCCTCATCATTCTTTCCCTTCAACATTACCTGCTCATTCTTTCCCTTCAACATTACCGCCTCATCCTCATTCATTCCCTTCAACATTACCATACATTCTTCTCCAACTCTACCTCCCCATTTTCATTCATTCCTTTCAACACTACCTGCTCATTCTTCTCCAACACTACCTCCTCATCCTTTTAATTCTAAATTTCTTCTCATTCTTCCGATTCTCACTCCCCTTCAACACGTTCTCATTCTACTCCAACATCAACGCCTTATTCTCATTCCCTTGAACGCCACCTTATTTTCAATTACTATACTAGACTTGAGACAATGATATAAGTTCTTTCCTCGTGATAAATTTAATAATCGCAGTCGTCTTTCTGTCAGGGAAATTAGACCGATTGGCATGTTTCGCCCTCATGCCATCTTTTTCAGATCTTTCCCATCTTCTTTTTCCATGTGCCTGATAAGACTTTTTTTTTCGATAATATTGAATTTTCCATTCTATTAATATGTTCAATTCATTTTGTTCTGCAATGTTGAAAGTGTTCTAACATGGGAGTAACTTTGAAATTATTTAATATACTCGTATCTTTATTTGTCATTTCTATTATAAAACGTATAAAGTAGCCTATATCCTGCAGTTTCCCTCATGAAGCTCATTTCTGCAGCTTGAATTCTTTTTAGGTAAATATTGCTGTTTGAGAGCCCATGTTTTATTTGTAAATAAGAGAATCGGTAAGGCTAAAACATATGATAGATACTCCAATTACGAATTCCATTATAGTGAATTATTGCAACATAATAAAGGCGTTGTTACTTATAGCTGTGACAACTGTTAGGCCTAACAGTTAACTTTAGAAAGTAACTCTTTATGTAGAAATTCTTAAATTGCATAACCGGCTGAGATGATACGGAGTTAATAAAGAAATCACAAGTTAATAAACAAATACTGGGAATACGGTGGCAAACACTTTTCGCCATTACATTTCTTAGAGTCTGTTTTAGATTACTGTAATGCTTTAGCTTGCTGCATTTTCATTGGATCGTGAATTATGAAGTAGTGGTTCAATTACTGCGACGGAAATGACAGGATTCTGTGACATTGCTCAATTCAATGTTCATACACAACAAATTTATCTCGGACTAGTATTTCAAACCGCATGTCTAGCGTTTTAAGTTGCTATACTAGCCACTCGCCGCCTTCGAGTATTGATGTTTTATTGAAAGCATAGTAATTAATTTTTATCTTGACGTCAAGTGCCACTGGTTGCTGGTCTAATAATGAAGCTTTCATTTCTGCATCATTAGAACATGTCACTCGCGTTCGCCACTTGTCAAGCCACGTCTGCGCACGTTCAAAGCGACGCCCGATATGTAGGCCTATACCACGAGTGAGATAATTAAAGACAGGTTGCATGTTGCAGCGATAAGACGTTGTGGAATGCCGCCATTTACCATCCACAAATATATTACAGTTCAGTGAGAGGATATTGTTTTATCTTCAGATGTGAACTGTAACGTCATTCAAAATTAAGTGTTCCAAAATAAACCCATCATCCAATTCAGTAACTTCAGTATATGGACAGCAGATGTACCGCACCCAAAATTTTATCTTCTGTCTCACAAACGGCAACCGTAGTTTTTCCACTGGAAGCCTTGCAAGACGAATGGTCCTGTATTATATTGAGGGAAACTCCTTTAGGGGGAAAAAATTCCTCTTCCTTCACTAGGCCTTATTTCCTTTTTCATGTCGAATTTTTCTCAACTTAATATTTACCTCGAATTGGCAGACTCCTTGTGGTACAAGAAGGGCATGTTTATGTTAGGTATTATTGAATTCACAATTTTTATATCTTTTGTGGTTATCATTCGTAGATAATATTATACGCTGCTCTAAAATGTAACGAACCATATTCTACCGTACGTTATTGCATAACTACTAGAGGTGGGGAAAAATAACGTAACGATTATTTTGGAACAGTTCCTTGCTTGGAACTGTTCCAAAACGTAACACCTTGGAATACTACGTTCCAAAATAACGCTAGTACGAAATAATTGCTGTTACAAAATACTCGTTTCACTTTGGAACTACATTATGATAACGCCTGTTCCACAGAACGGAACATGTTTGGCACCATTGAAATCAGTGGCGCCAACTTTTAGAAAACACTGGGTGGGCTCAAACATTTGAGGTATACGTTAAATAAATGTCATAAGTATAATGATAACACGGTAAATTATTGGGTGGGCTCGGATCCCACAAGCCCATATAAGTTGGCACCACTGTTGAAAGCAGAATTGGGAATCCTTTCGTCGCACTGAAAGAAATGTTGGAATCTAAAGTGAAAGATAAATAGTAAAGTTATGAAGAGCCTCTTTAATAAATGTATACATTATGTGGAAACTAATGTTACTGAGTATAAGATTCCAAACAACAATTAGCATAATGCCTATATTAGAGTATAGTAACTACATTGTGAATTTTATCAAGGAAGACGAAAATATATAGGTTATGTGTTATTTACAAATATTTTACAATCTTAGTTTAATTACCAATTCTTGAAATTAAACTAAATTCTGTTGAAACATGACTATTGTCAAAGTTTATTTACAAAAATACGACGGTAAATTTTCATATTTCATTACAATGAGATTATTACTCTTCATGACGGTATTAATATGAATTTTAGCACTGCCGAAATGATTATAGCTTTTATTTACTAATTTTTGGAGAAACGGAATACATTTGTAAACTTGAGCTGAGCAGAAGAGAAAGAATGGGTTAGGTTTTATTTACAATTGGGATCCACTTCGATTTCGTGACCAATAAAATTTACAAATAATTTAAAATTGCATTACATTTCCTGCTTCGAACAAACATGGCATTAGAAAACATTTCTTTTCCACGAATTCACATCTCGGCTCAATATGACATCATACTGCATCACATGCCATACACGGAAGTATGTGATCATTTAGAGTCCTAAATACCACTGTTACATACTAGTAGTATGTACCTGTTCCAAAATACTACTGTTCCATCAGATACTAGTCAACAGTGCGGTTCCAAGATACCACTGTGCACCTTGTAGTTACACGCAAGTTACATATGGTACTACAGGGACATCATTTTATTTTTACTTCAATTTTTATTGTACCTGAGTTTTTGAATGTACTTCACTCCCACCCCTTCTACTAATGAAGTTCAACCGTCTTCCACACAGATCCAAGACCGCATATACATAGTAGCCTTACCGTCACAGTACGTTCCAAAAATATGTTCGCGTTTTCCAATGACGAAAGAGCTTTCAATATTGTATCATTTTCGCAAAGGTACTGTCGCCCATTTGCCTACGTCGCATTCCGGTTTTCCCCACCAGCTTCTATTCGCCTCTCTGTAAAGGCTAGTGGCTGGGCTGTCTTAGCTCTTTTCTGAGAACATTAATTTCTGTTAGGAATTGGACATATACGTAATATTATACCCATACAACTGTTTAAAATAACTTAAATAAAAGGGCTTCGTTAAGTAATTAACTGTCACGTGATTTCCCTCCTTTCTACGATCCTGCGACATAATCACTTGGACGGACAGTAGATAGAATGTCTGAGTAATTTTATCTTTTCGGATCGAGCAGAAGTGAAGATTGAATTTACAGTACGTAAGGTACTCTTTTACAGAGTAGGTACAGAATTATTTCAACATGAGTTACTAGTACGAAGGACGAAACTGGTAATTGGAATTACATACATTAATCGAAATGAACCGCCACCATTTTGAAAAAATGTGTTTAAATATCCATATTATGATTATTTTTCAATTTAACTTCATTTTCTAATAGTGTACGCTAATGTGCTGTAGACAGTATAATATACACTGCATAATGAATACGTCCGTATGGACAGCTCAGTTCGTGAGTAAAAACACTCTTTGTTAATACTGTGCTGTATTCTGATTAAACAAAAACCTAATGAAAATTATCAAACTCAAAAGCTTAATATTTCATAGTTTACGTAAATGGATGAATTACTTTTCTTCCCTCCTATACCTAGTAAAGTGATTTGTTTGTATATTACGCCATCGAACTCCAGTCATGGAAGGGGTTAGCAACCGTTGATTCAAAGGTATAGGCAGGTTAATATCAGAAATGTTAGTAAAAATAAAATGATGTCCCTGTATTATTTCGGAACTGTTACTTTGAACCTAGTATTTTCAAGGAACTGGAACAGTTGGAACCGTTACGAGAAAATAACTTTTCCCATCTCTAATAACTACAGAGATTTTCCACTCGTCTCACTGGAGTGAAGTTCATGATATTTCACTCTTGATGCATGATTCACCGCTTATTAGATCATCCGTAAACCGACAAACGATACCTCTCTTTCCGCAAAAAGAAATTAACAGCAGAAGGGGATATCGAGGCAACTCAACAGGGGACTCTGTAATAAAAAAAGAAAGGAAAGAAAAGCAAAGCACCAAAGGAAGGAAGAAAAAGGAAACAAATAAAGAAGAACCGAAAACGGCACAAAGTAAGGAAGTTAAAGAAGACTGAAGACATGAAGCAAGACGATAGCAAGGAGAAAAGAAGAAAAATTGAAGACAAAAGCAAGAACAAGATTAATTTGGAAATATAAGTAAAGAAATGTGAAATAAATAAAATGTTAAGAACGAAAGAAAAAGAAAACGAAAAAGAAAGAAAATAAATAAGGAAAGAAGGAAAAAGAAGGAAATCGGTAGAGCTTCTTCCAATAATTCTGTCACTTTGCACTGACATATATGACTGCTTTAAGATGAGTAAAATGTCTGGAATTACATCTCACATAAATTAATAGCGACTTACTTCCCAATAATTGTGTGTAGGGAATTGAAAATACACTACATGTGCACACTTCGCTGCAATGACGACGAGGGCAGTGGTCGAAATGAAGAAAATCTGTCAAAGTGGTAAGTTAATAAGCATTCGACGCGGCATTCTGAGCAATAAGTACATTTCAATGTCAAACAGAAACTCGTGTACGCGTTCATCTGAAAACAACTGAAGAGGCCCATGCGCTAACGAGTTCGTCACAGATCCGGAATCTCTTAAAAAGGAACGCCAATGTTAATGTTTATAAAGTATTAAGCAAATATATCCCTTATTTATATACCAGAAGTAGCCTATCTGCAGGAATCTGACCATGCTTCGCATACAAGCATTGCTGGAGTGTTCATATTACCTCTCGCAAAGAGTAACACAAAATAAGACGACCAAGGAATTCTTTTCAAATAAAAACAAACATAGCTATTGATTTTACTGTAACAGATTTACAAACCTAATTCTACTTCTTTTTTAATAACGTTCTGGCTGTGACTCAAATCTCAACGTTTATAGCGCCAAATTCAGATGTTCCACCTTCGACTTCCGGCAAGGAAATGTGAAGGTTCACCTCCTTCCCATAAGATGTAGGTGTTTATCTTCTGTTATGCGTGTCTTTCGGTAGTGAATATTAATCTCGTCCCCATAAAAAGTAGGTGTGTGTCCTTATAGAACACAGGTGTGTCTTGCGTTAGTGGAAATACCGGGATATCATTTTATTTTTACTAAAATTTCTGATATTAACCTGGCTATACCTTTGGATTAACAGTCGAGAACCGGAAGCACAGTTTGTTACCTCCTTCCGCGACCGGAGTTTGATGATACAAACAAATCACTTTACTAGGTACAGGAGGGAAGAAAAGTAGTGCATCCATTTACGTAAGCTAGGAACTTTTACAAATTTTGAGTTCGATTATTTTCATTATTTTTTATTTAATCAAAATAAGTACAGTATTAACAATAAGGGCCGTATTCATAGACATTCTTACCGAGGGCTTCCGGTGGATGATCAGCGAACTAACGTTTTTCGAATTCATAAACAAGTGTTAGCGATATGATATGATATGAAACCTGTACAAATAACCAGTCGATAGCCGGAGCTAGTTTAGCACGCTCGTAGCGCGGGCTAGCGAAATGTTTATGAATAGCACCCTTAGTGTTTTTACTAACTGAACTACCCAGGAGGACGTATTCATTATGTAGAGTATAGTATACTGTGTACACCACATTAGCATACAACATAAACAGTGCATTTAAATTGAAAAATAATCAAAATATGGATATTTTAACGAATTGTTTAAAATGCTGCCCGTTCATTTCGATACAGGCTTCAATTCTTTTGTACATATTATCGAAAACGTTTATAAGCAAATCTTCTGAAATTGAATGTATTGTTTCTTGAATGTAGGCCTAATTCTTACATTCTGCTATTGTTGTAGGCTATTTAGCAAATAACTGTTTTACAGTAACTCCAAAAGAAATTATGCAAACCACTCAAATGCGAATTGGGGAGCCATAAACCTACGCACGCTGAAATAATTCTATGCCTATTCTATAACACAGTACCTTACGTACTGTTAATTCAATTTTCAGTTCTGCCCGATCTGCACAGATAAATTTACTCAGACATGCTATCTACGTCCGTCCAAGTGACTATGTCGCAAAATCATAGAAAGTGGGAAATCACGAGAAAATTACTTAACGAGGCTCTTTTATTTAAATTATTTTAAACAGATGTATAATATTACGTAGACGTCCAATTCCTAACAGCCAATCTTTACAGAAAGAGCTAAGATAGTCCAGCTACTAGCCTTTACATCAGAAATGGGTGAGAGAAATCGGAATGCTATGTAATCAAACGTACACACATACCTGTGCGAAAATATGATTCAATAATGAACTTTCTTTCTTCACTGTAAAATGCGAACATATTTCTGGAAAGTACTAATACTCTCTCAGTACTGTTTACTATGATAGTAAGACGACTTTGACTGCATATATATGCGGTCTTTGTTCTGTGTGGAGGACGGGTGAGGTTTGTAGTAGAAGGGGTGCGAGTGAAGTACATTCAGGAAATCAGGTACAATAAAAATTGAAGTAAAAATAAAATGATGTTCCTGTATATTTCGTTCCCTTACGACGTAGATGTTCGTCCTCATATGAGGTAGAAATGTGTCCCCTGTTATGTATGAATAGGGATGTCTTGCTAGTGGAAATTTATCTTGTCCCCATAGGAGGGAGACGTGCGTTCCCTGCCACGTGTGTGTCCTGCGGTAGTGAAAAACAGGAATTTGTCTCCTATTGTGTCTCGCGATAGTGGAGATTGATAGGTAGGTGTATATCTCCTATTATGCCTATCTTAAGGTACTAATTAATCTTTTAATCTTTTCCCCATAAAAAGTAGATGTGCGTCCTTGTAGGAGGTAGATTTGTCCATTTTACGTGTGTCTTGCGGTAGTCAAGATATATTTCGTTACCATACGAAGCAGGTGTGCCACATAGGAGATAGGAATGTATCTTCTGTTATTTGTGTCTTGTTGATGAAGATTTAGCTCGTCCCATAGAGGTAGATATGCGTTCTCTGACATGCGTATTTCAAATAGTCAATTTTGTTTTATCTCTAATGTTTGGAAATTATTTACTTCTACACAGAAAATTTAGAAGGGCATGGCTAGTTCCATGTAAAATATTATCACAACGGTGAAGGTTAAAAAAGATTCGGTGTAGCTTTCGAATTTAAACTTGAGAAAATAGAAAGTAATTTAAATTCCAAGACTAAATAACACAAACAAAAGTCGAGCAACTTAACATTCGTATATAAAATTTTCACTGTCTCTTTAAGAATGTAATAAGCCATGATTTTACCCAATGAAATATAATAAATTAAATTTAGTATTTAATAATAATACGTTTTATTTAACTATAATTATATACATATAATTATTTATTTTTCTATTCGCGATATTATCCTAGGGGTATTATTTTTTAACTTCAAAAAATTGCTATCCACTGGCTTTATTACATGACATTAATTCGCTATCAAAAGCAGTGCAATTTAAAAAAGTAAAGGAGGTTACCTTTTTTATCGCAGAGAAATGAGAAATTCAAGTAGCAATTGACTAAGGGTGAACACCATATTTTCTTTCTATATTAGGCAGTGACGCCAGACATTTAATTTTCCACAAGATTTTATTGCCTATTCAAATAATACAGAACAGTAGTAATTCCCTGTAATCATATGATTACGCCTACGCATTTATCCCCTTCTTCAGCAGGCGACTTAAAAGAGCGCCTCTATTATTTGTTTGGTGGGGATTTCCTGGAGAAGCTTGATTCCCAGGAAATAAAACGTTGCCAGTGTACCTCCTGCTTTTATTCTAGGAAACGTGACAGAGTGTTGACTGTAATTACAGTATGGTAAAACAATCCTATTTATTATACAATTCATAGTTCCTACAGGTTATTTCTTAACAGAGAATTAAACACTGATTACTGTTACAGGAGACAAATTATATCAGACTCTTCTCTTTCACTCGATATTAAAAAGTGTCTCCGAGCTAACTCATACTATTTCATTTTGCATTTTACAGTTCCTACAAAGTCGGCCTGGTTGGCGCAGTTGGTATAGCGATGGTCTTCTAAGCCCGAGGTTGCGGGTTCGATCCCAGCCCAGGTCAATGGCATTTAAGTGCGCTTCATGCTGATATAACCTTGGCAGTTGGGAGAGTCGTTAAATGAAACATAACTTTTGTTTTAACTTCCTACAAAAAAATATTCAGTTCATTTGCCGTGTAACGAGTTATACTTGTTTATAGCATATAGGGTGACATAGAAGTCACTTGACGCTGCAAAACTGAATTTACATTCTTATTTTTATACTTTAAATGAGTTACGAAACTATGAAGCAAATTAATAATCAGCTGACTATTCTTGAGACAACACAGCCAACCTAACAAGATAAAATTATAATTTCTTGGTAATACCAACGTAAAATACAAAATCATATCATTAGGAAGTGACTTTTGCGACATTCGTCATTTCTTGACATGATATTCTAATGACATCACTTAGTGTGTACCGAAATGAAATATTACTTATCGTTCTCTGCATAAAATTATACACATAAACATTCCCTAAAATTCGGATATTTTATAATTCATCATAAAATTATATTAAACTAGCTACATGTATATTTCAATACTAATTTATAATTATTCTTAAGTCACGAAAATCGCTATTTAATAATGACATGTATGGTAATAGTAATATACGTTACAAGAGCGGTATGTTGACGTTTTCATGTTCGAGGAAAAGATTGAAAAAGCGAAACGTAGTTCATCTTTTTTAATTTCCGAGAACATGAAAACAAACACACCACTCGTGTATCGTACATTATTTTGTGCGAAGATCGTTTATTACATACATGAAAGACGAATTTCTAATTAGTTGCAATGAAATCTCCACCTTGGTTTCTGTTTAATGACGGCAACTTCGGAAAACCAAAATATATTTCTTCAACATTGTTGCTATAAAGTGTTTTCTGTGTTTACTATACTCCAGCAGGCCGTGATATACGTCTGTCTTCCCCCCCCCCTGTCTATAAATGCGAACTTAAAACAAACGGTAAGGTTATGTAATGATTTATTTTTCATTTTAATATTTTAACAATATTATTTATATAACATATTGCAGTAATAATATCGGCATCTGGAATCTTGTTGATTTTTTCACGGCTTCCTTAATGTTACTTGTATCAGGAATGCAATAAGTTTCGTGGAGTAGTAGACTTTACTTAATTTTTGCAAATATTTAAAAACAATAATTAACATTGCAATTTAGGTGAAATTGCAGTGGTAAGTCTCCAATTTTTAATTATTACTATGTTAAACGTCTCTAAAAATAATATATTAAAAGCCTAAAGCAGTAAAATGAATGTCGCGCTTAAGCGGTAAGAAGAGGGAATACTGGTTGGGAATACTGAATGTGGTATTTCACACTTACCGCGTATTGGTTCTGTGCGGAAAACAAGCAAATACGCACGATCTCGCACAAAATGTATTAGACTTTGCTTCAGTTCATTCATGCATAACAAATGTGCTTATGAAAAATCACGCTAATACTGAAACAATGAGTTCTTCACTAAGAACAGTTATTTGTCTGTCCGAGTAGTTATGTCGCAGAATCGTCGAAACGTGGAAAATCACGTGACACTTCAAAGGGGGCCCATTTCTTTAAATTATTTTTAAACAGTTGTATAATATTACGTAGAAGTGTAATAATTCCGAATAGCAAATTTTTTTAGGCAATAGCTAAGACTTGCCAGCCACAAGCCTTTACAGAGGGGCCAGCAGAAACGGGTGGAGGAAACGAGGATGTGACATAACCACTCGGACGGATAGTACGTGGCCTAGCTTGCGAACTACTGAGAATGAAACGAAAAGTAAAAATAATTCTGCATATTATAATTAATTCTTCGAAATATTTGGGTCTAGGGACACAATGTACAGCTCATTTTATCTACCTCTTCATCTTTAGTTCTTTTTATTTTTGATTCTTTTTAATGTATATAAATAAATTGTTATTCAATTGTAAAAAATGTACGTTTTATAGGCCTATAATTTCACAGCCGATACAACAAACATAATTAAAACATCGTTAGAATCGATTTCGATTACAGAGGGTCGTACTGAAAGTCATGAGCAACACATTGCTATAATTTCAATTTCAACAGTGCAGCAGTGTTAGGTGATGGGTGAAACATTTCGAAGATGGGAACACGAGCATCCAAGATGAGCCTCGTAGCGGTCGCCCTCGAACTGCCTCCACGGAACGCAACAAGGAAAGAGTTGATGAGTTCTGGGATGCATTTTGGTTGAATTTCTTAAGCCTGGACAGACCATAAATAATGTCCGCTATATTTAGACAGTTTTTAAACTCCGTCGTGCATTGCACGAGAAACGCCCTCGAAAGAAGATCATCCTGCAACGCGATAACGCGTGACCTCACACTGATCGTGTCACCGTGGAGAAAATCAGAGCATTTGGATGGGAAACTCTTCCACAATCTCACTACAGTCCTGACTTGGCAACCTCGAGTACCATCTTTTGGGTTCTGTAAAGGAACAGCTGCGAAGCCAACGCTAGGAGACGCTGGAGGACATCCGGAAAGCAGTGCGTCAGTGTCTTCGGGAAGATGAAACTGACTTCTACAGCAAGAGAATTTTCAAACTAATAGAACGGCGGGAAAAATGCGTGCAAAGAAATGGCGTCAGTGTCTTCGGGAACATGAAACGGACTTCTACAGCAAGGGAATTTTCAAACTTATAGAACGGCAGGAAAAATGCGTGCAAAGAAATGGAGACTATGTTGAAAAGTGACAGAAAAGTCTGTAGATTAAGATGATGTAGGCTACCTGGTTTGTCTAAAAAATAAAAATTAAGGTTTATAATAATGGGTTGCTTATGACTTTCAGTATGACCCTCGTACATTGTCAATTTGTGTTCTTGATTTCAAATAAAAATCTAATTTCTTTACTAAACGGTATTGTACTTCATAGGCATAATTTTCGAATAAATTGACTAGTAGATACAGAATATTAACAAGATCTGACTAATAATTTAGGAGAAATCTCTATACGTAGACAGACAGCTGCAGACACAATGATGGATGCCCAAAATCATTCTTTCGATATCAAGGGTGCTGAAAAAGTGCATTTTCGCGGAAATGACTTTTATGCAGCATTACAATACTTTCTGTAACGAGAAAGTAAAAAAATTGGTTCTAGAAGAGGAAATATTAATCTAAACTAACTTCTGTATACGAACATTAACTAAAATATTGCCTTTAAACTCTGATATTCTTATAATAGAACACCCCAAGATTAGGCTACTAGATTCTCTCGTTAAATACTTGTTTAGATCTCCAATTACTCCTACAAGGAATGTTAAAACAAGATGTTGTAACTATGTACATACGATGTATTACTATTTACATGATTGAGCCACAAGCAGCTAAGTTATTAAGTTAATCTGTGTACATTTAGTCACTTACATTGTTCTGGTAAGATTTACAACACCGTAATTGTGTTGTATTATTCAATGAAATTAACGACGATGCTATTGACCATACCATTTGAGGAAAGACGTGACCTCATCTTCAGACAAAATGAAGAGGCAGCAAGAAGATAAACACGTAGATTTTTGTCTTGGCATATTTCTTCATAGACTGTTGTATATTACGACAAAGATTTTACTGTCTACTGTTGTCGCTTAGTCCTAATATGGAAATATGTGTAAACATAAGTATTTCAGGGGGGAACATACTTCTTTGACCTTCCACCCACTCAAATGAAAGTACAGCAGATAGTGTAACCCACTGCTATGACTGGCTTTATTACCAGAAGATGTAATGTTGTCTACAATTACCTTACTGAGAAGACAGTGGTTCTAATAAGTTATTCTATACGTATCTTGCAATTTGAAAATGTTTATAATATTCAACAAAGACTCTTTTAAGTCAGTGGTTCCAAAAGTGTGCTCCGCGGATCCCTGGGGATCCGCTAACACTTATCAGGGGACCCGCGGTTGGTAATATATATTTTGAAATAAATTAGTACATTGTGCAACGAGCCTATAATGGTAGTAATTAAGACGCGAGTATGTTTATGAAATGAGCGCAAGTGAGTTTCATAATTTTCATACGAGCGTCTTAATTACCATTGTAGGCAAGTTTCATACTTATGCTCGACCATATTTCTAACTTTAAATTATTCATAAGTATTCATATTATTCTTATCTGATTGCAGAGCGGAAGTGACCTTGTGCAATATCTCGTAAATTGTGAGATGCGCGCAGACGCGAAAGTATTGATTTTTTCCGAGAAACGAATGTCATTGACCTTGATATAATCTAGAGAGTAAAATAAACATTAACCTGGATATAACCTTGAAATTGGTTTAGATATTGAAAAACGAGATGACAAATTGAATTTATTTGAATATTTTTTACAATTAACGCTAATTATTATAGTAAAAGAACATAACCTTCTGCGGCAGTATTGGATTTCCAGCCTCCGTGACGTTTCGCTAGTTGTCTTTCGATTGCATATCCGAGAATAATCGATACTTGCGCTTTCATATTGCTTTCTAATTGGTTGAAAACCTGAACTTTAATGAATAGGTGTACTTTAATGAGGTCCATTAAAGGGCTGCTACCAGGTGTATAATTACTACATTTCGGCATGGTCGAGCATAAAACATAATACAATACTACTGTTTTTCTCGATGCGATTGTACAGTACTGTAATTGTGAAAGTTAGTATAACTTATCGGCAAGGGTAGATGACCAGATCTCACCCTTGCGTGAGCTGGCCTTCAAGCCGATGAAGTAAACCAAACCTTCTTTTTTCAGTTAAGGTAGTCAATTCTATTGAAAATTTTTTCCGTCTGGAGAGGGTGGCGAGTTATTAGTTAGTTGTTACCTATTCGGTGTGTGTGAATGCAGTTTTTTCTCAACAGTGTAAAAATAAGTTTTTGTAAATGTGCTCGGAGACTTCGACCTAATATCTTAATTCTGCAGTGCCTGGGAAAAGTGACATAAGTCAGTTTCCACAAACCTTTTTTGATAATTTATTGACAATTTACACTGGTTTATGTCGATTTGATTTTTTTCTGTATGAATTATTGTAATGGGAGAAATATTTATGTCTCTTTTTCCAAGTGAGCAGATCTTCCGTAAGTTGCCAATAAATTATCAAAAAAGGTTTGTGGAAACTGACTTATGTCAATTTTCCCAGGCACTGCAGAATTATTGTAAAATAAATTTGATTGACAATGTTATTTAGTCAGCAATAAATTTTGACACGCAATTTTTAAAAAGAAACGAATTTCGTTCATTGTGCACAAGTTCTGTCTCTGCTACTTTATTGTGAAGTCAGTTTTTATTCATTCTGTACGAGCAGGCTTATGTGAGGTGTTCGTGTTAAACTGTGTGTTAATAACCACGTGTCTTTGATTTTTTTATTTTATTGGGTTATTTTACGACGCTGTATCAACATCTAGGTTATTTAGCGTCTGAATGATATGAAGGTGATAATGCCGGTGAAATGAGTCCGGGGTCCAGACGTGTCTTTGATTTCGAACATAATATTAATCTAATATTACGAATAATTTTAATTTTCATATTATACAGTGTAGTCTCAATGGATCGGTGGCTAATAAAAGACAATAAAAATGACAGTTCTACAAATTCAGAGACCAGCCGATCACCTTGCCACGTATCATACCCCAGTGCTGTTAATTTAAAAATGGGTGAGTCAACCCAAAAACGAAAATATGATGAATCATATTTGGCTCTTGGATTTACGTATGTGAAGTGGCGAAACTCCACCCATTTCCAACAATATATCTGTGTGAAGTAGGATTTTCACGATATGCAGCAACAAAATCAAAATTCCGTCATCATCACCTGGATGCCCCATGAGATATGAGAATTCAACTTTTTTCCATCTCCCCCTACTTGAAAGAAATTTGTGAGTCGAGGAAACAACATCATTCTTCACATTAAGAATTCGAAATTATGCATGTAATTACTGGAAAAAATACACGCAGTATATAAATACTACTGCATGTTTATGAACTCATGGCAATGCATGATAAATGTAGTTATAGACTTACCGTCAATGTTAAATACGTAAAGAATATAAATATGGAGACATAATAAATGTATATCTATATTAATCTAATGAATAAATTAATTTCATTTAATTTGATTCGAGGATCCGTGAATTTTTTCTCGAGTCGAAAGGGATGCGCGATAAAAAAAATATTTTGGGAACCACTGCCCTAGAACAATATGAAATTTATAAACATACAAAAACACAACCACATAACATCCTGAACACTCAACTGAATTTCAAAACACACACCCTTTTCGTCACAATCACGAACACACCCCACCACAACAGGAAACCAGAAGACAGCGCGGGACCTTCAGTAGGCTTCGACAATGAAGAATATCACTTCGAAACTAGTCAGCCAGGTAAATTGTAAAAGTTAGCACAGTAAACATATCGTAAAGATATTCACTAAAAATATGTTCTTTCAGATTTCAGATTATATTAGAAGAAAGTATAGGCTGCCATTTAAAAATGTTCTCGATGACGTCATAACTCGCACAAGATTCGCAAAAATATTTTGTTCCCATAAAAATATTCCTTTCTAAGCACAAGATTTGACATTTCTGACCTTTTTTTTTTTTTTTCCAAAGTCACCTCATACAATTTTAATTGCAATTATGTTACTTAAAAAATACTGTATAACTCGAAAGTTATACCACAGTCTAGTATATACAGTCACGAAGCTTGAGTTTGTGAGGGTACTAGGAACAATAGACTGTGCCAATACTATTTCGCATTGTCTGTGATGAGGCGATAGTAGCGATCCTAGTGGTTAGCAACTATCTATGGATGCATATTCCTTACGTATTGACCTTCGTGACTATATTATACTAGACCAGGGCCGGGCACGAAAGCTACTCTCGCTCCGCAAGGCAAGGCGCAGCAGAACGCTCACGCAGTGGCGGACTCGCATTACAGCTACCTTCCCTGCATTAATGTAACAAGAGCCACGGTTGTTCTATTCACTCAGTCTGTCAGTACATAATAGTTTGTAAGGATATTACATCAATCCATTGTACAGTACAGATTTTATAACATCATTATTAATTTAATGAAATAAACTTCGCTCTATGCACACACACAAATCTTTAGGTTTATTTACATAGCCCATACGTACAGTGCTCTTAACAATTACATAATGGTAGGCTTTTAATAATATAAACATAAAGGATTACAATCAGACATAATGGTAGGGTGTTAATAATATAAACATATGTAATAAAGGATTACAACAATATAATATAATATAATATAATATAATATAATATAATATAATATAATATAATATAATATAATATAATATAATATAATATAATATAATATAATATAATATATTTAAATTTGTGGATTTGTACTGTATAATATTTTAATTGTGAATTTGTAAGGTGCAATTTAAATTGTGGATTTGTAATGTATAATATTTTAAATTGTGAATTTGTAAGGTACAATTTAAATTGTGGATTTGTAATGCATATTTTTAAATTTTGGAATTGTAATGTATAATATTTTAAATTATGAATTTGTAGGGTACAATTTAATTGTGGATTTGTAATGTATAATATTTTAAATTGTGAAATTGTAAGGTACAATTTAAATCGTGGATTTGTAATACATATTTTAAATTTGTGGATTTGTAATGTATAATATTTTAAATTGTAAGGTACAATTTAAATTGTGGATTTGTAATACATATGTTAAATTTTGGATTTGTAAGATATAATTTAAATTTGACTCTATCTATTACAATAGTGTATTGCTAGATAACTATGAACTATTCTACATATATCAAATTCGATTAATAATATAAACGTAGTATGTAATATTGCAACACTTGTACAAAATTTTTCTGATAATGCATTTAGGCATAAGCTTTGTAACTGGCGAGCGGATTGATTCTATATAGTACATAGATAATTTAATTGTGGATTTATAATGTGTATTTGTAATGTATTAATTAATTGTGGATTTGTAATGTACTTAAGCATAAGATTTATAATTGGCTAGTTGATCATATATTGTGTAGAGTAGATAATTTTTATTTATTTTAATTTTTGGATTGTAATATCTATTTTAACCGACGCTGTATATTGCAATAATGTACTGCTATATGAATATCAACTATGAACTATAAAATATGTAACATAAACATAGCATGTAGTATTGCAAATCTTGTATGCAATGGAACATGCTGTTTTAGCACAATAAAGGAAAAAAAATATATAATATAATATAATATAATATAATATAATATAATATAATATAATATAATATAATATAATATAATATAATATATGATATATGATATGATATGATGATATATCATAAACTGTAATATACTATACTATGACATAACTTAATACTCGTATAATTTAAAATCATAGGTTTTACTAAATGTATAATAACTTATAATGCAATATAAATATCAAATAGATACTCTTATTAATCAGTTGGAGTGTTTTATGACAAATTAAACACTTTGCTAATTCACTACTCTCTATTAAAAATAACTCCTCCTTCCATGATATATTAAAAGCAGTGGGGAGTAGCGGGCCGCTTTAGTGTATGAGCGGAAGCTCCGTCTTCAAAGTTCGCCATCATACTGCAGAGTCAACCACTGCACCGACACTGAATGACGTACAGTATGCATACGTCACAGCGCTCGGAAGAACGGCTCTTTAAAGCACACAGCGCTCATTTATCAGAATCACGTAATGTGCCCAGCCCTGTACTAGACTGTGGTTATACCTCCACTACTTTATCAACCAATCTACTTGGATTTTTGTGAGATTTTTCACACCCGTAAGGTAATTTAAGGCAGATCATCGATGTTATCAATCCAAATTACTATCTCACTAGCATCAATTCCGCCTGGCAGTTAAATAATAATAGTTCAAAAACAGTGACTGCGTGCGTATTTAGTATGTTTTAAGACTCGAGCTTCCGGGTCCTAGTTACAACCAATGAGGCTTGCGAACAGAAATGTGGACACCAATCTGATAAAGTATTTTGTCACATCTGAAGCAAGCACAAGTTTAGAAGAGCGACAACACTTTCGATCTCAAACGTCAGATATTGGATTCAAATTCCACAAGGATATTTATTATAGACCACGGAGTTTTCAACACACATCTTTATCACTCCATCAGCCTCGGGGTAAAAAAAGGGGGAGGTTACCGTGAAGGAACAGATAAAGCCGCTACAGATGGTCCAGGGATTGGGACCTGTAACCACGCCTTTCAAACCCAAGTATCATAATGAGAGTAATGAGGTAGCTAAAATAAATAAACAATAATTGTTGCGTTGAATTGTTATGGGCGTGGTCTTCATGAATGAAGGACCGGGCACTCCCCTTCTCCCCCCCCCCCCCGACGTGGACTTAATTGGCTTGACAGGTATTCCAACTTCTGCGTCCCTTTCCCGTCTTTTCAAGCTGTATCGTTTTTTCTCCCCCATACATGTTCAACAAAGATCACACGCAACACAATTCAGCTTGGAAATCAAGGTACTGGATATATGTAGTACAATAAATTTCCAAACTAAATTACTTACAATCAGGTCTAAGAATACTTCTGATGTGCATTTTTAGGTTGGTTTCCATATAAGGAAACAAGTATGTGATGATCATCCAAATTTGTGTATGTGCGTGTCTGTCCACAATAACTTGAAAATCTGGAAGCGTTTCAGACCATCCTTGGTACAAATAACAATCAAGGACATTTCTAAGCCGTAATTCTTGAGATCCAGCAAAAATTAGATAATGTTGGCTCTATAGAAATGGTAAAATTTTATAAAGACGGCAGACCGCATGGTCACGGATAGTCAAGTTTTGAGTAAAGTAGTAGGGGAGAGTTGGGTAGTATCGGACAGTGAGTTTCTTTCATCTACAACCAGATGATAGTACCTGAATGACATGGTTACGTTTCTGTGATGTCGCATACAGTTACGTAACCACGTCATTCAAGTACTACCATCTGTGGTAGAAGAAAGAAACGCACTGTCCGATATTACCCGATGTCCGATACTACCCAACTCTCCCCTAAAATGTTTACATCAGATATTCGATATGTTACAGTTGTGCAAGTATCGGACATCGGGTAATGGCGGACAGTGATGTTTCTTTCCTCTACTACAAAGATGATAGTACAGTGGTTTCTTTTATCTACTACCAGATGGTAGTAACAGTGTTCAGATGTCGCATACAGAAACGTAACCATGTCACTTAGGTACTACCATCTGGTGGTAGATGAAAGAAACATCACTGTCCGATATTACCCGATGTCCGATAATACCCAACTCTCCCCTATCTCATTTCAAGAGTAGCTTTTTCATACTGTAATATCAGAAATATTTCGTCTAATGTCGTTTTCAACTGCAGAGGGTATTATGCGTCTACATTTCTGCGATAAATTGGCCGATAAATTCGTCCGGTAGCTCTTTACAACGGACAGGGCTCTTTTTGTTATTATTATTTTGGAGGTTTTACAATGTTAACATCGTCCTGCGTCAAATTAAAGTTCTGGCGCTTTTCTCCAGCTTTCACTATCATTTCAATCCCCATCCTCCAATCCTTCCTCTCACATGTTCTATTACTTTCCGTAAATCTACGACATGTAACTCACAGCTTTACTTCCTTCCTGGACGAAACCATACTAAGAATTTTATCGTCCTTCAAAATCCATCGTCTTCGGCCGCGCATGACCAATAGATAATATAGCAAGCATACGTAACTTTAGTCGGTTATTTAACGGCGCTGTATCAACTACTAACTTATTTAGTGTCGATGGAATTGGTGATGGTATATGGAGAGATAAGGCCGTGGATTCGCCATGAATTACCTGAAATTTGCCTTACAGTTGGGGAAACCCTCAGGAAAAAACCGAACCAGGTATAAGTAGCTTAAGCGAGAATCAAACCCAGATCAAGCGCAGTTCCGGATCTGCAGATAAACGTTCTACCGCCTGAGCTATGCCAGTGGTTCATCCGTATTATCTGAACTCATTTCTTCAAAATATTTTTTTTTAATTAAAATTGTCGTATTCGTGTTCTTTTAACAATAATAATAATAAAAAAACTTTGACGTTGCGTCACTTTCACAGGAGAAATACGAATGTCTTTGATTTCAAAGCTGGATTAATGTACAATTTATTATTTCAAATCATTTTATTATATTATTTCCTATTATCGAATTTATGTTTTAACAATTATCAATAAAACTTCTGGATTCATTTTTCTAAACAAGGGAGAAAACAAAATTGACGTAAGAATTAGATTAAGACAGTATACTATAGCCTACTGAAAGTACAAACTAAATTATAAACACCTGGACGCCACAGCCAAAGAGAGACAGGGTCGACTAGCCAGCTGCTGACCTCACATCCACATGCCTCAGTAGAGGTGGACGATTATCCAACCAGTACGAGGTATCGTGTGCTTAGCATGATGAACCCCATAACCGTTATAACTGGTTTTCAGAGTGTACTGTACGTTACCTACCGCAGTTCCCCAAAATCATCACGATGCTAGGTCGGCACCGGTCCCATACACTGGTCGAAGTTTTATGAGAACATTTCACCTCCCATGAAGAATCGAGCCAGCACACATTCCTAAACCGAGTTCAGAAATGATGCTTTAGATCACGATGCTACGATGCGAGACAATGTATACCAATAGATGGGCGCAATATATTCGAGTTATTTTATATAATCTTAAAACGAATTGTCATTATTTTCAATGATAAACAATGTATTTAGAAAAACTATATAGTCAGTTCACTCAGTAGTCAGAAAATAATCTGCATTTTCTTGACATTAACAGAAACTGTAACAGAAGGTTTCTTTTTTTCTTTTTTTTTTAATATCACATTGAGAGTTCAGATTAAGTTCGTGAATTATAATATCAAATAGTTTGTTTTATTTCCAGTCTACCACTTATCAAGTTATGGCAGCAGAAGTAGATTCTGTTACATCAATTACAACATATTAATATGCATCACGAATATGTTCGACTTTTTTATGTATGTCATCTTCAGGTGATGTAATTTACTAACAAACAAGTACAATTGAACGTAGGTGAAAAGATATAAAGATAAAAACACATATAAAACACAAGTAAAAATTTAACTTTGCTTGCTCATTTTAAACAGGTTAAATGGCGTCAAAAATAGTATTAAATTAACATTCAGATAAAAACATTCCAGTAAATATGGTTGTAATTAGAAACAGTATATTTAAATGGTAAACAATGTTCAATTGAACCTACGTTCAATTGTACTTGTTTGTTAGTAAATTACATCACCTGAAGATAACTTACATAAAAAAGTCGAAAATATTCGTGATGCATATTAATATATTGTAATTGATGTAACAGAATCTGCTTCTGCTGCCATAACTTGATAAGTGATAGACTGAAAATAAAACAAACTATTTGATATTATAACGTAACAGAAGGGTCCAGAGCCATAGTGGGCCAAGCGCCATTTATTGAAAACTGAGAAAGCAAAGGTTAAAGTTAAGTGAAGACCATAATTTAATGAAGATTGACATATAATTTAATTTTAATGTGGACACTTTATATTATTTGCTATATGTTTCATTGAATTATGGTAAGCACTTAATTTTAACCCTTGTTTTCTCCGTTTTTAATGTATGGTGCTTGGCCCACTATGGCTCTGAACCCTTCAATTGTAGCACAACGTTTCGAAGAGTGGATCTCTCTTCGTCGTCAGGTGAAAACCTACTGTGGGGATCGTTACAAACAGCTAGCCTGTCTGAAATTAGCAATGGAAAAAGTCCAAACAGCTCAACCATTGAATATTCTACTTGCCAATATTAATTTTATTAATCAGTGTGCCGTCTCCGGTGTACTCTTTAACTAAGAAAAAGCTTCTACGATGCGTGAAGGCCACTGTCGAGGGTATAAATCTCGCCTAGGGCATGAAAGTTCGTAGAAATCAATGCGATGTCCTTGTGTTATTTCGATTCCCGGCATTGTACCGACCCAAGGTAAGGCAAGTTCTACCGAAAAGTCGCCTAAGATGAGGTAAAAAAAAGTCCAGATACGAACTTCAAAAAAGACTTTCAAGAAGCTTCACGCGGCATGAAGGATTATGATATATGATATGATATGATATGATATGATATGATATATGATATGATATATGTGATGTGATGTGATGTGATGTGATATATGCGATGTGATATATGTGATGTGATATATGTGATATGATATATGTGATATGATATATGTGATGTGATGTGATATGTGATATGATATATGTGATGTGTGATGTGATGTGATATGCGATGCGATGCGATACGATACGATACGATACGATATGATATGATATGATATGATATGATATATTTGGTCACAGCACTTTACATGTAATGGTGTACCTCACATTTCTGTATCCGGTGCCACCATTAACATATTATTACAATAACACATTATTTGCAGTACACGTCTACACAAATACTCCCAATTACACTATGTACCTTTTTTGTTACTTGGTCAAACTCCCCTTCAGTATTTCTCCTACATTTCATTTGCTATTCTCTATTTGTACCTTAATCCTAATATATCTAATATTCTATACTACTTTCACACCCCCTTTATCCTCTAACTACTATTCACTAAAATCTCAAATTCAATTTATCTCTATGAATTATCATATTGAATTATTTGTCCTATTTGTTCTTTGACCTTTTCTCCTATATTTCTCTTATATTCATTTATGTTCAAATGTTAGTACTAATTTTATGCTGTCACTTGTTCACTTCTCTTAACCCTTTCTCACTATTTTCTCTCATACCTATTTGCGCTCACTTCCACTTTCTCACTATTCTGCTTATACCTAATCCATTGTCACTATTCTCACTTCCTATAAATAGCCTACTTATATTTTATTCTACACATCTGCTTATACACTTTCTCTCTCCCCTATACTTCTCGATCTTTTCCAGTTTCACTTTATTTGCACTTTTTGATCACATCCACATTTTTTTAAACGTATAAAATATCTCTGCTATATTCTCAGCTGTCGCAGGTTTTGACCTTTCTTTACTGATCGTCTCTGCCTTATTTCTGTCTTTGTCTGTCTTTCTATTTCTTTCTTATTCTATTCCTCTTTTATTCCCCCCCCCACGCTTTCACTTTCACATACTAGATTTCCACTTACATTCGCACCCTTATTCTTTTCACTACTTTAGCATGAAGGATTATGAAACCATTGTACGAGTTCAAAAAGGTGAATGTCCTTATATTGATATCTTCGTTATGTATGAGTTAATAATAAACAAATCACATGAAATTTCCAAACGTTTCCTAGAATTGATCTTGAAAGCACTTCACAGTCACTTATTTGATGCCGATGTCTTTCTTCTTGATGTTGCCTAAGCTAGGGTTTTTAATAAATCAGATAGATATCGGCACAGTGTCTATCAGCCTTGAAGCAGGAGAACAAAAAAGCTGCTTCTCCACGTGGACCGGGTGGGTGCCCTGTGTTGTACTCGTGTCGATCTGGATTCACTTGTCGTACTGCAGGGCACAAGTGTAATAATGATGTGTATCACTGCTGGAGACTTGCCATTATGCAAATAAATACAGATTACTATGTACTGTAGGCCGGAATGGGTTCACCCGAAGATAACACTTGCCAACAATATCTGTGGACCCAAAGTTTGTTCTCCTCGGTCTTCCTGGTAGACGAAGACTGATCACCTGATATGGACTCCTGCTCAGGGCTGCACAAACGATTGGCAGTAAAACTGATCACCGGTAGAATTTCCAGCTCAAGGCTGTACGAAAGAGAGGCAAGAAGATTGGAAATGTTCATCACTGAACAGAAACTCTGGATTGTAACTGCACAAACGATTGGCAACAAAATTGAAATAATAGTCGATAAGCTAACAGGAACGATGAAAACACCGTTTTCAGTTACATATAAATCAGATAATATTTCGTGTCTACTACAACATCTAAAATTACGTCCACACCTGTGGAGTAACGGTCAGCGCGTCTGGCTGCGAAACCAAGTGGCCCGGGTTCGAATCCCGGTCGCGGCAAGTTATCCGGTTGAGGTTTTTTCCGGGATTTTCCCTCAACCCAATACGAGCAAATGCTGGGTAACTTTCGGTGCTGGACCCCGGACTCATTTCACCGGCATTGTCACCTTCATATCATCCAGACGCTAAATAACCTAGATGTTGATACAGCGTCATAAAATAACCCAATAAAATAAAATAAATCTAAAATTTCTGAAAATAGCCAAAATAAACATAGGCCTATAGACGTACCGTATTTCTTTTCAAACATAGATTATGAAAATATTGATCGTTATATTCGGCCTACATATATTTTAAGAAGTAATCTAAATCATGACAACGTTAGTAAAAGACTCTTTATATAATATATTTCGGTCTGAAATACTTAGAGATGCTTCATGTTCCGCCCAATAAACAGCTTTATGCGTTTACAGAACGCAAGGGAATTCTTTATGACAGGGGTCGTCAGCACAGAGCACCCTGGGGCTAGCGTCTCTTACCCGCGGAAAACGCAGTGCACCATGGTACACTCGTAGATGTTAGCGGGTATGCTCTCTATCTCTTCCTGCTGCACGACGGTGCACACGGGACGGGACCGCTTACCCGTTGCACATTTCAGCGAGTGCTGACTACCACTGCTCTTTGTGATAGAAGAATACAGAAAAAATTGTTGGTCATTTCTTGCCAACGTTGAATTTCGAAGCTGACTAAACTCTGCAAATAAAAGCATCACTAAATAAAATACTACTACAACTAATACTATCGCCAATATCTTTTACATGATGACCATTTTATCTCCCAATTACAGCCAGCCGAAATATTGTGCATTTTACAAGAGTTCATTAGCAACTGAAGTATGGCTGGTTCTTGACGTTAAAGTGGGCATCCTTGTGACATTATAAAGTATGAAACAGAAAACACAAATATAAGGGGTTTAAACTGAATCGATGCACTCTATCTGAATGACATGAAGCAGAAGAGTAGTTTATTTTCAAGGAATTTAAACCAACTGAAATAATCAACTAAACATATCCACTTGAACACGTACTGGTACTTCCTAAAGCTCTTATGACATTAATAATTAATGTAAGGAATACGTCTTCCAAGAACTTGGTATTTTTATCTCCACCCAACAATGAAAAGAGATTCCGTTTTATCTTCTCTACACATAAAACTCTTTGAGAAGCAAAGTCTCCGTGTGCTCAGATCAAATAGAATGAACAAACTGTAATGTTTGTTTTGCTGTAGTAATGCTGTTTATTGCCCGAGGAGGAAGTTACTGGACGAGTGTTGTACAACGCAGTAGTAGAGAAAACTTGGAGAAAGGGCGCTTCAGCGGGAATACTGATGAACCGTGGCGCCGCGCGTTGTGTGTGTTGAACAAGCCAACACACCCTGCTCTCCAGTCACGAGGTAACTGCTTGTCCGACTACCAGTAGATTTATTTCCTCCTCACTTTTTTCTCTCTACTCCACAGCCATGCAAAATACCTTCTTCAAAGACTCCAATGCCATACCAACCAGAGTACAGGAGTATGCACTCAGGAATTGCCTGTTACAAGGCGATTTCAACAACTACCCTTCAGGTCTTCAGAAATGCAGATAAGGCAGCTTCTTACAACTTGGCTTCCACAGGTTTATGCATTAAGTAACACTTCACTGATACCATTCCAATGAACAAAGAAAGAAGGCAAGTTATGGCTTCATTCAACTTATACTTGTTGAAGAACATAGCGCTCTAATGCGCAATACGTTTGTATCGAGATGAAATGGGAACACTGAACTGTAATGGTTTCAATGGGACATTGTTTTTCAAAGCTAGTAATGCCAGCCATATCATATATGATTACGAATTTTTTGAGACTGACCGATGTTTATTTACTCTTTCTCTTGCTCTTCATCATTACCCAATTCGTCAGGATGAGTAGGCAAATTATGAATATTAATAGGACAGGCAGTGGCGATGATAGTGAGTGATGGTGTAGTGGATGATGGTAAGTTAGTGTGGTGAAATGTCGGATATAAGAGATCATGGTAGTGGATAATATTTATTTATGTATTCTATTAAAAGCTGAAACACAATGCGAAACCCTTATTAAGTTTTATGCTTTTCCAAGAAAACTTCCACCTTGTTGTTGTCAGCTCATCTTCCTAGCATATGAAATACATACTTTTCTGGGATTCGTCCCCCTCATCCCTTATAAAATAGCCATGTCTACACTGTGTGCAAGTGAGAGCGTAACTACCTTCTTCTCTTTCTAAAATCTGATAATTCGATTACAATAGGGGCCAGTCTTCTGTTTCGACCGCTGTACTTTTGGAGTTGCAGTATCTGTACTGAGTTTGTATATGAAGGTTGTGTGTTTAGTTTGATAAAGAAAAAAACCAACAGTTTTCTGTGGTTTGTGAAAAGTGTAAATTCCATTATGTCATATGAGAATTTGAGAGGTAAACTCAGTGAAACGTTTGGATTTAAATTGAACGATCCTGGAGAAGTACTTGACAGAAAAAAGTGTTTTTTTTTTGTGTGTTTAGTGATGCAGGAAACATTGTTACTAAACGCAGAGCGACACTTAATTCGGAGCATGTGAATGCACTCACATGTTTAAAATTATGGATGAAGCAGGTATTAACTAGGTGAGTCTTCATACTTTTTGTTATTAAGGCCTATTGACACAATAAATTATAAGCTTCATAATAAATATGTTAGTAAATAATTAAAATAGTTGTTTTGTAATATAACGATACCATATATACAGATATACAACATTGAATACTAATGCTTATCACCGAACACAAGTTAAATTTAACAATAATTGTGTACCGGTATATTAAAACTTTTAACTCGATCAGAACTCGATTAATCGATTAAATTCAAATAGTTAAGCGATTAAATATTTTGATCGATTAACAGCACTAATTATTATGGAAGAGTATAGACGAATGGTGGTTGGTGATCGTGGATTGGCGAATAGCTCACAACGAATAGAAGTACTCTGAAAAAAAAAATGTTCCACAGCCCTCTTTATCCAGTTTCAATTATTTTTTTTTGGACTCGCATGCTATTCAGCATGGAAAGCCATTCGCCTATCGTTGCGTCACGAATTGAAGATGTTGAAGCTAGGTTACAGGCAGAAGAACAACCACCCTTCCAAAAAGTAAATAATTGTCTTTTGTTGCTGAAAGGAAACTGCTTAAGAACACAAATCTTAACGAGAGAATAAATACTAAATTGATTACTTTATGTAAACATGGATTCCAAACAATGAAAAGGACATAATCCAGATAAGAAGCTACCGGTACCTAGTAAGCTGAAAACGAATAGCAAAAATCCACATACAAGCACTGGTCATTGTCCAGCAGGGAATGCAAACCATGCGGGCAATAATTTAACGATAAAGGTCTTTCGGTATTCCCAACCGAAACTGTATAGAATTTATGGAAGATGTTAGCAATGGAATTAACCTTCTCTTTAAATCACGAAAAAACTTAAAAAAAAAAAAAACTTTCAACTCTTTTCAAGTCTTATTGTAGGAGTACAAATGCTGTAATTTATAGATTCGCTAATTAAGTTACAAATTGAAATACTGAGCCATTTTCTATTGGAAATGAGACACTTGGAAATGTATTGGCTCTGCGAAAATAACGACATCGGGTTGCTACGTTGTCGTTTCTCTGAACGTAATATTTATGTAACATCTCTACTTAGAAATATTTTTGCGTTCTACATACTTTCTCTGGCTGCAACCGACGCGATGCTCGTAACTCTTCAAGGGATTGGGCTTCCTGTTTCTTTACTCGGCTTCTGGCCGACGATTTCACACGTTATTACTAGGGCTTGGATTTTTAGGAGCTATAAGTCGGGAAAATATTTATTTTTTTTTATGTGCTAAACATCGGGAAAATATGTAACAAAAAAGGAGAAATATTTAATTATGTTTCCATTATTTTAAGTGAATATAACCAATATGCAGTATTCACCAGTATAAGTTGTGGTATCTCGCCAATTGCTTAAGAATTATAGTACACAATAAGATTCATTCTCAAGTTGTCGATCATAAATGACTAACGATTATAGCGGAACACTGCCTTGTACTGGGAAAAGGAGCACTCTGGCCATTGAGAAACATGCATTCCGTAGACACATGTTTATGATTGGAAACGAAAACAGAGCGCTGTTTGTGCAGGCCTGCTGTAGTGTCTGTCATTCTATCGCAGGGCCGGGCATGAGAGCGGCTCAGTCTAGCCGCCCAGAGCTGCTCTCGCTCCGAAAGGCACTTCAATTCCAAGCCAGAGCAGAACGCTCACGCAGTGGCGGACTCGCATTACAGCTACCTTCCCTGCATTAATGTAACAAGAGCCACGGTTGTTTTATTCATTCAGTCTGTCAGTACATAATAGTTTATAAGGATATTAAATCAATCCATTGTACATTATAGAATTTATAACACTCTTATTAATTTAATGAAATAAACTTCGGTCTATGCACACACAAATCATTAGGCTTATTTACATAACCCATACGCACATACTGCAACCTCCTCACCACGGTTCTACGAGACAGGCGTATGGCTTCCACTTCCCCTACTTGCTGTGAACAGAGTTCATCTGCCAGTATAATTAAACATCGCTTGATGAATTCACCTTCGTTGAATGTTTTCAATTCCTTTGCACTTTCGTGGCAAATTTTGTAGCTAATTCTCATAGCCGATTCACTAAGTGCATTACTGTCATCCTGTTAATATATAATATAATATAATATAATATAATATAATATAATATAATATAATATAATATAATATAATATAATAATATAACATAATATATTATATTATAAAATAATGTGATGCGCTGCGATATATATGATATGATATGGCATGATATGATATGATATGATATATGATATGATATGATATGATATGATATGATATGATATATGATATATGATATATGATACGACCATAAATTTATACAACTTAAAGAAAATGTTTCTCAGGTACATTATATTAGAGTATCTATTCGATATTTATATTGCATTATAAGTTATTATAGTACATTTAGTAATATGTAATTTTAAATTATACAAATATTATGATATATCATAGTATAGTATATTACAGTTCATGATATATAATATGATATATTATATGTCATAATACTTGTATAATTTAAAATTATATATTACTAAATATATAATAACTTATAATGCAATGTAAATATCAAATAGATACTCTAATAAAATGTACATGAGAAACATTTTCTTTAAATAGTATTAATTTATGGCGTTCATTACCAACATATTTGTCATATTCAGTAGCATGTTGTAAAGAATAATGTCGTTGGATATTGAACTTCTTAATCAGTTGGAGTGTTTTATGACAAATTAAACACTTTGCTAATCCACTACTCTCTACGAAAAGGAACTCCTCCTTCCATGATACATTAAAAGCATTGGGATAGCGGGACGCTTTAGTGTATGAGCGGAAGCTCCGTCTTCAAAGTTCGCCATCATACTGCAGAGTCACCACTGCACCGACACTGAATGACGTACAGTATGCATACGTCACACCGCTCGCGAGATCCGCTCTTTAAAGCACACAGCGCTCATTTCTCAGAATCACATAATGTGCCCAGCCCTGTTCTATCGCAATGGTTCGGTACAGTAGTTAGCAGAGAGGTCTCTATAATTTAGTGGAAACTTACTATATCTGCAAAGAATTCTGTAAGACCTGTTACAAAAGTGCTTTTCCAAGTTTCGTCGCAAATATCCGGAATCTGTCACTCGTGAATTATAAATGGATATCTCTATATAGGCCTACGTATACTGTATACTGATCTCTTTTTAATCACTTTCCCACTTGCCCAATGAAGACGTTGGCGTTGCGTGCTGTAAACCAGGACCCTTCAACATAATATATTCGCTACACAGCTTAAAAATATCTGGGACAAGACAAGAATTTCGGCTTAAATACAGGTTACTGTGGCTGCTCACAGTGATTGATTGAAGTCTCCTCATTGTCAGAAGAATGGAACCGGTCTCTCGGAGTCGCAACGTCTCTTTCGGTTCGAGAATGAAAGAAAAGCCAGTTAGCTCTCCTCTGGGCGAATCTTCGTGACACACCTGTTATTTGGCCTCCCCTACGTCACTTCAACAAATCCTCACGTCCGGGTCATTGTGAACTAGTCTTTCATGGCCGACGAAAAGACATGGATTGCGTAGAACTTTTCTTGCACTTATCCACACTAATCTTTCCGTTTATTCCTATTTTGCTATTTTATATTCCTTCTTTTCTATACTTTTGCCTAACCTTCTTTTCATATATATTTTCTAACCTTCTTTCCTTTACATTTCTCCTTCCTTAACTTCTCAATTTTTTCATCCATCCACACATCTCTATCTTTTTTCCTTAATTTCTTCTTAATTTTCCCATCTATATCTATAACTGTCCCGCGCCGTGGCGTCGTGGTCTAGATTCTAAAAGAAAAAATTGCGCCTTCTAGCGCCTTTTGATAATATACCAAGAAATGCTTGCTACTGAGGAAATAGGTTAGAACGTAAAAATACTGCTAAATGAAAAATTGAACTGTGGTTTTATATTACAAATAATGATTATTATTTCAATCTACGGTTATGAAATAACGCTACAAATTAGTACTGTCTTGTTTAAAAAGCATGTTATTTAGGATTTCTTTGTTCAATGATAGGGTGCAAGATGGCATTTAGACGGAGACAAGAAACATTATATTGCAACAAAAATCTGCTATCAGAAAGGAACAAAGACATTTTGTTGAATCATATAATAGCAGAAGCGGGAGTAGAAAGCTCTGAAGAAAAATCGATAATATTAAAACGGGCTGTTTCTCAATTTTCTAGCGAGTTATTTGGACAATAAGACATATGCCCATATGTTGCAACGCAGCACTGCCGCTATTGGCTATCGCCGATAAGCGCACACACCTGCAAACGTCAGGAGGTTTGAGCGCGACTGTAGTTCACCTAGGGCCGATTGTATAAACCATTTAATCTTAGATCAGAGGTTAAATTGATCCTCGTTCTAGCTGAACTTGGAATTTTGTGTTGTATAAAGTCTAATCTGAGATTAATTTGTCTTAAACTAAAGTCAAATTTGACTGAAGAAATTTCTCCGATTAAGTTAAATGATCCAAGTTCAGTTATTTCTTTTCTGTTTGAAGTATACGAGTGGCAGATTGTGCAAAAAGAATAACCATTGTTATTAATATATATGGTAGATACATTTAAGTTATATATTTTTTCAATTTCTCGCCTTAATATACAAACATTCTTATATTTTATAAGGCTTTATCGTGATCAGCAGTATCAAATAATATAACCTATAATTATATTATGTTTATAACAATCATTAATTATTTATGGATATGATAGGTACATTCATATATTTTCAATTCACTGTATTACTAAACGAAAATTGTCGTTTTATAATGCTTTATTATGTTTAGCAGTATCAAACGCCATAACATAACAATTTGAAGAACAGTCAATCTTCTTCTTATTGTTCGCCATTATTTACAATGCACAAAACAAACCAGTGTCTCCAACAGAGTGTGCGGAAAGTCGCCAAAAAGTAGTTGGAAAGTCGCTAGATTTCTTATTATCAACAAAGAAAGATTAAATTTTGTCACTATGAGTTGCTAAAAAGGTCGCTAAATCCCTATTTAAGCAATATAAAAGTTAAAAGAAATTGTCGTCGAAAAAGAGTTAAAGTCGCTAAAATGGCTACACTGAACAAGCCTGTACAACATGACCCGCGCATCATATACTTCACCTGTTTATGCGATGTTGCCAAGTCCTTTTCACGTGAACTTAAATTGCATTTGAACCAAGGTAATTTGATCGCAGAAAAGTTTTATACAATAGAAGAAGTGTCTGAACTCGGTTCACTTTCTGATCTTCGATCAAAGTTGATCTTTAGTTAGGGAGTTTTATACAATTGGGCCCTAATCTCTCACCTTATCAGGAATTGGTGATGACTTCCACCTTTCGGTGCCACATTCTAAAATAAATAAGTCCAAAAAGGTCTTCATTCAGCCACCAGTGAAGCATGCAATTCTGGAATTCATATGACCAATTAAAAATGAGAATGTCATTGATACTCGTTGCTTAAAACCAACATAGTAATTCTCCGGTATCTTCAAGCTACACAGAGATCTGTACCTGTTTCTTTTTATTTCTTCTTCAAGAAACAAGTAAGATGTTTTATTATATTGCAGAAAATACTCATTAAAAGAGAGAGTCACTGTAGTGTAAAATATTCTCGGATTTAGATCTCTTGAGCCAGCTGTACTGCAGCCTGGAAGCATACTTAAGTGTTTCTACAGGCTCGTGTAGATGAAAATAATCCTTTCCTTATAATTAATTCGTCTGTTAACTTCCGACGCCAACTTACTTTACTTAACTTTTTTTTTTGTGTCTGAATTCACATTTGATTTATGTTAAACGTATTTTACGAGTAACAGTAACCGTTATATGCCATATTTTATTCTGAAGGTTACTTCAATATCTTCACGGTGTCTATATAATTACGTTGCAGAACTTTGCAGCGTAATGGATTACAATTCTACTTCATGTTCCGGCAAGCCGGTTCTTGCAGGGGTGTCGAAGATTTTCAGACGGCTTCTACTTAGTGCCTTTTATTCGAGTTTGCCAATTCATTAGAAGACCTGTTTCCTCTTCCTATATTCGTTGTCATATTATACCCTCTGTTGTCCTAAGGGACAGTGTAGCTAACTACGGATTGAATCGTAAGTAATGCTATTAATTTAGGGGGTTATTCTTTGAGATAATTCGAACAAAAAAGTTAGATACAAGTTTGCTCGATTTTGCTTTATTTTCTAGGAAAAAAATTTCATAGTGTGATTTAATTCCCAATATGCTCAGTCAAATTAAGAGAGCAGAGTATTATGATAATAAACGATTGAAAGAATTTTAGTTTTGGCCTTTAAATGTGCAGAAATTTGCTGAAGAAATGTAACTTTGTAAAATTCCTTTGCAGGAGGAAACGTTTTCTTTCCATATTTGAAAGCTTCTCCTGTCAACCGACGAATTTTATTAAATTATTCAAGGTCATGTTGTATTCTTCACCTGACATAATTAGGAACAAATCCAGACGTCTGAGATGGGCAGGGCATATAGCACGTATGGGCGAATCCAGAAATGCATATAGAGTGTTAGTTGGGAAGCCGACAGAAAAAGACCTTTGGGGAAGCCGAGACGTAGATGGGAGGATAATATTAAAATGGATTTGAGGTAGGTGGGATTTAATAATAGGAATGGTTTAATCTTGCACAGGATAGGGACCGATGGCGGGCTTATGTGAGGGCGGCAATGAACCTCCAAGTTCCTTAAAAGCCATTTGTAAGTAAGTATTAAGATCATGTAGACAAAATAAATAAAAATATTTAATTGTAGCTCATGATTATAATGCCAGAGTTGGCAGTGGTGCAAAAGCTTTTCAGATTCAGAGAGCACTATTAACAATAATGGTCATAAACTAAGAAATTTTACAACAATAAATGAATTACAGTTTACATAACAAATTCGTTCTCTAGACATACGGAAATTCATAAAATAACATAGAATGTTCGAGGGATTGAATCAATTACTATATCTTAAAAAAATATCTCCGGTAGTAAATGATACCAGAATCTTTTGAGAATGTTATGTATGTATGGGTAATTTTCTACAATATATAGAATTTGTAGGCTATACCACATAAACCTGTCTTCGGACAGTGGACTAAACAACCCCATAAATGGCAAGTCCCTTTCGAAAGATCTCCAAGCTCAGACTTGAGTGGGCTACATCTTTGGAAGACTCTACTATAAAATTGTGCTTAACAAATTTTAACACGTTGTAGCCCTAATATTGAAGAGTGAAAAATTAATAGTACATTATGCAACGAGCCTATAATGGTAGTAATTAAGACGCGAGGATGTTTATGAAACGAGCGCAAGCGAGTTTCACAATTTTCATACGAGCGTCTTAATTACCATTATAGGCAAGTTTCATACGACTTTTTATGCTCGACCATATTTCTAACTTGACATTATTCGTAAGTATTCATGTTATTGTTATGTGAGTGGGTGCAATAGTCTACCTCATGAATTTTGAGATGTGCGCAGACGCGAAAGTATTGATTTTTTCCGGAAAACGAATGTCGACGACCTTGATATATAAGAGCAGAGAGTAAGATAAACATTAGTCTTGATATAACCTTGAAATTGAATTCGACATTGAAAAACGATATGACAAATTGAATTTATTTGAATATTATTTACAATTAACGCTAATTGTTATAGTAACAGAACATAACCTTCTGCGACAGTATTGGATTTCCAGCCTCCGTGACCTTTCGATAGTTGTCCTTCGATTGCATAACCGAGAATAATCGAAAACCTGAACTTTAATGAATAGGTGTACTTAAATGACATGCATTAAAGGACTGCTACCAGGTGTATAATTACTACATTTCGGCATGGTCGAGCATAAATTATAGAATAATAATAATAATAATAATAATAATAATAATAATAATAAGGGATAAATTTCTGTACAACTAGCTCGATACAAATAATAATAATAATAATAATAATAATAATAATAATAATAATAATAATAATAATAAGGGATAAATTTCTGTACAATCTAGCTCGACACAAACAATAATAATAATAATAATAATAATAATAATAATAATAATAATAATAATAATAATAACAATAAGGGATAAATTTCTGTACAATCTAGCTCGATACAAACAACAACAACAACAACAACAATAATAATAATAATAATAAGGGATAAATTTCTGTACAACTAGCTCGATACTAATAATAATAATAATAATAATAATAATAATAATAATAATAATAACAATAATAAGGGATAAATTTCTGTACAATCTAGCTCGATACAAATAATAATAATAATAATAATAATAATAATAATAATAATAATAATAATAATAAGGGATAAATTTCTGTACAACTAGCTCGATACATGCCTTGAAGATTCCTGAATGAGGAACCTAAAGTAAGTAATGTTGTGCAATATACCATTGAGTATGACTTGTGATGAACTTTAATTTACGTGTAAATGTGAAAAGTAAACAGCGATAAATATAAACCAAATGCCACGACATTTTTTTAAAGCATGCAGGTGAGGTTGAAACCAGAGAAAGATGCATTCACTTTAGTTACCTATGTAAGTAATTTCTTATATCTTTCTACCGTATCTAAACGAACAGCGTTAAGAAGAAGGGTAGTCTTATATGAATAGGAGCTAAATTTGACTTCGTCAATTCAATGTTGAAGCTTGCCTCTTGGAAGGACCAAGATAAACTGCTCTGTCGATACGTATCGTGCGCGGCATCTTTCTCTCTCTGTAAGATTGTTAGTTGCAGAGATGATATAATAACAGATCTAATGATACATTGCTACTGCGGTGTGTGATATATACCGGGACTCCCATTCAGTCGTGCCACTGCTATAAAAACTAGTCATTCGGATACCATGTTGAAACAAATTGCTTAATTCAGGCAGCACTGGATAAAGGGCATCAGTACATCCTCGTATGTACTTGTTTGCGTATTCATGGCATTTTATACAAATGAGACCTCTCCATTCTGCTCAAGTCCTGCAATATGTGAAAGGGAATTATTTAGCATTATTTCGAGAAGATGAACGACTCGACTCGTTCATCTTAGTGAATCTGGTAAACAACACTTTATGTTGAATAAATATATGTTGCGAATCATGTAGGTGGTAGGCTATTTGATTTGTAAAAGAATGTATTATATTGTCTTATTTTACTGTTTATATTTTTTATGCCTTTTATAGTGTCAGAGGTAGATTCCATATTGTAACAGAGAAAGAGAGGAGGAAGACAAAGAGAGGAATGAAGAAATGGATGGAAGAAAGAGAGAAATGAAACAAAGATTTCTTTCAGAGCTTTCTACTCCCGCTTCTGCTATTATACGATTCAACAAAATGTCTGTTGTTCCTTTCTGATAGCAGATTTTTGTTTAAATATAACGTTTCTTGTCTCCGTCTAAATGCCATCTTGCATCCTATCATTGAACAAAGAAATCCTAAATAAAATGCTTTTTAAACAAGACAGTACTAATTTGTAGCGATATTTCATAACCGTAGATTGAAATAATAATCATTATTTGTAATATAAAACCACAGTTCGATTTTTCATTTAGCAGTATTTTTACGTTCTAACCTATTCCCTCAGTAGCAAGCATTTCTTGGTATATTATCAAAAGGCGCTAGAAGGCGCAATTTTTTCTTTTAGAATCTAAAAATAGAAATGTCAGACAATATCTTACAACATAAATCAGAATCGGGGAGCTTCGGGAAACTTTTGTAGGTCTGCGTGAACATTTTTTTTAATTAACGGCGGAACATATTTACTGCGATATTAAATACTTAAAAATACAACGACATGATGTGATTAAAACATTACTGTGTCAAATAATATAGACATAAACAAAGTCAGAAAATACATTACTCGTCATATAACAAAAGATTAAGTTGCCAGAAACTTGTCTCGAAACGCGCATCAGAAATAAGCTTAGCGGCAAGGGACCAAGCGCACACACACAAACTCTCACTTTCAGCGCTTACCACTAATTGAGGAGGGTGGAAGTGCGCTTTTATGACCCAGAGACATAATGGAATAATGGTAGGTGGGGCATATCCTGTTATTCGAATTTTGAAAATTCGATTTTTGGCCGAGTTTTGAGGTGATCGGTACCACTGTGTGCCGCTCGGAAAATTGGTATGTATATATGATGAATGTTTAATGTTTTCTGAACACACAGAAACAAAAATCACATTTCATGGGTTAATACAGTAAAACCCCGCTAAGACGCTGTTCAAGGGACCGCATGTAAACTGCGTATTAACCGGGTATACTAATTTTGACTTGTATACAATATCTATTAGCAGTTTTCTTTATTGAAATACATGATTCGCACTTCGCTTCTGCCAGAAGAAACCTCTTCCGTGTATTTGTTAAAAAGCTGCCGGGGAAAGAAGAGAAAAAACCTTAAGAGGGAAAGAGAAACGGCGGAATGGAGAGATTCTCCACCTCTTTCAATATAATATGATGGGGCTATTTCAAATTAAGCCTATCGTTCAATTTATCTAATGTTATTCGACAACTTTATTTACCCTAATAAAAGTAAAACTGTTACAGAAATTGATATAAACTCAGCGAGTATGATTATTTACGTCTGACTCAACTAATGTTTCTATATTTTTTACTTTTAATTTCATTCGATGTAACCTGATGATAATATTTATTATAAAGTTATTACTATTATTATTAGGTGGAGAAGTTCAAATATCTTGGAGCAACAGTAACAAATATAAATGATACTCGGGAGGAAATTAAACACAGAATAAATATGGGAAATGCCTGTTATTATTCGGTTGAGAAGTTTTATCGTCCAGTCTGCTGTCAAAAAATCTGAAAGTTAGAATTTATATAACAGTTATATTACCGGTTGTTCTTTATGGTTGTGAAACTTGGACTCTCACTTTGAGAGAGGAACAGAGATTAAGGGTGTTTGAGAATAAGATGCTTAGGAAAATATTTGGGGCTAAGAGGGATGAAGTTACAGGAGAATGGAGAAAGTTACACAACATAGAACTGCACGCATTGTATTCTTCACCTGACATAATTAGGAACATTAAATCCAGACGTTTGAGATGGGCAGGGCATGTAGCACGTATGGGCGAATCCAGAAATGCATATAGAGTGTTAGTTGGGAGGCCGGAGGGAAAAAGGCCTTTAGGGAGGCCGAGACGTGGATGGGAAAATAATATTAAAATGGATTTGAGGGAGGTGGGATATGATGATAGAGAATGGATTAATCTTGCTCAGGATACGGATCAACGGCGGGCTTATGTGAGGGCGTCAATGAATCTCCGGGTTCCTTAAAAGCCAGTAAGTAAGTATTATTATTATTATTATTATTATTATTATTATTATTATTATTAAGAGGCTTTCTGCATCTCCATATCAAATCAATCACAGGTAAATATTCGCGCTCTACAGTTTTAAAACTACGTATTCAAGTGTGATAATATTACAGATATGAAGCAAGCTTACCGAGTACATGTGCGATATACTGTAATATTTAATACAATTCAAAACATACATACACTTTTACAGTACATAGCGTTATTCAAGGATAACTTAAGAATCGAGATTCCCCTGTTTATTTATTTTTTGTCTTATCTAAAATGTTATAGTAAAATTGAAATTAATTTAAATTACGACATTAAAATTCACTGCAAATACAAATACAAACAATAAGAAACATTGCGAAAGTGTATTATTTTTGCAGGCCATTCAAAGACAGAAACTAGGCTATGGGAAGTGCTGAATCACGTACCGATAACCTGGCCCTGTCAGAGCTGCAAATATTTGATCTTATCGCTCCCTCCACACAATTACGAAGCGGAATCTTATTCCGCGATTGTTCCCATTAACTTAGAGAGCGACCGTGGTAACTGCAAGGTGTCCATTCAATCTTCATTCTTCAACAGTTCTTGTCCGTCAGACTTAAGGCGAACATACTGCACTTGCTATCTCTGACTTTTCATTCGAGCATTAACTTGGAAAATGCTACATACAGAGCGCATAACTCTAAGGTTTGATTGGATGATATACCGTCAAATTTCCATTCATATGTCCAGATACGAGTACATCTAAGGAGCGGTGTACAACCATCAGCATCTACAAGCAAGTCTCTGTTCTTGCATACCGCAGTCAATCAGTGGGTGTAAAATCGATCATTTGCGATTTTTATTGAAAATTATATATTTTTTCAGTTACTTGTTAAAATTTTGTTATGCTGACTTCATTGCCTTACATTGTAAATGTAAGCGAGAGGGACAACAATGGAAACACTGTGTAATTGCTGTTGAAGTGAAAATTGTTATTTTCAACTTTTTCTCTTAAATGAAAACAAAGTCTCACAAACTCTAAATTATAGTCAGCGGTGAAAGGAGACAGGAAGTATAAGTAAGTACTTTTCGTTGAGATTGTATCCTGAAATAATAGTTTTACAGTTCGTAAATGTTAGTATTGAAACTTATTATTTTAAGAAAACTCGTACCTTTGTAGGGTTAAGACGATAGGACCAGCAGGAAGAACAAATTGTTCACCGAAATACCTCCAACTAACACTTATAAACAGAAAAGTGTCATAGTATAGCTTATATTGATGGGATAGTGGGGAAAGAGGAAGACGAAATTATGGTGAATTTCTTTATTGGGGGTTTAATGACTTTAAATTATTGGGGATTTTGTGGATCATGTATTTTAATAATTGCTCATGGTTTATGTTCTTCTGGTTTATTTTGCTTAGCTAATATTTCTTATGAGCGTTTAAGTAGACGAAGATTATTAATTAATAAGGGTTTAATAGGATTTATACCAAGAATAACTATATGGTGATTTTTATTAAGATCTTGTAATATAGCTGCCCCACGCGTAAGAGAAGCACTGCCAAAGGAACATATTTTGTACACCCCTCTGTACCTGACTATGGGAACAACGTAGTTTCTAAAGTGACATGAGGAGGGGAAGATTTCAAATAACATCTGATATAAACCTAAGCAATGTTGAATTGCATTTTATTATTGAAGGGTGGTATTTCAATGTAAATTTTGAATTCTTAAATCTTTGTTTGTTGGTATGTGAAGTATTAAAATGTGTTTTTATGTTTTATAAGTTGGCAATCATAGTCACGATTGTACAGTGGAGACCTATAGGCCTAAATGAATTGAATAAAATGATCACAGTAACAAAAGATACACTATATATTGCTATAGGCATATATTAAAGATTATTATTGTTTTTACACCCCTTATAACAAATAAAATATATGTAATACACTTAATTTGTTTTTTAAAAACATAAACAGTGATCGACTTTACTCCGCAATATTTTAAAATCGATCTTAAACTAAAAATTCAATGGTGATCGACTTTACCCTATTTAAGCAAGTAACTTCGATCACAAGTAAAATAAAAATAAACAGTTTTTATTATAGATTGTAATTAAATTCTTGTAACGTGTCTTCATAAGTGAAGGATATGACGACAAAATGTTATTTTCTGAGGAACTTCGCTCCATTGCATAACCTCAATATCATAAAAAATTGCGAAATTTTGATCGACTTTACCCTCTTCTACGGTACGAGATACTTCGAGAATTTCAGCATTCTTAGTATAAAGGATATTTTACTTTGATCTGAAAGTATACTGTTACTTGCGGATAATGAAAGCTGCTGTTTAAGAATTATTACATTCAGTTTGAACACGGAGAAAGTAAAAGGGAATAAAGGAACAAAAATAAATAAATAAATAAATAAATAAATAAATAAATAAATCTGAATTAAAAAAAAAGAAATAGAGAAACAGATTATGGATAAATGTAATAAAGGATGAAAGACATACAGAAATGTGAAATGTATAATGAAATACATACGAATAGAATTAAATACATTCCTACATTCCATAAATTAAATAAATAAAGAACGAAAGAAATAATGGAAAATGTAATAAAGAGAAATTGAAATTAAATACTGAGAAATGAAATGAATTATGTATGAAAGACATAATGAAACATGACATGCATATAAACAGTTAAATGCGTATTGATAAAATTAAATAAATAAAGAACGAAAAAGATATTGAAAAATTTAATAAATGAAGACTGAAATTGTTATTAAAAACATAAATGAAGAGTAAGAAACATTGCAAAAAATGAACCAGATACTGAGAAAATTAAATAAGTGCAGAATGAAAGCAACAATGAAAAATAGGTGAATAATTTATATTTCTACAGATGATGCTCTTATTAATGTTACTGGAAAAATTATCAATGAACTAGATATCGGAAACAAATGTTTGGGTATTTTCTTGGATCTACGGAAAGCTTTTGACACTATCAATCATAATTTACTTTTGGACAAACTACATACTATTGGAGTTAGAGGTATACTTTTAAAATTATTCCAATCATATTTTAGTAACAGAAGGCAAATGACCAAAATTGAAGATCAATTTAGTGAATACAAATATATTGATATAGGTGTACCGCAAGGAACAATTTTGGGACCCATTTTATTTCTAATATATGTTAATGATCTGCTAAATATAAATTTAGAAACATTTAATGGATCTATATATTCATATACGGATGATACAGTAATTATTTTCAGTGGTTTTTCTTGGCAGGAAGCATATAGAAATGCTAATATAGGTGCTAACATTGTTAAAAAAATGGCTTAATTCCAACTTCCTTTCTTTAAATATATCTAAATCAACTTTGGTTCCTTTTTCGTTAACAGCTGCCAGTGTTCAAAATTTAAAATTTAGCGATAAATATAGACTAATAATACACAGTGGAAATTGTTTAGATCCCAAAAATTATAAATGTCCACCTGTGAAAGAAGCCACGTATGTCAAAAATCTGGGTATCATTTTTGATCAGAATTTAAAATGGCCTCATCACATTACTTATCTTTGTAAGAGGCTTCGTAAAACAATTTATAAATTCGTTAATCTTCGATGCTACTTACCTATTAGAGTTCTACGAAATGTTTATTTGGCCATTATTCAGTCTATCATTCAATATGGTATAATTGTTTGGGGTGGAAGTACAAAAATTAATCTTAGTCCGTTAAATTTACTACAAAAACGAATAATTAAAATTTGTTTGAAGAAACGTTTCGATTATCCAACTAAATTAATTTATTCTGAATTTAATGTATTTAATATTGAACAAATTTATAAGTATACGCTGTTAAAATTTTATCATAAAAATCGTAATAAGTTTGTATTACAGACACACAATTATGACACAAGACGAAATATTAATTCAACATTAGTAGAACCTAAATGTCTCACATCTACTGGTCTAAAGCATAGCATAAATTTTGGCCCTCGGTTGTACAATGCTTTAACTAAATTACACCCAGAACTTCTAACATGTAACCCACTAACATATAACAAGAAAATTAGAAACGTGTTAATATCTTCAATTTGATTAAATAAATTTATAGCCTATGTATATGAATTCATCAACCTATATTATATTTGTATTCTATAATTTTGAAATATATATTAGTCCTACTTTTCACGTGCGATATTATTCTTCTCTAGTGTTAATATTATATTATATAATTCCATTGCCGCTGTAATTATATTTTAGTTCCTATTTTATTTTACTTATTTATTTATATTATTATTATTATTTTTTATTTTAATATTATATCTGAACTGCGACCGAGCACGAGCGCTGCTCATTCGGTCTCAAATTTGGTTAATTTCCTTATTAATTTGTTTTAATCACGAGTATTTTAGAAACAATAGAAGGAAAAGGTTTGAGTTGGTATGGGCATATAAAACGGATGACGGAGAACAGAATACCATGGAAGATATTGAATAGGGCGGCGGCGGAAGGGACAAGAGGAAGGGTAGACCGCGAGAACATGTTGGTTGGGGTTCGACGAAGCATGCAGAGAAAAGGATCAAGTGATGATATGATGCTATGGACAGGGACATTTGGCGACAGCAGATTGGTTTGGGTTGAAGGAGAAATATTGTGTAATGGAATATTCATAATAAGAATATTATTATTATTATTATTATTATTATTATTATTATTATTAATATTATTATTGGTGATAGCGAAATTATATTTGACGAGATGAGGTCGAGGATTCGCCATAGATTACCTGACATTTGCCTTACGGTTGGGGAAAACCTCGTAAAACACCCAACAGTTTATCATCCAAAGCGGGAATCGAACCCACGCCCGAGCACAACTCCGGATCGGCAGGCAAGCGCCTTAGCCGACTGACAATGAGCTACGCCGGTGGCTGTAACCGTTATTAGCATTTAGAATAAAACGTAAAATGAAACAAAAGTAAAGTTGAATGAAAGATAAGTAGAAGAGCAACTTTTCTTGACTTGTGACTTGTTAGCGTTTTCATGGTTAGCTTGTAAACAATAATCACAGTATTTAATCAGAACCCACTGCAACTCGAACCATTATGTCTCGAATGCGATGCTACAGAAAAGCTGCTATTATTTACAACATAACGTCTACCGAAGCTTCACCGAGCAGTGACACTTCCAAGTATCGCGGCGTCGCGAGTTCGTGATCCCTACAGTATTGTGGAGGATATGTAATAAAAACAAGCAGTAAGTCACCACTCTAGCGGCCATTGGCTTGCCGATCATGTCCAGAGCTGCTGTTCGCGGTACACTCCACGCAACGTAACGCAATATAATTCGCAGCGATGGATTATTTTAGCTAGAAAATTATCTTATTTTACAACAAATACACAGATATAATTCGTAACCATTTTTCAGAATTTATTACATTGTTTATTATTCTTAGTACCTGTAGCTGATTCGACGTAAAAGAGCTAAATGTTCTCTAAAATAATTGAGAGCTGCATGAAACTGGTCAAACTGTAAATATGATGAGTCTTTCCTTGGTAAAGGCGTTAAAATTATAGTAGGCATAGAGTAATTTTATTGTAATAGCTAATAGCTAACTTACATTTGAATAGAAAGAGGGGAAATGGGATTTCCAATCAACCTAGAAATTTGAGATTATAGAAGGCGACGGATTATTCTTCTTTCCCATTATATAGATTTTTTTTTTAATTTATTGATCGATCAGCGCATTTAGCGCTATACAGACCGCTTCTAAATGAAATACAATAAGTGACACAGAATTGAGGACAGCCTAGATTGGGCTCCTCAGTGAACAAAAAAAAATGTTAACAAGTGATATACATAGGATATAGATTAATCTTGTAGAAATTATAGTCATACTTATCGATTTACAAAATACCTCAAAATAATTTATTTCTTTAAATCAGACTTGGGCATCGTGGCTCACTTGAGAACTTGTGCCTCACTGACCTTCACAGAGCTTATCGCTCTGAGTGACATCATCTTCACAGTCCCCGTTTCTCCCTCACGTAGCTCCAAGGCGTGGGCAGGTTCTATATCAGTTTCATAAGCAATATCAGTGGTGGCATAATGGCATTATCAAAGCAGTGTGTACGCGTTAGAAAACGATTATTTCATGAGAAATGGGAGGAAGAGTTTTTTTTGCTGTTTAGAAGGGGAGAACATACGATGTATGTTATGCTCGAAAATTCTATTAGGCATTAAATTTAATAAACGACATTACTCCTTATGTCATAAAGAACATGCTGAATTAGAAGGTAAGACAAATTAAATGCTATTTTTTCGTACTATTCCGAAGAAAATTTACGATCTTAACATTTGCATAGTATACTAAATACGACATTATACCTTAAACACGCTGCATTGAAAGGTACGAGGAATTAAATGTTGTTTGTAAGTATTATTTCCAAAAGAAATTTATAAAAAAAAAATTAAATATGCCTAGAAAACGAAATATGATTTTCTGAAGTTATTTTAGGTCGAGAACGTGCAAATGTATTAAGTAATCTTGATAAACGCCAGAATATTCAAGAAAATAAACATAGACAACGTGATGGAATATTATTGGCTAGTTACGCAATTTCTCGCCTGTGATTTAAATCAATTCAGCGACGGAGAAACAGTAAAGAGGTTTATGATTAAAGCTGCCGAATTAATTTGCCAAATTGAATAAAAGTTTTCAAGAGTCTCACGTTAACCAAGCGCTTTCCTAATAATTCGCCACTGACCGCCTTAGCGATTACGATAAGGTGACGCAGGTCACAGCAGTTTATATTTCCCACCCTACTCTGCAGTCTCCTCTCCTAGTAAACAAACTATTTCAAATCGAGTGCCTCACGTAACCGAAAATTGTGCCCATGTATGCTTTAAATTATGGAGTTTTGAAAAAATACCGGATACTCCTTTGTTTCTTTATCTCACACTTATTGGAATCTTGTCTATTATGTTTCTCTATTATCGTTTCACTTCGTTACCACAAAAAATAAGATGAAACAGTTTCGTCACAGTTATGGCTGAAAAATTTAGTGAAGAAGACAAAAATTTAGTGAAGACTTCACTACCTATACCTGAGAAATAAGTGTTTCACTAGTAAGCTACAAAACAATAGAAAGTACAAAAACTATTTATAGCCTACTGCTATATTTTAAAGCAAGTGAACGCCAAATTGTATAAAGTAGGCCTACCTATCTTGTAGGATAAACTTACCAAGTCAATGTTACTTCAATACAAAATTTAAATATTTATATCAGCCGCTATCTATATAATTTTAATAAATTAACATTTCCAGTAGCTGAAAATGCATTGCGCTCTTTAAACTCGTATGCTTTCCAACACTTTAAAATTCTGAAATAAATATATTTTATTGCCAAACATTGTTTACATTTTAATGCATACATAATGTAAATCTTTATTAGGAAATGCATAGTTTCCAATTTCGTGTCGATTAGCAGTTTGTATGATTATTAATAAGTTTATAATAACAATATTCATTACATTTATATAGATTGTATTATATATTAATGTGAATATGTGTATATGTACGTTTGCTCTGGTAGAATTCATTGCAGAATTTTAACATTATTCTGTATGATATATCTAGACATTCCTTTACATTTATAATTTTAACATTGTCTCTTCCAAGATTTAAATTCGGCAATTCTTACAGTGTGACTGAAACCAGTATGCTGGGTTTGCAGTGAAAGACCCGCCCATGGGCAGAACACTTACGTATGTATGTATAAAATGTTTTATACAGTGCTCTCATTTTACAAGGAAACGCCGCATCATTTAGCCGCCGGCCGACTTCTTACTCTAATAATAATAATAATAATAATAATAATAATAATAATAATAATAATAATAATAATAAAATTCAAGAATTAAAATACAACACCAATTAAATAATTACTCATTAGTAAAATTCTACTTGCCTTTCCGCGTTAAATATCTGTAGGCGTAGTCAAGGATTCGTACAAAAAACCTGCATAAGGAGCATATCTGGATAATTCGGAAAAATTGTAAATTATATTAAGTCCGAAACAATTAGATGATTTCGACACGACTACAATCGGCCACTGAATTCATGAACACATGAAAGGATTTGGATCACAATGAATGAACTGATGAAGTGAAAACAGTGGAACCGAAATATCTTGGAAAACAATAATCCTAACATCTGCACTAACGTTGTTCCATTAAAATGTTAATTTTTGGGAGCCTGAATTTCGGTCTTCAACGTTCAAGGTCAATGCCTCCACAAACTCCATTGCGCGTGCCTTACATTACGTTGCACCTTATTGTGAATCGCTCGAACTTGATATAAGCGCTACGTAGTTAACTGCTCCGAAGTGCAGTGAAAAAGTGCAAGAGGCGACTTACGCATTTGCAATCACAAGTCAATCGCCGATCCGCCTTCTTCTGTACAAACAAGAGCGGTCAGAAAGTGGATGCCGCAAGTCCTCTCAGCTTCTCTGGCCATTAATTGAACGAGAAGCGTTCTACAGCGTTTGCTATCCAACGTTCGCAAAAAATAAACGTTTATGGAGTAAATTAAATTATGTAATGCGAAATAAAATTATGTACGTAAAATAAACAAAAATCACACCTAAACTACTACTACTTACCATTATTATTATTATTGTTATTATTATTATTATTATTATTATTATTATTATCATTATTATTATTTATTCACTGCATACGTACAATACACATTTGTTTACAAGGTGACTAGAAATAAAATTACATTCATTCATTTATAGTGTTCTGCAAAAGGACAGGTCTTTCGAAGATTGATTGAACGTTTCTTCAATAATTGTATAATTTAAATACTATTATGAAGTAATTAACTATCAGTTGGAAATTCTAAATTACCTTCTGCACTATTCAAAATATACAATGGTTATGTTTTGATTAGCCTAAACCGTATTTACAATCTTTTTCGTCCATTGTACTAAAATAATCTTCTTTTCGGAAATTATTCTCATGATTTTCAAATATCACGTCCATCATTCTTCTTGTCATGACGAAAATTATTGTTGTTAATGCAGGATTAATTCTTTAAATAACCAAATATTGACCAATTAACTTAAATATAGTTTAATGAGAGCTTAAAGTCCAATTTGTGTTTGTGAAATGTATTGTCCGTTTAAGTGTCAATTAAAAAGACTTTAACAATTAAAATTAATAATTTTGGTCAAATCGGCCCTAAGACATTTTTCAAGTCATAACCTACAGTATGTAAAACTTAATTATTACTCTGGAATATGCCTGTTGAATGAACAAGTGATGGCTAAGGAGAGGGATATCATGCATTACCCCTCCAATCTGCTTGTGTATTATGGGGTTGACTGCGAGTCAAAAAATGTCGACCACTGATTTAAAACTATGGGATAAGAAACTGATTAATTTGTAACATTTTTAAGTGATTAACTATGGCTGAAGAATACCATTCGTGAAACGTGCATACAAAACTTTGTAACAAAACGCGAGAAATAAAACAAATGAACACATGGTCTGTAAAGACATTTAAATAAAAAGAGTGTTTTAGGGCCCGTAACGAATCTGCTTTACACAAGGCGTAAAAACACTGACCAAAACTAAGAGCGCTCTGGCAGCTCTGTGAATACTTCCAGCCACTAATTGACAAGACAAAGTAGTCAGCGTGATGCAAGCTATGTTGCCGGTTTGAGTTCCCACAATCATTTGCGCCGTGTACCATGGGCGTCTTTCACTGATTTTAAAATACAGTGTACAATTTAATGTCATTATACATTTACTCTATTATTTATATAGATAAAGAGTGTCCAGAAATGTTCGTCTGAAACAGTCACTAAGAAAATCTCACGACATATAAAATCATAGGTGAACCTATAGACTATCTCTCTCTTAATTTGCAATTTTACCATTAAGGGGTTAGGTACAGCTTACAGGAGTAAAATTTTGGAAATATTCAACATTTTTTCCTCCATTACTGTATCTTGTACAATATTGAAAATTAATATGTAAAACACTGTCTCCCGGAAGAATATTGGACGGAACTCTAAAAACTTGAATTTTGTTCTTCAAAATGAAGCTTCTGACATATGTACAATAGCTGGCCTCTTTTTTAAAAAGTGTTTCAATTTCTTACACCTCGACACAGCGGTTTTCCGGTTAGGACAACTGACAGCACGTACTCAAAATAAGCAGTGTTTTTCAAGTCAAAAGAAGGCTAGCAATGGCAAAGGAAGTTTTTAATAGGAAAAAGGGCATCATCTGCAAACCTTTGGGAAAATAACTAAGGAAGAACCTAGTGAAGTACTTGTGTGGAGTGTGGCATTGTAAAACGCAGAAACATGCACATTAAAATGAAATGAAGAGAAATTACTAGAAGCATTTGGAATGTAGATATGGAGAAGAATGGAACGTGTGAAATAGATACACAAACTAAGAAATTAAGTTGGGTTAAGAAGGAGCAGGTGAAGAAAAAATAATGCTGAAACTGTTCAGGAAGAGAAAAAGAAATTGGCTGGGTCACTGGCTGAGAAGAAACTGCACTGGAAGGAATGGTGAAAGGGGAAAAAGTTCGGGGCAGAAGATATCAGATGATAGATAACCTTATGATTAGGGCTAGGATTTTGATGAAATTGCATCTTTTTACTAGTAAGCCAGAAACATTGCTGCTTTAGTATTTATATGTTATGTGATAAACTGAGTCTTTTAAAACATATTTGTTAGGGCACTTTTTTGCATTTCTACTTCTTACAACTCATAAGAGCATTTTTTGTTTTATTCGGTCATTTTGGGGGCATTTTCATTTAATTTTGGCCATAAATCCCATTATTAATGTAAAATATTATTTATTTCCTTTGATATTTTCTATACACAATTTTTCAATTAATACCCATTATCTTGAATATTATTTTAATCGTTTTTCTACACAAATATTGTTTTATTCGGTCATTTTGGGGGCATTTTCATTTAATTTTGGCCATAAATCCCATTATTAATGTAAAATATTATTTATTTCCTTTTATATTTTCTATACACAATTTTTCAATTAATACCCATTATCTTGAATATTATTTTAATCGTTTTTCTACACAAATATTGTCATTTTAACGTAGTACACCCCCTCGTAATGGATCAGTCCAGCCACCCCTTCAATATAGAATCCTTCTGTACTTGCTAGTTCCGGATAAGAGTGGCTTTGTGGTGGACTATATACATCAGATAAAATAATTAATTAAAATGTACTACTTAGAAAAATTATGTAAAATTAAATAAACTTGAATGTTGGTACTAGAATTTAATTTAATTACTAGTCTAAATATTAATATTCCTACTAAGCCAATTATGTAAGGCCAATTTTTAGGGCATTTTTGAAAGATTTTTAGTTCATAAACGCATTATTTTAGGACTTTTTTCATGATTTATAGGTCATCAAAATCCTAGCCCTACTTATGATATATGGCTTGTATGCGATGACTAAGAGGATGGCGGAAAAGAGGGTAGATTGGAGAATGCTGGGTTTGTAGTGAAGAAACTTTCTTTAAGCAGGAAACTATGAATGAATGATTGAATGAATGCCAGTTAATATTCTGTACATTTTCATGCGTTCTACCACGTATACGTATGTAATAATTTTACTACAAACTTTGAATATGTACGCTTTCTTACATTTTAAAGCGGACATCCGAACGCCACGCCACTGCTGTTCTGGCAGAGCCTAAATAACCTCAATTTGATCCCCATTAGAAAAGCATTTACGAAATTCAACTGGATGGAAACAATCAGACCCCAATGATTAGCATCTCGGCATATTTATAAGAGCTGTGTGGCCCAAATCCGTGTTATTACATAGCGAGGGCCAGCTATATCGTTAGTCTGCTAACATGTATTTATTGCCACGTGGTGCGATCCAGCTTGCAGTCAAGTTGGGGCGCCTACTGAATAGCTGGAGCGCCTTATTTGGCATCGTGGAACAACAACAAGATGTTCCACACTGTGCAATCACGGCCATTATAATGTAAGGGGACTCCAACCTTGCTCATATACACCTCGCGCGCACTTGCCGAACTTCTTTGCATAGTTCAGAAAACCGCAAACCAAACGCAGAGGACAACCGGTTTATAAAGTAACAGACTGTTAAAAAGAAGCCATTCTCACTATCTGCTCCGTAAATCAAATCCGATCGCAATCAGCGTGTTAAATTTCGTACGTACACTTCCTGAACTCGAACCACCTTAGCTGGGTAGGTAGAGCGGCTGGAGAAGTGAGGATTCCACTCTGGATTCAGACCAGGGCGGTGCCAGCAGGAACGGCTTCTGTCAAGCAGGTTCAGGAAGGCATATCTATACGGATAGAAATCTCTTTAATCGAAAATTTGCCGTATAAAGGAGGGAGTGACGTATGCCTATATTTCGTAAACTGCTGATGCTTTTCAGCTTGGGTCTCCGGTATTGGAAGCTGACGCCTTTGCCATCTGACATCTATGCGTCAACAGCCGGTCGAGTAGGCCTATCTCAATGCCAAACCACAGACTTGCCATTCCATGAACTCGAGTTTGATGAATTGCATTGACTGAATTATATTTATGCTTGACAAGGTCGGAGAATTTATGTTTTTCTTTTCTTTTTTTTGGGGGGGGGGGGGTTTCTCTCGTTTCTTTCAACTTTATGTTTCATTTCGGCAAAACTGTCAATTTCACTCCATCTTTCTCCAAATTTCACATCATTTCACTTTACATATACACTGTTCCGTCGATATAGGAGAAAGTCAACGTTCACCTACTTAGATATAATACGCGGATCAAGTCCCCTGCAATCGGTAAGCATCATGTTTAGGTAGAGCCAAGACTAGAATATATAGTCTCGTCTTGGTAGAGCATGAAAGTCGAGGAATATTATGAACAGGAAAACATCGATCATACGGGAATGAATATTTAAGAGTTGTTAATTCATTATAAAAAGTGAATCTGATACAACGTTAATACAAAATAATTATATTTCCTGCAATATAACTTTAAAATACAATAATAAATAAATGAAGTTACGAACGAGTAAATAACTAAATAAATAAATAAAAAATAAATAAACAAGGCAAGTAAATAAATACATACATAAGTAAATAAATTAATAAGTATTACCTTAAACTCTCCAGCAATAATCTTTAATATTTACGCCGTTTTCTAGGCGTTGAGTAATGTTTACTTTAGTAAGCATTGTAATAATAATTTTCAGACAAGTAAATGTACAATATACAATATAATATGATATGAATAGTTTTTTTGTTATTCAGTCAAATGACTTATCAGCATTTAAAAAAAAATACATCACTAAAATTTATACATACAAATATTCATTGAAGTTATGGTTAAATTAATGCTAACGTTTTCGCCTATTTGGCATCTTCAGGAACTTTTTAAACAATATCATGTGATACATTAATTTACAGTAAATGGAATAACTGTTGGATATATACATAAATCAATCTTAAAACTAACATATTAAAATCATGTATGGAAATTAAATAGGCCTAATAAACTATAGTTGAGTTATTGTTTTAATATGTGAGATAGTTGGACCAATTATTCCTCATCTCTACTTCAATTTACGACAATAATTAAAACAACCATAGAACATAGGTTAAATTGTAGGCGTTAAAATGGATTCAGTTATATAAAAAATATTACCTTGTAATAAAAATTGATTACTTCTACAAATGTGTTATTAATGTACAGTATACCTTTAATCATATATGTTTACCAATTACTGGTTTGTATAGTTATTACAGATACAATTATGAATGTATTACAATGATAAAATCTTATGGTTCTTATTGATTCCAATATTAAACTTCATATTGAGCAGACGTGGAAATAATTTCAGATGGTTGAAACAATAATTAACTCAACTATAGTTTATTATTTAATTTGCATATATGATTTTATGCTCGATCATGCCGAAATATAGTAATTATACACCTGGTAGCAGTCCTTTAATGCATGTCATTAAAGTACACCTACTCATTAAAGTACAGGTGTTTTCAGCCAATGACAACTCAGCTTACAGGTGTTCAGCCAATGAAAAGTCAGCTTTGTACCGTTATAAAACCGCAAGTATCGATTATTCTCGGATATGCAATCGAAAGAGAATTACCGAAAAGTCACGGAGGCTGGAAATCGAATACTGTCGCAGAAGGTTATGTTCTGTTACTATAATAATTAGCGTTAACTGTAAATAATATTCAAATAAATTCAATTTGTCATCTCCTTTTTCAATGTCGAATTCAATAATCAAGGTTATACCAAGTTTAACGGGATTACACAAGGTCAATGACATTATTGTTCCACGGAAAAAACCAATACTTTCGCGTCTGCGCACATCTCACAATTCACGACCTAGAACAAGGTCACTTCCGATCTTGTCAGATACAAATAAAATGTATACATCTGAATAATTTCAAGTTAGAAATATGGTCGAGCATAAAAAGTCGTATGAAACTCGCCTATAATGGTAATTAAGAAGCTCATATGAAAAATTATGAAACTCGCTTGCGCTCGTTTCATAAACATCCATACTCGCTTCTTAATTACTATCATTATAGGCTCGTTGCATAATGTACTATTAATATGTTAGTTTTAAGATTGATTAATGTATATATATCCAACAGTTATATCATTTACTGTAAATTAATGTATCACATGATACTGCTTGAAAAATGCCTGAAGATGCCAAATATGCGAAAACGTTAGCATTATTTAAACTTAACTTCAAAGAATATTTGTATGTATAAATTTAATTGATGTTTTTTTTTCAAATACTGATGTCATTTGACTGAATAAGAAAATAAATATTCACATTATATTATAACATTTACTTTGTTAAAATATTTAGCCGTGAACGTTCTGTGACACGATGCCTTATCGGTATGCGGGGACTTGGATTCTCGTCACAGCAACAGACCACGTTCTATTGTTTTCTGCTTTCTTAAGACCCAAAAGCATTATACTAAATCGGTGGAGCAGTGTATATTGTAAAAATATATTGTTGGACCTCCTATTGCACTTTTCTTCCGACAGAAAATCACACCAAGAATCATTTATTGCCCTTGAAAAAATCCTTAACTATCACCAGGTTCAAATCCGCTAATTTCAGATCTTATACAAAATACGATAACCACTTGACGACGACCACTACGGTAACGACGGCAGAGTTGATGATGATGCTAATCATAAATTTATATACGGATCGCCCGGTCATTTTCGTAACGGTAAAGGGCTTCCCGAGTTATTCCAAAGAAGCATCTGCTGTATTTCATCACACAAGAATGATTTATATAAGACATCTTAGTCCAGACATGATGCACAGCTGGAGTCAAGACTACCGAAATAAATTTTCATTGATTCCAGATCTTTATCTCAATGTATATTTTTCATCTGCAACCTTCCTATACTAAGTCCAGGAATTTTTAGATGAAAAATTGTATAGTCTCTCCAAATAATAAATATCATCAACAAAATTCTTTCACCATCCCAAATACTGTATATAAACATACAAGATTGAAAATATACAACACTTCGGGTTCACTGAACCTACATTTTTATATGGATGTGAGATTTTGGGCAATAAGAGAACAAAGATAAATCTAGGAGAAGGGCAGCACAGATTGAATTCTTATGAAAAACTGCACAAATCAATAAATTTTATCACAACTGAAAGTCAATCCAGTTTTGGATACAACTCAAAATTGCCATTTTATCTGTACAGTACTCTTCTCCAACCAGAAGATAAACCATGAAAGGAATGTGTTTACTATTGCGTCATCTATTGGAACGAAGTAGATAAATAATATTATCGTTATAACGTCAGTTTAAAAATCATGCGCTCTCCTCCATATGTTATTTCCTGTATGGAGGGATTAAAAGACCAAGAGATTAACAGTGATCTAATTTTGTAACTAGGGTAGTGTAAAAATGTGTTATGGTTTGTGCTTTGAGAGATAGCCAATAGAGATATGAGTACCCACGTGTATGCCTTATGACATCTTATGACATCAACATTCATTCACAGCATCACACCGCTTCCCTTCATTCCCTGGAGATTTTCTCGTGGTTGGAGTACAGTAGTGGCAAAAAAGAACCGGACCGACGACGGAAAAATCAAAGTCCTCGAAATCAGCCACTGCGCATACCACGCCCGCATTCACAAGATAGCGAGTAATCTATTGAAATTGTTGTAGTTTCGACTGCTGACGTAGCCCATTTCGAAAGCCATTAGAAAATAAGCTGGTAAAATTCATGTTTTAGGAATAATAAGTTAATTAAGTAGTAAAATATAGCTGCAATCGAAAAGTATTGGGAATAAATTTGAATAAGAAACAAAAAAAAAAGTTTCCTTCCCAGTGCAGGACTCGAACCACTAAAGTCTTAGTTACCAGTCTATCGTGCTGTCACTGTGAACACGGCTCTGAAATCAGCTACAAGAGTCGGTCCGGTTTTTTTGCCACTACTGTACATTATACATTCATCGTATGGAAAGGAGCATATTATATTTAATTCTGAAATACCACTCCCGGGAAGGAGTTAAGATCGACCTCTCAGAGACTTCTATAGTAAGGGTCACATAAGTGTAGTTTCTAAAAGTCTAATTTGGTCGTCTCTTCAGTGTTGCCAACTAAAACCATTTATCACTAAAGAGGAAAATAATAATATAGTAATTAACAATAACAATATCTTATTTATTTACCACTCTCATCTCTATGTTGTGAGGTGTTTTCTAAATGGTTCAATAAATTATGAAATAATATATTTTCCTCCTGGACTCTCGCATATTTTGTTGGTAATTAGGATTAGTATGATCTAATATTAAAATTTATTTTTCTGGCAACATGAAATTCATTGTTTTCACTAAACAGTTTACGATTCACGGGACCTAACCTAAAAATGTACTGTAGTTTACGTGAAATGATTAGTAGGCCTACGAATTCCGAAAACAGAACACCACTTTAAAATGTACCGCTTAAGTAAAACCTTACAAGCACTTTCTTTCTTGGAGAAGTCGCTACCATGCTATTTCCTCTCTTGGATATTTTAATAAAAATCTAAACACGAAAGAATTTCATTAAAATGTCAATATAGTAACGTGCATGTTTCATACGAAGTAGGTCTATAATTTATTCCTTATTTAATTACACTTACCTGAATATACAGTTGAATTGGAGTCACAACGCAACAGAACTGAATTGTGTTTTGGTGTTAATATTAATACCAGTATTACTAATTAATTATTAATAAACAAGCCTGGATACTTGTATTTTCATCAGTTTACTATACTGCAAACCGAAGTTATTCCTGCCAACATGAATGAAATGAAATTAAATAGCCTATTAGTGTCCCTCAGAAGGGCTAAGGCCTCCTGCAAGACGGAAAGCTCTGGCTCCGTTTTGCTCACGTGTCGAGCTAGTCCACGTGGGCGGAGTTGTGTACTACTCATCGACAATTATGACTAAATATTAACACTTTGTCACTTAATTATAACTAAGATATTCAACACTTTTGTCATTCAGGATTGTACTCATTGCTGTTAGTCTGTTCTGCACGTTAGTTATCACATTAGAATATTTAGGCTTTGTCATTCAGGTGATTTCAGTTCCTACTCATTGGTCTACGTTTAATTCGCACTAAATTAACATATTAGGATATGTATCACTTTGTCCTTGGGATGCGTTGTCTCTACTCAACTAGCTGACGTCCTAGCTCCTTCCATCCTCTCCTACATTGTGCTACTCTGCTCCAGTGTGTTCCGATCTGCTGCCTGAAGGAGTCAGCCCATCTGACTCTCGGCCTTCCCGGTCTTCTCTTTCCTTGGTAAGGGTCCCAAGTAGTTGTTATTTGCGCCCATCTATTCCCCTGCAGCCTTACCACATGTCCTCCTCATCTCCATTTTATCCTTGCCGCTTCATGAACTGTGTTCTTGGAGGATGTGATTTCTTGCAACCTCTTGTTGTTAATCCTGTCCTTCAAAGATATGCCGAGTAGTTTCCTCTCCATTCCCCTTTGGCATACTTAACAGTTAGAAAATAACTGCCAGTTGTAATATTTGTCAGTACCCGAAATTCGAAACGAAGTTGGTAAAAGAAAATTCAACATGAGAGCTAGAAAATCACTATAATCCACTAGCATACTGTATGTAGTAATAGGGGGGAAAAAGGTTAGGTTTCATCCTTAGGGTATTAAGTAAGCTGAACCGGACTATAGACTGATCCATTATTACACTATCGGAACAGACCTTGGGACCAACAACACTAATCGCTTTATAATAATAATATTGATAATAATAATAATCATCATCATAATGTGTTTCAAATAACGTCACTAGAAACTGTCCTTTAACAGACACGAAGCAATTTTTAAAAAGCACTTTGAATAGTAATTTGGAAGGTGTCCTCATCCTCGGTACATAATAATCTAACCTGCAACGTAAACCCAGCAACAGAAACAACAAGGTTAACCACTTTACTACACGCCGAGTTCTCAAAATCTATTATAAGAAGTTTTAAGGACCCCGCCCGACACTTTGGACTCAACGCCCTGCCCGCCGTCTGGCTCACCCACTCACCACAACAAAGAGTTACATCGTATTATAAAATCCATTTGGATACAAATCCAATGTCCGTTAAACGCCAATATTTAAAGATCAAGCCAACGATAGTTATTTTAAAAAACGGAAGAAAAGAAGCGTAAACTAGATATCAACCTCAGCTTTATTTTAATTATAGATCGGTATGCTAAAAAGATTTTTGTTTCCAACAGGTGTTAAGATTTACAACTCAGCTTAGCCCACTCGCGAAGTGCAAAAGAATGCACTTCACCTCACAGGCAAGCTCTCTTTGCGTAGTCGTAGCGGAGAGAAGCGCTTGTTTATGCATGACTCGCCCAGTGGACGGACGATAGTGTTGACTTTTACATATTCCCATGTTAGCTAAAGGAGCAGTGTTTGAAACCCGAGATAGGCAAATATATCTTGGTAATCAGATTAACTGAGCAAAGAATGCAATATTCAAATGACCAAAACAGAAAAATAAAAGCGCATTTAACGTCCAGTATAGAATATGTGAAGATGATACTTGCATTTAAAATAAATATTTACATGAAGCACAAAATCTGGTTTCACTAGAATCAAGATAATAAAAAACAGTAACATAAGGGTTAGCACATTTCATGTAAGTTTAATGTTTTTCGCTCGTCAACGAGACATGCACTGCAGTACGTGTTAAAAATAGACTTGCGTGTTCAAGTAAGTAGAGATCTCAAACTAAGAGCAATTCATTGTTAAACATTTCATTACTCCCTTAGTTTGTGACAAAACATTATGTAATTTGGATATGATGCATTTAACGTGTGAAGAATTTATGATAATTTTCATGAAAACTGACAAAATATTATCGACAAGAGTGGCTTAAATAATATTAGTAATTTTCATTTCACTCATGTACCATTTGTACAAAAACCAATGGAGATAGGCACCCTAACTAAATGAAATGTTGTATATTCTTATTTCATATTATACTTACTTACTGGCTTTTAAGGAACCCGGAGGTTCATTGCCGCCCTCACATAAGCCCGCCATCGGTCCCTATCCTGAGCAAGATTAATCCAGTCTCTACCATCATATCCCACCTCCCTCAAATCCATTTTAATATTATCTTCCCACCTATGTCTCGGCCTCCCCAAAGGTCCTTTTCCCTCCGGCCTCCCAACTAACACTCTATATGCATTTCTGGAATCGCCCACACGTGCTACATGTCCTGCCCATCTCAAACGTCTGGATCTAATGTTCCTAATTATGTCAGGTGAAGTATACAATGCGTGCAGCTCTGCGTTGTGTAACTTTCTCCATTCTCCTGTAGCTTCATCCCTCTTAGCCCCAAATATTTTCCTAAGAACCTTATTCTCAAACACCCTTAATCTCTGCTCCTCTCTCAAAGTGAGAGTCCAAGTTTCAAAACCATACAGAACAACCGATAATATAACTGTTTTATAAATTCTAACTTTCAGATTTTTTGACAGCAGACTAGATGACAAAAGCTTTTCAACGGAATAATAACACGCATTTCCCATATTTATTATTTCATATTATAGCCAAGTAATTGCTTTTCATGTTTTTATCTATGACACTTGGGTTCGGTTACACGATTTTCAAAATACTTTTCCAAAATGTATTGCTCTATGAAAATTTACCTGACATTTAAATAAAGAACATACAAAGATTAAGCAAGCATGCAAATTTCAGCAAAGTCCATCAATTAGTTCTGAGTTATGGGTACATTCTTTTTTTAAAAATGTTGTTTTCGGAAAGTGAAGTGTAAAGTGTAGGGTTATACAAAACAATGGCTTAGCACCATCGCATTTAATAATTATTTTGGCCACTTTCTGATGAAATTTCGAAATAAATTGTCAACTCAATCTTTAAACATGATGTAATCGAACAAAAATAAAATTTAAAAAAATATAAGTTTTTGCTATTTTCGGAAGATGAAACGTTGTGTTTTATAAGGAGAAACGCAAATAATAAAAATTTCACTGCTCGCTTGCATTGTCTTGAATATTGTTTTTTTTTAATAAAAAATTTGGATAATATCGACTGTATAATTTTCACCTTCCTGTTGGATCATAATTCCAAAAGCTCCTGTTGTTCGTCATATGAAAGAGATTTCCAGAGTTGTAGGGTAAGCACAAAAGATCTACAAGGTCGCAGTGCTGGATTATAGTGGCTCACTATCAGAGACATTTACATAATTACACGTACAAGTACACTGTTGAAAAAAAAAAACTTTATTTTAGTCAATTCAAGCACTAATACTTTCAATGCAAGCGGTCCAAATAGGAAATTAATTTTTGAAGCTGTTTTTCTGGTTGGGGTTATGATGGTATTAATTTGTGTGAATGATAAAACATTTCATTTATTTACAATTATCCAAAACATACTCAATCAAGGATGAAAAACTGAAAATGTTAAAGTTGTCCGTAATGTCCGAACAGAAAGCAATGTATTCTACTCTATACTAGGCTAGTATATAGAAACGATTTAACAAAAGCATCGTACCACGTATCAGAAATTAAACCATTTACAGATGCGTATATTGTTAACGAGTTTCTTCGAGCGGTGTTATTTTATTTGCTAATTTTCTAAATTTAAAACAGATTACAAGTGAAATAAAACAACAAATCAATCTGTTCATATCGGTATGATTTTGCAGAGTAGCAGAGTCCATCCTTCAATTTCAAAATAGCAGTAATATGTGTGAGTTCTGTTACTTTATATAATAATAATAACAATAATAATAACAGCAATAATAATAATAATAATAGTCCAAATAATTTAATAACTAAAACTTCGCACAAGTTTAAATACCAGATATGCATCGTGGCTCTGAGAAAATTACTATTTCTCACTTTTGCCTCTCCTCTAATTTCTAGTGATTACCACTGGCGTAAAATATCTTAAAGGAAAACAGAAGTACAGTGAAACCTCTCCTTACGGACACCCCAAGATGCGGACACTCCTCAAATACGGACAGATTTTTATATTCCAACTGAAATATTATAGAAATAATGATAAATTTAACTCTCGTTTACGGACACTCTCAGACATGGACACGGACAGCTGTTTCACAGTCCTAAAACTTGCTTTACTTCCTGACTACGGACAGAACTTGGTTTTCAAGACCTAATGTGTTACAAAAATTTAAGATTTATTTTTGAGAACTGTACAGAAATACCTTAATATGAAAGAAGACAATAAGGGTCTCGTAGGCTACCACAAGCCCAGCTGGCTACTACTTGTTAGCTGGAAGCGGGTGGATAAAAAATATAAAATTTAACCTGTCTGATGGGTCCAAGATTTCTGCGACCGTGAAATTGTATTCGACACATGATAGGGTTAGTAGGATTATTTTCTTCACTTCAATCAGTCGTTCTGTTTCGAGAGACATGGCACCTGAACGTAAAGATTAAGTTCAAAACTGTAAATTACAGTACTGCATAACTGTAGACCTAGAATAAAATTGCATGGCACTGTACTGTATTTTCCTTTTTCGGTCTTATCTACTGTAGTTAATTGTTGCAAAGAATTTTTTGTAGTAGCCTATACTGTATTTAGAATTAAACTACAGTAATACATTTCTTTTAAAGCGTGAAGGGATACATAATGCATATTATAAATTTACTGTTAGATTGGGGAGCCTCCCTCCCAATAAAGGACACGTCCCAAATGCGGACAGATTGTTACGTCCCTTCGATGTCCGTAAATGAGAGGTTTCATTTTATTCTGGAGGGTGCATGTAACTCGCTATTCGCCGTTATAAGAGCACATTGCTTTAAAATTACAGAGAAAATTCCTACTCTGTGACAGACGTGAAGCTGGAAGCAGATACTCCATTCACTGGAATAGCTGAACAAACATTAGGCACTTGACATCGACTGTCCGCAATGAAATGAATAAAGCGACTCGTTTTGCCGATCGCCGCGCCGGTACACTCCACGGCGGCGGCAGCAGGCCAGTCTTGTGGGGTCCGGTCCGGCTCACACGCGCAACCTGTTAATAATTTCACTAAATAACCCCAAGTTATGCGATGATTAAAACTAACTACTCTATACGTGCGCAAGAAGACGTTATAAATAAGCAATTTATGAAGAAAATACTTCTAATATGATGATGCAAATTAAGTTACACGAGATATAATATTTATACACCATGTCCGCAAAGAGAAAGAGAAGCGAATCTCACAGAGAACCACATCAGCGCTATAAATGTACAGGCAGTCAGGTTCACTTATGCTATTTCTTCATGGTATTTATTCCCTTCCATGAACTCAAGTAAGAACATGCCTCATAAGCATAATTAAAATTATTGCCAATATTAATAACTACCCCTACGTCGTTATGTCTTAACGTCACTCAGGGATGACCAACTGCTCGTAAAATTAAACCTACACATATAATTACAAAAAATATAACACTTTTTATTCCAAAAGGTGTGGCATTTGTAAATAAAGACAAAATGAAATATAGTTTTCCTCAGAGACTAGAAAGTGTATTGAACTCAGAATTGGTGTGATGAATATTCACTACCTCTACTTTAAGAAACAATATTCATTCATTAAAAATAACTTATAGTTACCAGCAATTTAAATATTAAAAAATAGCGCCTCTGTAAAATGCAGTAAGAATGTATATTTCAGTTAATTTCCGTACTTCTCAATATATTTTATGATGCATTTTCCAATCTATTCTTTAAAATTGTACCTAGAAAATATATCAGAATCAGTTTAAATAATACATAATATAACTGTTATAGATGTTACAACATTCAATAATCATGAAAAATGGATAAATATTGTTAAAATATTGACATCTATGGAGTGGTGAAAAAATCTACAACGAAAAACACCTAGCATCACGTTAAACTCCATAAAAGTCTTTACCTATATTTTCAGTTTAACTAACGTACTGTAACTAAATATAATTACCGTATTTTTTTTTCTGCAGAACGGCAGGACCCTTAACTTTTCGTTGTTCAGGCCGACTCTATGAGCATCCTCACAGATGTCGCTTGTGCCGAGAAGCGGAGACCATTTATAACCAAGCCGTTGTAACTTTGCACTTGACAGTCGTTGTTTGGGTTGGCTACTCTACGTATGAAAAAATTTAAGAACGCTTTTGAACCAGTCAGAACGTAGCATTTTCTGTCACCTGCTCATGCTGTCACGTTGTCGGTTTGCTATATGTTTTGTGACAGTGTAACTATCACGTGCATAATTTGTGTATTAAGTATTATCAAGTCATAAAAAGTTTGTGAAATGTCACAGAAAAATAAACGTTCAAAAATGGTAACTCGTGTAGTAAGAATCCTTGCGTAAATGACAGGGGTCAGAATTGGTGCAAATGACTATTCAATTTTACGAGCAGGAGAAGGAATTTGCCCGTGCATCCATTCCTGAAGGTAATTTATTAAGCGGACAGCAAAAGCTTTAGGCCTCTCTAAGATATAGCAATAAAGAACAGAGTTACATAATATTTACAATTTGATTTAATGGAGCAAAATAGCAAACTATGCGTAAGCTAATTCAGCTTTTATGTAGTAAGTAGTCATTGTGGCAACGTCGTATCTCTCACTACCAACATTACAGTACCCTAAGCTGTCAGGTGCAAGGTTACAACGGTCTGGGTATGGTTCGTCAAAGATTATCCGAAGTGCACCACAAAGATGATAAGATAATGATGAATTTTGGAACTTTACAGAGGGACCGGAATACACGCAGAAAATTCCTGTGCCAATTACAAAAGTTAAATCCTGCATTTGCACAAGAATTCAAATTTCATGAGAGTTAACAATGTTTGAAAATATTTGGATATGTATGCCAAGTACCTTCGCATAAGAGCAAGTTTTTATTAATTCTTACAATTTAGCAAGGCTATCATTACTTCAATCAACTAAATGTTCTTTTCTTACGAACATGTTTTCTGATATGAATATAAGTCTGTATGCCGAGCTCATTTACAGAAGCAAAACTTATTATCTGACAAGTTGTAAGTGAATACGCCATGGAATGACGTTTGAAATTAATCCTTCAATTATAGAATTAGTCTGCAGCATGTTCCGACAGTAAAGCATGTTGACAATACCTGACAGAAAGCTCCGGGCATTTTTTGTTCACATTTATACAGAACAGAAGTCAACGTCCCAATTTTAATGTAACAAACCAGTCAAAATAACTGTCGCTGCCTCTTACATTTGTTATAAAAATGTTATTTCCTACATTTTGATTACTAATGAAAAACAGGCTTCCAGCTCATTAGCAGCAAATGAAAGTAGTTCCTTTGAGAAACACGATGTTGTACCAGACACACGTCAACTGCTATAAAAATCTATCAGCGTATGACAGTAGCCGAGTCTTTCACGCTGCTACAGCAATAAAAAATCTAGCTCGTACACAGACATAAACTGTCATTATTTAATTCTAACAGCTTTACCGTGTATAAATGTAAATATATCCAAACAAATGAGTACGATGAAGAAATCCTATGACGATTACATAAAATAATTGTAAAACAGACCTTAAATATAGTGCTGCAAAATCATATTAGGATAAAAAAATATTATTAAAAGCAGCACAGAACACAGATGCGTAACTATTCTTCTGTCGGCTCTTGCAGTGGTACTGAACCCGAAGTTCACGGATTCCAACCTGGCCGAGAACATTGGATATTTAAGATGCGATAAAAATCATGTGCACGACTGTCTTCGGAAGGGAAGTAGAAAAAACACACACACACACACACACACGGACAAGATGGCGATTAAAAAAAAAAACACACACACACACACACACACGCACGCACGCACGCACGCACGCACGCACGCACGCACGCACGCACGCACGCACGCACGCACGCACGCACGCACGCACGCACGCACGCACGCACGCACGCACGCACGCACGCACGCACGCACGCACGCACGCACGCACGCACGCACGCACGCACGCACACACGCACACACACACACACACACACACACACACACACACACACGGACAAGATGGCGATGATTCTAACACACACACACACAATATCGCAAATTTGTGGCACGTGAAGGAACCCTAAAGCAGGAAACATTTCGATCCAATATATTTCCTGTCTGAGGACAGATTTGTCTGTGGGCGAAAGTCTCGATTAAGATTGGAGAATCTATGCAGAACTTCGGTTAAAGCACGGGTGACAACCCGCTCCCAAACACTCCGCGGTTTAAGTTACGAATGGATTTGAAGAGTGTGATTCCAAAACGCGTTAAATTCATTTTCATGAAAGGACTGGGCTAATTTTTTATCCACTGGTCTACGGACTGAGTGAATTTTCAAGTAACATGCACAGTAACACAAATTTTTAGACAAGGATTGGCGTTAGCAAAGATTAATTTTTGGTCCTACAGAATCTATCTGTTATGGTGACAATTGATATTAGAGGAGAACAATTCGCTCCGGCGCCGGGACTCGAACCCGAGTCCTTGGTTCTACGTACCAAGCGCTCTAACCACTGAGCTACACCGAAGTTAAATCCACAGCACCGAATCGAAGTGTTTTTCCCTACATAACAATGTATACAAAAATCCAAAAGATTTAAATCCAGTGATCTAGGTACAGGTCCTCCTCTACCTATCCACCGTTCACCATATCGTCTGTTTAAATATCGTCTCACAATTAGAAGGAAATGGGATGGAGAGAATGCGGCATATACGAAAAATGAAGGTTGCCGCTTTACAGAGGCTCGGTTCACTGGCGGCCCCAACCAATAAAACATGATATTATCTCGTAAACGATTAATTTCCAGACTCATATTACTATGATGTACCGACTCATGTTTACTGCAACTTTTTTTTGTTTCGCTTTGTTTTTACTTCTCATTCCTAAATTTTTACCATCGCTTTTGAAACACTCTGTATAACGGAAGGGAAGAAAGACGCAGGCAGGACTGAGCGAACAGCGACCTCTAAGAAGGAAAGTATGAAAGCAGGACGGAAGTACAGACCTTGAGGAGACAAGTGTCACCAATTGAAGAGGAATGGGGTGAGTATAACGTCGAGTATCTCCCTAAAACAACACAAGACGTTTAGCTCATTGACAACGGACAAACATCCTTGTACAAAGAAGGGTTATACTATAATCTACGACCGTGACTTGTAAGCAATGTTAAATCTGTAAATTATTCGCTGCTTAGGCCTATACCAAGACTAACATTATTCAGCCTCTTGAACGAATAAGCCATACATCAATCAATTTCACAGTTAACGTCATCAGCCTCAGCAAAGGAACTTGTAGGAACGCAATATCATGGGCTTATTTGAACAGGACATAGCGATTTGCAATAGGTAAACACGCCGACTTTGCTTCGAGTACAGTAAATATTTGAGCTTATAATCGGTGAAAGCCTGCGAAGTAACTAGCGAAACCGTAGTCGCGTGCGGATCATTAGGTCACCTGGAGAGGTGAGAGAAGACGTGAGAAATATTCAGACAGGAGCCTGTTTTCAAGTCACGCGTGCTAGCTGTTACGTTATTAGTATCCAAGTGCTAAATTACAGCACTATCATTTCCTAGCAAGAACACTAATTATAACAAGTAATAATACAGTGGCGGCTCGTGAGAAGGGAGTGTCAAAGGCACTTCTTTTATCAAGAAGGATGTTGGCACTCCCTTCACATGTTACAGCATAGGGGGACATATGAACAGACATATTTTATAGTTCAGCCGAGAAGAATATTCGCTTATTTATAAAAAAGTAACACCTGCTGAACTTGACTACAATTTTGAAATATTCACAACACATGAAACAATTTGCAATCGTAATAATATGAACAAAACAGCTGATAAACACATTGGAAAAAGAGATGAACTATGGGCACCTTTTTGGTTCCACAGTTTTAAGCTTATGGCCCAGGATTGGTTGTACCGGTGTTGCGTTATCTCTAACCCTGCCCCTGATGTCACGGGACTTTGTGCCGTTGCTACCAGCTGTACTGTAACACACACAGCTCCAGATATATATATATATATATATATATATATATATATATATATAGGGCTATACATAGACGGGCAGACAGACAGATAGACGGATGGACGGACCGGACGGACGGACGGACGAACAGACAGACAGACAGATTAGACAGATTAAAATTAGATAGATAGATAGATAGATAGATAGATAGATAGATAGATAGATAGATAGATAGATAGATAGATAGATAGATAGATAGATAGATAGATAGATAGATAGATAGATTTTTATTGGGTTATTTTACGACGCTGTATCAACATCTAGGTTATTTAGCGTCTGAATGAAATGAAGGTGATAATGCCGGTGAAATGAGTCCGGGGTCCAGCATTTGCTCGTATTGGGTTGAGGGAAAACCCCGGAAAAAACCTCAACCAGGTAACTTGCCCCGACCGGGATTCGAACCCGGGTCACCTGATAGATAGATAGATAGATAGATAGATAGATAGATAGATAGATAGATAGATAGATAGATAGATAGATAGATAGATAGATAGATAGATAGATAGATAGATAGATAGATAGATAGATAGATAGACAGACAGACAGACAGACAGACAGACAGACAGACAGACAGACAGACAGACAGATAGATAGATAGATAGATAGATAGATAGATAGATAGATAGATAGATAGATAGATAGATAGATAGATAGATAGTCCCGTCGCTCTAATTTTCGGCAGCCAATCACGTTGCAGGTCGGCTACATTTAAACGTGTGCGTCTTGTGATTCGCTGATGAAGATGTTAAGCATTTCCTAAGGTTGAACAAATACTTAATATATAATCGCTCGCCATTTTGGCTCTTTCGTTGGCGTTCGCAGAAAGCACACGAGGATGTTATTTGCCTCTCAATTATTTGCTGAATTTTAGTGTGTTTGATTTATTATCATAGGAGCTACGACATGATAATGTTTAACTGTGTGGCAAACAGATCCCTAGTCTGGTAGCTCGGCAACGAAAGAACAAAAATTGCGAACAATACTACGTACCTAGACTTTATAGAGCCTTGACTTCCCAAGATGTAAGCAAAGAGGAGGAGTCACGCCGGGAATAACAGCGTCACGACTATAGACAGACAGACAGACAGACAGACAGACAGACAGACAGACAGACAGACAGACAGACAGATAGATAGATAGATAGATAGATAGATAGATAGATAGATAGATAGATAGATAGATAGATAGATAGATAGATAGATTAGATAGATAGATAGATAGATAGATAGATAGATAGATTTCACAAGGATGCGTGTTACTGAACGAAAAACCGTGATTTTATCCAAAACTATTCAAAATCGGACACATGTATATAGCTTATATGAACTTTTTTTTATAATGATGTCAGGAATCATAACCTAGAGTATGGTACATTCTTCTTCATTCATCCTGTATAATCCAGCTATGTGGTCCATCTGTCAATTCAGCTTGTACGTCTTCACGGTTCTAATGCAGTCCCACTACCTCCACCCTCCAAAATCGTTGGTCTACAGTACTAAGCCGTCTGAGACTGATGCCATCTGTACGTCAATCACAATACATCACGCCGATATAGTTTCGGGCAATACTATTGTAATGATGATAATAAATACTAAAATGGAGAATGGCGATTTAATTGTGGAGAGAAACGCGAGACCCGCGAGAAAAACCCTAAGAATCCTTGACTTTGCCCACCTCAAATAAGACTCTTCGCCTCCGTAATTCTTGGGTCCACAGTTATCGTAAGCCAGTATTCTACCAATTGAGCAACCAAAACCGCAATATGGTATTATTTTCATTAAAAGTCGCATTTCCCATTCGTGATTTCCCTTTGTTAGTTGTCACGTGCTCAGCATTGAAAACTAAGCAACCACCAGACAAAACTTATAGAAATATAAGCCTACAGTAACCTGCGGTGAAAATGACAGTAATATAAATATAAGTAGGGTTTGTTTCATAATGAAAATGAAGCAATTCGATTCTCTACAGGGAATTTATTTTACAGTCTCAGTGAACAGCGGTACCGACACCACTCCCTGCCACAATTGCCCGTCGAATTCTTAGGGCGAGTTGGGTCATAAAGAAACTGCCCTGTACGAAAACGACTATTGTGCACGTCTGCGGTCATTATTTACAGGCCTGCAGGTTTAACGGCATAGAGGTAACCCTTTACCTGCCATAAAAGTCTGCTCATATGACACAACACAGATGTAATGATTGTGCACCGGCTAGGATACCGTCTTTGTACTTCAACAATATTCTTGAATCAGAAATAAAGTCACATAATATTATATCTTCCCTTATCTCACTCTCTCTAGACGTCTATATAAGTTATGTACTAAGAATGCCGATATAATCGAATTACACCCGATGTACGTACTGATTTATTTTCTATCTATGCAACATTATTGAGAAGTTAGGATACTTTTGAAATCGTCAAAACACTATAAAAATAATTAATGTCACGAATGTGACACATGCTTTCCCATTATACCATTTACGGATTTCGTAAAAACTAATTATTTTATGACGTTTCGGATGATATTGTTATTGTTAATATTCATTCATTCATTGTTTTCTGTCCAAGGGCAGGTCTATCACTGCAAACCCAGCATTCCCCAATCTTGCCTATTTTCTGTCTTCCTCTTAGTCTCCGCATATGGTCCATATACAATAACTTAACATCGTCTGTCATCTGATATATTCTTTCTAGAGATGAACAAAACTAACTGCCGCTCTCGCTCGCTGTGTTCGTTGCATTTGTCTTTCGAGTCTCGGCTCGTCATTCTCGCTGCGCTTCGAGTCTCGCTCGTCATTCTCGAAATAGCATTTGGTCGGTGTGGAAAGATTTCGTAACTTTGAATAACATACATCATTTAAATAAATAACATAAAAGTTTAAATGACACAAAAAGACAAAACAGAACAGTATCTTAGTTATCAAAATGTTCTGGTTGTATTATATGATATTACCTATGGTTATATATATAAAAAAAAACAATTCTGAAATAAATTTGCATTTCTAAGAAACATAAAGCATAACATTAATATCTTTTTACTTGAGATTGTACACATGATCTTAAACATATTGTGAATTTTATTAGTAACAACAATGTAATTTATTAGTCACAACAATACTTCCTTTCTACAATTCGCCTTAAACGCTCTCGTCAACAAATGGATTTTCACTTAACACAGTATTCGTTATAGCACTTCACTGACGGCGATGACAATTTACCTGGACTATTACGAACAACAATGAACTGTTAATCTTAACTAATATTTACAAAGCACTATTTACAAATCAGAACTGTCAGTTCTCAGTTCACAGTTCTCTTCTAGCTCAGTCACTCGAGTTCACAGAATCTCGAACCACAGACCTTCAGAGACAGTTCACTGTACTCGAACTCAGGTCCCTCCAACTGCGGTCCACTGCACTCGAACTCAGGTCCCTCCAACTGCGGTCCACTGCACTCGAACTCAGGCCTTCGGATGCTGATACAGTTGCGGACGCACACTCAAGTCGAACTCCGGTACACAAGTTGGCTTGCTTGCTCTGGCTTACTCACTGACTGGCTGACTAATCAAATGAAAAACTGCTGTCGTTCTTTCGCGACCGTAATTTATAACCACAGCGACGTAGCCTCGAAAGTTCGAATTCGCGAGTCTTCCACTTCGACGGATTTCTCGGCCTCTCTAGGCAAGCAGAAGATGCGCGCGCAAACTCCCTCTCCACTCTCTCGCCGCGTAGGCCCTTTCCCCTTACTTTTCTCCGCCGCGCGCCGTCCCCGCGCGATCTGCTTTCTTGCGGGACGCTGGTCGTGAGTTCGAATCTCACGTCGCTGTCACAATATGAAAAAAAATTCCTAGCCTTTTAATAAGGGCCTAGCAATTAAATAAGACTGGGGAACGGATTATTATACACTGAAAGAGAGAGATGTTTCAAATAGGCTACTTGATTGTTTATACATATATAACAGTTGCCAAAGTAGATAAAAGTTCAGTCAGGTATAAACAACTGCTGACTTCGGGACTTGATCACAATATCGAGTCTCGGAAGACTCACAACCAGGCTTTACGTCAAGGAAGCGACGTAATACAACATTGTCGTGCGGCTTTTCGGCTTTGCGGACGCTGTTAGTCTAGTTTTCTCGATCCTTGTTCATCTCTATTTCTTTCCAACTAACTTTTTTCCAGTTCACCATTCCTTCCAGTGCGTCCTTCAATAGGATGTTTCTTCTCAGCCAATGACCCAATCAATTCCTTTTTCTATTCCTGATCAGTTTCAGCATCATTCTTTCTTCATCCACTATTTCAACACATCTTCATTTCTTATTCTGTTTTCCCATTTGACACGCTCAATTAAATTGTTAATACGAGTATATACTTAACATATTTAACTTAAGTAATACGTAATTACTGCTGCTGAAGTATTGAACAACTACATATATACAGTACACTATAATAATTTCTGATATTATGATATTCTTATTGAATTTGGTATTCCCAAGAAACTAGTTCCATTAATTAAAATGTGTCTCAGTGAAACATACAGCAGAGTCCGTATAGGTCAGTTTCTATCTGATGCTTTTCCAATTCACTGCGGGCTAAAGCAGGGAGATGCACTGTCACCTTTACTTTTTAACTTTGCTCTAGAATATGCCATTAGGAAAGTTCAGGATAACAGGCAGGGTTTGGAATTGAACGGGTTACATCAGCTTCTTGTCTATGCAGATGACGTGAATATATTAGGAGAAAATACACAAACGATTAGGGAAAACACGGAAATTTTACTTGAAGCAAGTAAAGCGATCGGTTTGGAAGTAAATCCTGAAAAGACAAAGTATATGATTATGTCTCGTGAACAGAATATTCTACGAAATGGAAATATAAAAATTGGAGATTTATCCTTCGAAGAGGTGGAAAAATTCAAATATCTTGGAGCAACAGTAACAAATATAAATGACACTCGGGAGGAAATTAAACGCAGAATAAATATGGGAAATGCGTGTTATTATTCGGTTGAGAAGCTCTTATCATCCAGTCTGCTGTCCAAAAATCTGAAAGTTAGAATTTATAAAACAGTTCTATTACCGGTTCTTCTGTATGGTTGTGAAACTTGGACTCTCACTCTGAGAGAGGAACATAGGTTAAGGGTGTTTGAGAATAAGGTGCTCAGGAAAATATTTGGGGCTAAGAGGGATGAAGTTACAGGAGAATGGAGAAAGTTACACAACACAGAACTGCACGCATTGTATTCTTCACCTAACATAATTAGGAACTTAAAATCCAGACGTTTGAGATGGGCAGGGCATGTAGCACGTATGGACGAATCCAGAAATGCATATAGAGTGTTAGTTGGGAGACCGGAGGGAAAAAGACCTTTAGGGAGGCCGAGACGTAGATGGGAGGATAATATTAAAATGGATTTGAGGGAGGTGGGGTGTGATGAGAGAGACTGGATTAATCTTGCACAGGATAGGGACCGATGGCGGGCTTATGTGAAGGCGGCAATGAACCTTCGGGTTCCTTAAAAGCCATTTGTAAGTAAGTAAGTTTCTTCTTTTTTCCTATTTATAGCGATCGCAATTTAAAACTGATAGGAATTCAAAGATATACTGTGTCGGAAAAAAGATTGAAGACCACCTTCACACATAATTTTTTTTGCGTACTGGTCTTATACTTTTTCCACATCATCGTTCTGTTAATTCTATCGTAATCTAAGATAAAAATCTTGTTGCAATAAACAATCCTGAGCTGAAATGGCTAAAGAGCTGTCACGTACACAACAAGGAACTGCACTTTTTATCAAAAGAAATAATGTATTCATTAAAAATACGATACGTATGATTTTTGGTTTCCAAAAATAACTTATGAAGAGTATTTAAATTTTAAAAGTATTATTAAAAAAAAAAGGACGAACTTAAGCACAGGTTTTACACCAAAATAAAGGCCTAACATTTAAGTTCAAAGAAAAAATCCTGTACGCAACAATCCCATTAAAAATAAAAACTTTTAGTTGTAGTTACGTAATGGTTATAAATAAGATGACTTTATAAATTATTATGAGTAATTCGTACAGATAAAAATGTTTGTCGAAGAAAGTTTTCGATTAAGCTTATTAATTTAAATCTCTAAATTCATCCCTCCAGCACCACAATTCTGTCTTAATTAGTCATATACTGAGAAAGTAAATTAAGATTTGCGTTAAATAAAAACATTATATTAAAAATGGAGAATGACAACAAAATACTAAATTCCAATTACTTCATTTCGATTATTTGGGAAATTTTTACATCGAGGTGTAACAAATCAGAGGCTTGTTTGCGCATAAGGAGAAAGTAAAAATAGATCGGCCGGGCGGTTCAGTTGGTGGAGCAAATGGCTACAGAACGGAAGGTCCTGGGTTCAATACCGGATGGTGGAGGAACTTTTCTCGTTGCCAAACTTCCAGAACGGTCTCGGGGTTCACTCAGCCTGTTGGCAAATTGAGTACCGGGTCTTTCTCTGCGGTAAAATGCTGGTCGGAGCGTCATACCTAGTGTCGACATCATGAAAGTATGAAGCTCTTCCTCCATGCCCCCATGCATTTTCATGGGTTCAGAGGGAAAATATTTACTTTATAAAGTAAACCAATGCATAAAATAAAAACATTTCATCCATAAAAGAAGGGGTAAAATATTTAATATTTTATTTCACTTGATTCATTCCAGCTGTTTTGAAAATGTTTAGGCTACATATCAAATATAGTCAAGCCATTCCTGTATGAGTTAATGCTAGAGCAGTGGTCGTCAGGTCAGCACTCACTGAAATGGGTAAAAGATAAGCGGAGCCGTGCCGTGTGCCCCATTGTGCACCAGGGAGAGATAGCATACCCGCTAGCAGCTACGAATTCACCATAGTGCAGTGTGTTCTCCGCGGGTAAGAGACACTAGCACAGTCTAGTATATACAGTCACGAAGCTCAATATGTAGTAAATATGCATCCATAGATAGTTGCTAGCCACTAGGATCGCCTCATTACAGACAATGCGAAATAATGCCGGCACAGTCTATTGTTCCTAGCAATCTCACAACTCAAGCTTCGTGACTGTATATATTAGTCTGTGACGCTAGCCCCAGTGCTCTGTGCTGATGACCGCTGTGCTAGAGCGTCGGTTTTTCGCGCTGATAAGCCATATTCAATTTTCAGATATTTGTGGTGGACAAAGGTGGTGCTTGATGGTAGGTTTTCGCGGTGTACTCCCGTTTCCCGTTGTTTCATTTAATCATCATGAGGTGCTATGTAATTCGTATCCCGTGGTACACCGAGGACAATGCCAAAGTGGCAGCATAAGGAACCACAGTTTTGGCGCGACACTCACATATAAGGACAATTCAGTGAATGATGCTAAGTATTCGCTATTAGACAGAAAAATAATATTTTTTTTTCTCTGTATACGTGAATAGATCTTGTGCAATCTATTATGATCGAGAAACAGAATTTTGCCAACACCCTGAAATGATTTAGAATTTAAGATCTTTTGAGTATCATTCCTTCAAAGAGTGTGAATATTTTCATTCGAAGTCACTTTGAGTCCTTGACAAGAAACGTAGTTCAAAAAATCATATGTAACACATTCATATGCCATCAAAATCAAAGTTTTATTGCGTTCTTGACTATATGAAATTTTAACATAATCCAATGCAATAAAAATATCCACGACATGAAACTAAGTTCACGTCATAACCTCGCGGGTAGCAATGACCTCTCTCTGTCTCCCTATTTTTCCTTTCTTTATTTTTACAATAACTTTTGTGTATGTTCAACGACAGTGAAACAATAAAACGGTGAATTATTGAAACTGTACTCTCTACAATGAGCCATAAAGCACCCTACCTTTAGCCGACACAAAAGAAACAAAACAACTCTCTTCAATTTCGTGCGGTGCGTATGAAGTCGATTACAGTGTCAGTTTACCTTCAAGCAGAACATGATCTCGAATCTTACATGTAAGCTCCGTGTACAGAAATTTCACCTCGTTCTTTAAACACTTACATTGTGAATGTCCTTCAAGTCCAAACTGCGATAAAAAAACGTTTCAGCGCAAAAAAGAGTATAACGTAGTTAAAGAATGGGAAACACCTTAAGTTCCCACAGCACAACTACACGCAACAGTCGAAATAGTGAACGTAGCGCTGTGAGTTATGTGAGGACTTCGGTATCAAAGTTGGACAACTCCACTTTTGCTTTTTTTACAGGAGATGCGAAAAACTAGATCCTTGGAAACGAATATCATCGTTATGTATGTATGTATGTATGTATGTATGTATGTATGTATGTATGTATGTATGTATGTATGTATGTATGCATGCATGCATGCATGCATGCATGCATGTATGTGTGTATGTATGTATGTGTGTATGTATTAACACTACAATTGGGTATACACCCGGTGACAGTGATATATAATATACAATAATTACATTACATGAAATAAAATAAAATAAACGTAAATCTATAAATATTAAATGCAATAAACCTAGGACTATAAATAAAAACTATTCTATAATAACGCCTACGATAAGCAAAAGTAAAACTAACTTATAAGTACTTCTTTACTATCTCCTCACCATGTCCCTTCCCCATTTTGACATATTTTGCTGACTTGCGTTGGACCTTTTCTATTGAATCGATTTGGTTTTGTCTGTACAGACCCCAACCTACTGCTCCATATTCCATAATTGGACGAACAAGGGTTTTGTACGCTAATTCTTTTGACTTTCGGTTAGATTTCTTCAGAATACGCATAGAGAAATGTAGTGCTTTCCAGGCTTTCCTTGTGGTATTAGTGACTTGTTCCTCCCAACCCAGTTTGTTACTTATATATATACCTAGGTATTTACAAGTGTTCACTTGTGGCACCGATGTACCATTCAGCTGATATCCGAGACAAATTTCTTTATGCGTTCTACAGAAGGACGTACACTTTTTTTTTAATCATTCTCATGGGTTATAGAAACATTTTTCCAGTATCAAAATGATATTAAAATTAATATTCAGGTCGCAATTTAAGTTTAAAAAGTGGAGTTGTCCATCTCTGAACCTAAGTCATGGGGTTGTCTGTTTTTGAAACCAAACGAAGCCATATTTAAAGTGAAATTGTCTACTTTTAAATCTAAGTCCTTTCTAACTCGGTTTCAAAGCAAATTTACGTAAAACAATACTTATTCATCCACAAACCGATTATATGAACAATCAGCCATGTTGGATTCGCAATGCGTGATGGGAAAAGGTGGTACGAATGTGGGCTTCTCTTTGGCTACTGAAGGAATTGTCCTAATTTGAAACCAAGCCACAGTGGAGTCGTCTACATTTTGATTCTAAATCGCACAATTAAGTGCTATTTTCCCTGTGTTCTGTCCGTTTTTGAACCTAAACAGTTCCAGAATCGCATTCAGCATACAAAATTCTATGAGAAACAATCGATATCTCGAAATAGCAAAAAATGGAGTTGTCTAACTTTGATACCATGCTCCTCATGTAGACTCACAAAGTACTAATCTTGTCCTTATCCTTAAAGTGCTTAACTGTCCTTCCAGTAAAACAAACATCAAATTCCTCTGAAGCGTGTGGCATTCCACGTTCATTTGGACGGTTTTAGATTAAATGGAATTCTGCACGAGAAGTGTTTAAATAATAAAATTAGCAACTTTATTGGATGTGTTACGCAAAGAGGCACGATTCGCCTCTAACAATGAAAGGTAGGGACCTGAAAACGTCAAAATTTTATGAAATGCATGACTATGACATTTAAAACATAGGTTTTATAGGAGAAGTTTAAAGGTCCTGACAAAATTCGGAAATTTTAATTTTTATGCAGTATCTGAAAATACGAATCATCCTGCTTAGTCTGATGTTTGATTTACTAAAATATTCCAATATTTACTATCATAAATAATTTTTAAAAATATTTATTCATAGGGCAAAGGTTGATAAGACTGTGATATGATTAATATTATGATAGTTATTTTTGAGAATTTATTACAATTTTACTGAGCGAGAGGAAGATCGATTTTTTGCGTCACTGTATTAAGGGAATGTTCGTGGACAAGTTTCTGCACAAAACCGGTCCTTCTCTCGCTCAGTAAAATTGTAATAAATTCTCAAAAAGAATTATAACAATATTACCAACCTTTACTCTATCTATAGTTAAGTAAATGTTCATTTAGACGTGATTAATTCAAAAGTAAATTTCTTCAACATATTATATGCTCCATTTTCTGAAAAACCACTATGTACAGTTCCAGAAAAGAGAAATGCATCGCCTAATTTTACTGTTCAGATACAATGCATTGCGCATGTGCATTAAACAAGAGCACCTTTATACTCGTATATGTTACAATGTGGACAGTAGTGCGTAACATGTTGCCTACATACAGGTAGAAATTTTCCTCCATGTGTATTTTCCCAAAAAGCTCCGGAGTTTCTCATTCTGCAATTTTTACAGGAATATTTGCTGCAATGATGCTTCACACAGATCTTTAGAAAATGTTCTTTCACTTCTGTCACAAGCACGTGTATGTTTAATACTATTTTTATGTTTCCGAATGTTGTATGATATTCAATGTGTCCCCAAACTCACTCCGCAGCGAGGAGAGACAATCGATCTCCTAGCGGGAAGTTTTAAGTTGGCAGCAGAATCATTCACATGTGTTCAGTGTTGACCTTCGAGTGGAGTGAATCCCACCCCCCAACATAACTGCAGCCGCTAGCGGTGAATCTCACCTACAAACATAACTGCAGCCCCTAGCGTATATATCGCCGTCTCCTCGCTGCGGAGTGAGTTTGCGGACGCACTGTATATTCTGCCCTGTCGGTGAATATCTCTTAGAAAGCATATTGAAATGTTCAGATAGTCATTATAATATGATATAATATAATATTATTTAATTAATTCAGTCTAATTAACATATCACAAATATAAAAAGTCAATGACACTTACCCATGTAAGTGATCATTGTGTACTATACAAATATAAAAATTAAAAATGAAGCAAACGTTTTCGCCCTTCGGGCGTCAGCAGGCTTTTTTACATACAATATCTTGTAGATTTTGTCTCTTATTGTGGAACGAATGATTAATCACAATCTTTTTAATAATGAAAATAATAACTATTTAAAATTGACTTATGGTAATTAAGAATCTAAAATTAATGTACAGATATGAAAATTTAATACAGAATAATGATATAAAATTGTGGCTGCACTGCTGTGTTGTGTTAAATTATAACATCATAAAACTATGAACATGATAAAAACATTTCATTCCTCTTTAAACTTCATAATTTCATTAATTGGGTGTTTTGCTGCTAGTCTTGTCTCAATGGTTCATTACTTGTTATGGTGAAATCAATCTGAAATATATTGGTTATTATGTAGAGAATCCTATATGACGCGATGTTGAAATTTATTAAATCGTTGTCAAAAATACTCACATTTAAGACCGTGTGTACTGCATAGGTATCTGTGTTGACATTTACATTGAGACGATTTTTGAGACTGGATTTTATCTGTAATGAAATTTCATATCAGAATATATGAAATTTGGTGTAAATGAATATAATAATTGTATGAACGTACTTACGATGAATGCGGTTGACTTAGTTACGATGATCTTGCCGACTGATGTGACGCGAGCGACCTGTGATGCTTACGTTGAGCATTTATCGCGGAAGAATATTGGGTTGTGATTGGGTTTACGTCTAGAGGCTATATAAGGGGTTTCGGATGTGAACTAAATTTTCGTTGAGAACACAACAATCTTTTTGAATTTGTTTGGCAATGTAATATCTCGCTGACACACTACAGTACTTAACCCATATATTTATAAACTGCTGAGCAATTAAGGAAGACTATAACTTCGGTTACATTCACAGAGAAAATACAATAATCGGTGTACAGAGGTGTCTTCAAATTCTATTAAATATGACAGAGTTTGAATTAGCCTACAACCGAAAACGTTCCGGAAGCAGTTTCAAACAAGAAATTCTTAGAGTAAATTGTAATCATGCCTTCATCTTTGCATAAAACCTCGAAATACTTTGTGTTCTAACACGAGCTTTTAAAAGTAAAGCCATCCTCTTCATTACTCTTTATCGTCCCGAATTGTTTTGTTCATCAGAATGTTTTGTCAAGAAGAAGTAACCCGGTCAACAGATGGTACATGTCTGTGGGAAAAGTTAACAACTATTTCGATCTTCTCTTCAATTTTTTTTCGCCTGAATACCATCAATAACAACGTTGTGGAGCGCAAGATTGCTGCGTTCCTCGTCGTAATTATGTATCTCTCCGAATTCAAAGTAATTAATTAGCTTGATTTGAGATAACGGTATTTGCAAAACATGTTGTAACCAAATGGCTCCTTCAAAATCATTCCTACAAAACAGGTTGACTGCAGTGAATAGCATCATGCTCGTATTCAGATACCAGTTCAAAATTACTGACGTTGCTCAAGTGTCTCGAAATTTTCTTAGTGGTTTCACATCAATTGGAAAGCCCTCGCATTAAAATGTTTTCCGTACAACACAATACACAAACTATCATGCATTGCCTAGCATTGGTTGAGTTTCTTTCTCTGATAATCATCTGACAATTGTGATATACAAATCGGCTGTGGGAAAGATTTTTTTGACTAGTTGAATTTCCTCTATTTATCTCATTTTCCGTTGCTCCAACATAGGGCTGTTGTCCACCTCGATTTTAATGACTACAAAATGTTTCCACTTCATTTGTCTATAAAGGCCTAGAAAATTGACAAACTCTCATTTAGCCAGTATGTGACGAAAATCGGGAAACTTAACAGACGTAATCTAAAAACGGCATCGGAGAAAATGATAGCGAAAACTCTGTTTCGTCCATAATGAGAGTACAATCCTCGCCGCTTGATCCCAGGTTCGCGTGTTCAAATCCGGCCACATCCAGGAAGGAAGTAAAGCTGTGTGCGTTCCATGTCGTAGATTTGCGGCAATTAAAAACTGCCTCAGATAGAGGCCTACAGGAAGTATTGGTCTGTAATTATTTCTCATCCATATTGAATTCTGATGCAAAATAATCTCTGCAGTTGGAAGCGTTGTTAATAAACTACAACAAAATTACTGAGTGGAATCTCTAATAAATGCTGTATTCTGATATGTGCATTGCTCAATTTTAATAGCATTTTGAACTGTGGATAATTTTCCTATAATCATATCGCTACTGCATCAGTTCATATGATAACAGGATGAATTCGACAAGATAGCATATTAGGCTACCAATAGTTAAATTTTAATAATAATGCATATCATAGAATTTAAAATATGAAACGATAACAATGTGAAATTTAGCCGTATAAAATTGCATAAGATTTATTTCACTAAGTGAAATGCTGATTAGACCTCTAAGGTGACACTGCTCATCTGTTTGTTTAAATTTCGTCATTTAATTTTGTCAAGTTTTAGCGAAACTCAGTAAAACAAAATCTACCTTTCATTTACTCTAAGCCTTCTAAATTCAACAATCATTAAATCATCTAAGAAATCTGTAAAAATCACGAGCATTCATCGATGAAAAGTCCCGTGGAATTAGTGGTGAATTAAGGAAATGCATCTAAAACAAAAAAATATTCAAAATACTTCAAGAATTTCTGATTAATACTCGTAAAATACTGCTTCAGAAGCGTCATTTAGGGCGACACCACCCATTGAGTTTATGATTTAAGAAAATAATTATTATTGAATAGTACTACTAAAAAGTTATGTGATAACTGTACTTTTAATGTTAAAATATTCCACTTTTACAAACGCTGAGGAAATAAAAGACGTTCTTCAAATGAAACCGAGTCGTTACCCTTTGCTACATCAGTGGTTGCTATCTATTATAAATAAAAGATGTTTTTTGTTAATTGCAATTAAAATTTCTTTATCTATAAAATTGCATGTGTTCATTTGTTCGCACACTACGTTATATTATCAGTAAGCGCATGTGAATTATTTATCGTACAAGTAGGATAAGAAATTAAAGCTAGGCCTATGCGTGGAAACAGAAACTGTACTGTAAAGTGGATTAAACTTAAGATAAAAAACCATATCAGCCCTATTCCTAACATAAAGAAAAAAAACTTAATAAATTGAGAAAAGTTTGTTAACTTCAAAAATATATTCAGTGCATCTGCTGTCATGCTTTAAATCCTTTTCTTAGGGCCAAGTTTACCCCAGTTTATGATATGGAAAACAGTTCATTTCAGAGAAAATAGGGGTTCCGCCACGGCCTTCCCTACAAAATTCTTAACTCTCCCCTTCCTCCTAGCAAACTCTGAAAAGACGGCCATGCATACATCTCTGGATAATGCTAAAATACTGAAGAAATTTTGGAAATATCATAATGTGGAACAAGCTATAGGCGAGTCCCTGCACTCAACTTGTCAGAATATTACCTCCTTATTACCAAATCCATCCACGCAGTTCTTACAATATTCCTCATGAAATAAACTGTACTATCTGTTCTTTGACGCCCTGCATTAAACTAAGAGGGCTTGTATACGAAGTTTGTAAAGCCCTTAGTCGATATGAATGCGGTAAGAAGCTGAATTACTGGCTTTATTTCGCAGAAGCCCCTTCCTATCGAGATTCTACGTATAAATGCTATTAGCTGTCTCATTGCGTGCTCTGGACTGCTGCTATCTTGTTTGACTTTCTTGCAGCCACGCGCTGGAATCCTAACTCATTAGCATTGAGTCATGTATCAGCTACAGAGCCACCAACTTTTAAAATAATACCACGTTGAACATCAGGTCTTTATCTACTTCTGGAACCTGACATTCGTCACAGCTCACATGCCTGGATGCCTACGTTACATTTGAATTCTGTAGCACTAAATGTCACACTCTATGCTTTGGTACGTCTTCTCCATTTTCATTTCGAATATCATATTTAATAGTAGTTCTCACAGCATGGAATTACATATTATTGTAAATCTCTTGTAATCAGTAATCACGATACACCAAAACCCCTCTCGGAATCCAAAAGTTACTTTCGTTTAGCATGATTTATAACATTTCAACAGTGTTCCACATTGTGACAATTTTTTTTTTTTTTTTTTTGGCTTTTGCTTCCTGCTATAGGCACAGAAACCTCCAACGATATTCCTCATTCAGAAATGAAGTAGAAACTGTATTATATGTACTGTACAGTGTTGCCAACTCAGAATTCCATTTACCGCTGCACAAGCTAAAAAAACCCGCTAAACTGTAGTTGAAAAACTTCTGATTTTTCTAAACACGTCACTTCCAAATTTCAAATACAAACTATACAGTTTTAGGAACAGGAGAATTTTATAAAAATGTAGACTAAATTATGGAAAGTGTGTAGGCCCAACACTTTATAGGTTCTACGATCTATACAAAATCGTATGGACAATTAAATATGATATTTTGCTTTCAATATCACCTTACGCCATTTAGAGTGAGCTTTCCAACTATCATCGGCAACTTCTTCCGCCCAATCTTTCAACACATTATGTATTTTTCACACATCTCTAAACTTTTGTGCGTATGGAGTTTTACGTGGCATATTTCTTCAAAACTGAATGACGTAGATCAAGAATATACTGGACACTTCGGAAACAATCACAATCACACCAGTCGGTTCTTAATCTGATTTCACACTGAGCTGGAGACGTGCCTGCCAATTGAGTCTGGTTTTAAGTTTTAAGTATGTCTGTGTTACATAAACTACAATGTGGAATGATAAATCAAATAATATAAGTTATCATAAATGATAATTACCTACTCTTTATGATTTAAATATATAAATTCATTTACAAAAACAATGGATACATTAGATTAAGAGGTTAACGAATGTGGTATACCTTATTTGTATAACAACAATGTATGATGCAGGAAATGGACGTGGTTGTACCAAATCGAGTTGACATAAAACTTGATATTTTATACTTGCGCAATGAAAAATTGTGATCATACCATATTCAACTCTGGTTTATGATTAACTAATACTGTAGTCCGCAAGTACATATAAAACAATTATAACATCTTTACAGCAAAAAAAAAAAAAAAATTAAAAAATATCGTCTCCTTCTGTCGGAATCCTCAAAAGACGCCAAATAAATAGCTAGCCGCTGACGGTAAAATTTTGTAGCTGATCATAGTCCTGAAAACACCAGATTCAGCTATATATATATATGCATGCCTATCGCAGGTTTGTGACTTCATTGCACCATTTTCAGTGCTCCTAAACAAAACCTTTCAGTGAAGTGTCATTTTTGTAGCACCGTTTATTTAACTTACATCAGCATTATTGTGACTTCATTTGTGCATGTCTTAGTCAAAAAACAATGTTACATCTTCGTCCAAAACTAATGACAGTAAGAGAAGGAGATCTCTTCTTTTCCTATGTCAAAAGAGTGAAAGTCGTCCGTGTGGTTCAGATTATGTCTGCAATCGGTCACTAGGTTAGATGTCATACCATCATAATATGACATCATAAGAGTGATCTAGCTTTCGTCCCGATCATTATTGACTTTCATGTTACATAACGTATCATGAAGGTAACGTGTCCGATGATTACAGCTTGCTTCGGTTAAGAGGACAAACACCAAGTACGTGCACTTTCGTTGCCGAAGGTGAAAACCAACCAATCTTCGTGATTGAAGGCTGTACTTTAATAGGACAGTTCGTTTCGATATACCATCAATCAAATGATCAACTGTTTTAATGTACACTGTACTCTACAATAATCTCTATAGAGTAATAGCAGTGTAGTGGTTTGGTGGTAACAGCGCGTGTCGTAGTAATGCGTAATATTTTATTTAACGAAGATTTCAGCTTCAGAGATTGTTCAGCGTAGAAATTCAACGTTGATGAGAAGTAGTAAAATATTGCATTGATCCGCCTAATAGGGACAGGGTTCTTTCACAATTCGCTCCGATAACTAAATGCAGTATTTAATCTTTCCTATACAATACAATACCGTTGGGAATCTCGATGTATTGATTTAGGAAGATATCCTTGTGATAAAGAAGCGGATAAAAACTCGCTAAAAATTATGATGTTGAGGCATAGTGATAAAATAATAGTTTTGTTATTGTAGGTCCTAATTTCTCACTTCATAAATGACTCAATAATAGTATTAGGTCGGAAATCGTGGTTTTCAAAAAGAGCAACTACTGTTTTCGTTGAAAGCACTACTTGAAAGTACGGTACAGAGCAATTAAATATGATATGATATGATATGATATGATATGATATGATATATGATATATGATATATGATATATGATATATGATATATGATATATGATATATGATATGATATGATATGATATGATATGATATGATATATGATATGATATGATATATGATATATGATATTTTTTTATTTATTTTATTTGTTATTGAACGTAACAGGCAAACCCCAACTACAATGTTCAAGACCGACAAAGTAATTTATAAAACATAAACAAGGACAAGGAAACATACTCTTATTAAAAACTGAAACAAAATAGAAAAAAGAGAAAGAAAAAAAGAGAAATTGAAATAAGGTGTGAAAGTGTATGATATGATATATTTTGTCAACAGCATCAGGATCCTGTTCAATGAAATACATATATGAAGAGTCCACTGCAAGAATGATGGATGTCATTTGGAATACATATTGCAGGAGAAGCAATTGAAAGTTTGAAATGCTTAGCGCTCAAAGCTTAACTGTGATTTTCCGATCATTACTGGACAATGACTATCATTGTTAATGTCATATAACTCTCTATGTATACATTCTATATGTCTTAAGCTATGCATTGACAGTCTTGGTTCATTTTAGACAAGAAAGTGACATCCATCATTCTTGCAGTGGACTCTTCATATAATAAATACAGTATAAAATGTATTATTAAACCAATAAAACGGAATAAATAGAAGAAAATATATCGATCCAATTTATACTCACCCTGTTTTAATAATGATTGTTGTACGCAGCGCGGAAAACAAAAATAATATTTATTATTATTATTATTATTATTATTATTATTATTATTAGTATTATTATTATTTCCTACAATTTTGTTTTGAATTTCAAAAGCGAATGTATAATTATTATTGAAGTCCGCCACTGTGGAGTAACAGTTAGCATGCCCAATCGTGAAATGAGCGGGCCCGGGTTGAAATCCTGATTGGGACAAGTTATCTGGTTAAGGTTTTTTTTCTGAGGTTTTCCTCAACTCATTAAAAAAATTGCTGGGTAACTTTCGGCGCTGAATCCTGCACTCATTTCGTTGACATTATCACCTTCATCTCACTCAGACGCTAGATAACCATTCATTCATTCATTCATTCATTCATTCATTCATTCATTCATTCACAGTTTTAGGTCCAAAGGCAAGTCTTTCACTGCAAATCCAGCATTCTCAAAATATTTTCTATTTTCTGCCTTTCTCTTTGTCTTTGCATATGATCCATTTATCTTAATGTCGTCTATCATCTGACATCTTCTTCTGCCTCAACTCTTCTCCCGTTCACCATTCCTTCCAGTGCATCCTTAGTAGACAGTTTCTTCTCAGCCAGCGACACAACTAATTCATTTTCCTCTTCCTGATCAGTTTCAGTATCATTCTTTCTTCATTCACGCTTTCCAACACAGCTTCAGTTCTTATTGTGTTTCTCCATTTCACACGCTCCATTCTCGTCCATATCCACATTTCAAATGCTTCTATTCGCTTCTCTTCATTTCGTCGTATGTCCTTGTTTCTGCCCCATACAATGCCACACTCTACACAATGTACTTCAGTAGTTCTTTAGCAGTTGGTAAAGAGTCGTAAAATAAACAAAAATATTATTGAATATTAGGCCTAAGGAATTCCCAATTATTTCTAATGATGAGAGACGCCATAATATTATGTATGTATGTATGTATGTATGTATGTATGTATGTATGTATGTATGTATGTATGTATGTATGTATGTATGTATGGTCAATATACCGAACACTTCTTGGAATCTCATGAGTGACACCAGTGAGGCATCACTCAGAGGAAATTAAGCCAGAAGATAATGAGGAAAAGTGGTCATTTCCTTTTCCCTTCCATTGCATTCATCGCTAACTAGTAACATTTTTCATTTGTCAGACTCCTCTGACACATAAAATCGTCAAGTGAGATGTAAGTTTACTGTCTTATAATAGATGTATCAGCCAGAATCTCAATCAGAGATTTCTGAAATTTAATTAAAATTACTTTCTAAAAGCAAATATTATGAAGTTCATAATCAGCTCAGTGTCATAACTCAAAACGTATATTGCATACCTAAGTTGCGTACTTGTCAAGGTACCGTACTACCGTATATGTTTTATGTTTTGCAAGCCAACTCCCTAACGCGGTAACAACCACAAGAATTGTGTACGCACGACTATGTACTTGAAAGACATAGCATTCGTTTCAGACAAGCTTCATTTTGCATATTACAACCGTTCAGGGCAGTTGCAACGTTATTTCCTTCTTATAATAATAACTGAACCCATATGTAAACCATAAACACTCCCTCCCAACAGGAAACTTCAAAAGATTTCAAGCAATAAAAACTTCACACACGACATTTTGTCGGAGGTGTTAGTTACAGCAGGACTTGCAGTCGCATATTCAACTGTTTAATTAGTCATTCGCAATGGTGAAACAAGATTCAAAACACGCGTAACATTTCTTTCTATTGTTCTTTATTAGTTTATTGGGCTATGCTTTGAGGTTGTTACTTTTGGTACACAAAATAGTTACGCTAATGAGTTTCTGGCAAATAGAAGTGGAAGTGCTCGTAGCTTGAAAAAGGTCACAAGAAACCAAAATTAAGATAACAGGCCTTCTATACGGAACAAAATCTCGCATTTTGGATCAATAGCACTGTTCTTTTCCAGCACAGTATATTTTTTATGTTTTTGTATATTCTTGACACAAAATAAAAGTTCATTTCTTTTGGATAGGATGTAACATTTGGTTTCAGATTTCTTCTGGACATAATGCAATATTCCGTTCCATCTTATTCTGGTCAATATATCATTAGTTTCATCCTATTCTGGACACAATATACGATTTCGCTTCATCTTCTTCTGGCCAAAATATAATATTTAGTTTCATCCTCTTCTGGACACAATATATGATTTCGCTTCATATTTTTCTGGTCAAAATATATTTAGTTTCATCCTCTTCTGGACACAAAATGATATTTGGTTTGTGCTTCTTCTAGACGCAATATAGCATTTAGTTTGTTTCCTCTGGATACAATAGGCCTATAATATTTTGTTTCAACTTCTTCTCGACACAGTATATTTAGTGTCATCATCTTCTGGATGCAATATAGCTTTTAATTTCGTATTCTTTTGCTCAAAATATAATTAGCTTTATCCTCTTCTGAACACCGTTCTTATGGACACGATATAATATTTAGTTTCAGCTTCTTGTGAGCTCAATATAATATTTATACTTCGTTTGATAATGTCTGACAGAAGTAAACATTGCCGGCAGAGGAGGGGAGAAGTATAATTGCTATTCAACCAATGGCAGAAGTCTCATTCCACGCTTATCTTGAAATTGGGCGGGGGTAGAACGCTTCAGATCGCCCAAATTCAAGTCAAGCGTGGAATGAGACAATGTCATTAGTTGAAATGGCAATTATACTTATCTCCTCTCTGCCGAGAATGTTTACATCTGTCGGATATTATGGAACGAAGTATAGTTTCAGTTTTTGTTTACACAATATAATATTCAGGTTCAGCTTCTTCTGGTCACAATATCATATTTAGTTTCAGCTTCTTCTGGACACAATATGATACTCAGTTTCAGTTTTTCTGGATGAAATATATTCACTTTCAGATTCTTCAGGGCACTACCTTTTTCAGTTTGTTTCTTCTGGTCATAATATGATGCAGTATTCAGTTTCAGCTTCTTCAGGACAAAACATAATACAGTACTTAGTTTCAGTTTCTTATGGACACTATGACACGACGTAACATTCCACTATTCTTTGTATACAATGTAACAGTTAGTGTAATTTTACTCTGAGTAGGTTACTATAAATGTTTTCCTAGGAAAAAAATATATTGGGTTCATTTATTTTTAGTCTTCAAGTAAAATTTAAGTTGATGGAGGTGGGATATGATGATAGACTGGATTAATCTTGCACAGGATAGGGACAGATGGCGGGCTTATATGAGGGCGGCAATGAACCTACGGGTTCCTTAAAAGCCATTTGTAAGTTGTAAGTAAGCAAAATTTAATATTTTCATTCGGATACAATGCAATATTTTATATAGTTTCTTTCAATTTCATACCATATAAAATGAGAACACCTTACTAATTTTCAACTCAAACAATAATTTCTTACGGAATTAAAACAAGTGTATACAAGATGACAGTCGAGGATAATGCGATGTCGAGTGTGATACACAAATAACACCCTACCAGCCATACGTGGGCCCAGCCATGAAACACACTCGAATCATCTCAAGTCTCAGTTCCCTAAAGAAAACCGGTCACTGAAATTTAATGCAAATGATAACTTCATCATTCTGCATTGTTATTTTATTTATATTCGTGACAGAACTCAAGCCAATCAACACAAGATTCACATTCATTCCGAGAGCAGGTCCTAATTTAGGTCTTTGAGGAAAGAACGGGCAGAATCGCCCAGGCTGAGCTGCTTGACTTGAAGTGTAGGTGTTCTTTGAGAAACTGTTCACGGACATGCGGGTATTTCCATATACAACGAATAAGCTGTCAAGAATATCCCATACGTGGGTTTGCGACAAGTGGATACCCAAAAATGTATTATTATTTCGTTCAGAATTTAATATTATGTTAAATATTAATGCTGGCAAAGGCATAAAAATGGTTAACTTCGTCCTAGACACTTCTATGTTGTCTATGAATATTTCATCTTCAGCTTGAAATATAAGCATGTCAATTTAATCGAAAAATTTCAGGCAAATAAGAATAGGAATTTGCCATTTCAACAACAGGAATGAGCTGAAATTCCATCAAGGTTCGTCTATGTTTTACGTACGCCCATCGAACAAAATATGTTGTTCAGGGCTGAACAGAGACAAGCAGACAATGACTATGGAAATATTCATCCCACAATTCAGGAGAAAAACCCGGTATTACATTCTGTGCTATGCTTATGAGGCCGTATCGTCGGTTTTTTCTTTAATTAATTCTAATTTCGCCCAGTTTTAATTTTAAACTATAGTCTCGCCGCTCTAATTTCCGGCAGCCAATCATGTTGCAGGTCGGCTACATTTAAACGTGTGCGTCTTGTGATTCGCTGCTGATGACGTTATGCATTTCCTAAGGATGGAAAAAATACTTAATATAATCGCCCGCCATTTTGGCTATTTCGTTGGCGTTCGCAGAAATCACACGAGGACGTTATTTGCCGCTCAATTATTTGCTGAATTACAGTGCGTTTGATTTATTATCATAGGAGCTACGACATGATAACGTTTAAAGGTGCGGCAAATAGATACCTCGTCTGGTAGTTCGGCAACAAAAGAACAAAAATGGCGAACGATACTACCTACCTAGACTTTATAGACCCTTCACTTCGTAAGACTTAAGCTAAGAGGAGGAGTCACGCCTGGAATAACAGCGTCGCGACTATAATTACAGAACCCATTGAAACGACCGCTATACTTTATGAACCTAAAATAGCTTAGTTTTCTTTTCGTCTCCCTGCATTTACAGTACGATTTTTTTAGTTACTGTAATCATCCAGTACGATGGGGTGTTTTGCGCGTGAAGTTACACATATATCAGTGTGGGGTTAGGAACAATTTTAGGACTTACTGGCAGTATAAATAGGGGTTGTTCAGCAACTTCTAGAACCTTCCTTGCTACGACCCTGCCGTTGTTACTACTGCAATAATTTTGTCGTTAGCGAAGTCATGCTTAACGCTGGAGATATTTAATTGTAATTTTTATATCACAATGTAATTAATTATATTATATCAGTATCAACTATGAATGGTGTGACGTGAAAAAATTTACACATACAAGAAATTCCAGTATTATACAGGAGATCGAAGGCAGAATGTTAATATTTGTTACAATGTTACATGTGATCCAAAAGCCTAACACAAATGATACCAAAATACAACTTTATTTCTGTAATTACTATAATGTACCGAAGTACAGTAGTGGCAAAAAAAACCGGACCGACCCTTGTAGCTGATTTCGGAGTCACAGATTCAAATTTTGCTAGTCACAAAACACATCCATCTTGTATAATTAATTGTAAGAATGAAATTTATTGCATTTGTTCGATTCTTACCGTCTTTTGTTTCCTTCAGTGCCTCAAGCTTACAGATGAAAAAACTTTGAGAATTTTATTTTCATCTGGTATCAATATTACATTTCTACCTCTATTCAGCAAAGTTAACTGCGTATTTTTACATTAAATAGCAGTACATACCTCTGGCTTCACTATCCATATTGAAATTACCACAGTTTGACACAATACACAGCACAGGATTCTTTTATATCAGCTACAAGGGTCGGTCCGTTTTTTTTTTTTTTTTTTTTTTTGCCACTACTGTACGTATAATATTTTCATGCAGGAATTCTGCATTATCATATGGTGAAGAATGAGTAGAAAGGAGAAAAATTCTTGATTCTGGAAGCTTTTGTACCTTACAGCTCGTATTGGCAGCTTTTTTTTTCTTTCTTTTTTAAGCTAGCTGTCACACTACCTACCGACGTGAAGACCTTCCAAAAGGGGGTTTTCACCTTAAAATTTGGAAAGTTTTCTTGTTAAGTGCAAAATTAATCTTTCCAAGTTGTGTTCATAACATTAATGAAAGGGACGTACAACAGCTAGAAAAAAAAAGATGATAAGACGCATTTACTATCGTCCCTTATAGCTTTCTGAAGAGTCTTACAAGTTTTATCACAGACATGTTTTCGTTTGCTTATAGCTAGACCACTTAGAAAATGCAGCTATGGAGGAAATTTGAATCATTTCCTTCTCCCACATTTGCTGCGCGTTCCCCTCTGTGCATTCCCCGACGTCGATCACCAATCAGAATCTGTGTCTTAATCCAAGTTGGCGGTACTAGGCTGCTATTATCGTGACTCTCATTGGATTACGTTGTTTACTTCCGCTTCAACCGCACACTTCTGGTCAAAATATTTATCCTCTATTTTCCGCACATGCTCACATAATTTCCTCTATTTTTCGGGGGAATATTCATCCATGAGTTTATTTTTTTATTTATTTATTTTTTATTTTAGTTGGTTATTTAACGACGCTGTATCAACTACTAGGTTATTTAGCGTCGATGAGATTGGTAATAGCGAGATGACATTTGGCGAGATGAGGCCGAGGATTCGCCATAGATTACCTTGCATTCACATCCATGAGTTTATGATCAAACAATATTTCTCACGTAAAGACATGCCAATACTCTGGTTATAACTTAAACACACAGCACTATTACTAGTATTCATTTTCTCTTTTTTTAATTTTATACTACACTTCACTTCACTTTGGCGCAACTGTACTCTCTACGAACTCAGCGTTCGCCATGAACAAGAACTGTGGGGGGGGGGGGAGATTAGCGCATGCGCATTACAACTGCATTTACAAAGTGGTATCCCTATAGTACAGATACTGGAGGTAAAAGCTTTGCACATGAGAACAATTTTGCTGCATCACTTATTAATACGCTTACATCCTTATTCAAGTGTGCCTATTTTTTTGTTCAGTCCACACGACTGAGGTTCAACCTGACGTAAGTAATTACCTCTAGATATATTCGCAACACATGTTATAAATGGTTTGAGAAAAAAAAATCTTTGATGACTGTGACTGTAAAGTACTCTCGTGCCCATTTAGAGAGACGCAGTAATGCAAGTGCATTTCATTACGTCTTCTTTTATATTACCTCTTCTATGCAACCGCAAATTGCGGCGTGAACATAACACAGAAGCAAATTAAACTCTTTTGCAAGTTCTAAGATAAGACGACAGCAGTATCAAAAGATTTCATGTTGAGTCGTTGAATTTGTGGACGTTTCTTGATATCATAATTAATTTTAGTTAACCGTGAAATTCTCTGCAGATATTTCTGGAATAATTTTAAGAAAAATTGTAAAGACCTATGTATCAGAATAAATCCTTCAAAAAAGATTTATACGAAGTAGTCGCTTTAGTACCATTACAAATACCACCACCACCACCACCACCATCACGAATCCTTTTAACTGGTTATTTTGCCACTTCTATTATTTATTGCTGCACGTAATGTTTGTTATTCCTTTCATCTGTATTGCTCTCTGATAACTTTGCCAAGAAAGGAAGAATGGCAACACCATGAATATAAGATGTCTGCCCGTGCATCCCTGGCATCCCACCGATTATGCTACAATATAATAGAGGTAAATTTTATTAAAGTAAACGAGGGTTCATTATTCCTCGCATAGAGAATATCACATTCACAAAATCAACAATTTTAGACGCATATGTGGCACTGCTATAAAAGGCTGGTCCCAAAATTACGACGCAACGTTCTAATAAGGGGAAAATAGCTGCCCTGTCCCTTAATGTCCTATTCCCCAATTTTTAATTTATTTAATGTTTTATCTCAAGAACTTCTGAAGATATACTGAAATTTTTACAGGATGTAGATACAAGGTATCTAAGCAAACTAACGCCTGCTTTATCAATAAAATATAAGTCCTAAAAAGATGTTTGAACTTTTTAAATAATGTTGATATTGTTATTTTTATGCAAATGTCCCATTTTCTCAGAAACTATAAATTATAGAAGGATGAAATTTAAACACATGTTGACAACAAGACATTAATAAAATGGACGCACATTAGGTGGTGTATGTCTATTAGTTTGATCAGAAAAAAATACTCCAAATAAAAAATTAAGAAAATGAAATCAACTTATTTTAAAAGAACAAATCTGTCTTACAATTTTTTTCCTGGACTATTACACTTTTACTACGTCATACTACTTTTGACAAATAAGACAGCAAGAATGGATGTATTTCAACCAATCATGCCTGTTTATCGCTACAATTTTATCCCTTCCCTAGAATTTGTTTATTTTTATCACTTCCCTAGCATTTGTTTGTTTTTATCACTTCCCTTGTACTTGTTTGCTTTTATCACTTCCCTAGCATTTGTTTCTTTGTTTCCCAACATTTCAAACTACAAATTCTTTACGGTACTATAAAACATGCTTGGCGATCGTCATTTGTTTCCCGTATAGGTAGTCAACTGAAAATGACGGCTCCATTCAAAGGTTTTGGTGAAGCTAACATTAGTGAAATAGAATTTTAGTAAGTCAATAATTAATACTTATTTTATTGTACTAGAGTACTTTATTTCTTCTAATCTTTATATACTTTCTTCTGTTTTTATCATCTCCCTAACATTTGTTGCTTTGTTTGCCAACATTTCAAACTGCAAATTCTTCTTTCCCTCAGGTCTCCCAACTAACACTCTATACGTATATCTGGATTCATCCATAGTGCTACTTGCTCTGTCCATCTCAAACATATGGACTTAATATTCCTAATTATGCTAGATGACGAATACAATGCGTGCAGTTCTGGGTTATGTAACTTTATTCTCTTGTAACTTCATCCCTCTTACCCTCAAATATTTTTCCTAAGCATCTTATTCTCGAACACTCTTAACCTCCTTGTATCTAATACTAATAATAATAATAATAATAATAATAATAATAATAATAATAATAATAATAAATTTTCCATATAACATCAATTATAGTCATTTTTTATTTCTAGCTACAATGCAGTTTGGGGGTACAAAGGTAAGAAAAAAAACTGTATTTTGGGGGTACTCTAGCACAAGAGATTGAATACCACTGTCCTAATCTGTACCTAACTCATATCTTGCATAGGTTTTTATGTCCGTTTTAACTCTTTTTCTAAACAGGTGGAAAATCTCATTAACCTTACCATCACTTTACTACCGCTATTGGATCACATACTAAATTAATATCTGTTTTAATTAATGTACTCTACAAAATACCAATACCACTTAACAGTACCACTTTCCTTTCGCTGGTAGGAAAATATATGCTCAGATGTACATAGTTAAGTTACACCTACTAAAGCTTTTGTAAAACAAAACAACCCAACCTGCAAGTATGAAACAATCAAATGCCTGTATGTGACCAAGAAACTACTGGAGAGCACAACTTTAAGATAATGTTTACTACATGCTTTCGTGGAATAGGCTCCAGGAAGAATCCTCGATAGAATTCTGTTTTATAGCTGCATGCTACAGTCAGTCGTTCGTTATTAGTTTTACAGGAAAACCACTGTTGCGTGAACCGATGCGCAGTTTAAAGCGTGGAATGGTTTTTACCATCCAATTTCATTTTATTCAATGTAAAAATTTTCAAGTTTGATTTGAGAACGGTTCGATATGCTCTATTAGCATTTCGTTACGGTTCACGTTAAATAGATTAGGGTTTTAAAATGCCGTATCTCTCTTTGTTGCAGGACCTTTTACTCCACAAAAAGAAAAAATACCAGGATGAAAGAGTTTATCTTCTAAAAACGGGTTTCACTAAAGACCCAGTTACATATCCAACATTTGATCTGTTCAACGTTTTCTGAGCACACTGAGATTTTGCTATGTATCAAGTAATTGATTCATACTTCTTTCAGAATTACGAGTAATTATATTGTTGAATAAACAAAGTGTAACTAGAGCTTAAGTGTGTATTCACACTGCTGAATGGATGAAGTAAAATCAACGTTTTTAAAATTATTTTGTTATTTTCACAAAAGAAAAGGCCTTGAACGAACTCTGATGGTCAAATTAACTATATTTTATTTGTAGGAAATTCCGTCCCTACAAAATATTCTGAAAATTCATCCCTTAACTTATCTAAAATGCATAACTTGGAAATTATTCGTAGTGCATAATTATTAATCATATTAATTTTAATATCAGTGAGGGAGCTGGCGACAAGATATACTCTGATAGGACAAGCAAGGTGAATTGAGTAGCGTCCGATCGCAAACTCGTGGCACCAACATGCGCGAGCTTCTTTCTGAGGCTTCGGATGGGGGGGGGGGGGTTCTGTGTGTGCGGGCGACTGCGTACTCATAGAGCGTACTGTTCAAACATCCCCCCCCCCAGCAAGACTCTTGGACGAGTCCAACGAGTCCATGTAAGTGGATGTGCAGGTGTCACGAATTTGCGATCGAGCTCTACTGTAGTTACTTCGCGACCAAGGTAAATTTGCGTTCGGAAAGAATGTGAATCACCGTCCCCCTCTCCCTATGGACTTTGTGACCTATGAGTAAATATAAGCTGATAAAAACGTGTTTACTGTTCGTGCCAGCGAATTGTATGAGATATTATGTCACCAAGTTAAATTTGCGTCTCGTGAATGTAAGAGACGAGCGCTAGTAGCTCTAATTGCTCTAGTTGTTAGTATACAACCTACTGTTTTGTCTGTGAGTGAGGTCATATTACAAGGGATAATGCAATGAGTGAGGTAATATAATGTAATGTGTGTAAGAAATACGGGGCATAATATTAATACTTTCACAGTATTTATACGGGTAGCCTACAACTCTTCCAGCACTTCCTATAGTCTACATAAGTATTCATCACTATCTCATTGCCTATAACTCGCTGTGCCGGCACGAACAGTAAACACCTCTTTATCAACTGTATTTACACGTGCATGGCTATATCACCAATGGATATGGAGAGGGAAGATAGGTTTTACTCCGAGTTGATCTTTCAAGTCGATAGATTCTAATAATATTAACCATCATGAAACAAACTCTCTTTCTGATAGCTCATTCTTTCTCCTCTCTCACAGCTCACATGACAGGTCTCGCTCCTCATCTATACATTGTATGTCATAAGCAGATCTATATTAGTTGTTCACGTGACTACTATATTTTATTTTTCTGTAATTTTGTTTTTTTTTTTAATTACTATTTCTAATACTCCCTGTACATCTGAACTACAACTGCTTTTCAGTACGACATAAGTTTTTTTTTTTCAACTTTCATAGTTCAGCTGGTGAATCAGTCGGGTTTGTAACTAAAAAACAGTGTTTCTTCTATTAAGAACATATAACTCTCGGTGTCAACCACAAGAACACGGGATGTATGTTTTACACGGTTAGATATGGGGGATACTGTCAAGGAACATGTGTGAAATGCTACAAGCTAGCTGTCAAGGTTAGTTTGGCCAGTATGCTACAAGGGCCAACCCACACACCACTCACTCAATGTTCATTAAATTTCTTGCGATATCCTTTAAGTGTTACATTGATAGGAGTGTTGATTTAGACGACACCAACATAATTGACTGCACTTAAAAATCTGCTGCTTTATAAATGATGAAATGTTAATACCGTCAAATAGATAATTGAAGAGAGAACAATGGCTCCGAAATAACACTGAAGAGAAAAACGGCTGAAAACCAACACTGTATTCTTAATTGCAAGCTTTATTAATATGATGCAATGTTGTGGTTATATGATCTAACATTATTAAAGTGAAATTTTGATTTTAAAACAATTGTTACAAACATTTGAAGCAGCATAAATATATGAGATTTTAGATATGCTGTGATCGTGTTCAGAAGAATTTTGCATTATGTGCTCTGACTTAAAAATTTGCAATGTTTCGGAAGCACTTGGAGGTTTCATTATCAGGATCGTGTTTCCCAAAATCTGAAAGTCATCTATCGTTTAAGGACATTATGCCAGTTTGAACTGGTACGGCATAACAGACATAACAAAGTATGCGACCTACAACGTCAGAGGTTCAAAAAGTAATTAATTGAAGACTGGGTTATTCAACGACAAGATTCACTTGAAGTTTAGTATCTCTGTCTTTCATAAGTAATAACCAGATTTTGGGAAGATTTGAACTCGATTTACTATTGAAATAACATGAGTACGAAAAGAAAATTGTCCACGCTATACTACTTCTGAATAATGTCATTGCTTTCTCTCTGATTTAGAGCCATGTTATTTTGACTGCAATCTGATCATTAGATGTCAACAGAAAGGGTGGATTATTTGAATAACATAGGTGCCATAATCGTCACTTGTTTTCTCGAAGTGAAAGTATAATAACATATTGAGACGACCTCAGGCAATTTCATTCCTGGGCAAAGAGTATATAAATATAGAGTCATTCTCAAACACCAATATATACTAAGTACTTACGTAAGACATATGCAAATTTTCCTGGGTCTCAAGTGTATGTATAGGTGATTGTGTTTGATCATAAAATATCGCAGGCATATTTAGTCTGAAAGCGGTAACGTTTTCAATACTATTCTTCTTCCGAGTAAAGTATGGGTCGCTACTGTCCCGTTCCGAGGATAACTACTAGAGATGAACAAAAGTAACTGCCGCTCTCGTTCGCTCTGTTACGTTGCATTTGTCTTTCGAGTCTCGTCTCGTCATTCTTTGCGCTTCGAGTCTCGCTCATCATTCTCGAAATAGCATTTGGTCGGCGTGGAAAGATTTCGTAACTTTGAATAACATACATAATTGAAATAAATAACATTATAAATGTTTAAATGAGACAAAAAGACAAAATAGAACAGTATCTTAATTATCAAAATGTTCTGGTTCTATTACATGAAATCACCTATGGTTATATAAATAGAAAAAAAAACAATTCTTGATTCTTTATTGTGTATTGCATTTTATTGTGTATTGCTTATCATTTTAACTGTGTATTGTTAATATTGTATATACCACTGCCACCGGGTGCTTGCCCACTTGCAGTGTAAATAAATACATACAATAAATTTGCATTTCTAAGAAACATAAAACATAACGTTAATATCTTTTTACTTGATATTGCACACTTGATCTCAAACATATGAAAAGAAAATTCGTAGCCTTTTAAAAAGGGGCTAGTAATTAAATAAAGATTGGGGAACGGAAAGGTAGAAAGGTAGAGATGATGTTTCAAATAGGCTACTTGATTGTTTATACATATATAACAGTTGCCAAAGTAGATAAAAGCTCAGTCAATCATGTATAAACAACTGTGGCGATTCAAGGCTGCTTGACGTTCGGGACTTCGGGAGTGATCAATCTCGGCGTCTGGAAACACTCACAAGCAGTTTTAACGTCAACAACGCGACGTATACAGCATTGTCGTGCGGGTTTTCGGCTTTGCGGGCGCTGTTAGTCCTGCTTTCTCGGCCGTTGTTCATCCCTACTAACTACCGTAATTACTCGTGTAATTTTCTCCCTTTTTCCTCAAAATTCGGTGATGAAAAATCGGGAAGGGTGAAGAATTATGCGGTGACGATAAATTATCGGGAATAGACTGGTTATGAGTAATGTAAAACAATATCTGCTTGTACATACTGTACTTTCCGGATAAATTTACTCTTTCATACTAAATACAGTACACTGCTCAAAATATGAACTTATTCACTATTTTCGGCATTCATAACGTTATTGGTTAGTACATATCGTCGTTGATTTTATGAAACCTCCTCTGTGACAGTAGACCTACAGAGCATAATTTTTCAGTAGGAAGAAAAAAGTAATTAAATATCAATAGGCCTACACTGATGTCATTGATGTCCATCATATTTACCAACGTTTCCTACCGAATTATCTAATATTCTTACGTAGGCCTATTGATATTTAATTACTTTTTTCTTCCTCCTAAAAAATTATGCTCTGTACTGTCACATAGGAGGTTTCATAAAATCAACGATGTTATATTGAAATTCAAACTGAAATAATATGAAAATATACGTTTTTCTACTCTATGAAGAAGACAAAACGGAAAGATTTTTTCATAATATTTCGATTTAAATTCAAATATATACACCTACATTATCCAATAAAGTTATGTCGTTATGAATGTCTAATAGTAATTTATTTTTTGAGCAGTGTATGCGAACAAAACTAAAAAATCACTTTACACAGGACAAACGAATATAAGGTTTATCGAGGAACACTATTCTGGTGCCAGCGATGCAGAAAACGTGAATTTCCGTGAAAATCTCGAAACTAATTTTTGCAACATCACGATACGTTCCTAAATAATTAAAGAGTAAAATGAAGGCCGGATAACAGAGTCTCTACGCATCGAGTAGAGCAATGCTAAATAACCTTGCTGAGATTCGAACCTCAACATAGGCAGCAATTTGCTGTCAAAACATGTTAACGCCAACGGGAGTTAACGATCTCGCTCAAAACAATGCTCCATAGCCTTCCATTCAACGGCCTTCTTCGAAGCACTGTTACTTCCGCTGTTCAACATCATATAAGTGAAAGTGGTCGTAATGTCTGTGCATTAACATCATGTGATGCAGGAGATTATGGGGTGAAGAAATGGAATTAGATCAGTAATCGATTTTTAATTAAATGTCAACTTTAATTTTGTAATTACAGAAAATCATTGATATAATTCTGCAGTGCTTGGGAAAAGTGACACAAGTCAGTTTCCACAAACCTTTTTTGATAATTTATTGACAACTTATGGAACATCTGCTCGCTTGGAAAAAAATATATAAGTATTTCTCCCATTACAATAATTCATACAGAAAAAAAATAAAATCGACATAAACCAGTGTAAGTTGTCAATAAGTTATCAAAAAAAGTTTGTGGAAACCGACTTATGTCACTTTTCCCGAGCATTGCAGAATTAATACACTCTTTTTTTCTTTTTCCCTGTTTATTGTTTCAGTTCTCTTTTTTATGTGTGTTTTCATTGCATTAGTGCATTCATTGTACAATTACTGCATTAGTTTTAAATCAATTGTATATAATCTGAGATATACATAAATCACTTTTATTCCCGTTTGGTCTGATTTGTTGGTTTCTTCCGAGGTTTTCCCCACCCATGGGACTGATGCCGGGTGGTCTATGGAGAGTTCTCGGCCTCACTTCACTTCATCCCCGTTTGGTCTGATTACCTGGTTGGATTTTTTCCGAGGTTTTCCCCAAACATAAGGCAAATGCCAGGTAATCCGTTGGCGAATCCTCGGCCTCACCTCTTATCACTACATCTTGTAAAAAATTGAAATTAAAATTGTAAAAATAGTAAAAATTGTAATTGTAATCTTGTAAAATTCAGACTTGTTCCACATCTTAAAGCTTCACTGCTAGTGTAAGATCTATGCATACAATAAATGAAATGAAGAAAAACATGACATTCCGGATGTCTGGATGGTTTCTTTCAGGATATGTTGCGATGAACATAACTTCCTAAAATATATATTTAAAAAATGAGAATGTTTTCGGTAACATAATAAGAACAGGTTGCGCATTCCATTTAATCAATGTTGTAATAGAAGCATAACCTGGACCATGAATGAACAAATGAAGTACATTAACTAACGAATGGATTGCGGACTTCATCGACGCAACTCTCATAAGGTACAATGCTATAGCTAATCTTTGTCACAATTTTTCTCAAATAGTACACAGAAAAACGCTACACCTTAAAATAAATTATACTTGATTAAAACTTCTGAGTAATGCAACATTTGAACACATTAGGTCCACCGGCGTAGCTCAGTAGGCTAAGGCGTTTGCCTGCCGATTAGAAGTTAAGCTCGGACGTGGGTTCGATTCCCGCTTGGGTTGATTACTTGGTTGGGTTTTTCCGAGGTTTTCCCGAACCGTAAGGCGAATGTCAGATAATCTAAGGCGAATCCTCGGACTCATCTCGTCAAATACCATCTCGCTATCACCAATCTCATCGATGCTAAATAACCTAGTAGTTGATGCAGCTTCGATAAATAAAAAAAGCACGTTAGGGTAAGCCAGCAATGGATGAATGCACTTTCGCCAAACATATAAACCTCATGGGATGTAGTTACTTCAATGAAATCAAAGATCCTTTAATGAAGTATCCTTCCAATGCAATGTTGTTGCTCGAGTAAAAACTCACAAGCAAATGTCCTCGGGGGGGGGGGGGGGGCAGATAAAAAAAAAGCTTTTTTTTTTCTTTCTTCCACCATGTTAACAATGTCAAAACAAGTGCTTATACAATTTTGGCCACTCGAAAGCAATTACGAGGGCTGTAAAAAAATAAATACCTGAAAAACTATTTCAAAATAAACCAGGCTTCCCGCACATTTTCGAAATTCCGGCCAGAACAATTTATATAGGCCCAATCTTTATGATCGTGACATCAGTTTTTCGGGATGATAAGACATTCATTCTGTCTACTTAATGAAATTTCAAGATTACAGTGGTTAGGTTTTATAGTGTGATAATGATAAGTGTTCTACCGACTTACTTACTTACAAATGGGTTTTAAGAAACCCGGAGGTTCATTGCCGCCTTCACATAAGCCCGTCATCGGTCCCTATCCTGTGCAAGATTAATTCAGTCTCTATCATCATATCCCACCTCCCTCAAATCCATTTTAAAATTATCCTCCCATCTACGTCTCGGCCTCCCCAAAGGTATTTTTCCCTCCGGTCTCCCAACTAACACTCTATATACATTTCTGGATTCGCCCATACGTGCTACATGCCCTGCCCATCTCAAATGTCTGGATTTAATGTTCCTAATTATGTCAGGTGAAGAATACAATGGGTGCAGTTCTGCGTTGTGTAACTTTCTCCATTCTCCTGTAACTTCATCCCTTTTAGCCCCAAATATTTTCCTAAGAGCCTTATTCTCAAACACCCTTAATCTCTGTTCTTCTCTCAAAGTGAGAGTCCAAGTTTCACAACCATACAGAACTTCCGGTAATATAACTGTTTTATAATTCTAACTTTCAGATTTTTGACAGAAGTCTAGATGAGGTCTAGTTCCATTATTATGGTACTGTAGTTTCGCAAATATCTTGGGTCATACATCCCCTGTAACGGAACCTGTAAGAAATTCCGGGACTTCTGATAAATCGTAGTTTTATTTTGAAGGAAATCGCGGGTAAAAATAATTTAAGAACCTTTACAATACAAAAAACCTATATGTTACGCAGCCTATATGAATCCCTTAACATAAGAAAACACATTCCAAATACAAAATAAATTATTTAACAGTCCATACTCACAAAATGAAGTCACTGTTAATTAACTTGCAGAACACAGCTCTCGACACTTCAGTACATACCTGCAGAAAGAAAGATTGAAATATGTGAGGGCAATGCAACAGATCTTTAATCAATCATACAATGCATGAATGTCTGTGGAGCTTAATGAAGTTCATACATGGTTCTGCGTAATTAGATACGCTTGCTGACTTCAAACAACTGCAAATTATGATAGCTTCAATAACATACGAGGAATTGATATGGTATGCAGGTGTAGTGTTAGAAGATTAATTGCATAATGATAATAAATTAGTACTAAAGCCATGTAGCGTCTGAAGTCTTTGTGAACGGTTATGGGTTGCTGGGTCGGAAATTCCTAGCCTTGCAGGAGCAATTTTTTTTTTCGGTAGATGTGTGTAGTATTTTATTTAACAACACTTTCAATTGCAGAGGTTATTCAGGGTCTAATTCAACTTGAACAAAGAATGGCAGAACAATTTCCTTGCAGCCCTCTATCAGGATAAATTTCTTTCAGGCACTGTAAATCTAGTCCCTCCTGGAGGAAACTATTCTAGGCATTTTATCGCCCTCGGTCGGAAATGAACTTGCAAACTATGGATTCAACAGTAATCACCGAGAACTACGATATTAGGAGAACGACGAAATCAATTTATTGCCTATAGGAAGTACAAGCGTAGATATTGTAGTACTAAAAAAAAGTCGATTTCGAGGTTTTAATGGACACAAACTTTCAGCATTCCTTTACACCAGTGGTTCTCAACCAATGGGCCGCGAACTTCCATAGTCCACGACTGATTCGGTAGAGATCCGCGGAAAAAAGGAATGTTTACAAACGTTATTTTAATTAAACTTACCTAATCATGTTCTCTGATTTTCCACAGCTTGTTGGAATATGTGTGTGTGTGTGTGTGTATATGTGTGTCCGACTTTTGAGACGCAAACTTTAACAGAAATAAGATCGCCCGAGGGATTTTTCTCTTAGCTTCCAAGTTTTGCCAACATACATATGTGATATTTTTAGTTTTTTAAATTCTCTAAATTCAATTTTCAAGATCCAAATTTAACAGTGATCACTAGAGCTAGGATTTTTATGACCTATAAATCATTAAAAAATGTCCTAAAAACAATGCATTTATTACCTAAAAAATCTTTCAAAAATGCCTTTAAAATGCCCTAAAAATGTATCTTACATAATTGGCTTAGTAGGAAAAGAGATTTTGTACTACATGCTGGGTGGTTAAAAAAATTGGCTACCCCAATGTTTATTACCCAATTGTCTGGGGATCCTCTTGTTCAATATCTTAGGGAATAAAAAAAAATCTTGATTCATTAACAGTCCCGGTATAAAGTATCAGTCTTACTAATAAACAGTGTATAGTTTTTATACGAGACTTATGCAGAGTTGAGACAGAAAACGTTACTAATAAACCGTGAATAAGCTATGGATGTATAAACAGGCTGTAACTATACAATGGGAATTGCTTTGCAGTAGTTATATACACGAAACCCCTTGTTTAAGCGTTGTATATAGCGAAAAAATGGCCGCCCTTCTAACAGCTGTTCGTATCGACTGTCATTTTATGATGATGATTGCCATGTAACCACAGAAGAACAAAACAAAGATCATAGAATTATTAGAATAATATTGCTGTAGCTTGTACTCTTTGACCAAAATGTAGTGTGGTAATCGATTAGAGCCAGTTGTACTATCGATATTTGACACGCCACAGTAGAGCGCTCTATCGGATGCAATAGAGAACCTCAGATATTCTATTACCTTTCGCAACGAAGTAATGACGAAACTATGACGTAGCTGTGTAACAGTTATACTGTTATACACGACGTATGTAGTGATTATTAGTAAGGAATTTACACACGACGTATAAACGAGGTACTCATTGTATAAGACAGTTAAACGTCTATATATTAGGGTTTTTATTAGTAAGACAGTATAAATTCAGCCATTTCTTCTGAACTAGCGGTTGGATGTAGTTCTTCAGTTCAGTTCAACAATTTTTTTCATATCATCTGAAGATGACATATGAAAAGTCAAAAATATTCGTGATACATAGTATAATATTTTAATGTGATGTAACAGAATTTATTCTGCTTTCACGCTTAGATAAGTTAATTGACTAAAAATTGTACAAAACTATTTTATATCAGTTCAACAAGTCAATTCGACATGGTAAGTTACACGTGAAGTATTATCGTACTTTTACTCGATAGTTTATTTTATACATAATACTGTACAAAATTTAGATTTTACAATCCGCTTAAAAGACTTCCTTTCTTTATTTTAATTCAGTTTAAAACTATTAATTTTACTATAATTTCAACCTTCTGGAAGGCTTGTTCTTCTTGTTATTATTACATGTTTGTGTTTAATCATGCTGTATATAAATATGCATTTAAAATTACTCAAAAAAAAAAGAAAAAAAAAAAGAAAAAGAAATGAAAGAATAAGAAAGAAAATCGCTTTCTTTTTTTAGTTGTCTAGGAACAGGTCGCGGATACTGTGCAAACTAATCTTTTCTTGTACAACAATTTTCGCTTTCACACTTGGCCCGCATCCAGCAGCACAGGAAATCCCATTCACAGCGTCGTCATCTTTTAAATCGTCTACTTGCGAAACGGGTCCGCACTGCACTTTGTTCCGCTAGGGAAGAAGGCGAGAAAATGATCAATGTTCCCAGCAGTCGCTACTTCGGCAGCAAAACAGCTGAACTCTCTCGTTACCACGCAAGCAAAGGCTTGTTCCACTTCTAGATGTGACAGATTGCGCATTTACTGCTCTGCATCGGCCTACAGCAGGGATGTAGATAGTCGCCCGATCTCGGCTCACAAACAGAGCACAGGCGACGAGTTTGTAACGCGATAAATACAAGCATTTTAAAATATTCTCACTGTACTATTAGTTGCGACTTTGGAAGTAGCAATAGTAGCTGTGGTGGTAGTGATAATAGTGGTAATGTTTGCGATATTGGGAGTAGCAATAGTAATTATTGTGATGGTGATAGTAATAGTATTGTTAACATTGGAAGTAGTAGCAAAAGTAGTTCTGGTGATGGTAACATTAAACGTATAAGCTATGGCGATAGTGACAGTAGTGATATTGGCTGTGGCATTGTGAGTAGCAACAGTAGAGATGTGCTGATAGTTATAATAATTAGAGACCGGATTTTAAAGGAAATCCCTTTTTTTTTTATTTCAACACGAAACATGAAATAATTAATTACGATGTTCAAAACTATCTTCCACCGACCAAATTATGTGGCTTTGACTGCCACTTTTTTCCTTTTTTAATTAATATTTCTCTTTTTTCCCCGCTTTTTTAAAAACATCTCTTATTTTGGTCCTTTTTTGACAGAATATCGCAAACATTTAGATAATCTTCCTATTTTTTTCCGATAGGCCTATAGCTTCCTGAGCAAGCGAAAATATCGTTCTTCTTCTGATTTCAGACATTGAAAAACTAATAAAGTGCGCTGATTTGGAGTTCAGGATAAAAAGAAAATTTTCACCTCTGGTTTCAGTTGATGTTGAGCAGTCATTTTCTGTTTATAAAGACATTCTGCATTCAAAGAGGCAGAATCATATTGAAACATTAAAATGTTGAATGTGATCTAATACAACTCTTTCCTTATGTTGTGAAGCGATATACATAAGCTTGCGTGTGCTATGTGTATCCATTAATGTGCTGAAGTGTGTTTTCAATTAAAATAGCACTCTTTTGAGGTAGTAATAGTCCTTTTTGAAGTCCTTTTTTGACTACATCAAATACAACACTTTCCTTATGTTGTGAAGATGTAAGATTGTGTGTGCCATGTATATCCATGAATGTGCTGAAGTGTGTTTTGGGGAGTAACATAGTCCTTTTTCAAGTCCCTTTTTTGGCTATAACTTTCCTTTTTTTGTCCTTTTTTGATGACAAATTTTCCCTTTAAAATCCAGTCTCTACTAATAAGCACCAGTAGTGCCGATATTTAGTTGCTACAGTAGTGGTTGCAGTAATTTATTTATTTAATCTGGCAGGATTAAGACCATAAGGCCTGCTCTTCCATCCTACCAGATATCACATAGAAATACAAAAAATACAAATATGGACAAAAATAATATAAATTAAATTAAAGCCCTATAGATGGTCTACAGAGTCAAACAATGCTATAGAGCACTTATTAAGTTAATACAAAAAAAGGTTAAAATAATAGTAATAGCAATGATGATGATGATGATAATGATAATAATAATAATAATATAATAACAATAATAATAAAAATATATTACATATTAAGGGTTTAGCTGACAACAGCACAGATACAGTATTTATTATAAGTTATGGGTTAAGCCCAAGTTTCGCAATCTGACAGATGTTTAACAAGCAATTTCGTGAACTAAAGTGTGATTCTTTAATTTACATTTGAATTTTGATATCGTTCGACAGTCTCTGATATGGTCATGGAAAGAATTCTAGAGGCGTGGAATCGATATTCTGAAAGATGATGAGCAGAAGAATGTTCTGTGCAGAGGAACGGACAGAAGGCACATGTTCCGGATTCGAGGTACCAGTAGTGAAAGATAAACAACAAAACGAGATGCTAGTTAAGCGGGTGTGGATGATTTTAAATAATAATAATAATAATAATAATAATAATAATAATAATAATAATAATAATAATAATAATAATAATAATAATAATAATAATAATAATAAAGTGACATGTGATATTTGTAGATTGTTGTAATGGTATAATTGCAAATAGTTGCAAGTTATAAAAATAGTCATAAAAATGGTAGTAATGACTGTAGTTGCAGCAGTAGTGTTATTTGCAGGGTCAGTACTCGCAGCGAAGAAAGTATTGGTAGGATAACAATAACGTTCGCAGATAATTTCAACTTCATGAGAAAACTCCACAAAACTGCAGATTTCTTTGCAATGGAAGATTAAAGAAACTATGGACAGGAGAGGTTTTGCTAACAACCTTCTATTTATATTGCCAAAATTTTATTCCAAAGCGGGCATAATGGACAAAAGAATACATTTCGTCACATGCAATATGCATTAACTTAAAAGAGACTATTTACAAGGATCTCTGGCAAGTATGTTACAAATCAGTCAAGTGCTTGGACTACCTCGTCACATTTAAAATATTACAACCGCTAGTAAATGTACCTGTCCGTGCCTAAATTTGTATGCATGCAAGGAGGTTGTTCAATTCAAATGATCTCCAACAATGAGAACAGGTCCCTCTCCAAGACACGACGGTTTGAGTTTTTTGAGAAGAGGGGTGAGAGTCAGGAAATTCATGGTCCTTTTAGTGGCTGACATAAGCTATAATTAAGTATAAACTGCAATTTCTCCTTTAAGCTAAACTAATTAATCTTCCATTTCCATTAAACTACGAACCATGCTGCAGCTGAACGTTTGACCTGTGTCAAATTTATGCCAGGATGAACAAAGTACGAATCGAATACTCCGCCTCTAGGAAGATAATTTTGGGCTTGTAAATACGAGGGAGAGTCAAAAAGTAACCTTAATAATTGTTTCATTAATTGAATATGTACAATAAGACCACAAACAATTCATCACTTTTCAGCATTTGCATTGAACGTAGTGGGGACTATGTTGAAAAGTGATGAAGTGTTCGTAGTCTTACTGTACATATTCAATTAATGAAACAATTATTAAGGTTACTTTTTGACTCTCCTTGTACCATTAGTGCCAATAATTTCTTGGAGCTAACATTGAATGACCTTCAATCTTAATAGGATTAAGCAAAACTTATGTTCAGGTGAGATGTACAGCATTCGGCTCTCTGACAACGAAATAATAATGATCATAGGCTTATAAAATGTTTGTAACAGGAAAACTTCATTTTATTATTTCAAGAACTAAGAGAGCTTTTAATATTTGCAAATGCTAAGAAGAAATCTAATAATTAAAAATTGTATCACCATAGGCGGAGAGAGAACCGTTTCCTTGGGGGGGGGGGCAAAGCAAAACCATAGAATCCCGATATAATGAGGTTATGGGGGACATCATTTACCTCCTTCCCCGTTATAGCTTAACCGTGGTACAGTATATCGGAATATGATTATTTAATAAAAGTATTTTCGGGGGGCATGTTTCTTACAGTGTTCCATCATATCCACAATGTTTCGGATCAAGATGTACAGGGCTTGAACCGTAGGTCTACTGCAAATTATAATAGGGCATAACGTTAGGCAGAGTTATGGGCGGGTGTGGGGGGCACTGCCACTCCCCAAATTTGTCTGAACTTTGTTTTTACTATTAACATTAGAAAATGTTGAATTCAAAAGACTTTTCTTGCTGAAGGTCTTAAAATTATTTTAAACGCTACCACGAATAATAATAAATAGTCATAGTTAGGAATTACATTGTATTGTAGGCTACAACAATTAAACCATCACTGTTTAGATAATGATTCTGAACGCTACCACGAATAATAATAAATAGTCATAGTTAGGAACTACATTGTATTGTAGGCTACAACAATTAAACCATCACTGTTTAGATAATGATTGTGAACGCTATCACGAATAATAATAAATAGTCATAGTTAGGAACTACATTGTATTGTAGGCTACAACAATTAAACCATCACTGTTTAGATAATGATTCTGAACGCTACCACGAATAATAATAAATAGTCATAGTTAGGAACTACATTGTATTGTAGGCTACAACAATTAAACCATCACTGTTTAGATAATGATTGTGAACGCTATCACGAATAATAATAAATAGTCATAGTTAGGAACTACATTGTATTGTAGGCTACAACAATTAAACCATCACTGTTTAGATAATGATTCTGAACGCTATCACGAATAATAATAAATAGTCATAGTTAGGAACTACATTGTATTGTAGGCTACAACAATTAAACCATCACTGTTTAGATAATGATTTTAAACGCTATCACGAATAATAATAAATAGTCATAGTTAGGAACTGCATTGTATTGCAGGCTACAATAATTAAACCATCACTGTTTAGATAATGATTTTAAACGCTATCACGAATAATAATAAATAGTCATAGTTAGGAACTACATTGTATTGTAGGCTACAACAATTAAACCATCACTGTTTAGATAATGATTTTAAACGCTATCACGAATAATAATAAATAGTCATAGTTAGGAACTACATTGTATTGTAGGCTACAACAATTAAACCATCACTGTTTAGATAATGATTTTGAACGCTATCACGAATAATAATAAATAGTCATAGTTAGGAACTGCATTGCATTATAGGCTACAACATTTAAACCATCACTGTTTAGATAATGATTTTAAACGCTATCACGAATAATAATAAATAGTCATAGTTAGGAACTACACTGCATTGTAGGCTACAACAATTAAACCATCACTGTTTAGATAATGATTCTCAACGCTATCACGAATAATAATAAATAGTCATAGTTAGGAACTACATTGTATTGTAGGCTACAACAATTAAACCATCACTGTTTAGATAATGATTTTAAACGGTATCACGAATAATAATAAATAGTCATAGTTAGGAACTACATTGTATTGTAGGCTACAACAATTAAACCATCACTGTTTAGATAATGATTTTGAACGCTATCACGAATAATAATAAATAGTCATAGTTAGGAACTACATTGTATTGTAGGCTACAACAATTAAACCATCACTGTTTAGATAATGATTTTGAACGCTATCACGAATAATAATAAATAGTCATAGTTAGGAATTACATTGTATTGTAGGCTACAACAATTAAACCATCACTGTTTAGATAATGATTTTAAACGCTATCACGAATAATAATAAAATAGTCATAGTTAGGAACTGCATTGCATTATAGGCTACAACATTTAAACCATCACTGTTTAGATAATGATTTTAAACGCTATCACGAATAATAATAAATAGTCATAGTTAGGAACTACATTGCATTGTAGGCTACAACAATTAAACCATCACTGTTTAGATAATGATTCTCAACGCTATCACGAATAATAATAAATAGTCATAGTTAGGAACTACATTGTATTGCAGGCTACAATAATTAAACCATCACTGTTTAGATAATGATTTTAAACGGTATCACGAATAATAATAAATAGTCATAGTTAGGAACTACATTGTATTGTAGGCTACAACAATTAAACCATCACTGTTTAGATAATGATTTTGAACGCTATCACGAATAATAATAAATAGTCATAGTTAGGAACTACATTGTAAAACGCTATCACGAATAATAATAAATTGTCATAGTTAGGAACTGCATTGCATTATAGTCTACAACATTTAAACCATCACTGTTTAGATAATGATTTTAAACGCTATCACGAATAATAATAAAGTCATAGTTAGGAACCACATTGTATTATAGGCTACAACAATTAAACCATCACTGTTTAGATAATGATTCTGAACGCTATCACGAATAATAATAAATAGTCATAGTTAGGAACTACATTGTATTGTAGGCTACAACAATTAAACCATCACTGTTTAGATAATGATTTTAAACGCTATCACGAATAACAATAAATAGTCATAGTTAGGAACTACATTGTATTGTAGGCTACAACAATTAAACCATCACTGTTTAGATAATGATTTTGAACGCTATCACGAATAATAATAAATAGTCATAGTTAGGAACTACATTGTATTGTAGGCTACAACATTTAAACCATCACTTTTTAGATAATGATTTTAAACGCTATCACGAATAATAATAAATAGTCATAGTTAGGAACTACATTGTATTGTAGGCTACAACATTTAAACCATCACTGTTTAGATAATGATTTTAAACGCTATCACGAATAATAATAAATAGTCATAGTTAGGAACTACATTGCATTGTAGGCTACAACAATTAAACCATTATTGTTTACAACTTTAGTACTCGAGAAGTCATTACAGTATGAATGAATAAATTCGTAGTTCAAAATTGTAAGTTGAGCTCAATATCAGCTTGCACATCTGGAAAAATTGGAGTTTTGATTAAGTTTTTAAATATTAGACAGTCCTGACAATGCAAATTTCATTTTATTAGAGAAGTGAATCTTGAGAACCGTCGCCTTCAAACACTGGAAAATTTATGTTCAACAACAATAAATTCTTAAAAATAATTTATGTAGGATATCTTGTACACAAGCATAAATATAACCCTTATATACTGCAGTAAAAGTTTTTAAAGCACATAATCTCATTGGACATCCCTAAATATTTGTAATCTCATCGTACGAGAAAGCAAAATCTAATTGAGAATATACATGCAAGCGAATTAATGTTTTCAAAGAGGTCCGGAAAGATTTGTACTCGTATTGATATACATAAAACAGTTTCGCTGAACAATCCCCTAAAGGCTTACAACTACCCGGTAATGCAACATATCTTTTCGATCATTTGGTATTCCAACTACACACAAAGACAAATCACTTATGCTTAGAAAAAGTTGTTTAAATAAAATAAAAGTCAAGTACGGTATACAAATTGCAAAATAAATTATAGATATAATGCATCACCGCCTTAAAGATTACCAGAAAAACTGCTTATCTCATTGTATATCTTCTTCATATGGTTAAAATTATATCGTCACCAGCTATTATTTAAGAGAAGTTAACATCTTTAACACGGGATTCTGAAGGAATGAACGCGATGTGGTTCTTGTGCAGTCTTTTGCATACGTGATTTGCACGTTGATATACTCCATTCATACCAAACATCATAAACTAGCTTTTACTTTCTCGTGTAATACTTTTTGCGCATGTAATTTTTTTTTTTTTTTTTTGTCTGTTAGAGTCTAGTGGAATCTCAAGAGAGTACGATGAGACAGAGTCTGGATATGCTGACAGGGAGACGACAATGAGGCGATAACAAACAATTTGAGGACCTGAGGCACAAAAACGAGAAGAAGAAGAAACATCCACAGAAAAAATGCTAAGACACCTGCAGAAATGTATGGGATCACTAAACACAATTGAAGAATATTTTCCAAACAATGAGTGAGAAGTCATTTAAAAACGATTTTTTATTTTATAGGTAACGTTATTATTTCCCATACATCTGTAGGCTACAGGAATACACTTGAAACTTTCCAAACGATGTTATGTTCCGTGATATTTTTTTTAGTTGGTTATTTTACGACGCTTTATCAACAGCTTAGGTTATTTAGCGTCTGAATGAAGTGAAGGTGATAATGCCAGTGAAATGAGTTCGGGGTCCAACACCGAAAGTTGCCCAGCATTTGCTCATATTGGGTTGAGGGAAAACCCCGGAAAAAACCTCAATCAGGTAACTTGCCCCGACCGGGAATCGAACCCGGGCCACCTGGTATCACGGCTAGACGAGCTAACCATTACTCCACAGGTGTTCCGTGATAATGTCACAGTTTTTTTCCGAAGTGTGCTATGTCAGTAGTATGAATGTTCCAAACTGTGCTAAGTTAGACGTGATATTAAAATGATTATTAATAAGACATTGCCTACTTTCAGTTTCACATGTAATGCAAAATGTTCAAATAAACAGACATAATTATTAAATAGGTTCACATTTTTTCCAAGACGTGTTAAGTCAAGTGACTTAGCACATTTTGAAACGTATTAAAATGTTTAACAGCATTGTTACCTAGCATAATATCAATTTCCAAAAATTAAATTCTATCAATAAAGCTCACTTTCCATAATGTTTTAACTACCAAAGTCTCCTTTCCAATACCGGTACTTTCAAGATATTTCATGTTTCCTGGAAAATTATAGGGAACCCAAGAGGTGGAACTTAAACTGACAGGATTCGATCCGACATTGGGATGGGAATCCGGTGTGGCTTAGTGCAGCGTTTCTCAAACTTTTTTGAAGTGGGGATCACTTTTTAAAGTCAGAACAGTTCCGCGGACCACCTTACTCTTGTTCCCTTCGAAAGCAAATTTATCATTTTCATAGCATATTTTAATACCAATAGGCCTATATTTATATTTTAAAATTGAATTAAGGTTCGGTACTTTGGTCCTCTGTTATGAATTCGGGTGGTCCCTGGCTGGGTTACAGGCGCGGCGCCAGATGTGCAGGGAAAAGATGTCGAGAAACACCGCGTGTATAGTGCTTTAAATCCCACTTTTGTTGCTGAGAGTAGAGTGGGAAGTCGATAGACGGGTAGGGTAATAAATTTCATAAAATGCAGTACTGAGAGAAAAACTGAAATTCGATTGCCATGTGTCATTTCCAAGCTCTGAGATTTTAAGCTATGGTGTGATAATCAATTCGTTTGAATTTTATTTTTTCTTCTATCTTTTTTGAAGGACTACAAGGACAGACCTCGAGGACCACAGGTGGTCCGCGGACCATAGTTTGAGAAACGCTGGGATAGAGCATCACACGTAGAGCTGAAAACTCGGGTTCAAATCCCGGTGCCGGAGAGAATTTTCCTCCTTTCCACTCATCTTTCATCATACTTATATATATAGGATTCTTTATTTTTAGGTTATTTTTTCAGCATTTTAGATCATTTTCTAACATTTTTCGATAATTTTATAGGTAATTTTTAGTATCTTTTTTGGTCATCAAAATCCGCGCCCTGAGCATCGTCATTGCGTAGTTCCATTCCATTTTAGTATACCACTAAGATAGGGAAATATACTACTGTTTACGGCAATTTCTAAAGGATAAGATTTTTATACGATACTTAATAATCAACTACTAGGGCTAATAGTTGGTGTAAAAGAAGTTTATTAATTATGACTAAGACGTGGTGAAACGTAATTTTAAATATGATTTCAGAGTATGTATTTTTAATTTCAGAGCATAATTCATAGTTTTATTGAGACTATTTTACACACATAAAATCTATTTTTTAGAGTCTAAAAATCCATCATTTAAACTGATGTCAATGGTGCAGTAGTTATGATGGTATTGGTGGTGGTACTCACTAACGAGCCACGGCGTAGCTCAGTCGGCTAAGGCGCTTGCCTGCCGATCCGGAGTTGTGTTCGGGCGCGGGTTCGATTCCCGCTTGGGTTGATTATCTGGTTGGGTTTTTTCCGAGGTTTTCCCCAACCATAAGACAAATGTCAGGTAATCGATTGCGAATCCTCAGTCTCATCTCGCTAAATATCATCTCGCTATCACCAATTCCATCGACGCTAAAGTCCACACCTGTGGAGTAACGGTCAGCGCGTCTGGCCGCGAAACCAGGTGGCCCGAGTTCGATTCCCGGTCGGGGCAAGTTACCTGGTTGAGGTTTTTTCCGGGGTTTTCCCTCAACCCAAGATGAGCAAATGCTGGGTAACTTTCGGTGCTGGACCCCGGACTCATTTCACCGGCATTATCACCTTCAGCTCATTCAGACGCTAAGTAACCTAAACTATTGATAATGCGTCGTAAAATAACCTACTAAAATAAAAAAAAATCGACGCTAAATAACCTCGTAGTTTGATACAGCGTCATTAAATAACCAAGTAAAAAAACTCACTAAAGCTATGATAATCTCTTCAGTTGAACGTTTCATTAAACAGAGAGTAATTATAATTCCAGTTTCTCGATGTTGGACCGAATATTTACATAGATATCAGATCACATGCAAGACACGTTAGTGTGAGCTCTCAGTTCATGAGACTTATGAACATTTCCACATAAAAAATGCACAATTCGTGAACGATAATTGAGCAACAAATGCACGCTTGTTGCTCTACCAGCTTCACACATTTGCAACGCTTTCAATAAGAATAGAAAGTTCTACAGATTTCAACTATAAAAATTATTTCGTTCCCATAATCAAAGCGAATACATGACCTTGATTGATCTCATGGCTCATTTTTTTCTCATGATCATTTACATCTACCGCTCTCGTGTTTTTTGTGGAATTACTTTTAAATCGCCCCGTGACACGAACAGGTCTTGATATTATGCAGAGAAGTAATTTATTTCAACATAATCGGTTCACTAAAGAGTACAAAAGATGCGACAGTTCGGTTATACAAGCGGCTTTGTTTTGAGAAGTCAAGACGAGGCTTAAGAGAATGGAAGTAGAAGAAATATTCGAATTGCTGGGATGGTCAGATAAGAATCATCACGACAGAATATTAAGAGATTTCTCCCCGCGATGTAACGCGCCACAGAGTCTTACAGAAAGTGACGGGAGACATTTATTGATGGAGATTTTTTGTTCGACTTATGTACGGAGTGTTTTATTTCTATTAAGACATCTTTAGTATTCTTTAGCGGCACAAGTAATAAAACATATTCAAATGGTGTTTTTTTTTCGGCAGCCCAATGTATATTAAAGATGTGAATTGAATTAACAGATGGGGAAACTGACGTGGATTAATTTTTGATAAGTCTAGAAAAGTTGCCTAAACAAGAACATGCTTTAAAAATAAATATTATACATTTCATGTTTATATGCATATAATATATACATATACATATGTCGTGTGAAAGCCGTTAATATGAAAAATTGTATGTAAAATCGTGTACAGTGCCGCGAAAGGGGTTGTCTGATATAATTATGACGTACGCAGCAAGGAACAAGAAAGGTCGACGCAGCTGAAAAGCAATTCTTGAGGGCATAAATCACGAATTTTTGCGATTATAAATTACGAGGTTTAATCAATAAAAAAAAAGAAAATATTTTATGCTCTACCATACCGAAATGTAGTAATTATACACCTGGTAGCAGCCCTTTAATGGACCTCATTAAAGTACTCCTATTCATTAAAGTTCAGGTGTTCCACCAATCACAAAATACCACTGTAGCAATATGAAAGCGCAAGTATCGATTATTCTCGGATATGCAATCGAAAGACAACAATAAATCAATAAATCACCTATATTTGAAATAAAGTCAGTTCTGTTACTATAATAATTAGGGCTAATTGTAAATAATATTCAAATAAATTCAATTTGTCATCTCGTTTTTCAGTGTCAAGGTCAATGTTGACATCCGTTTCTCAGAAAAAATCAATACTTTCGCGTCCGCGCACAGCTCACAATTTACGAGGTATTGCACAAGGTCAGTTCCGCTCCTCAGTCAGATAAGAATAACATGAATACTTATGAATAATTTCAAGTTAGAAATATGGTCGAGCATAAAAAGTCGTATTAAACTTGACTATAATGGTAATTAAGACGCTCGTATGAAATTTATGAAACTCGTTTGCGCTCGTTTCATAAACATACTCGCGTCTTAATTACTACCGTTATAGGCTCGTTGCATAATGTACTATTATCACAAATAGAAGTGATTAAGGGGGGTTATGAGTGAAATTTCTGTTTCCTACATTTTTCAAGCTATGTCCTTGATCTTTTGTATAGCTCGCGCAAGGAACGATTACCGAAAAGCAATGGTGGCGTTGCTGTCTGTTTTGACATGTGTATGTAGGCACGCCGAGGGGGCGAGAGGTACGGGTCAATGGAAGTGCTGTCTCTTCTAAGAAGATGAACAGATGAGGACATTGCTGTGGAAATAAAGAACGTAGCAAGAGAAAAATTCGAAGCTAATTAAACGCACAACATATGTTTACGAATGAAATAATAATACCGTGCGATACAAGACACGTATTCACATGCAATGGAACAAACTAAAGTCGTAATGTAACTATCACAACGCAAGATTGATTCTATTGATGTCATTTCTCTTCCGACTGTACTCTTGAATATCATTCAAGCTATCTCGTGACCTTTCCTGTCGCCCGCTCTTCCTTATTGCATTGTTTCATTCGCATTCCTTCCGTCGGTATTCCCTGCTTGAGAGTCCTATACATATAATTACGGTGTGATAGATAATGATGTGGTGAAGTTTTATTTCTGTTAGTCAATTAGTTTCTGAGTTATTAAAAAAATATTCTAAAAAATTTGCGTATTTCAAAATGCGTCGCTCAATTTTTGAGTAAAATGTTTTATTATTTTTTATTTATTTACCGGTGGCATATATTTTAAAAAACATCACGTATCAGTTTTGCTGTAACTTTACTACAAAAGGGGAGTAAAATTTTATAACCACTGCATACCTATAAATAGAAATTTTCCATTGCACTGCAAATATTTCATTTTTTATTTCTAAAAGTATTCATTTAATCATAAAAACACAATGTATAGAACGCAGTAAAAATTTCATGTTTCTAGCATCAAAATTGTAAGAACATTTACACTTCGAACCCGACGAAATGTGCTGAAGAAAAGTGTGAGAAACAGTTTCTAAAATTTGCATGAAATTGACGTTCATGGGTGCAGCCATTTATATATTGCGTAATTTTTATGCTTTCGAGCGCCGCAGAGCATTGAACTTGCTCAACATATAAATAAGAGATTGCTGATTCATTTTTCACAAGAAAACGAAAGTGCAATTTTTGACTGAAACTGACCAAAATTTCACCCATCACCCTCTTTAAGTCATATAGAATGAAGCAGAAATTTAGGTTAATTTCAAGTAAAATATAATTTTACGTAGATCTATCTACTTCTGGCCTAATGGCTTAAATTCCTATTTCATGATTACCACCACTTTATACAAATATAAGGAGAACTTTTATGCATACCTTTCCGATGTTCATCCTTAAGTAACGGAAATATTTCTCAAACAGTTTTGGAGGAACGCCGAGCCGTTCACAGACATACGAACGGACAGACAGCTTACTGGAAATCTCTATCTTAATTATTAATTTCTATATAAGATATTTACTTATTTTTAGGCATCAGAGAGATATTAATCCACTCGTTTAGGTCATTAATCCACTCGTTTAGGCCATTGAAGAATTTTCTACTCATTTCCATGAAAAAAAAAATAGTGCAAACACTCGTGATGCCCCACTTCGATTATTGTGATATTCTGCTTACTGACCTAAGCGTTACTTCGGCGCAGAGACTACAACGTGTTCATAATACGTGCGTCCGTTTCGTCTGCAATATTCGCCGGGCTGATCACGTAACACCATCCCTCGAAATGTTGTCCTGGCTCCGTCTAGAAGATCGTAGGAAAATCCACTGTCTTTCCCTTCTCTTTCACATATTGCATTTCTCCACTCCTGTCTATCTTGCGTCTCGTTTTCAAAATTTATCCACCCATCATAACCTAGACACAACACTCCTCAATATTATCCATTCCCTCCCATCGAACATCCTCATATTCATCTTCTTTCACTGTGGCTGTTCCTCGGCTTTGGAATTCCCTACCGAGTAATGTCAGGGAATGTCAGACATCAAACCAATTTAAGAATTGGCTAACGAAATATTCTTCTAACAATTCTTGTTAACAATAATAGCTGTTTCAGGTTTCTCAATGTTTAATGGTTATATATATATCACAGATAAATATCTAAATTATCTCATTATTATTATTATTATTATTATTATTATTATTATTATTATTATAACTATTTCTTACCAATGTTTATTATTGTCACACTAACATTACTTAACCAACTTTCATTATTTACTTTCATGTTGTCTTGTGGTCTAGATATTAATGTAATAATTATGTAAGCAATTGTATTCAATTAGAATTAGAGTCTGGCCTTAGCTCTGCCAGATTAAATAAATAAATTATTATTATTAAATTATTATATTGAAATGGAAGAGCCCGAAATGACAGAATAACTAATGCATTGTATACATTATATAGAACGGTTTTAAAAAGTGAATAATCTGATAAAAAATATCTCTTGGCGGAACATAATTATTAATGATTAGAAAATGTAAGATCCAGAGTAATTCTTTATTAATTGATTTTTCTTTAAGAAATGTTGACAAAGTTTATTTCCTGAAAATCCCAACAATAATATTACTGCAGCATCTTCCTTATAGGCCTACTCTTCATTATGAGGAAGTATACTGTACATGCAAACGATAATAAAACATCACATAACAAAACTTAATGTTCATGTAGACCATAAATACAAATGAACAAGGCAGCAATTTCATAGAACTTTTGTGCCATTATATTATTTCTACAACCGAAGATCAAAGCAAGGAGAAAGTTGGCTGAGGAACAAGATAAAAATAATCATTGTAGGCTTATATATAAACACGAGATTCAAAGAGATGCGTGTAGGTAGACGCTGGATATAACAATATACTCCTTTTCTAATCGAATTTATGACCCTATAAATCTGTTATAAAAATGCACATATGAGGAATGTTACGCTGTAATATAGATCTAGAAGTAATCTCAGTACATAAGTACTAAACGTCCAGAAATTGGACACATGCACACAGAGGAATTTGTTTAAAAATAAAATGCATTTCTTTACAACACAACGATAAGGCACGCACTGTATCGAGATTACTGACCTACGACAATGCAAGCATTTAATATATTTTTATGCCCGGACTTGTGTCATAGTCATATGTGATGCATTTATATTATCGGTTAGATAAAAGATCAATACAAGTGCATTAACTTTTACCGAGAACAATGAACTCTTAAGTTACAAGGTAAACAAAATAATACATTCATACTACTGGAGCATGTTCAGATTCAAATAGTCCTGGAAACTGATACACGTGACTTTGTACCATTGGTCAAAAGACCCGTATTTTTAGGAAATAAAACACCAATTCGATAATGTTTTCTAGAAATATCTTTAAGTACTGAAAAATTGATCAAATTCAGTATTTTTTTTCCTCAGCAATGAATAAATCTGAACCTTGAAATTGTATATGCTGAATATATACTACTTTTGCAGTTGCATAGTATTTTAAGACTTACAGTAGTGAAACTATTAGGTTACGGATTAGAAATGCAAAATGGAGCCCGTAACTTTTGTTTATTCAATCGATTTCCCTGATAACTCAAACAGTTTTTAATGACAATTTGCGTGGAATTGTATTTTATACTTGTATACAAATCTACCTAGAACTATTAGTTTAACACTTATAGTTTATTTAAATAAATATTTTTGACCTAATAAAATTGTGAAAAACTTGTCTTTAAAATATAAATTAAAATAAAAAATATTTCTAGTGAAGATATTTCAAAGATTCTAGGTCACATTGTTCATATGACATTCAGGAATAAATAGAAAAAAGAATCACTCAGAAATGTAGAAATTATCCGGAAAACTGTATTTCAATGCACAAAATGCAGCTACCATTTTAAATTGCTAATTACCGGTAACGGTAATAGTTATGTTAAATCTGAAAATATTATACAAATTGCAGAAATGATGTATATTGAGTAGGCCTATATGAAATTTCAAAGTTACAGATTTATTCATTGCTGAGAAAATTATTGAATTTCACCAATTTTTTAGTACTGAAAAGTACTTAGGCCTACACCTGTATGTTCTCCCTTAAGTGTTAAAAAAAAAAAAAAAAAGGAAAGCTTGTAGCGTAGCATTATGCTCTCTAGTTTATCTTCAAAAAATTATTTCATATCTTTCATCAAGCAATGGAAACACTTTGATCTTCGTTACGGCATTCAAAATCTAACATTACATTCAGGCCTATACTGGCCGTCAATTACGAAGGCGGCAAAATTCAGAACCCATCTGCGCGTCCACAACCGCATGAACGCCGATGTCTTTTAATAGTTGCACGAAGCTGAATTAATCACATCGCTCATAATCTGCGTATTAAATCTTTGTACCTACGCAACTTTCTTGACTTATTTGTTAATAATATCATACTTTCTACGTTAACTTCCTGTAAAGTGATTAATTCATACTAATAGGCTTATAAATATTAGGCCTATATAAACCACAACTACTACTGATTAAAATAAAATTACAAATTAATAAACAAACAGAATACGTTTGATATTAATAGTTCAGCACCCAGAAACTAAATAAAGATGATCGGTTCAAGAGACTAGGTGATCGTGTATGAGTACAAGAGCTATAGGCCTATATTAGGTAGCATTCATATCTGACGGTCATTATAACTTACTTTCTGGGTGGAACCAAAAAAAATTAGCTATAAAGCAATTTATTGCAACGTTAAAAATCATTATGTAACACTTTTTTAATGTAATTCACAACAAAGTACTTGAAAAAGTGTTACAGGATAAATCCTCTTTCCTCAGTTAAATAACTGATCCTGAAGTCTTTTCTTCGATGATAAAACAAGCAAATAATCTCCAAACGTTGGAAAATTTCCATTTAACCTTTCTGGCTTCACAAATTGACTGTTCAGAAGTCAATTACTTCAAGTACTGACGTAAGATATACAGATTTTTTAAGTTTCACCAAGACATAAAATTTAGAAATGTATTATTTTATTTTTGCAATAAACATTTGTATATTTATATTTTACCTGGAATATTATCCACACGCATGAGTTTGACATTGAAAATAAGAAATTTATTTTGATAACTCTTCCTGGTTGGCTTCTGAAAAAACTAATATAATTATATTTCGCTTTAAAACCTTTCGCTTTTATGGCCCTACAAATGACGTACGCCAGCATCTGATGACTATTGCCATCACGTATGGCAAAATGATGTCGTGGTAATAATAAATATACATGCTAACGAGTGAAAAAAAGCTTAATTTAGAGACACAATTGAGGGAAGGTTATATACCAATTAAATTATCAAGAAGCAACACATCACACTTCCTCAATTTACAAACTCCGTTATGCAATCTTGTTAACAATTTATTGCCTCTTCGCAGTAACCCCTGCAGTAACCGAACGTCAAGAACAAAAGTAACTCAATTCACTCTTCCAACTCGACATGTCGGTGTTTCCCATCTTTAATTATGCATTAACTCCATGATATTATTAAACAGAGAAGCTGGGCATGGCAGAATAAGAGGTATTAAAACTTGATTATTGCGTTACATGACCTACTTGCTAACTTACAGAAGAATCATAACGAACTGTCTTCAATTAATTGTTTCTAAATAATTCTGAGTTCCAAGGTAAAAATCAACGTTATTTTTCATATACTTTATATCATACGCCAGTTACATTACCTAGATAATCTTAAGAACAATGTACAAACAAATAATAATTATAATATGAATAAAAGGGAAGGGGGATGATGATTATGAAGAAGAAGAAGAAGAAGAAGAATGTATAAGAGGGAAACTTCCACTATCGAATGACTCAAACATACTTCCGGAAACAATTCCTTGTCGCAAAATCGTGAATTGCAGGAACCTCACAAGTCAATTTTTTTCTTTTTTGAAATTCAGTTTTTCATATGGTTTTAATATTAATTCACAGGTCTTTCAATTGGTACAGAAACTCCATAGTCTAGTGCTCAGTGTACATTTCACAGCGGCAAAAAATTTACAGTGAATTGCAGGAATTTGCAGAAACACCGCAAATCCAGGGCATGTGGAACTTTTTAGAAACTAAAAAATGTTTGCTTTCCTTTGCTTTTCTTTTGGGCAAGTTTGAAAGAATAAATATGCTATTCACATAATTGAAGGGTTCAGAACCACAGTGGGCCAAGCGCCATTTACTGAAACCGTGGAAAACAAGGATTAAAATGAAGTTTTTCCATAACTCAATGGAAAAATATAGCAAGTAATATAAAGTATATACCTACATTAAAAATAAATGATATATCAATCTTCATTAAACTATGGTATTCACTTAAATTTAACCATTGCTTTCTCCGTTCTTAATACATGGCGCTTGGCCCACTATGGCTCTGAACCCTTCAATTTTGCATTTTTGTATGATGGTGTACTTTTTCCAATTTATTGGCTTAATTATACATTTAAAGTTGTTTGTAACATTAAAAAATTCTCTCTCTCCGTCTTCTTCATCTAAAAATTATTTTAAAGAAATAAAATGATTGGTACTAGTCATAAATTGCAGAGAAATAAGATATTTTCTTCCAGAAAATACTTAGAAAAATAAAGTTCATGTATGTTAAACAAAAAACTTACTATTATGCTTTAATAAAAAACTAATAACTTCAAAATATCAAACGCTTTTGAAGAGAATTACTTTGTTTCTGCCTCCTGAAAACTTTATTCATATACACATGTGTGTTTTCTGCAATTCACAATTCAAATAATTAAGGGGATAGGCTGGTCAATTTTTTATGAATTTTCATGAAAAATACAATTATTTTTAATATTTTATCTGGATACCCTAATTCTTTCTGTAAATTTTGATGTAACACTCAATTGTGTGTAATGACTTTTTACCCGTCAAATCAGCTGCTATATAAATGTCTGCACTGTGAACCATGTTGCCAAAAGAATTAGGTACTGGATTGAAGAAATTAGTCGGAGAAAGTAGTAAGATGGGTATAACACTTGGTGGGGTGACAAAAGGTAGTCTGAAATCCAAAACTATAGAAACCTTACAGCGTTACTATAGAAATAGTATAGTCCAAAATGTAGGCAATGTGCAGGCTATGAAGTGTAATATATATGCTACATTATACCACTGCTCCTCTACAGATGATGAACCCCAGCATCTAAAGTGTCCAACAGGTGAAGAAAGTTGGTGTTTTTACAACAGGGCGATTGCAAAGGGTGAGAATCCTGGAAAACATGGTGACTGTATACATACACCAATCAATAAAAATGTACTAAAAGCAGTTATTCCTCTTTATATTAGACTAGCAGATGAATCTCTTCTTGAAAGATGTGTGGAAGGAAAAACTCAAAATTCAAACGAGTCGATATACAACATAATTTGGTCAAAGTGTCCTAAGACTACTGCATTCGTAGACACCGAATTGAATTAGCTGTTCGAAAGGCAGTGGCAGAATATAATTCTGGATTATACTGTACTGTTGTACAACTACAGAAAGAAAGTGGTCTGTCACCAGGTAGAAACACCACAGATATAGCTAGGAGAAGAGACGAAAGAAGAACTAACCTGTACATGACTCGCACCACTGAAAAATATAAGAAGTACAGACAGATTGTCAGATCAGCTAAACTGAGAGTTGAACAAAAGAAAATAGAAAAGGAAGGTACCACATACAGTGGAGGATTTTAGAAGACCATAGCCCAGCAGAAGATCGGTAAGTTTAAAAAAGAATCAGTTACTGTATAAAAAAACACTTGTAACTTTGACTTCAGTTTTCTCAATAATCATATTTTTCTATATTTATGAACTTCAATATTGAATAACTCTGAAACTATTAGAGATAAAGAGCTGAAATTTTTAGCATATGTTCACCATTATATTATCTACATTTCGGGGGATGATGAATGTAATCTGAATGATATCAGGATGATAATCAATTATTTGTTTATAATTGTGCAACATTTTTTATTAGAATTCATTTAGACAACATTTTGATGTAGTAAAATGCGTCCTAGGAAAATAAAAATAACCACAAATGTAGGTTATGATACAAGCTTCACTTTAAAAAAAGATTCATTAATTTATCTCGAATACTTCCAGAGTTATAAAAAAATTAATATATCCTCATAATGTTTATTTTTCTTTGTTTGCAACAATTATTAAATGTTAATAACAATTTATTAGTATATTGTGGGTATTGTGTGAATATGAAGTACATGCTGTGAAAATTTCACAATTATAAATATAAAAATATGGAAATTACAAAATTGACCAGCATATCCCCTTAAGCCAGATTGACGACAGAACCGCTCTGGGGTCGAGTACAGCAATGAATATTATGAGTATTATTAATACGAGTAGAGCAATGAATATTATGAGTATTATTAATACGAGTAGAGCAATGAATATTATGAGTATTATTAATACGAGTAGAGCAATGAATATTATGAGTATTATTAATAAGAGTAGAGCAATGAATATTATGAGCATTATTAATACGAGTAGAGCAATGAATATTATGAGTATTATTAATACGAGTATAGCAATGAATATTATGAGTATTATTAATACGAGTATAGCAATGAATATTATGAGTATTATTAATACGAGTATAGCAATGAATATTATGAGTATTATTAATACGAGTATAGCAATGAATATTATGAGTATTATTAATACGAGTATAGCAATGAATATTATGAGTATTATTAATACGAGTATAACAATGAATATTATGAGTATTATTAATACGAGTATAGCAATGAATATTATGAGTATTATTAATAGGAGTAGAGCAATGAATATTATGAGTATTATTAATACGAGTATAGCAATGAATATTATGAGTATTATTAATACGAGTATAGCAATGAATATTATGAGTATTATTAATACGAGTGGAGCAATGAATATTATGAGTATTATTAATACTAGTAGACCAATGAATATTATGAGTATTATTAATACGAGTAGAGCAATGAATATTATGAGTATTATTAATACGAGTATAGCAATGAATATTTTATCAGTGACATTTTTTTCTACTACGAAATTTCGCAGGATATTACAGCATCTCCTTTAAAGAACGAACATTCATATAACCCGAAGCTTGTCACAACATTTGTCTAGTGACCTGCTGGATGTTGATAAATCACGTAACAGTGCTGCATTCAAACGTCCCACTTCTCCCCTCCTCATCTCAAAGCACACATATGGGCGTTTCTGCCCGTGTTATGGAGCTTTGGGTCCGATTAAATTAGCCAACTTCAACACAATGGATTGGGTATCATTTCACAAATACTTCACGCACACCAATATCTCGATTTATATAATCATTGTAGCGATTTTGACGATGCAATCACTGAGCATGTGGTATGAAGAAAAATTGTATTGTGATGTAAGATTATGCATCTAGTAGAGAAAGCGATGCTTTGCTCTTTTATTTTGACGCCACTCAGTTCAAGGAAAGAACATGTATGTATAGAACAATGCATGCGAGACCCGAGTATGTTTGCTTATTTCTTAATACTGATGTCATTGGTTGGAGAAACAAAACATTGACGTGAGAGCAGGGAAATATAAAAAGGAAAGTTATATACGTTCGTATTTATTGTTACCGGCAATTATCTTTACGACAGCAATGAACTGTGACGAATGTTACTCTTACCAACAAACATGCATCTTACAAGCACGTAGTTATATCATGTAAGATTTTAGAAATATGCAGTCATGTATTGCCGATGAAATTGTCGTAAAACAATCAAAACGAGATATAATATCTAACAAGGCAATTAGATAAAATGAAATACCGACATTTCGCTGTCATCAATCACTAAAAAGGCTACAATAAACATGCTTTTACACCTCATTTGAAGGGTTCACAACCATAGTGGGCCAAGCGCCATTTACTAAAACCGTAGAAAACAAGGGTTAAAATGAAGTTATTACCATAATTCAATGGGCTATACACATTAAAACTAAATGATATCTCAATCTTCATTAAACTATGGCATTTACTTAACTTTAACCCTTGCTTTCTCCGTTTTTAATAAATGGCGCTTGGCCCACTATGGCTCTGAACCCTTCATTTATTACTCCAAAGGTTGTTATACTTGATTACTACGTTTTGGCTTGAAATTCAGGCAACTGTCTTTCGCTAATCCTCAAATCATGTTATTCTAAATTATTTGTTGTTTAATTAAAAAAATTCCCACCTTCTGTTTTCTATTAAAAATAATGGAGAAACTGCACCTAGTGTCCCGCAAGAAATTTTTCAAAGTCCAATGATGTGATACCGCGCATGCGCAAGACACATATAAATAAAGGAGCTACCATACCATAGATAAAGCTAGTGCACTAACAGTAACATAGTTGAGCCAAAAATTTCACCAATATTAATTTGCTCTTGTCTTTTTGCTTCAGGGTACAACTGGACTCACATACCAAGGTTATATTGCGACTTTATGATTGGACTGGAACACTGGTTTCCATTTTGCTGTTATTTACCGACCAGTCCGCAGATGTGTGTTGCCATTTAGTGGTCATATCTGAATAGTCTGCAGACATCTCGCGAAACAGTATGTATATCCGTTAACTTCGTAGTGGCAGTAAGAACCAATCCGGCATTCTCTCTTAAATAACTAGTTTCTAGCTATTTTATGGGTGAAAAAATCACTAGAAACTCCGATGAAATTGACCAACCCTGGATTTTGAAGCCGGTACATCCCAAATGCTAGTCTAGACTTTTAACACTGAGTACCAAGGCCAGTATTACAATACCTACATATTTTTATTCTACAAGGTTTTTGCAGCACTACCAGATGCAGCAGTGACGCTACTACTGGGTGTTCAGTTCAAAATGTGTCATGGCTCGCTGTATGTCGTCATGTGGCTAGCTGATGAGCCTAGAGAATTCAATCTTCCTACACTTCCGCAGAGGTGTATAACCTAAGAGGCAGAGAAGTTGCCTAGCAAGTACGGCGTTCATTCTGCAGAGTACGTACCGATACGTACGGTAACGCCGGTAGTGGCAGGAATGTGAACTGTTTGGAAATACGTACTGTCGGGATATGGGGAGAGGGTTAAGACGATTACTTACGTATTTGTTGACATTAACTTCGACGGTCAACATGGACACGGAGCATTTGATTTGTGTTGTGGAATGTTACCGTACGCAACCGATGATAACAAATACCCTGCGTACGACTTGCCGGCGCAAAACACAGTTCGAAAGAGGTTATGGTAGCACACAGACCGTACAGACCGCCATCTGTTGCTACGACGTTCAAGTTATACCGTACACGTTCTCAAGTTCAGATTGAAGAACTCCTTAAATAATAGGCAACTTCTCTAACATATAAGCTGAAACTCGCTTCAAATCGTTGACCCAACAAAGTGACGTCATGACACACTTTGAAATGAACACCCAGCATATTTGAATAACGCTATACCCAAAGCGAGACAAAAAGTTCCGTCATAGTGTGACCACACGAAATAAAATTTACTGCATTTACTCGCGTAATTTCGCGATCCACGTATAATCTCTCCCTCCTCTCAAGATAAGACATATTTTTTAGATTTCTATTTTCTGACGTAATTTCCATCTCTTACATTAAAAAAAAACTGGACACACTTTTTCCCCTCAAAAAGAGTCTTTCGTGTAAATTCCAAATATCGTAAAAATACGCATGAAAAACCCACTGGCATGGTCCATTTGTCCTGCAGTGAAAAACTCTGATGATTCAGCTGACGACTAGAGAAATGTCTAATAAAAGCAGTGGAGAGTAAAATACATGCACATTTTTAAGTAATTAATCAGCTAATTTTGATACGAATATTTTACGACCGAAGATTAATAGCATGACCCGAGATGTCAAGGTTAGGCTACCGGCATTACCAGTGACACAGCGGTACACAGAAAAGCTGCAGAACTGACCATAATTGCTAAAAGTGTATATTTATATTTGTTCTAGTTATTCATTATTAAACTTTGATTGTACTCGTACATGGTATGCAAAATAGAGCAACCGACATTTTGAAATAAATTGAGATATTTGCACAAATCTGTTGTTGGCTGGATTATTTAATTCAGAAAAAATATCAAGAATACAATATTTGCACTCTGCCGCCATTTATAAGAAAATTCGTTGACTGAATAAAATGTATTTATTTATTTATCTATTTAATTATTTACTTATTTATTTATTTATTTATTTTGCTTTGCAATATTAACTCACCTGCTGGTCTGTTATTAAAAATCGGTTAGTCTTTTTTTATTGTTATCTGTGCTATTTTTTGTAACAGTATCAATGTTACATTACTTCTTGCATAAAATATTTAATAAACAACCAATTTACTTCAATGATGAATGTTAAATGTTATGTTTTTATTTAACGACGCTCGCAACTGCAGAGGTTATATCAGCGTCGCCGGATGTGCCGGAATTTTGTCCCGCAGGAGTTCTTTTACATGCCAGTAAATCTACTGACATGAGCCTGTCGCATTTAAGCACACTTAAATGCCATCGACCTGGCCCGGGATCGAACCCGCAACCTTGGGCATAGAAGGCCAGCGCTATACCAACTTGCCAACCAGATCGACTCAATGATGAATATCTGGAAAACATGTTTTTGTCGGTTGGTCTCTTATTATACTTAACTCCGTCCAATTGCTTGATATAGTTTATGATCATTTTATTCCGGATGAAAGTTCGGAACAGAAGAAGATACCAGATTTATTTATTTATTTTGCTAATAATTGTAACAAAATATAATATTATATATATATATATATATATATATATATATATATATATATATATATATATATCGGTACAGAAAAACTTTAGCTCGCTCCTGATAGAGTAGAATTCGTGCTCAGGGCGGATTCCTGAATTGAAATTAATAAGTATACAATACAATTTGTCTTATTTCTACTGTGCAATTAGAATATATAAATTTAAATTTACAATTTTTCAATTTTTATAAAATCCATACATAACTTTTTAAATTTAATACTAGAACTATTAGAATTGACAAGATTAGGATATTTAAATATAAATTTGTTATATATTCTTGGGCCTAAATTATTATGATTAAATTGTAACAGTGTTGTATTTTGGTTCAAACAATCTTAAAGAATTCATACCTTTTGTTTCATAACTATAAGAATACAATTTAAAATTATTTCGATTTTTATGTATGAATTTTATTAATACACTAATATAAATTTGTCTTATGTTACGTACATTAAAGTCTAAAAACAATTTTTGAGATGGAAAATCAATAGGTTTATGAAGACATATTTTAATTATTTTCTTCTGTAATAAATAAAGTGCATTAAAATTGGATTTAAATGAGCTACCCCATCCTATAATTCCATACATAATTACCGATTGAAATAAAGTTAAGTACATTGTACGTAATAAACTTATTGACAAGTAATTCCTCAATAAAGCAAAATAATATATTATTTTACGTAATTTATTACAAAGGTAATTAATGTGTTGAAGATGATGACAACATAAGATATGTGGATCGTATTCGGAGACCAAGAGGAAGGCGGATAAGAGAGAAGACTGGAAGATGCTGGGTTTGCAGTCAATGATGTGTCCTTGAGCAGGAAACTAGGAATGAATGATTTCAGATATTGTCATCTCCGATTTTGTGCCTCCGAATTTTGTAGAAGAGAAAAAAGGCGGGAAATTACGCGAGAAGGCCTAAATATTATACACTGAATTATGTTTAAACGTAAGGCCTACCTATACCTGTAATGCATAAAAATAAATTTATTTTAACTGGACCCCTATTATAATGCAAAATTACAGGAGCAAGACTAACCTGAAACATCTAAAAAAAACAATAGCTGAATTTCCTTGTTATGAATCGAACTTGCGTCTTTCAACATTACAACGCTGTTGAGTGAAGTGAGTTCTTCAGAAATTTTATCGACCGTAGAGTGAGCCAGACACGTACTCTAACTGATACCACATCTCGTAATTCAGCTGCCCTACGAGTATATTCCTGCGCTCTGTAGTGTTCATCCCACGATACCAGTTCTGTCATGACCGGAATTTGACGTTAACACTCTCCAGACTCCAGGTTGCTGTTCTGTTTCGTCAAAATTACCCCCTGCGCAAGGTGGTTTCAAAGTGTTTTCGTAGCTGATGGCAATGCACTGCTCTGTTGATATACCTTGAACTTCCCAAATGCGGCAACCCGACGTAGTACGTGACCATATGGCGAAGTGTCACTCACGTATGGCTGGTCACGTGACTTACGGCAGTCTACTCCACCCTCGTCCTCTGTACCATTATTACGACTGCTTTCGTGCATTAAAGTCACTGCACACACAAGGTGTTCCCTAAACTTGCGACCCATACGTAATGACGAATCTACTCGCTTAAGGACAGATAGGAGTCGTTGAATCCAGTTGAGAATGGTATGTGGGAATGAGACATGTTTTGCTTGCTGAAACTGTGAGGCAGATGACTGACAGCCGTCAGAATGAAATCATTACCAACCTCACTTGTATACTTCGTCACTGAAAAGAGGAAATACAATACTTACTTACATACAAATGGCTTTTACGGGACCCGCAGGTTCATTGCCGCCCTCACCTAAGCCCGCCATCGGTCTCTATCCTGTGCAAGATTAATCCAGTCTCTATCATCATATCCCACCTCCCTCAAATCCATTTTAATATTATCCACCCAACTACGTCTCAGCCTCCCTAAAGGTCTTTTCCCTCCGGTCTCCCAACGAACACTCAACCCACCAGGCTCTACATCCGCCTACATTATCGACCCGACAGTCAGGTTCGAGGCACAGGAACAACAGCCCGCTGACGTCCACGCAGAAAAATGCAGAATTCATGAGCCCACAGTTCCATTCTATTTGGAGAAATATCACCTCACCTCCATTGAAGTAGTTGAGCTAATGGTTGGCGCTAGGGGCACAATACCTCGCCTCTTTGCCAGTTTCTGCAAGAAGTTCCAGCTGAACAACGACTTCATTCGTGATGTTTCCCTTGCCGCTATCAGAGGATCACTTGCCATTTTAAAATACCATCTGTACTTTGTTTCCTAAAAAGGGATACTTTTCCTCGAATGTCTAATCTGTTTGTTTACTATGTTTAGGCCTGTTATATGCATGATATTATCTTTCCTGTACTTAATTTTCCCTTTTATTCGTTCCCCTCATTTCTCTTTTGTGGTCTGTTTTTGTTTTCACTCAATATGTTTATTAAGCTTTGTCCAGTGAAGCAGTCCCGTCATTGGGAAAGCTGAAAGAGTGTCTTTCAATGTTCATTTCTGGATTCGCCCATACATGCTACATGCCCTACCCATCTCAAACTTCTGGATTTAATGTTCCTAATTATGTCAGATGAATACAATGCGTGCAGTTCAGAGCTGTGAAACTTTCTCAATTCTCTTGTAACTTCATCCCTCTTAGACCCAAATATTTTCCTAAGAACCTTATCCTCAAACACTCTTAATCTCTGTTCCTCTTTCAAAGTGAGAATCCAACTTTCACAACCATACAACAACCGGTAATATAATTGTTTTATAAATTGTAACTTTCAGATTTTTTGACCAAAACTTAAAATATGCACAATAATATGAAATACACATTTCTAAAAATAACTTTACTTTTAAATAGAGAAAAAAGATGAGTTTTTTTTAAATCTCAATGCATGTACAATTTATTGAAAGTGATGAAAAACTTTGCACACTGCAAAAAACAGTTAAACAATAACTTGAGTTTCACCAATATTATTGAATATAAAAATGTCTATATTTCATCTGTATTAAAGCGAGATTTGCAGTAAACGATATCATCTTGTTTTCCTACGCCTATCAGAAAACATATTTTTGTACATTGGGAATAACCTCTCCAAAGCACAAGAAGTCAAAGGTGCAGGGCATAAAGTAGATATTCCTTCTTGTGTCAACTCCTTCTAATTTTGCTGCTCCACCACGTAACAATTTTGCTGTCTCACAAACAGAATGATCTCCAGAATTTTTTGCAAGCACTAATTTAAGTTTTTCAGAAACATTTTTTGCAACTCCGTGTGTTTCAGGGGTCAAAGCATACATAACATGTTGAACTAAGGACAAGGACTCATGCAGTGGAGAACACTGTGTTTCCATTTTTGTAATTGTTTCAGATATACCGACTAAAACAAATTAGGCTTACTGGAAAAAGTCCGTAACTACACAGGAAAGCAATGAGACTTACCAACTTTTTCCTGTAAGCCTACTATATGGGCTAAGCATAATGCTGAGTTTCCACAGGACGTGAACCATTCCTTACTCAATAAGCTTTGGAGAATTGCTAATACACGAATTTTTTGTATTACAAGAGAAAATATACATCAGAATATGTCCAGAAAATGCAACTTTTTTTTTTTTTTACTGAAATAGGAAAATATACATGCAAAGTAAATAAATCTTAAAATATGCTATCATATGCACTAAGAAGTACGTAATAAGTGATTTGTATTATCATGATAATCGAATAAATCTATGTTTTAATTACCTTTAAATAAGGTTGCAAGCAATATGAATTTTGCATACAAATCCGAGCTCTAATCATCACTATTAGGAACTTTCACACAGATATACATTCTGGAGAAATAATATTAACAGTAAGTGTCTTACATTCTTAGGCCCGGTTTCTTCAACCTTTGTTAAAAGCACCTAACATAGCGTTCATTAACTGTAAGTTAAAACTATAAATTGCTGTTAAATATATTGCGTTTCTTCAACTTTATATTTCACATTTTAACATTCCGTTTGTTAACTCTCTGTTAGGACCAGAGATTCTAGAGTTTAACCATAACATATAACCAAGTATAGGCTCAAATTCTGAACTCCGACAATTGTGATTCTCGCTTGTTTCCATTGTTTGATTCAGAGAGGACAGAAGTCTATCGTCGGACTAATTTCTCTTCGTTCGAGAGAAGCCTTCTGCTGGAAATAATTTCGCACTATAAACCAATTACTGAGAATAAACAAACGAATCTACGTTGAAAGCGAAACGTGAGGCTTGGCACAAAATAGCCTATACCTTTGTATGAACTTCTGTTCTGTCAAATCACTGAAATCATCCGCTCTGTTTATGTATTCATGGATATCATTTTCTAAATAATCAAGATATAAAAGTTCACCGTCTAACGCACCAGCCATATTGAATACTTCTATGCTAACAGAGAGTTAAATGATTTAACTGCATGAAATTGGGCAGTTAAATTACTGTTAGTACTAACGGTAATTGAAGAAATGCTTCAACTGTTAAGTTTACAGTTAAAATGGAATAACATACTGTTATAATTTAACAAAGGTTGAAGAAACCAGGCCTTAGAGCTGGGAAGTCTACAGCATGGTGAAAGCCATGCATCTTGCCCACGATGTAAGCAGCGCCATTCAATATTATTTGTTCTCTAAGAATACTGACATATTTTTTTAATCTTTTCTATGTTTGTTGTAGTAAACCTACGTTCCATATTCGTCTTTTTTCAGATTAATATATTTCAGCAGTTTTTCAGCTTCATTCTTTATTATATGTCTCTTAGCTGGGATAACTGGGTAACAATTCTGCAAGTGGTTGTTGTGGTGCCTGATTTATTTCTGCCTGTATTTTGTCACTTTACATGTACCGGTACATGTTCAGTTAATATTTCTCCCGTGTCCTTGCACATTTCGTAATGTATTAATTTGCATATACATTGTTACGACTATGAAGATAATATGTGGAACCAACTAAGCACATTCTAACAGCTCTGTTTTGAGATTATGTGCTTAATTTTAAGATGTGATAATTACGCTACATATTTTATTATTACTAACACCATGCTTGAGGAAAAATAATAAACCAAGAATAAAGAGCCACAAAAGCATACGTAAACATACATACAAATGTGCTCAAAATTCAACCTCGAATTAGCCTGAACCGGGAATTCCACCACAGCGCAGCGGTGTAAAGCAAAGAATCTAGGAGATTCAATCAGTATAACATTAAATAAGAATAAAAACAAACATCTATGTCAAGATTCAAATCAGGAAATCTCAAAACTCCTGAAGACACTAATGGCGGAAAAAAAAAATACACAACGTGTTTGAAGAGCAATATCCAAGAAGACCACAACACATACCTGTATCAAATGATCAAAAGTACAACTTCAAAAAGAGTGTCACAAGACGTTATCACATTAACAAAAGCAATTTCATGGTCATGACTTAAATTATAAGCTTGAGTGTAAGTACAACTCAATATTATTACATTGACCCCACTTATTAAGAACGAATAGAAACGGAGGTTCATTCGGAGAGGCTAAAATCATGAACGGTAATTCAGTATATGCGTATAAAAAGCAGTTGGCTAACGCTATGAAGTCAATCTCATTTCTGTAGTGACTGCTAAAGTACTTTCTTTTGGTTCACGTTTGCTGGTGGTTTGAGGTAAGAGCGAGTAATACTGATAAACCGTTATGAGATTAAGAATAAAAACACCAACGTAACAAAATCACAACACTGGCTTGCTAAGGAAGGTCGTGCATTGACATTTCAATACGACTAATAGGAACGCGGCAATGAAACGTGCACAATGAAAAAGTCTTCACCTTGACTTCAGATATGTATCTCTTAATCGACATGTATACAACCTGTGCGATACTTCACGTCGCTTTACATCCAAAACAAATTGTTATGGTCCATACTTTTCAATACAGGTTTCAATTTACAACATACCACTCCGATACATCAGTGCCGTTTTAACGCATGGGCAAACCTGGCGGTAGCCGCGCCGGGGGCCTTGGGTTATAAGGGCCTCAAAATGATAACAATAACGATAATAGTCGGTTATTTTAAGACGCTGTATCAACTGCTCTGGTTATCTAGCGTCTGAGTGAGATGAACGCGATAATGCTCCCGAGAGAGTACAGGGTCCAGAGCCGAAAGTTACCCAGCATTTGCTCTTAATGGGTTGAGGGAAACCCTGGAAAGAACTTCAACCAGGTAACTTGTCCCAACCAGGATTTGAACCCGGGCCCGCTTGTTTTACGGTTAGGCAGGCTAACCGTTACTCCACAGCGGTAAATAATAATAATAATAATGATAAAAGGTAAAGGTATCCCCGTAACATGCCATGAAGGCACTTGGGGGCATGGAGGTAGAGCCCCATGCTTTCCATGACCTCGGCACTAGAATGAGGTGGTGTGGTCGGCACCACGCTCTGACCGCCTTTTACCCCCGGGAAAGACCCGGTACTCAATTTTATAGGAGGCTGAGTGAACCTCAGGGCCGTTCTGAAAGTTTGGCAACGAGAAAAAATCCTGTCACCACCTGGGATCGAACCCCGGACCTTCCAGTCCGTAGCCAGCTGCTCTACCAACTGAGCTACCCGGCCGCCAATAATAATAATAATAATAATAATAATAATAATAATAATAATAACAAATACAGGGTGATTCAGAACTTCTGTGACACACTCTGGAGATCGATAGATATCGCAATGAGGATCATTGTCCTCCGATGCCTCGTTCAGGAGCTACGCGACGTCTAATAAAAATAAAGACAGGTTTTAGTGACATTAACAGTTATTATGAAATGAATTATTTTTCAAGTATGTTTGTTGACAAGTTACAGGTGTTCAAATTGACTACTCTGAACCTGATTATATTCATTGCACTTTCATAGCAGTGGTTATCGGACTTTGTCTAACATTAACTTACTGGTCTGTGTAGAATTTGATCATAAGCAGCAAATATTCGCAAGTCATTTCCTTTCTGGTGTCAATTTGAGTGGTAGCCTATACACTTCACGTGTTAGAAAAAAGATTAGGAGCGTGAAGTCGGGTGACCACGCTGGCCACGCAACAGGTGACACTCTCCATATCCATTGCTCACCGTAGATGTTGTTCAGATGTGCTCGTCTGTCCGCAAGGGTACTTCAAGGAATAAATGAATAATTTATTTAATAATTAATTGTAAATGTCACTAAAACCTGTTTTTTTTCGATGTCGCGTAGCTCCTAAACGAGGCATCGGAGAACATGGGTTATTTCATAAAAAAGTATCCTTATTGCGAGATTTGTTGATCCTCAGAGTTTGTCGCATAGGTCCTGAATCATCCTGTATAGGGTAAAATCAAGTAGGCCAATTAATTTTTTAAGAAAGCTTTATTTATTGTACAATAATGGTACAGTATTTTGTTGCTGCCACTCTGTCCTCCCTGCTTCAGCAATATTTTAGCCTATTAACATCTCTGTCGCTATCATGCCTCAGCTGTGTCCATGCTCTCTCTCTCTCTCTTACACCTATGGGTTCTAATTGGATTATATTTAGTACGATTTTGGCGCATAAATGTTGTGCTTAAACTACGATCTTACAAAAGAAATTAAATTTCTGCGACATGAGAACATAAAAATGGAAACATCTTCGTACACAGTATGCTTGGCCATCCCTGTGTAGGCAGACACACTGCGCTGGAAGCAAGTCAAGGTTGAAATTTACAATGTAGTGGTTGGCCCAGCTCTCCCACCTAGTGTCGGCCGGCATCAATCCTCAAGTGATTATAACGACAATAACAGTTAACAGCAGATCAAAGTTCAAGCCTCCCATTATACCAGCACATCATCCCTAAAATTATAACCAAACAATAAAATACTCCGCAGATTCTGTTTATACATTCGATTGCGTGCGATCTTGTGGGATGATAACGGCCGCCAAACTGATCCTAAAGTTTTACCGTAGAATCCGGTTGCAACGAGCTTGTGATTTTCAGCGAAGCCTCGTTTCTGCGCCGACTTTACGCTATTTATTACAGTTCGCACAATTTATTACAGTTCGATTTATTCGATATGGACATAATAAAAAATTACAGAAAATGTTTAAAACACTCATTATATTACCGGTACGGTACCACAATTATTTGTACAGAGTGAACCCTAAGTATTGTCATTAATTTCAGAGGGTTATTCTTTGAGATATTTAAAAAAAAAAAGCTTCATACAATTTTGCTCGTTTTTGCTTCCTGTTCGATATAAAAACTGTTTCTATAAAACATTTCATAGCGTGTTCTGGGAAAGCGATTGATTTAATTCCCGATATGATCAGTAAATTTAATACAGCAGTGTATTATAACAAATTATTGAAACAATTTTAGTTTTATCGTTTAAAATGTTCAGAAATTTGATCCTAACAAATGTAACTTTTCGTTCGAAAAATTAATTTTAAAATGTTAAAAATCACGGTAACATCACTAGACATTCTACCCTGAGACTCGCTGAATTGTCCTTCTGTTGAACACAGTCATATTTTCTGTGATACTGATGATGATGATGATGATGATGATGATGATGATGATGATGATGACGACGACGTCCACACCTGTGGAGTAACGGTCAGCGCGTCTGGCCGCGAAACCGGGTGGTCCGGGTTCTATTCCCGGTCGGGGCAAGTTACCTGGTTGAGGTTTTTTCCGGGGTTTTTCCTCAACCCAATATGAGCAAATGCTGGGTAACTTTCGGTGCTGGACCCCGGACTCATTTCACCGGCATTATCATCGTCATCTCATTCAGACGCTAAATAACCGAAGATGTTGATAAAGTGTCGTAAAATAACCCACTAAAAAAATAATGATGATGATCTCCGTTGTGTTTAAGTGATGGCTTTATTTGATTATGAGTCCAGGATACCTATGTTCGATTACCAGAAAGAAAGTGAACATTTATTTCCCTTTCATAGACATGGATGTATGTTCCATTCCTGTGTTTGTCCTGTGTAGTGCTAAACGGTGATCTTCATAAGTTACGATCACATGACGAGTAAGTACCGTAATTATTATTATTATTATTATTATTATTATTATTATTATATTCATTTATTTATTTACGATTTATCTAATTATAACTAGCAACATGAAATTCACTTTTTACTAAAAGTTTATGATTCATGAGATCTAACCTAAAATTTTATATTATTTGACCAATCAAATTACTTGTACCAATTTCGAAAATCAAATACTACTTTAAAATGTATGCTGTTTATTTAATAATTATTACTGTACAATTTATTAATATTATTAAATATTACATTCAAATTTCAAATAACACTCGCTAGTAACAGACCTCTAAAAAAAACATTTATTGTTTCCATGACACTGGTAAAGAGCAACTATAAAGATAAAGTAAGTTTGAAGTAATACAGTAATTTAATGTATTTTAACTATGAAACTATTTCATTTATGGATTTAATTACAGACTAGTAAAGAATGAACGGTATTCATTTTGTAGAACAAAAAACGTATTCGTTTTGCTTTAAAGTCACTGTGCAGTTTAACAAATTTTAAAGACCCCCAAGGACGCTTGGATTCAACTGTTTCTTGGTCATATTTAAAGCGCCACGCCCTTCATTAAATGCCTGCAGATTTTCTATAGCTCGTCTCTGACCCTTCTGACTGCATTTACTCTATTTATGTAATAGTTATTTACGACACTACTATCGTAACGTTTCATTTTACAATCCGAGATTGGAAATTTGTCAAACGAGGCCCAGTCGAGTATTGTAATATTTAGAATATTGTCTAATTGTAAAACTTTAATGGCCGGTTATATACATTTGCTTTTGTAACTAATCGATTCATGTAAGGGGCCTTGTACGAGAAACATTTGAAGAATGTTATTATTGTCGGTATTGTTACTGTGGCGAATGAATATAAATATTACAAATATGAGTGTTAATAATATTGAATTAGCAGTAAATGCTGCTATTGACTTATTAATTCCAACAAAATCGCGACAGAGGTATGAAGAGGAATAAGAGAAGTTTGAAAAATGGTGTAAGAAAAAAAGTAGAGAATGTTTTTGAAAAGGTTATGTTGACATATTTTTCAATGAAAATGTTACCATTAATGTGTATAACAAATACAATTTTTACTTTACGACATAGTGCAGGAAAGTTGGTAATTTTTCACTTTACGACGCTCAGTGCGGTAAAGTTGGTTATTACAATACTCGTTTCAATGTTGTTATGTTTCACTTTATGTTATCAATGCGGATAAATTTAAATTAACAAATCTAAAATGAACATCGTACTGGAATTCTTTATTTCTGTTCGTTACTCATAGCAATATTAATAAAATACAGTACATTTAACCTCTAGCACATTGAACAAACGAATGCCTACGGTAAAATCAAGAATTTAATATTTACAATGGCATAAAAAAGACGTGATCTGGAAACAATACTAAACTTTGTTTTGCTCACTGTCCGTAAGACGTTCTGTTATTAAGTGGGCTCTATTTATATTTACAAACCATGAACAAAGCTGCCTTAAATTATTTTTAAAACTTGTCAATAAAGCTTTTCTGAAGTTCAAGTTTTACTTTAGATTAATTATTTTTCACCCGAATGTTTCCACCTAAAAAGCAACCTCGTAAATAGATATGTACACAGTTCGTAGTCCTTGAAACTAAAATTATTAATATTCACAAGGAATGTAGCATGTCCAGCAGATCAAATTCTTTGTTACTAAAATCTTTGTCTTTTGCAGTACGGTGTTTTGTAAACAAGTTCCGGAAGCATATGCACGCAAAATTTTATTCAAAGTCCAGTGAGTAGAGGTCATTCAGATACCTTCATCGACATGATCCGACAGCTAGACGACCTTTTGAAGTGAACGAATTATTATATTCATGCATAATATTTTGTTAAATATCAATCAACAACTTATACTCCGCCAGCTCTACTTTCCTCTCCTTCCATTTTCTCCTCTACTTAAACCTCAGAGTCATGGAATTCATCATTCAAACCATCACTGTCGTCATGCAATCGTCCTGTTATCCAAACAATCATCATCCTCGTCATCCAAATCTTTCTCATTGTAGTCATACATCCACTATCTTCATCCAAACCACCATCGTCATCATTCTTACCATCATCGTTGTCCTGCTCATTATCATCATTATCATTAAAACCATCTTCATAATCATCTGAACCATCTTTGTCATCGTCATAATAAGATGAATTTGTCCCGGTCATACCAATCATCCTGTCCTCATCATAATCATAAACACCAACATCGTGAATGTCCCACAATCATTATCGTCATTGTCATCGCGTCTTCATCAAAACCATCCTCGCCTTTATTTTCGTTATCAACTCCTTCGACATTCAAAACCATCCTTCTCGTCATCAAAACCATAATTAAAATCATCTTCATCGTCACTGCAGCTGTTCGCACAACCACAGATCTTCCAGCGTCGGTCTTCCTTTTCGCTTATAATTAAGAATTTAAATACTTCTAATGTTGTCTGTCTGTTTACCAGCACACCTGAAATTTAGTCCTCCTTTGTTTGCCCTTTAAGTTGGCGTAAAGGTTCATTTATGAGCCTTTAGTGTTGATAATTGTAATCCCTATAGTTGAACGGGTACAAAAATTCTACATTAATTATTTTTCAGCATCTTAAGCCAGAGGAAATAAATATATAAAAAATACATTACAAGTATGCAACCAATACAAGTGCACTAATTGGCAACGCTTACTGCATTAAATACTCTCCATATTTCCCCCCCCCCCCGCCTCAGGTTACTATTAGATAGATTAAAGTTCCTCGGAATTAAATAAATCTTTCAAGCTACTCTCGAAAGAAAAATGTTTCCAACCAATGTGAAAGGGATTCACTTGCGCATAGATAAAAGGGATTCAAGGAAGAAATGTACGATTTCTGTCCTCTGGAGGTCAACGGCAGAAGGAAGGCAGGTGGACGTGTATGATGGTCCAGACATAACAAATGAAGTCCGATAAAGCGTGTAGTTGCATTGTTCTGCTTGGTGGTTGGGCGGCATTATTTGTCGCAGATATTTCCTTCTCCCTTAAACAGTTAAAGGAGACGTTGTTAGTCTCCACTATCCAGCTTGATGTCTACATACCTTCTAGAAACTGTCAACCATCTGCACAGAGTAACTAGGTGTTTACCGTCCATTGCCTTTGCAACTTTCTGTATAGGTCTACTGTACATAACATTTGCATAGGAAATGCTTTTGTATGCACAGATGGTGATCATGAGTATTGTTATTGTTATTTTATAATTTTTCAGTATAACTTTTTCTTGTATGGACTTTGAAGATACTGTAATTTTATTCGTATCAAAAATCAATTTTTTAAAGCATTTATTTAAGTTGAGCATATTTAAGTCTGTCGTTGTGTTAGACATGTACGAGAGTAGTTGATTTTTGCTGCGTGCCATGGGTAAGTATTCTCTCCAACCAGAATCAAATACCTTATATGATTTATAACCCAAAAATAAAGGTATATTAGATATACCACAAGTGGAAATATAAGGCATAAATCATATAGAACCTATAAATATTGAATATAAATAAAACTTAATAGATAAAAACACCCAATTTTAAGCGAGATCCATTACGATCATTACCATCAACTATAAGTGCATGGTAGTTGGCAATGTTTAAAATCATTCTTACGCCGATACTGCACAGCACAGCACATCCTAATATATTTTAATTTATCTCGACTTTTCAAACGTCGAAGGCTCTCAATAGCAGACAGTTTTTAATTCCTGGACGGTGTCCGCTATACCAAGTGTCACTGCCTTATTATCAAAACTACTACTTACCATTCTACTACTACAACAATCATGGGGAAAGAATAGACTTCTATAATATCGCACGTGGAAGATACAGGACCAGAGTGCGACATTTCAACTGAATTCTCCCGCCCATAATGGGCACACAGAGTTTGTGTTCATTAATGATAAGAGCGGAAGAAAGACCAATGTGGCAACGCAGTCTTCACTTCCTATATGAAAGGATCTATGTGGCATCGCCATCTTCACTTCCTATGTGGCGGAAGAAAGGATCTATGTGGCATCGCCATCTTCACTTCCTATGTGGCGGAAGACCTATGTGGCATCACCGTTTTGACTTTCTGTGTGGCGGAAGGAAGGCTCTAAGTGGTATCGCCGTATTCACTTCATTCATGACGGAATGAAGGATCTATGTGGCAACCTCGTATTCACTTCCTGTGTGGCGGACGACAGGATCTATGTAGCTTCGCCGTCTTCATTTCCTGTGTGACGGAAGGCAGGATCTATGTATTTGGCTGAGGGATCCGAGGACCGGGTGGAAGGGTGTTCGAAATTAGAATGTAGGGAACTGTCATTTCTTCTTTGGCTGCGGGACATATAGTCCAACATTTGTCTCTGATTGCAGTGGCGCTAGTTTTTCCTTAACCTCTTCACTTACTATATATTTTACCAGTTTTGTGAAAAAAAGTGTCATATTTTTTTATTTTCGTAAAGAGGTCATTTAATATTGCAGAATCACTGTACATCACTAATTTTCTTACATACTTAAAAAATCACTATGAAATAGACAATGGGACTCAAACGAGTTAACTCGGGTTAATAAATTTTGACACATGTTAGCAACCCGAGTTAACTCGGGATAATCAGGGAAGTGGTTAAGTCCACTATACTTCTTTCGAGGGGAACAGAGATGTGGGGAAGGACTAACATCTCGATATGTGATTGTCAGACATAGCTTAGCTGTCCCAATATCTGTACGGTCTTTGTTATTACTAGGGCTAGGATTTTGATGAAATTGCATCTTTTTTCTAGTAAGCCAGATACATAGCTGCTTTAGTATTTATATGTTATGTGATAAACTGAGTGTTTTAAAACATACTTGTTAGGGCTTTTTTTTTTGTATTTTTTGCCTGTTTCAACTCATAAGAGTATCTTTTGTTTTAGTCGGTCATTTTTCAGGCATTTTCACTTAATTTTGGCCATAAATCCCCATTATTAATGTGAAATAATGTCTATTTCCTTTTATATTTCCTTTACATATTTTTTCCATTAATACCCATTATTTTGTATAATATGTATTTTAATCGTTTTTCTACACAAATATTGCCATTTTAACGTAGTACACCCCACTTAATGGATCAGTCCAACCACCCATTCAATATAGACTCCTCTATACTGCTAATTCTAGGTAAGCGTGGCCTTGTGGTAGACTACACGGAAACTAAAAATAAAGTAAATCCATGGTGCTACAGCCCATGAAGGGCCAAGACCGACCAGACGACTGCTGACCTCACGTCCACATGCCGATGCAGAGGTGAACGATTATACATGAAAACTACATCAGATAAAATAATTAAAGTGTACTACTTAGAAAAAATTATGTAAAATTTAATTTAATTACTAGTCTAAATATTTAGTACAAAACCTCTTTTTCCTACTAAGGTAATTATGTAAGATCAATTTTAGGGTATTTTAAAGGCATTTTTGAAAGATTTTTAGGTCATAAATGCATTGTTTTTAGGATAATTTTTCATGATTTATGGGTCATCAAAATCCTAGCCCTAGTTATTACCTATGCCTGCTGCAACACAAGAGTAACTCGCTTACTTGTCATTTGCATTCGAATAACGGTTGACTACTACTGTTCTCGTAGTACTCATTACATTTTTTGTCGTTCACAAGTTCTTGCATTTCGATATAGTACTTGATTTGTTTGCGAACGAGGACATCTTAACGACGTACAGATCATTTCTCTTGCGAAGCAAATGAGCAGCTCATTACAAAAAAAAAAATGCACCATAATTGCCGAAGGAAAACGTGAGATATCAAGCGACATTCGAGGCTCTGTCTATAGATACAGAAATAATTTTCATGGCCATGCAGATTGCTTAACAAACCTGGAGTGTTTTGAAATGTTATAGAAACGATTGTAATTTATTTGAGACGTTTCGTTCGTATCTCTTACATTAATGTAGGCGGCCTCAGGCAGGTTTAATGAAACTGGTATAATAACTCTGACTGGAAAGTCTGCGGATAAACCGGAGTTTATCGCCCAACTTCTTTACGATTTCTTAGATTTAGATTTACATTTACGTAAATACTTAGAACTATAATTTTCACCACGATTCGAAGATACGCCTCCGTACTCAAGAGCACAGAATAACGGTGCAGTCCTCTAATCTATGACATAAGTAACAAGCTTTGCAAGCTTGTATCGATGGACTTAGGGCCGATTTCACCAAAACTGAGTTAAGTCACACTTACCTAATTCTGCATTAAATGTAAATCCTCCTTTAAATCGTTCCACGTTTCACCGTGTCAAATTAATTGTAATTTTGCTAATGACTACTTATCTTACGTCTTGGGAAGTTCACCACTACTCTGCAGTGGCTAATCTAAGGTGTATGTGTGTGTGTGTATATATATATATATATATATATACCTATATATATATATATATATATATATATATATATATATATATATATATATATATATTGGATAGGCTGAAAAAATCTGCTTAGGCCTACCTTATATCCTTTTATAGAGCAGATATTTCTTCGCTTTTCTATCAAAATTGTTTTTGACACAAACCTCACAAGGAAATTATCACTCATTTTCACCCTCAAACAGAATATACGTATAACAATACAAATTATTTGTCTCAGAGCATCCTGTTAGTAAAAAATATTACTTATGTGATGACAATTGAAAAATTATATTTTCTCTTCCTCAATCCGCTATTTTAATATGTAAATGTGCTATCGATCTCCTATTTCTGTAAGCATATTTTGTTTCATACGTGTAACTTGAAAACTCTTTCTCTCTTAATTCTACAAATAATGACCTCAATGTTCTCTCAGTATGAACCAGTTTACACAAAAATAATATGTAACACACACAGGCATGCACGTTTGGTTAAACTAAAACTCAACGACGCAGCGCATTCAGAGAACACCAATATAGCGCGACTTATTGTGACGGAAGGCTAGCCTCGTTTCCTACGGGGATGTAGCGAATCAATACCCACTCCTGGGTTCCACCTCAAGTTTGCGAGTCAAGGTCGTAGCCACGCCTTTAATTTAGAAGCTTCTACCACAAGCCTTTCACTGAACTCTGCATCCTGGACTGACTACCAACAGTGAACTTGATATATGGAAGGACTGGAGTGAAACCAAGTGTTACGAACTTATAGGCATACTGTTACTAGGTATAATAACTCAAATTTTTTGGGTAGGCGACGCCTCAAAAGCGTCTTAAGAGCTTCGCCACTGCTATTCCGCCTAATGTGGGATGCAAAGAGCCTGAAAATAAAATAAGACTAGAGTATAAAAAACCCTCCATATATCACCATTACCACCACCATCCTTCTCTTAATCTTTTTTTTCTAATGTTCCTCCTTTCAATTCTTCTCCTCCATTTCTTCACATTTTCCTCTCGCTCTTCTCTATTTCATCTTCTCTTTTACTTCCTCCTCTTCCACTTTCCATCTTCTCTCACTTCATTCATAATCTCCTTTCTCTTCTTATTCCCTGCCTGTCTATCAAGTACTTGAACTGATGGCTTAGTAATTTTGTTTTGCCAACGTTTTCTCCCTACTGTTCTGCCGTTAAGGTGATAAATCAGAAGCTGTCCAGGAACACAAGCGAAGTCCATTCATTGCGGACGTAGCAGTCAATTATGTTTGCATTTATCATTACGACACAAACAGAATTAATTTTCGATTCGCGAAGAAACCCAACATTCCTTTTTTGTATACGTAATTTCAAACATCTCGCTGTATTTCCCAGACTCATTTCATTCACTGAAAATCTGTTCTTGTAACATTTACTACTAATAAATTATCCTGTCTTTCCTACTATAGTTTAGCAGTGGTTCAGCTATAATCTTTCTGATTCTTACTACGGTCTATCAAAGACAATTTTAATAATTGTCACAGTCTTATCATTAGTTAGAACGCCATACACATGCACGGAAAGACTTTTAAGATGTTACAAAAGGTTAATTTTATTGTGTAAAATGAAATATGAGGTAATACATATTCACAAATGTATATACAGTGGCTCCCATTAATATTCGGTTTGACTGGCATGTAAGATTAAAATAAATACACTAATTATTTTCAAAAAAATTAATGAAAATAAAAATGTGCACTATAATAAACTTAAAAGTATACTCTCCGTTAAATTACATAGAATGACAACAAAATGAAAAAATCTTCTCTGTTACATAAATACAAAATTATAAACATTAATACATTATTTGTGATAGAACATAGTGCCTCATTAATATTCGGTTTGTTCAATTCAGTATTTTGTTGAATACCCCTTTTTGCCTCAAAACAGTCCTCCAACACATTGACATGCTCCTGGATGACTTCGTAGTAAACTGAGGACTAATTTTCCTCCATTCTTCCGTTAATCTCCGTTTCAGTTCTGTCTTGGAGGTGATAGGAGTTTGTCTGATCATGCGATTAAGTTCCTCTCACAAATTCTCAATCGGATTTAAATTCGGTGATTTGTGTTGGGGTTCGGACAGTTGTATAGAAGCCATAAACGCACTTTCTTAGCTGTGTGTTTAGGATCATTGTCCTGATAGTACTTGAAAGTGTCCTTAATCCATAGACTCTCTGCACTTCGTTTTAAATTATTTCTCATAATGTCCAAATACACATGCTGATCCATCCTTTTTCTATGAAAACAAGATCACCAAATCCATCTGCGGCCATACAATTCCATACCATGATGTTGCCCCACCGCGTTTCACTGTTGGCAACAGATTCTTTTTTTTCGAGATCTTCATTTTCCTTACGCCACACATACTGTTGTCCATTCGACCCGAAGACGTTAAATTTATTTTCATCAGCAAATATCATATCGTCCCACCAGTTTTCCTCTTTATGGACATGTTTCCTTGCGAACTGAAGCGCCTCCTTTTATTTATTTCGTTTATGTAAGGTTTTCTCCTACATACTCTCCCATTGAACTCCTCTTTCCCCAAAACTCTTCGAATTGTTTCGGCACCTATCTGCTTGCTAAACTCTTCACGAACACATGCTGCAAGTTTCGTTGCACTAGTCGAGGATTTTCTTTTATTTTCTTCAGGATGGCGCGTTCTTCACGTTCAGTTAATTTTTTTCGCTGCCGTTTTTTTTGGTATGGACTCGATTCCGCCTTCGTTTCTGTATCTTCTCACTATATCCCCAACTGTACTCTTACTCACACTAATATTTTGGCTATTTTTGCGTATTTTAGCCCCCTCTTCTTCATGATAGATCACAAAAGTTGTGTTGTTTCCTTTGCGACCCATTTGACGACCTGTAGACTAATCCAACCTCGCCTGGGTTGTGCACAACGTGTAGACAGAATGATTGCGCGTTCGCTACTGAACACTACAATGATGTCAACAGAAAACGTACATTAGATTGAAAGCAAATAAATCAAAACCGAATACTAAAGAGAGTGAACTTTGACGTTACTTACCGATTATTTATTATTACATCGTAAATATTAAACTTTCGATGTAAATTCTTTAACGTTATGTACAAGGTGTTTAAATGATCTTCTGCAACGAAATGCAGGTTCGCTTGAACACAGAACAAAACAACAATAGCAAAATACTGTAAAATAAACCACAAACCGAATATTTATGGGAGCCACTGTAGATAACTTGGGTTGAACCTAGCCAAGTGTTATCTTCAACAATTACGACAAGCAGTTATGAAGTTAAATTAAGTTGTATTCAGTCGTGGATGACAAAATATTTCAAAAGACTTCAAAATTTCACCTTGATGCCAGACTTTTCCGTCCATCTGCCCGCTATTAAGATACCATCTGCTAATGATGTATATCATATATCTCAGGCGATACGTACGCTCTTTACTGTTGACTTAATCTCACACGTTCAGAGCGTACATACAAGATACAATTTGCATAACACTTAGTCACTATCATGTAGATATGAGCTGGAATGTTGCACAATGTTCTTAGTTGATGTTGGATACATGCCGGGTGAAAGATCAATGGTCATTGTTCACTCCAAGTTCGTGATATCCGTGGAAACAACTGTCTCCCCACTTTAATACTGTTCCACATAGCGTTATTACACAGACTCCGTGACTTCAAAACGCCCTGTCATTAATTGCATCCTCCTACCGAGAGAATTTGTATCAGCGGCTTGACAGGAATTATCTACATCAACACTCTCCATGTGCTTATTTCAAGCGATATATGTACTTGCATTACGACATTAATATTTTAATTTATTTCAATTCCATGCAAACTTCTTATAATATTAATAATGGTACCTAGCATAGAATTTTTGTATATTTTAGGTAAAAATTCATTTTTCGAGGAGATAGCTTAATCACCCGACTACCTTCTCAAAAGTTTTATTAATGTTTTCAATGTTTGGTATGATATGTTGAGAATTATATTATATCGTATTAATATCGTAGTGTACGAGTAACAGACACAGCTAAAAGACTAATAGTAATAACGAAGATAATCAGCGCATGTTAAATGCACATAAACGGGGTACAAACTCATTATTTAAGGAGGGAGGTACACCATTGGCCTGCAAAAATTTAGTGAAATTCATTTTCTCTATATCTCAATTACTAATTACTATAAAAGCTAAATAAACAAAACTATAAAACACCATTCATAATATTAAAATAGCTTATAATAGACTACGTGTAAAAATAATATAAAATTTGCATTTTTTTTACAACCGTAAAGCATTTACACCGAAAAAACAAAGAATATAATTATGTCTCGTGATCCGAATATTGTACGAAATGGAAATATAAAAATTGGAGATTTATTCTTCGAAGAGATGGAAAAATTCAAATATTTTGGAGCAACAGTAACAAATAAAAATGACACTCGGGAGGAAATTAAACGCAGAATAACTATGGGAAATGCCTGTTATTCGGTTCAGAAGCTTTTGTCATCTATTCTGCTGTCAAAAATCTGAAAGTTAGAATTTATAAAACAGTTATATTACCGGTTGTTCTTTATGGTTGTGAAACTTGGACTCTCACTTTGAGAGAGGAACAGAGATTAAGGGTGTTTGAGAATAAGGTTCTTAGGAACATATTTGGGACTAAGAGGGATGAAGTTACAGAGAATGGAAAAAGTTACACAACGCAGAACTACACGCATTATATTCATCTGACATAATTAGGAACATTAAATCCACACGTTTGAGATGGGCAGGGCATGTAGCAAGTATGGGCGAATCCAGAAATGTATACAGAGTGTTAGTTGGGAGGCCGGAGGGAAAAAGACCTTTGGGGAGGCCGAGACGTAGATGGGAAGATAATATTAAAATGGATTTGAGGGAGGTAGGATATGATGGTAAAGACTGGATTAATCTTGGTCAGGATAGGGACCAATGGCGGGCTTATGTGAGGGCGGCAATGAACCTCCGGGTTCCTTAAAAGCCAGTAAATATAGTACTATAAAAGCTAAATGAACAAAACTATAAAACGCTATTCTGAATATTAAAATAGCTAATTAATTACCTGTAAAAATAATATCAAATTTGCATATTTTTTACAACCGCAAAGCATTTGCATAATAAAATATACAATTAATGAAATATCTGTATGATTATTTTACTGAATCTTTTAAAGACCTATATCAGTAACATAGTCTAAGATCTTTTACATATTTCTTCAATATTTTTTTTTCCTTAATCGTTACCTTCAATATTAAATTTTCTGACAAATTTTATTAAGAAAAGTATATTTCCTGAAGGAATAGGTGAAAGATACTAGACTATGTTGTTGATGTAGGTCTTTAGAATCAATCAAATATTTCTTTAATCGTAGCTTTATTATATCAATGCTTTACTGTTGTAAAAATATAGAAATTTGATATTATTTTTACAGATAGTATAATTATTAATCATTTTAATAATCTGAATAATGTTTTATAAAATGTAATGTATGTATATTAAGCATGAAAATTTTGTTCATTTAGCTTTTACAGTAGCTGAGCTATAAAAAAAAATGAATTTCACTCAATTTTTGCAGGCCAATGGTGTACCTCCCTACTGAAATATGTAATATTTAAGGGAAAATATGGAAATGAGAAACAAGTGTCAATATTGCTATGTATCGGCGGCCCGAGGTTTGACACCCGGCGTGGGCAACAGCATATATTGATCTTCCGTCCACGGAAATGGGTGTTCGACCGTTGCCTTGTGACTGTCCTGTGAAGTCTCTGCATGATCCTGTATCATGCCGATCTCATGACCAGGGAGGCTCGTATTTGTAGGATGTCTAATGTACCGTACTATCAGATGAATCTCCCTGCCTATACGCAGTGGTGCAAGTCGGACTGAAGGGGAGGTTAAGCAGAGTAAGAAAGGTGGAAAGAAATATTGCCACCTACCCGACTGGTTCAGTATAATGTCGTTTATATTCGCACGGAAAACAAATTAAACTATTTCACATACCGAGAATAAAATTTCATGAACATTACAACAGCAATTAAATGTTTCTTAAAATTACTCTAATGAGATACGGGAACTGATTTGTGATCTTTTATTCCACATAACCTGCTGAACCGACATCCATGTGCTGGTAAAATATTACGTTGCTACTAACAAAAAGCCTCTAAATGAATCCCTCCAGCAAATTAAATGACTTCCCGTCAATCGACAAGACAGCAATTTCACATGGAAATGCAGGGTTATTTAATGATCAAATTACTATATGAGCCATTAATTCGTTCTAAGAACTGACGGAAATTTGTACAATAAATCGATTACGTATTAAATCTTCTTACATGTGAAACATTGGGCCACAATTTATTTTATTTATATCAGAGCAACAAGCAAATCGAGGATGGGGGTACTGGACCATCTCCCAAGCACATCCCTGCTACCGCCATGCTAGACGTCGCTGTATACCTCCCTTTGCATGCGGTGATAAATTCCTTCAGATATATTCAGATTACAGCTGCCAGTAAATTTCTTATTGCTAAAAGAGCCAATTACTGAATTGTTGGTCGTTATCTTCAAACAGGAAGCGAAGAACTGAAATCCCCTCGAGCGCATGTGGCCACCTTAATGTAAAACTCGCCAGATAAACATGATGCAAAAAACGCAATTTATTGTCTAATGTTTAAAGTATAAGAAACACACGGAATTCAACGCGACAATTCTCGGTTAATGAGACCATATAATACCACCCATCAATTGACCTTAGCATACATGACTTCCTAGAACGTCGTCACCATCATCGTTGTAATTGATATTGCCATTGTTGTTGCCTTCCATTGTCGTCATTGTCATAGTGAAGAACGTCTTCGTCGAAGCCGTTACCTTCACTATCATCATCGGCATTTCATCGTCGTAATTTCATCTTTGTCTTCACTATCGCCGAAGTCCTTTCATTGCCATCACTATCTCTGTCGTCATTTTATCGTCGTCATTTCACCGTCATAATTACCACCATCGCCGTCTTCACTATTGCTGTCTTCGATTCATCGTCATCGTTTCATGATCTTCACTGCCTTCACTGTTGCTGCCCCCATATTATCGTCGTCTTCATTATCACAATCGCAAAATCATTATCTCCAACCATATTTTAATAGTCTTCAATTATATTACAGTAGTCTTCCATCATATCATAATAGTCTTCACTCATTTCACAGTAGTCTTCACTCGTCACAGTAGTCTTCATTCACGTCACAATAGTCTTCAATAACATCACAGAAATCTTCAATCACACCACAGTAGCCTTCAATCACATCACAGTAGTCTTCAACCAGATAACAGTACTCTTCAATCAGATAACAGTCTTCACTCACATCACAGAAGTCTTCAATCACATCACAGTAGTCTCAGAAGTCTTCAATCACATCACAGTGGTCTCAAAAGTCTTCAATCACATCACAGTAGTCTCAGAAATCTTCAATCACATCACAGTAGTCTCAGAAGTCTTCAATCACATCACCGTAGTCTCAGAAGTCTTCAATCACACCACAGTAGTCTCAAAAGTCTTCAATCACATCACAGTAGTCTCAGAAATCTTCAATCACATCACAATAGTCTCAGAAGTGTTCAATCACATCACAGTAGTCTCAGAAGTCTTCAATCACATCACAGTAGTCTCAGAAGTCTTCAATCACATCACAGTAGTCTCAGAAGTCTTCAATCACACCACAGTAGTCTCAAAAGTCTTCAATCACATCACAGTAGTCTCAGAAGTCTTCAATCACATCACAGTAGTCTCAGAAGTCTTCAATCACATCACAGTAGTCTCAGAAGTCTTCAATCACATCACAGTAGTCTCAAAAGTCTTCAATCACATCACAGTAGGTTCAGAAATCTTCAATCACATCACAGTAGTCTCAGAAGTCTTCAATCACATCACAGTAGTCTCAGAAGTCTTCAATCACATCACAGTAGTCTCAGAAATCTTCAATCTCATCACAGTAGTCTCAGAAGTCTTCAATCACATCACAGTAGCCTCAAAAGTCTTCAATCACATCACAGTAGTCTTCAGTCAGATCACAGTAGTCTTCAATGACATTACAGTAGCCTTCAATCAGATAACTGTAGCCTTCAATCAAATAACAGTAGTTTTCAATGAGATAACAGCAGTCTTCAATCACGCCACAGTAGTTTCATTCCCATAATTGTTTTCAATCATGTCATAATTTTCATCCATAACATAGTAGTCTTCATCCATATCAGAGGAGTCTTCGTCCATAGCATAGTATTTTTCATCCATACCTTAATAGTCTTCATTCATGTCACATTCGCCTTTAACCATATCGTCGTGTTCGCTGTAATCTCATATCATCAATGTATGGTCATCGTCATTATTACCTCTGATTCAGGTTCTGGCTAAAATGTACATCTATTATCAGGCAGTACATCTCACTTGACGACGTGTGTCAGGGGAAGAACAATATTGTTTGTATACATCTGAAGTTTGATTATGTAGCTAATAGGCGATGTATGTAATAGAAGGGGGGAAAGGAACTGGCCACCCTACCTCATTATCTTCTGGTCTAGTTGCCTCATAAGTGGAGCCATGTTGGTATCACTTGTGAGGTTCAGACCTGTCATCGGACAGTTGACTAAACAACAACGTCATAATTGTCTTTGTCACTGTTGTCATGACATCATTGTACTGATTGTCACCGTAATTACTACTGACATGAACGTCATCATTGTCGTCATTATCATGATCCTGGTGTCATCACCACCACATTTGGCACCACTATCACAATCACGATCATCATTACCGTCCGGGCCAGGTCGATGGCATTTAAGTGTGCATAAATGCGACAGGCTCATGTCAGTAGATTTACTGGCATGTAAAAGAACTCCTGCGGGACAAAATTCCGGCACACCTGGCGACGCTGATATAACCTCTGCAGTTGCGAGCGTCATTAAATAAAACATAACATTTAACATTCATTACCGTCAAAATACATAAAAGATTCGTTTCGATCATAAAGTAAAAATAAAATGCCTGAATATTTCTAATCATCTAACATTTTCGTATCGAAACCCAGATCAGCATTTCTGACTCAGGCTATGTACCTCTGTCTGTCTGTCTGTCTGTCTGTCTGTCTTAGTGTAGTTTCTTTAATCGTAAATACTCGAGGAATTTTCTTCAGATTCAAAATTACGAACATATACAAATGAAATAAAGGACTTTTACTTTAAAAAATCATGCCATTACTTGAAAAGTTAAAAATGTGTTTCAATGAAAATGATAATCTCTTACTTAGAGTATGTTTATGTGAAGAAAGTGCTTTGATGTGCATCTAGCCTATGTACTTTTCTCTAAGTCAAACTCATAATACATAAATATCCAGTAACTTATATGAAAATCACTTCCGCCGTTCCAATCTTTCTTTTGTTAACTTCTGTATATGATTACCAGGCAGCCCATTTTCGTTCCCACACAAGTTAGGCAAGTTATCGGTAAGTATATCCTGGAGTTTTCGGATCAAACTCTGACCCTAAATGCTTATGTCAGGACTCTAGGAATGGTAGGCCTATAACCTAATTTGGTAAATAATAATAATAATAATAATAATAATAATAATAATAATAATAATAATAATAAGAGCATGACAACTTACTGGAAGTGGGATTGCTACTAAATTAAAATGGTCTGTCCAGCTACTTTTTGACTACATAAATGTACTAATACTGCGACACTAGCGCTCTACAAAAAATTAGTGCTACATATGACAGAATATATAATAGATAGCTAATAATACTGAATTACTACCTATATACAATATAACAATATATTATAGAATATAATAGTAAACATGATACACTTAACTAAAGTGTATACCGTACAAATTAAATTTAATTAAATTAAGCTCTAGTGACATCAGAATGGGACAAATTTGTGTTCAGAGAGAGCCCACTTGCGCTGCCTGATGATTACTGCCCACTTACAGAATTCATAACAAAATTCTTACGTCTGAAATTGCATTAATGCTACCAAATCCTCAATTGTGCAAGGGTCAAGATTTGTGTGCGTTTCGCGAACTCTAAATATAGAAAACACCGAGTCTACTGGTCCTGAGGCCCCCGCGGCTCAAGGCCCTCCGTCCTCCGTCCTCCGTCCTCCCTGGAGATCCACATGCGGCTCACGTATCGTTCCCCGCTACTCGCCCAGCCGCACAAAAAGACAACGGACGTCTTTGTTTTGCTCTGTGACGCTTCTCCGCCGCGGACGGTCACACAACCGGCCGGCTCCCGTCTCATCCTACAGAGGCTGCGAGACTTTTTAACAATGAAGCTCCTGTGTCTAGAGCTTGTTTCAAGGTGCTGTGTTGTCACCTCTGTTAGTGCCACAAAGGAATCGTCCACGCCGCACAGTGTGTAATTTCAAGCAGCTAGCGGCCAAAAATCAATTTTCACATCCCTATCTTTAATGCTAAATCCTTATATAGACGTGTTTATTGCACTCCAAAGTATAATATCCAAGTGTAGACAGATGCTTACATTTGGTAGGCGACCCCTACAACAGAGCGAAAGTTGCATGGAACCGATAAGATCATTTACGCTGCAGAGGCAGGCGCGCAGTTTGTGTTTGGATGATGCAAAATGAGGAACTTAATGTAACATTAATGCACAGTGTGAATATGTTATAAGAAGGTATATACTTACAAATAAACTAATTCTTTTGCTAAAAATTATTATCTTATTGTCTAGAACATGCAAGGGCACAATTTTCGGTTACGTGAGGCACTCGATTGGAAATAGTTTGTTTACTAGGAGAGCAGACTGCAGCGTAGGATGGGAAATATAAACTAGAGTTGGGTCGATTCGTGAACGAATCGTTCATTCGAACGACTAATAATAAAGAATCGTAAGAATCGATTCGTGGTATCAACGAATCGTCGTTCAAAAGAATAGTAACGAATTGACATGGTATCGTAACCCACGATTCTATTTACTTGTTTGATGTAACCTGTCAGCGGACATTTCCGAACCGTGCCGAATACTCCCGAGCGAGAGTGAAATCAAAATACTGCATTTGTTAAGTATAGAAAATAATGAACACAAACCTGAAATGTGCATAGTTAAATAGAGATGTAATGCAAAAATGTACTTCGCAATAAGGTTCAATTGATAAATTATAATTTAGAAACATTATCTTGGGTAATTTTGTAGATTAATGGAGGTCATGCTGAATGGTTCCAGCCAATGAGAAAGAGACAATCCAATGTCTCGCCTCTTATGCCATCTATGCGAGAGATGTAGAACGTTTTTGTTCTACGCGTGGTTTGCAAAGGAAAGTGTCCTGTAAGTCGTTCGTTGACGAATCGTTGGAATCGTAGAGTAGGAAGAATCGTTAACTAGTTGACGATTCAAAAGAATCGTGAACGAATCGTTAGAATCGATTCGTAATGTATGATTGAATCGTTGGAATCGACTTCTGAAAAAGAATCGTGTTGCCCAACTCTAATATAAACTGCTGTGACCTGCGTCACCTTATCGTAATCGCTAAGGCGGTTAGTGGCGAATTATTAGGAAAGCGCCTGTTTATGTGATTCTCTCGAAAACTGGGCAAATTAATTCGGAAGCTTTAATCATAAACCTCTTTACTGGTTCTCCATCATTGAATTTATTTAAATCACAGGCGAGAAATTGCGTAACTAGCCAATAATATTCCATCACATTGTCTACGTTTTATTTTCTTGAATATTCTGGCGTTTATCAAGATCACTTAACAGATTTGCACGTTTTCGACCTAAAATAATTTCAGAATATCATATTTCGTTTTCTACGCACATTTGATATATTTTTTTATAAATTTCTTTTGGAAATAATACGTACAAACAGCATGTAATTCCTCGTACCTTTTGATGCAGCGTGTTTAAGGTATAATGTCCTATTTAGTATACTATGCAAATGTTAAGATCATAAATTTTCTTCGGAATAGTACGAAAAATAGCATTTAATTTTTCTTACCGTCTAATTCAGCATGTTCTTTATGATATAAGGAGTAATGTCGTTGTATATTACATTTATTAATGCCTAATAGGATTTTCGAGCATAACAATCATCGTATGTTCCCCCCTTCTGAACAGCAAAAAACTCTTCCTCCCATTTCTCATGAAATAATCGTTTTCTAACGCGTACATACTGCTTTGATAATGCCATTATGCCGCCACTGATATTGCTTATGAAACCGATATAGAACCTGCCCACGCCTAGGAGTTACGTGAGGGAGGAACGGGGACTGTGAAGATGGTGTCACTCAGAGCGATAAGCTCTGTGAAGGTCAGTGAGGCACTAATTCTCAAGTGAGGCACGATGCCTATGTATGGTCTAGAACAAGTGTCTGAATAAACATGTGCAGAGAGTCGAAGTTCTACCTTATTACATTATTTTGAGTTGAATTTTAAAAGGTGTAGTAGCCCTCTATCACCTCGATGAAATTTTGTAGGGATATTCATTATGCTTTTCTGAGCAAGACGTCGCGATTTTTTTCTGCAATCAGAGGCATACAGAATAACTATTAATTATTTTCAGACACCATGCGCTCCGTAACCCGGAGAGCTGTTTTCGAGGTGTCGAGCAAGAGCGAAAGAACAGTGAAATTTTCAAATATATAATTGAACATTTTGGTCTCAAAGATTACTATGAAGACAATTTACAGTTAATAAAGGAATGAATTAAATTTCTATGCTCGTAAATTCGATTATGGTGGGTAAAATACAGCATAAATGAGAAAAATGTCTTAAAATGGAATGCGCTATGTTTGAACCAAGAAGCAAAGTCTGAGAATGATAATGCTTTGCTATCTACTACAAAACAATTCCAATTTGAGTATGCCAGTACAAGCATTCGAGGATGTCCACGTAAACTTTTCGGAGAACTGAGCAAAATATCAAAGCGGAGAAAAAAAAATAGTCCACTTTTTAAATAGTGTCGCCAGAAGAAAAACTTTCTTCTGCCCATATAAGCTTCAGAACTTCTGAGAAAAGAAATGCTGCCAATATTGTAGAAGAGTTTTCACTTGCATCACTTCAACGTGCGACAAAATGGAGAGAAAAAACGTGAAAATTGGTTGTGCTGAAGCGATCAACAATGTCACCTAATAAGAATCCAAGGAAAAAGATGATGTCAATTTTGACAAAAATGAGATTTTCCGATATATTGTACATTTTAGCGGTACCTTTATTGTGGCAAAAGATGACATGCATATCTCAATTATTTTTCTCTCTAACCCGTTGTTATTAAACATGTTTTGTATGATTTTATATAATTATTCAAACTTTAAATACTCGCTCCTGAAATACTGCAAGAAATAACATCACATTTTGCCTTGGAACCACAGAATTTTTAAAATAGGTAGGTCCCTATATTCACCATCTTAGGCCATTATTATTTGTTCGTTAGGAAACAATAAAATAATGAACGCAAAAATTATTTCTAATTGGAAAGCCTATGTTCTTACATTTTTCACCACATCTTAAACTTGCATGAATAAAAGTCTTGACAGATTTTATTCGATTGTATGTTAACATTTTTCTGTTTCCCCCCCCCCCCCCCAATATATACTCCTTAAATTTCTTATAAAAATTACTTCATTTCATGTAGCCTACATAATTCCCGATTGAATTGTCAAATAAATCCTGAACAAGCAGAAAATTTCATCCGATAGTTTAGGAAAATCGTTTTATACATTCAGATAATTTGACGAAAACTGCTATTTTGGTATCTGGGGTGCTGAAAACATTTAATTTCGTGAAAATATTGAAACACATTTTTCGCAGCACCGCAACACTTTCTATTTATGCTTTACATAACATGGAAAAATAAAAAATACGAAGGACCAAACGAACACAATGTGTAGAACAGCGAAAGAATGTGAAGAATATGTAAGAATCTCAAAAACAGACACACCAATTGAATTAAAATACTTATGCTACCTTTCTTCTATGTAAGAAGCCCTTTTTGTGTATTGGATTTTTTTGGCTAACAACATTTATCTCTGCCAATATATAAAAAATAGAGCGTAGAACAAGATGAGATTGTTGTTGGAGGCAATCCTGATCTGTTAACTTGCTTATTCTTTGTTAATTACAAGGCGAGGTGATTGTTTTCAATTGTCTTGAAGTACGTAACACTTTGGATATTTATACATAATTCCAATTGTTTCCTTTTAACGCTTGGAACATTAGAATGTACTGCACTTATCGTTATAAAATAACACTCTAGACGGCATACTAAAGATGTTTACACTCGAAACCCTTTACGACAACTGATTGTAAATATTATTACTCTTTGGACAGGAGGTTAACTTCATGCTCCAATTATTTTACTTCGTCCCCGATAGCCTGTGTGGAGGATACTCTTTGGAGCATTCAGGAACTGCCGAATAGAAGAATCTTATACAAGCGGATCATCAAAAATATGCAACTCCATTTCTTAGTTACAAAATATAAATTAGAAAATATTTTGAGGTATGACCCCTGATCACATATATAACAGATTGCTCATTACCTACGTTAAAATCGGTAGCACTTTGAAGAGAACAACCGCCAGGATCGCCACCTGTCCGCCGTAAACGAACACGAGATGGCAGTACAGTCGCTAATGCAATTCAAATGGGAGTTATGACGTGACTCCTTATGTAACAACTAGACGGCAGCATAGTAAACTTGACAAAAGTTGTTACCGTCAAAGCTTATAAGGCTGAGCCATCTGTTTATATGTGATCTGGGGTATGACGTAGGAGATAGATAGATCGGTAGGTAGGAAGGTAGAGATAAATGAATGATGAAACGTCTACATTAATGGCCGTCAGCACTAGCTGAAATGGGTAACGGGTAAGCACTGTATCGTAATATGCCCCGTCGTGCAGCAGGAAGAGGGAGAGAGCATACCCGCCAGCAGCCACGGATGCATTGACGCAAGAAGACTTAAGGCTGGTTCACAATAAACTGGGAACAGAAACGACAACGAGAACGAGAACGGAAATGTTAAAATAAATGTATTTAAATGTTCCCGGTTTATTGTGAACCAGCCTTAACCTGTAAAGGGAGAAGATTGAAGTAGAAGCAGAAAAGTCATCGTCGTTGACCGAATTTCAACTCGCGAACCTCAATACAACGGTAAACACCAAAATTCAGTTTCAAATTACTGATAACGTCCGATGAGTAAGAAATATTAGTAGCGATGATATTTGTATTATAGTGCTGTACTTCGCAGACAATAGACCAGTTGAATCTGCTCGCACGGGAAGCAAGGATCCCGCGAACAAACCCGAGGTTATACGCATGCAATGTGAATAAATGCTATCTGCTACATGATCTCTCTGAGTGTACACTACACCACACTGTTGTCATTCGGCGCTCCTACACAAGGGGCAACTGACAGGCCGCCGCACATAATGAGCGAACATTGTTCGAGTGCTCCTGCTCGTGGTGGTTGTGAACGCATGCGGTGAAGAGATTTATGAGTCACTTCAGTAGCCGACTGCAGGGCTTTCTGCCGAATACGGCGTGACAATATACCAGATGATAATAATAATAATAATAATAATAATAATAATAATAATAATAATAATAATAATAATAATAATAGTAATAATAAACCTGGGAAAACTTTATTTAATCTCTAGTAGACAAATTTACATAACAAAAAATTACCCTATTATTATTATTATTATTATTATTATTATTATTATTATTATTATTAGTGTTATAGTACAGGAGGAATAAATATTGGTACAAAACAGTTAATTTTTAATGACAATCATGACTATGATAACGAGCCCAATTTTCGATTACAATTACGAATACTATGATTACCATTAGGATGAAAAGCATAATTACGATTATTACGAAAACGATTATAATATTACGGTGATTATGGCTGTAATAAAGATAGTTCCCAAGACAATGGATTAAGATTTCATAGAAGAGCGACGATGACTTGTACGATTATAGAAGAGCGACGATGACTTGTACGATTATAGAAGAGCGACGATGACTTGTACGATTATAGAAGAGCGACGATCACTTGTAAGATTTAAAGGAGGGCGACTATGACTTGTACAATTTGCAAACGGGCGACGATGACTTGTACGATTTAAAGGAAGGCGACAATGAGTTGTACGATATACAGGGGGGAGTGACGATGGCCTGTACAATTTATAAGAGGCGACGATGACTTGTACAATTTACAAGGGGGCGACGATGACTTGTACGATTTATAAAAGAGCGACGATGACTTGTACGATTTATAAAAGAGCGACGATGACTTGTACGATTTACAGTAAGGCGACAATGACTTGTACGATTTACAAGAGGGGCGACGATGACCTGTACAATTTGTAAGAGACTACGATGACTTGTGCAATTTACAAGAGGACGACGATGACTTGTACGATTTATAAGAGGGCGACGACGACTTGTACAATTTACAAGGGGGCGACGACTTGTACGATTTACAGGAAGGCGACAATGATTTGTACGATTTACAAGGAGGCGATGATGACTTATACGATTTACAAGTAGGCGATGATGACTTGTACGATTTACAAGGAGGCGATGATGACTTGTACGATTATAGAAGAGCGACGATGAATTGTACGATTTAAAGGAGGGCGATGACTTACAAAGGGGCGACGATGGCTTGTACGATTTACAGGAAGGCGACAATGACTTGTACGATTTACAAGGGGTCGACGATGACTTGTATGATTTATGAGAGGACGACGATGACTTGTACGATTTATAAGAGGTTGACAATGACTTGTACAATTTACAAGGGGGCGACGGCGACTTGTACGATTTACAAGAGGGTGATGATGACTTCTACGGTTAGAAGAAGACGGCGATGACTTTTACAATTTACAAGAGAGCGACGATGACTTGTTCGATTTACAAGAGAGCTACGATGACTCGTACGATTTACAAGAGGGCAACGATGACTTGATGATTTACAAGAGCGCGACGAAGACTTATATGACGTACAAGAGAGCGAAGATTACTTGTACGATATGCAAGAGGACCACGTTGACTTGTTCGAGATAGAAGAGGGCAACAATGACTTGTACAGTTTAGAAGAGATCGACGATGACTTCTAGAAGTTTAAAGATGATGCTATTGAAGGTTACGATTATGTATCTGAATCGCGTTCCAGAAATTGAAGATGGACTGTAACATGAAAGAAGTAGGAAAAAGAAATTATCTTGATTATTTTAAGCTGTCTCTTGAGTGGGAAAATATGAATTTTTCGGTATAATACGCAAATCTTAGGAAGTCGCAAGCAAAATGATTTCATGTAACTTAATGATTATTACTTAAAATTTTATTCGAACGAATTGGCAGCTTATATATTTAAATAGGAAAAGAAGTACGGGGGAAACACTGAAACTGTGGTTTGTGTCAAAAAAATGTTGCTCTCTACTTTTCGTAGGCTTACTAACATGTGTGACATACGTAGCAGACTGCAGTTCGATTCCTGCGCAAGAACAATGCTGTGCAAATGGCTAAGGAAATCGCTAAATATGAGTACTTCGTATCAGTATCAGTGTATAACTATCAATATAAAGAATGCACAAAAAAGCTCTATTCTTGAAGGAAGATAATGGTCGAAAAATGTTTGTTATTTCTAGAAAGGCAATTTTCTCAGCTAGAATATTTTTCCTCGAGGCTAAGACGACCTAATCAAGCTACAATCTTCTCACTTCCGCCTTGTTAGTTCAAAATACGACATTTGTTCACACGTTAGAACGATGTCTTCCTGCTCGCATTTTAGCTTTTTTCGTCGTCGGTGTCTTCAATAAAATGACGAGTTTCACCACAATAATTTTCTTTTAATCGCTGACAAATAAGAAATCGCTCATTCTTGGAACCTATGTAGCTGCACTATACAAACCGATGGTTTTTCTCACCAAGAAGATTAGGTTTACAAAGCGAGTGGGAGACAGATTTCTACAAATACTTTAGTTTTCTGGCCACTTATTGACATATCTTCATCTCATCGACTCTCAACATATTCAGCTGTTTAAAAGAGCATTAAGAACTTACTTCGTACAGTATCTAATAAAATATTTTTAAAATTTACGAAAGTAGAGTTATGTAAAGTACATTTCGAAGTATAGTTGGGACTTTTTGCAGTGCTAGGGAAGTATTTGTATGTAAAAAACTCACAACGCTTGAAAGATTGAATATAATGTGGTAAAATAATAATTACTGATAGGTCTATATTAAGAGTTCTTCCTTTAAATTCAGAATCTTTAAAATCTTATATCATTGCTTCATCAATATGTAAGAAATGTATTCCAAAGGGATAGTACATCCTTGAAAATAAGTTCGCTATATCTTGCTCTATCATGGTATTGTTAAAAAAAATTCTAGAATACTGATAAAAAGTTTGGCAAAAAAAAAACACAAGTAAATAAAGCTTATGGTAATTTAAATGGATTTTTGGAGACGGGCAAAGAGAACATCAACAATGCAGAGAGTTAGAAATGAAACAATTGGGAGGAAATGGGAGTAAACCAAACAATAATGGAAGAAATAATGACAAAATAGCTAATTTTATATGAATCTAAGGCTAGAATTTTGATGAAATTGCATCTTTTTTCTAGTAAACCAGAAGCATTGCTGCTTTAATATTTATATATGTTATGTGATAAACTGAGTGTTTTAAGACCTATTTGTTAGGACTTTTTTTTGCATTTTTTGCCTCTTACAACTCATAAGAGCATCTTTTGTTTTATTCGAACATTTTTTAGGCATTTTCATTTAATTTCGACCATAAATCCCCATTATTAATATAAAATAATGTTTATTGCCTTTGATATTTTGTCTACATATTTTGTCCATTAATACCCATTAATTTTTTACTTGGTTATTTAACGACGCTGTATCAAGTACGAGGTCATTAAGCGTCGGTCGATGGAATTGATGATAGTGATATGATATTTGGCGAGATGAAGCCGAGGATTCGCCATAGATTACCTGATATCTGTCTTACAGTTGGGAAAAACTTCGAAAAAAACCCAACCAGATAATCAGCCTAAGCGGGAATCGAACCCGCGACCAGCGCAACTTGGGATTGGCAGGCAAGCACCTTAACCGACCAAGCTATGCCGGTGGCTAATACCCATTATTTTGTATAATATTTTAATCGTTTTTCTACACAAATATTGCCCTTTTAATGTAGTACACTCCAACCACCCCTTCAATATAGACTCCTTTATACCTGCTAATCCCAGATAAGAGTGGCGTTGTAGTGGGCTACATGGAAACTAAGAGTGGCGTTGTAGTGGACTACATGGAAACTACATCAGGTAAAATAATTAATTAAAATGTACCACTTACAATTAGAAAAAAATATGTAAACTCAAATAAATTTAAATATTGGTACTAGAATTTAATTTAATTACTAGTCTAAATATTAAGTACCGGTAGTACAAAACCTCTTTTCCTACTAAGCCAATTATGTACGTATTATTTTAATGTACTGAAGTACATATGATATTTCCATGCAGATATTCTGCGTCATCATACGATGAAAGAGTAATGGAACGGAGAAAAATTCTCTCCGGCACCGGGATTTGAACCCGGGTTTTCAGCTCTACGTGCTGATGCTTTATCTACTAAGCCACACCGGATACCCATCCCGGTGTCGGACAGAATAGTCTATGACGTAGTGCAGAGGGCGGCCACTAGAGGGAACCCAAGAGTTGGAACTTAAACTGAGACGATTCTGTCCTACACTGGGATGGGTATCCGGTGTGGCTTAGTGAATAAAGCATCAGCACGTAGAGCTGAAAACCCGGGTTCAAGTCCCGGTGCCGGAGAGAATTTTTCTCCGTTCCATTACTCTTTCATCAATTATGTACGAACAATTTTAGGGCATTTTTAAGGGCATTTTTTTAAAGACTTTTAGGTCATAAATGCATTGTTTTAGGACATTTTTTCATGATTTATAGATCATCAAAATCCTAGCCCTCATATTAAAAGAATTCCCAGTGTAAGATTTCCAAAGAAACTGTTTGATGGGAAACCTCCAGGAGAGAAGAAACGCTCAAGGCCACGAATAAGGTGATAGAATGGTATAAGAGAAGAAATGGAGGAGGGATCTACCTTGTGGTTTATGGGAGAATCGAGATACTTGGAGATTGGGAATTCGGAACACGTAGTCACCTATCACAGAACCGAAGCTAGCATATTTAATTAAATAGGTGAAGATTGATTTTACCTAAAGTTTTCTCTTTTGTGACCACAACAACATTTATTTTGTTTTTATTTTCTCCAGCTCTGCAAAGAGAATTATATTTTATTCGATGATGCCGACTGTACCTTAAAATATACGACATCTGGCAACTTGAGTGATGACCAGAGTCTAAACCAGTGGCTAGCACGCGACATCACGTTCACAACTACTTTCCCAATCAGTTTTTTTTTTTTTTTTACATATATGTTATTCTGCATAATAAAATACATTAATACCAACACTTGTCCCTCTGGAATCTATGCAAAATATATGCATTTAAACATTTTATTTCAGTTTGAACGTTTTATTACCTCCACATGCCAACACGGCAATCTCCACTATCTGTAAACATATTCAAACTAATTAGAAATATCTGCAAAAGCTAAACTAGATTTCGAATGCAACGTATTGCACTGGAAAAGAAGTTCACAGGACATGCAACGACTGCAACAGGAGACAGCTGCAACCAGGCTCGACCACGATGACTGCTGTGTACAGAATACTTTTGTCTATTCGATAACAAAGACAACAGAGGCGGCTCTGTGACTTGTTTCTACAGTGAAACTCTTCAAAGGTATAACTTTGAATGTCATTAGATATGATGTTCGCAGGGTTAAATCTGGTTGAGGTGATAAATTCATTAGATTGGTTTCCTTTACAAGGGAAGTAAAGCCAGGGGCGGACTCATTTCGTACATTTACGTCACATAAAGGATATCGAAAATTCATAATTATTATCCAATCTTTAAAATATTAAACTATGTGGCCCACTTTGGTCTCCAGATTAGTGAGAAAGAGTTGATACTTTTTCTCTTCTATTTAGGTTCATATTGTGAACTTTCGGGAAGGAGTATTTCTTATTCATTAGTGAAAAGTATCCAATGCAGTCTTTTATTCCAAAATTATTTTGTGGTACGTGCTATTTTTTTTAAGAATTTCTGCGTGAAACCACTTTTCTTTAAGAATTTCTGTAATAACCTCTCGTTTTGCAAGAATTTCTGCTTACATCCCGAAATATATTGCAAGAATTTCTGCGAATAACATGTTTTTTTTTTTTTTTTTTTTTTTTTTTTTTTTTTTTTTTTTTTTTTTTTTACAATTGCCACGTACAAAATACTGTCTGCAGAAAGATTTCTTCGTATAGTATAGCCCTTATTTTAGAAAAACAATTTCTGCTTAAAAATCGTTATTAATGCTAATTGACTAGGCTTTGGACGATGAAGAACGTCACTTCGAAACTAGTCAGCCAGGTAATTTCCCTTTATTAACACAGTAAAGAGTTATAAAGTCAATCAGTGACCGCTACTAAAGCTATAATTATTTTTAATTTCTTCGCACAAAATGCTGTTTCTTTAATTTCTTCTTAAAATTCGCAGTTTTTATTTAATTTTACAAAATGTTATTATTTTTAATTTCTTCTTATAAATTGCTGTTTTTTTTTCATATTTCTTCTTACAAACTCCCGTTTTTTGTATTAATTTCTTTGTACAAACCAAGGAGTTTATCCTTTTAAACTCCTAGGTACAAACCACTGTTATGTTAGTGTTTTCGTACAATCTGCTGTTCCTTTTCTAATTTCTCTGCTCAATCCGCTGTTCTTTTATTTCTTCGTAGAAATAGCTGTTTTTTTAATTTGCTTGTACAAACAGCTGTTACTTAGGCTATAATTTCTTCGCACAAACCTCTTTCCATTTTTCATTTCTTCGTAAAACCCGCTGTTCTTTTAAATTTATTCACACAACCAAGTTAATTCAAAAAAATGTTTTCTACAAAATACATTTATATGTCTTCCTACAAAATTCCGTTCTTAATTTCCTCGTACAAACTGCTTCCTTTTAAATGTAATCTTGCCAACCACTGTATTTTTATTTCCTCCAAAACTTTTTCTTTTAAATGTATTTGCACAAACCGTTGTATTTTTTTTTTCGTACAAATCGCTGTTGTTTTAAATTTCTTCGTACTGTTATAAACCGCTGTTATTTTTTAATTTCTTCTTACAAACCGCTGTTTTTTTAATTTGTTCGTACAACCCGCTGATAGATATCTTTAATTTATTTATACAAACCGCTTTCTTCTTGTTAATTTTTCCGTACAACCCGCAGGTTCTTTTAAAGAAATTTCTCCTTACAACCTGTTATTTTATTTCTGAAAAAAATATATAGGCCTATATAAAATTTGCGCTGCACTTTAACCAGCGAGGAAATCGAATGCTTTATAGGAGAGCCGCCTCTGAAAGACAAAAGTTACACTGTGAAAATTGCAAGTAAAGATACACAAAAAGAGACAGGGCAGCAAACAAAATAAACCAAATAAAGAACTGAAAGGGTAAAATAAAAGTCATGTAGTTATAAAAGAAAGCCGTCCCTGTGCAATAATTATAATTGCAATGATCAAGTTTGCTTCTTCGTGAGTTAAGACCAAGAGAAGTTGACTTACAACCACGTCGCCATAATCGTCATTCTATATGGATGCTGGGTACAGAGGACAGGTAACTGGGGAATGTTAAGTATGGTGGAAAGGGAGACAGAGAGGAGGAGAATGGACGAGGGGAAGCAAACACAAATGGAGACAGATGGAAGCACAGAACAAACAACTCTGATCATACAGAAGCCAATATATGAGAAATTCTACTGCAGGAAACAGAAGAAGTAGCCGAAACAATATTTGATTTGCGCTCATGAAAGATCTTTCTTCTAACTCGGAAAACCTTACAAGATAGTCTGTCAATATTTTTTCTACCAACAATAACTTAAAAAATAGTAAATAATTATGTGCATATGGAGAACCAGAACTAACTACTAGCATCAAGATTGAGGCGTGTTCTTTAAGTCGTCCTTGCTGTTAAATATTAAGTTTGCGAGGTCGTAATAAGGCTAATGGATTTTTTAGAGGTATGAAAATTCAACAGTGGAAGATGACTAAAATAGGTAGAGGAAACAATATGCAGAACTACAATTTCAATACGCTAAAACATCATGATAAATATTCTTAGCAGAATTCCTTCGGAAGAAGCGTGAAGTTGGGAGGACCTTGTCTTAGACTGACTGACATCAGTGACGCTTCAACCTCTGGAGGTTTCTGGCCTTATTCACAAGTTTTCTTCAGTCTGTTCTGACGTGTGTTTTATCATCTATTCCTCCCATACGACCAAGGCACAAACAAACTTGATCTCACCATCTCAATTTAGGTCTACCCAATAGTCTACGTCCAATAGGTTTTTCCTGCCATACCGATTTTAATAGAGAAGCACCTTCGTTCCTCAATACAAGTTCCAATTAATTGATTATTATTTTACTTTTGATATTTGAAGTTATACCTGGTTCTGAAAATAAAATTATAATATCTCCATTTTTCTTTGCTCTCCAAATGTCAACCTCGTTAACTGACCAAAAACTTATGCACTACTATATTTTCAAAGCTGTTGGTTTGCTGCCGGTTGTTTTAGAGTCCATGTTTCTGCACTGTACTTAAACACTGGCCGAATTATTTTTTATAACAGGACACTTTAATTGTCACAGCAAGAAATTTGGAAGCCGCTGTACAGAATATTAAAATAATGACTCTCACACTCAGAAGGCTGCATACAAAATTGTCTGACAATTTCTTTTCCAAATCAAAGTTCAAATCTGTCAATCGTTATATGAGCCTTTCAGAGCAAAAGTGATGTAAGTAAAAATTGGATAATGAGGTTTAAAGTAAAAATTCTGTAAAATACAGCGCAAAGTAACAATTAATATGTCCTTCGTGCTATCCACTGACTACTAATAGTTTAAATAAATTGAATATTAATTGCTATTTTGCGCTGTATTTTACAGAATGTTTACTTTAACCCTCATTACCCATTTTTGACTTACACCACTTCTGCTCCGAACGGCTCATATTTTTCACTTTACTATGGGATGTAATGAATTCAAAATTACAACTACTTCCATTCAGAAATGGACATTTTTACACAACCAGACTAACAGATTTTAAAGACATAATTGGTCCCATGAGTATGATATTACAAAATGAATATATCTTATTTGTTTATTTCCGTCAAATTACTTATCTTCTGTTATGAACCATCAAGCCATTAAAGTATGACATAAAAATGGAATATATTGCAGAACTTACAAGAGACGAAAGTTTTCGCAAAGAAATGGCATCATCAGGTCTCGTAATAGCGGGTAACACACAAAGAACACTTTACAAATCTGGTTAATTTAACATTCTACCCTTAAATGAAGGGTTCAGAGCCATAGTGGGCCAAGCGCCATTTAATAAAAACGGAGAAAGCAAGGGTTAAAGTTAAGTGAATACCATAGTTTAATGCAGATTGACATATAATTTAGTTTTAATGTGCACATTTTATATTACTTGCTATATGTTTCACTGAATTGTGGTAAGCACTTAATTTTAACCCTTGTTTTCTCAGTTTTTAATCTATGGCGCTTGGCACACTATGGCTCTGACCCCGTCAAATATACATTTAGACGAAGATTTAAAAAATAATAAATTGTTAATAAAACGTAACATATATGGTTATTAAAAAATGTAGGTTACATAAAACATGTATGGTTATTAAAAATGTAGGTTACATAAAACAGCAGCAGAATTTGGAGGTAATTACAGAGTCTATATTATAAAATGTAATACATGGTTACGTATAGAAACCAGTAAAAGGATGTTGAGGTAGTAACAGAGTATATATAATTAGTTAGAAGAAGAGTTTACAATGTGTGGTGTGAGAAGATATCAGATGATAGACGACATTAGACTTCTTCTTGGTTTCCTTACGCTATAATGTTGAACTGTTTGTTTAATGTCCCTTTACATCGAAATAGATTGTTCGGCGACAAGAATATGAAGAAAACGTGACCCAAATCTTATCGTTCATCGAAAATCTCAAATATTTACCAGAGATTGAACGTGGACCCTTTTGATGAGCTATCACTAGATAAGAGAGGTAGACTTTAGTCTGAAATTTGGGCAGAAGAGTTCTTATGGAAGAGGTAATGGCGTAACTGAAGGTAAACTAGTATTACAGTAGTTGTGGAGGTATTGAGAAATATCATTAAAGTCTTTTCGCTCGAGCCACAGTCAGGAAACGTTGCCCTCTGAAAATTACACCCTGAAGTTACGTGGTGTATTTGGTGTAGTGGATTCTAATCATGCCGTCTCGTTTCTTAATCTTTCTGACAAAGAAAGCTGCGTATATTTTGTAAATGTTTACTCACATTAATAATTTTCTAATGTTAACATAGTAAAGAAGTTATAAAGTTAATCAGTGATCACATTAATAACAAAAAAATTACTGTACTCATTACTGTGCGTAACTTCGCAAGATATGTGCTTGACATCATTATGCAACTGAAGCATAACGTCGCGAGGGGAGGAGCTAAGGAGAAAGTCACTGAACGTACAAACGAAGGGGGAAAGATCGAACAAACACAATGGGAGTTTCGTTTCTACAGAGAGTTGGCAAATATGAACCGAATTCACCGGATTCGGTTATTTTAGTCCACATCCTTCACTTTTACGTATTGTTGGATGCCTAAGGAGTAGGGCGAAGTTTGAAGTATCTTGATATCCTCTCTCATGTTCGAACATTTCACGACTCTAGTAGTTAATCTCACCTTAAATAACAACTTAAAAATCACATTATGCAGTTATTTGTGACACAAGTCCACTATAGTGCAGTTCGCTTGCGTCATTAGCTTAGTTTCATTCTCATCTATACCACCTACAAATGTTTATTTACTTCTCGTGTTGCGAAGTCCATAGATAACTGACGTGCTGTTTGCTTATTCAGTTTGCAAAATTGAATTTAATTCCTTAATCATGCCTACAGCTTCTCACAATTATTCTCTGCCACCAACGCTTGATTGGCAAGTAGCCAGTGTAGACAAGGTCTTCAGAGCAATGACATGGCACAGAAAAAAAAAAAAGGAATGTTAAACTGAATATTTTCCTCGACCATCATTTTTACAAGCTACACCACGAACGATCAATGTCACTCAGGATAAGGACGCTGAAGTTCGAAGACACGATATAAAGTGCTTGGCTCTAGTAATAATACCTATGGATGTGCTCTCTTATTGTCGACCATTCTTAGAACTGATATTAAGAACGCAACACTCGAAACTTTTATCAGTGGTCCCTGGCGCCCTTTGCAGAGTCATGCTTTCTCACCAATGGCCAACTTATCACTAATGAGAGGATTTCGTTGGACATTTATCACTTACTAAATATGAAGGGTTCAGAGCCATAGTGGGCCAAGCGCCATATATTAAAAACGGAGAAATCAAGGGTCAAAGTTAAGTTACTACCATAATTCAATATAACATATAGCAAGTACTATAGCCTAGTATAAAATATGCACATTAAAACTAAATGATGTGTCAATCTTCATTAAACTATGGTATTCACTTAACTTTAACCCTTGTTTTCTCCGTTTTTAGTAAATGGCACTTGGCCCACTATGGCTCTGAACCCTTCATATGCTGTGAAGAATGGATCTAATGTCGATGTTAAGGGTGTAAGAATCAGGAAGAGTAAGAGAAATGGGTCTAGTGAAAAGTGGAAGAAGGCAGAAGCAGAAGAAGAAAAATGTAATTTGTAGTAGAAAAATTCTGCGTCGTATCATAGGTACATCGGCACGTAAAATACGTCAAACAGTTTCGAAAATGAAACTACAGTTGTATTAGTTTGAATATATTATTTTTTTATTTAGTTTACAAATGGAAAGTATGGATCTATGATAAGACAAATATTTAATTAAGAGCATGCAATGTATTTTCACATGAAGCGATATTTCAGAGAGATTCAAATCTAAGTTACCGGCATTCTTACCGAGCCGAGAGCTTGCTTTTGACGGGCAGCGCGTTGGGTTTTCCCGGTATAAGGCCGGCGCAGGACACAATGCGTGAGTTTTCCTTGTGAATAAAATGCAGGATTTCGAAGTTATGTATGAAGTAGCAGTGAATAGTTTGCACTAAGCCGGGGACTCAATTCTGCTTGCACTTTACATTGTCAATTAGTAATAGTACAGTATAATTATGTTTACCCAAGTTTCGGTCGCGTTTTTCAAAGGATACACGACCATTTGCAATAGTATGTTACTTACTTACTTACAAATGACTTTTAAGGAACCCGCAGGTTCATTGTCGCCCCACATAAGCCCGACATCGGTCCCTATCCTGCGCAACATTAATCCAGTCTCTATCATCATATCCCACCTCCCTCAAATCCATTTTAATATTATCCTCCCATCTACGTCTCGGCATTCCCAAAGGTATTTTTCCTTCCGGTCTCCCAACTAACATTCTATATGCATTTCTGGATTCGCTCATACGTGCTACATGCCCTGCCCATCTCAAACGTCCGGATTTAATGTTCCTAATTATGTCAGGTGAAGAATACAATGCGTGCAGTTCTGCGTTGTGTAGCTTTCTCCATTTTTACAATAGTATGTTGAATTATTAAATAAGTGGTGAGAAACAGGTTTCTTTCTCCATAGGAAAAAACGCCGTCTTTAGTGGATGAGTTGTTTTACTGTGTTTAAAATTACGTCTCTTTCAATGACGATCAACCAACTCAGTAAAAGACTGGCAAAGTTAGTAAGCAGTTCATGCCGATGAAATATTGGTGAGTCCATTCCTTCACCACACTCCTTTATCCTTCAGATTTTAGTCGACCTGGTTGGCAAGTTGGTATAGCGCTGGCCTTCTATACCCAAGGTTGCGGGCTCAATCCCGGGCCAGGTCGATGGCATTTAAGTGTGCTTAAATGCGACAGGCTCATGTCAGTAGATTTACTGGCATGTAAAAGAACTCCTGCGGGACAAAATTCCGGCACATCCGGCGACGCTGATATAACCTCTGCAGTTGCGAGCGTCGTTAAATAAAACATAACATTTTTAACATCCTTCATATTTGGGGTGCAGCATGCAAAAAGGGAATAATTTTATAATTTGAAAGCAAAGTATGTAAATTGAGAGCAACAGTAATTTGATGCAGAATCTCGTGTTTGACATCAACACATAATTAAAAGTTGTAGCTACTCTCATATTAATGTTGCAGATTGAAATCACTGTTACTTCAAACATAACTTCAAAATCCTGCATTTTATTCCTTCACAAAACGATACAGATAACCAAAACGCTTCCATCTTGTTCACCCCAAACACTCTAAACCCAATTATTTTATATACAACCAAGGTGACCAGACGTCCTCTTTTGTCCAGACATGTTCTCATTATTAGACCTTTGTTCGGGGTCCGAGCGGATTTTTTAAAACTCAAGAAATGTCCTCCTTTTCGTAACTTGTATGCCTGATATTTTGAAATTATCTGATTTGACGTCTTTTTCAAGTAATTTGCCTGTAGGTGGCAGCAGCATCGACGGAATATACTCTTTGCCAACGATTATACTTCTCTTTGCTTCTCCTTGTATTAGAAAGTAATATTAAATTCACATTTTGTGCTGCCTCTTTATGTATTTTGATAATAATAATTGTTTTTTTTAGTAGGTTATTTTACGACGCTATATCAACAGCTTTGGTTATTTAGCGTCTGAATGATATGAAGGTGATAATGCCGGTGAAATGAGTCCGGGGTCCAACACCGAAAGTTACCCAGCATTTGCTCATATTGGGTTGAGGGAAAACCCCGGAAAAAACCTCAACCAGGTAACTTGCCCCGACCGGGAATCGAACCCGGGCCACCTGGTTTCGCAGCTAGACGTGCTAACCGTTACTCCACAGGCGTGGACAATAATAATTGTAGTTCCTTTGATTTTCATATGTAGTTGACTGTAAAATCATTTTATATTATTAAGTTTATCATAAGCATGCTCTAATAAAATATATATTGACATAATTTTAAGTATAATATAGGCCTAAGCGTAAATATAAATAGATATTTTCTGCCCTCTTTAATAATTATAGTTCCATTCATTTTCATATGTAGCTAACTGTAAAAGCATTATTATTAAGTTTTATCATAAGTATGTTGTAATAATTTTAAGTATAATATAGGCCTAAGTGTAAATATAAATAGATATTTTCTGTCCTCTTTAATAATTATAGTTCTCTTGACCTTCATATTATGTAGCTAACTGTAAAATCATTATTATTAAGTTTTATCATAAATATTTTGTAATACAATAGCTACTAAGATACTGTATTTTTAAGTGTGATTATGAGCCTAAATGTGTACTGTAAATATTTGAAATAAAATAAATATTGACGTAATTTAAAGCATAATGTAAGCCTAAGCCTAAATTTAAGTACATATTTTCTGTCCTTTTTTTTCGATCAATGTCCTCCTTTTTGAAACTCTGTATCCTCGTTTTTATCGATGTGAATCTGGTGACTCTATATACAACCCAATGGATCTGGTCACCCTATATACAACCCAATGACGTTACAATGAAATATCTTCTTTCTAAGTGTAGAAGCTGTTTGCAAGGGTCATGAAGCCACATGGTAGCAAAATGTAATAGCCCATTTTATTGCAATTTATGACATAAGGAATACACATTAAGTTCCTCGGTTCATATAAAAAAAATGCATTCCAATTTAAGCTAAATTACCTAATGCACTCATGTTATGAGCAAATCTTAAAAGCGTTTGGAGTAATAACAGGGTAGAACTAACCAATACTGCGGGTTATAAGGTTTAGCCATTCAGAAATTAAAACGCTGCATGTTGGTATTTCAACTACTAAATGACAGTACTTCGTTTCTTTATCGACTGAAAATCGGTAGTATAAAAGTGCTACGTGCTAAGTATCAACATGGCTTCTGTATCCCATCTTCCAATAGACACAACCAGACATAAATAGAAATCGACGTAGAATTATTGCTGACGCTCAAGTGTAATGCGGAGATACAGAAGTATTCATTCACTGTAAATTTATCAGTAATTTAAAAATAAAACGATATGCAGCATAGGTAATCTATTATCTGATAACACTTTTCCAGACACTTGAAATATTTATGCTTGCAAAGTCTATCGCTTAGCCCTCCATTGACTGGGACGATTCGACGAACAATATGAAGCTCGTGAAATACGAATCAGTTTGACAGAATAATAATTCTACGGATACTTAACTTACTAAAACATAGCAATAACCAATAGTGTTATGAATATGTTACAAAATATGGTCATTCATTTTATTTTAAATATTTTACTTAAATTTGTGTTAAATGAAATTTTTCCCGAGAATTTTTTTCGCCCATTTCGCAAAAGGTTTATTTTCCGGACAGTGCAGTTTTATACAGGGTGTTAAAAAAAGTATTCAATATTTTGTGAGGTGATAGTATGCATTAAAACAAGGAAAAAATGTTTAATGAACATGGGTCCTACAACAAATACTTTCTGAGATCTGAACACTTGTTCATAGGAGGTGCTCAATGTGACGTCCATTCATGACAAGCATTTTTCTGTCGTACAATATAGCACACTACCAGATAATCCTACCGTAGTTGATACCCCTGGCATGGAATAATGATACGTCCCAAGGAATACTGAAAACAAAAGTTTAGTTGCGGATATGAGCGGGGTTCAGCAGAGTTGGCGTTGTGAATTTTCGTAATCACCATATTTGGGCTGATGAAAATTCCCATGCAGTTGAAGAAATAAGGCATCAGCACCGATTCTCAATCAATGTATGGGGAGGCGTTCTTGGCGATAGATTAAGCGCCATACGTGCTGACACAGAGATTAACTGGGGCTCGTTATCAGGACTTTCTTATTAACGTAATGCCTAACTTTCTGGAGTATGTGCCATGTTAGCAAAGACTACAGATGTGGTTCATGTATGATGGCACACCAGCACATTTTTTCCGCAATGAGCGTGAACACCTGACGATGACACTTCAGGACCGCTGGATCAATTGGGGAGGTCCCACGCCTTGGCCTGCTCGTTCCCCAAACCTAAATCCCTCTAGACTTTTAGTTATCAAGAACAACCAGGTCAATTTCAAAGAGTGCGTGATTCCTTACGTCGAAGGGCAGAGGAACTGGACGTCACATTGAGCACCTCCTACGAACAAGTGTTCAGATCTCAGAAAGTATGTGTTGTAGGACCCATGTTTATTCGACATTTTTTTCTTGTTTTGATGCATACTAGCACCTCCTAAAATATTGGATAATCTTTTTTAGGCCTGTATACAGAGTGGGCACAAAGTCCCGTTACTACCTATAAATATCTCAAATATACACACTATTTATGTAATTCCGGTCATAATACAGAGTACATCGACTTTACATCAACTGCATCTATGTCCTAAGTGTCCAAGAGGTCAGTATGTCTCCCATCATTCTCCTCACATAGAATAATGCGACGCCGGGTTCGGTGGGACATTCGCCTCGGCATTGCTAGTGTAATGTGTTGAAAACCGCGTCGCACTGCGTCCTTCAATTCATCAATGATATCACACCGTTCCTGTGCAACAAGTTCTTGACGAAACCCTACAGCGCATCGTCACAGGTTTCCACAACACTGGATGGGCCGTGGGTCACCCATCTTACCAGCTCCTCTGGACTGGCCACCTCGTAGCCCTGACCTCACAACCTGTGACAACGCGGTGTAGGGTTTCATCAAGAGCAATGTTGCACAGGAACGGCATGTTGCTACGGTAGTGGGGAATACGCGGTATTTAATTTAATTTTTAAATCTAAAATCCTAAGTGGGAAGTAACACGAGAGAGGAGCTTACCTGATGAATAGAGACAGGATTTCCAAGCAAATGCATGTTTTTATATAAGCTTGCTACAGTTCTCAAACTTTGTAAATATCCGTTTCATGGTTTCATGGCTTAGTGATTCGAAATATGTATACTTTTTCGGTACATATTTGCATGTTTTGGTCTTTTTAGTGGTAAATTCATGCATAATGCATGTTTTTTTTAGATTTTAAGTTTAATAACGTATATTTTGAAGTTTATGTTACATATTACGTCCATTTTTATAGTTTCATTGCAAATTTTATATTACATGATACTGCATTTTATAAATGTTGCCTCGTAGAGTTTGGTATTTCTGAGCTTACAATATATGAGTATATGTACTGAAAAATATAAGTGAAATGCTAACGGTTTGCAGGTTTCTACCTGAGGACTTTGAACCTTACCAGCTAATCCTCTCATTATATTGTCACACTGGAATTCCACACTCCTGTTCTATACAAGTCTTACCCAGAGGCTAAAATTATTATTAGAAGGATGCCTCTTCTGCTCCCTCCCGTACTTTGTAGTTTGGCGACAATAGCACTAACATCCCCTAACATGCCTTTAATTTGGAAAAGTAGATAGGTAGAAGGTCTGTAATAGGCTACATGTACAGATATTTTGTGAATTACGCTACTGTGTTTGTGTTCTGTGGTGATCTGTGAAGTGCTGTAATGCTCACGATTAAATGTTCGAGAAGAGATCTTGTGGCACAGTGGATCAAGGGAAAAGAATATCTTAGAAATTTGGAAGGACTGTTAGTAGTACATTGTGCCATTCGAAAATAAAATGTAAGTTTCAATTTTGATAGTGCATATTTTTAGTATGTTTTTTTTTCCTCATTGTGCACATCTGGTCATTTGATAGTGCATGGATGCATGCAAATTTTACGATTTGATAGTGTATGAAAATCCTGTCTCTACTGATGAAATATGGTAGTTGAAGATTTTTCGCAAAGTAATGTATTTTTGATTAGTATATTTGCACAATCACATGTGGTTTTACGTCTCTGAAATATCTACACATTGCAAAATTTCCACATCGTGAACAGAATCCTCAATGTAAACAAGTTCGTTAATCAACATAATGCTCAGTTCGTGCTGCACCTATTTATGCATACATAAATTAACTGCCCAATATTTCAATTCTCAAAAAGTCAAGAGTGTCGTGAATGTAACCTCATCATTTCCTTCAAACTTCTGTCCGATATTTATGATCATCATTATCATCATCACCAAGGTAGACCACACTGCTATATTTCTAGGCTGTTTTAAAATTCAGGTGGCGCGCAAAATAGTCATTCATACAGTACTTAGCACAGGCATCGAAAAATTGTGTTTTGTGAAACAGCGCCTGAACTCTGACGTAAGTTCCACGTGACAACACTTCTCTCCGCGCTGAACCCTTTCCTCTAACGTCAGCAGTTGCTCGTTCTGTTATCAGTACTATCTGAATAATGATTTAGCATTCATAAGATATTTCTGAACAGCTGAACAAATTAAACTACCGACTTCAAGGACGTGATCAGAACATAGTTGACTTGTATAAGGCGGTGAAATCTTTTTCCATGGTGATAAATGTTTGGAAAGTGCAAATGAAAGAATATGAGTTTCATCATTTTTCTCGCCTGAAGTCACTTTCAAATGTTTCTGATTCAAGAATAGATAAATACTGCGACATCTTGGAAAAACTACTTTCAGAATTTAGAGATAGAAGGTTTTGTGATTTTAAACAAGTGTAAAATGATTTCTCTCTATTTGCAAATCCTTTTAACACGCCCTTTCTGAAGGTACGACCAGACTTACAATTTGAGGTTGCTGATCTCCAAAATGACAACTTTGTGAAAAGCAAGCACAGCCTAAGGATTGTGTTGGTTTAGATGTATTTAAAAATATTGACTCTAAATATACACGTGTTACATCATTTGCTGCCACAATCGCAGCTATGTTTGGTTCTACGTAGAACAGAATAGAATGTTTTATTTTCGCTGGCAGAGTTAAGGTAAAAGGCCTTCTCTTCCACTCAACCAGCCTTAATCAATACAATAGATATTTAAATTACGAATATTTACACTACACTTAAAAGATTCTCCAGCAATATTTTTCAGTTTAGGTTTTAACGACTAATACATCTTTATTTAAATTTAGATAAACTTATAAGATAAAGTAATAACTTAATTTATGAGCTAATTTAATTCAATCAATTATAATTAAGTTGAGATAGCTAGTAAAATGATGAGAATTAATTTAATATAAGTTTACTGAAACTGTATTATAGGGAGAAAAAATATAAAACTAAAATATATTTATATAATGAGAATATTAATGTAATTAAATTTTGTCATTAGAGGTTTTGTATTCTATTTAGAGAAATTAATGGTAATAATAAGAATGGACAGTTGTCAGTTTCATTATAAGTAACAAATATTAATAAGTAATTATTCTGTTAAGAATTTATGTAATTTTGATCTAAATGAAGTTATTGTCCAACAACCCCTTACATCACTTGGAAGCGAGTTCCAATTTATAGCAACTGAAACTGTATAGGATGAAGAATATAAAGATGTGTTGTGGTAAGGTATAATGAGTAAATTGTTATGATGAGGACTGATACTTAGCTGATGATATGAGGATAAATTTTGAAAACGAGAAGCCAAATATTCGTATGTTTGTGAACAACTTTTTGTGAACAATTTTTGTTAATTAAACATATTAAACTCAAAAAGAAGGAACGCTTAACAGGTGTCAGCCTTCGTACACAATCGACAGTAACTACTTATGAGACAACCCCTAATTTTGAGATCTTACCGAATGGAAATATCGTAATCAAAAAATAAAAGGTTGTAGACGAAAATAATATAATCCTAAAAAGATATGCATTCTTTCTTTCTCTTGTTATTTCTTTGTTATGAACACGGAAGGTAGTGACGATCAGAAACTGTTCAGCTTACTGCGAGCGATGCTCCCCATTCCCCGTCTTCAATTTGTGTGTAGCGGGTAGTATTTATATTGCGTCATGAATTTGTGACGTTTTGCGATGCCTGACTTAGCATATCAGTTTACTTTTGTTTTGCATTTGAAGAGCAACTCAAAAACTTACCTCGCTCCGACGATGACCTGATCTCTGGATACGTCGAATAGGAGTTGTGAGAATGACGTAACACTCGAGTCGGTAAAGCGGTCTGCAGTTGGCAGGAGGTCTGGAACAAGGACAATAACACCATCAAGTCAGACTACGATGTCGATATTAAGGCCTCTCCTCCGAGAGAATAATAATAATATCTACGTGGATGGAAAACACAACAGATACCGAAGCCAGTTTACATTTACGTGTCTTAAAATGCATAAAGTATAGCTGGTACTCCTGACAGGTTCTGGGGACATTTTGTCTCTCTATTTCTTAAGTTTTGTCTTGTAATAAAAAAAGTAATCTTCTGTCAAGATTTCGAAAACGTAAATTCTAGAGTCTAAAACCATTATCAAGCAAATGTATAAGACTGTAAAGGAAAATGTAACGAAATTTATGGGTAAAATCCAAAGGTAGAAGGTTAAATTAGCCCCTCGTTAAACGGGCGAGAGGCTATCTCTAGTATTTCTCCGTCTTGTTAAAATTAAATGCTTTTATTTTATTTGTGCTGTTTTACATACTGGTTACGTTAAAGCATCTTTTAGGATAGTTTCACGTATCGAATCGATGTTCATGCTCGATTCTGTCTCCACACTGGAGAGGTATTTGGACGACAGACACATCGGTCACGTCCGCCTCGTAAAATACCTGGTAGGAGCTAATGCATGAATTTACGATGTTGCGTAATGGACCATCATGACTCGATATACGCACGAAGTACGTATTCTGCGCAAATTAGCCGAACATGTGATAATTATACGGAACAAGTTTAAATATTTCAACATCATTATTACTAAATTCAAATCTCCCACATTCTGTAGTTGTCACTGGATCAGAATTTAGCGGCTTCATAGCAGGACATGGACTTCGAATTTAAAAAGCACACACAAACAAAATTGAGAATTATTTAAAATCGATTCTAACGACTTTCATTTAGTCTTTCTTACATAAATAAATTGACAAATGAGACAATATAGACGGCAAGTTTAAAAAAATAATTATTTCGGAGCAATTAAAAAACACAGTGCTGAAAGAAATTGTTCCATATTATTTTAATGCAAACTTATTAAATATACGATATATAATTTTTGCGCTAAAAATTGTTGTATATTAGTTTATTGCAGACTTATGAAGAAATATGTAATACTTTTTCTTCAGCACAAACGTAGATATACATATTTCTTCAAAAGTTTGCAATAAAACGATATGCAACAATTTCTTGAGCACTGTATTTAGTTATGGGATAAAGTGTGAAATTAAAATTAATTAAAGTATGGTTTATTTAACGACGTTCGCAACTGCATAGCGTCGTTGTTCCTGCAATAACTCCTATATGCAAAAATATAAAATATTTCAGGAGAAAGGAAAAACACATTTATTCATCCTATGGCAGCCATACAGTATATAGGAGACTGTGAATTCTTACATTTTCGAAACAAAGATATATAATTACACATAGGAGATTTTATTATTTGCTGTATCCCTATTTCAGTTATTTAATGGAGCAAAAATCTGAAAAGCGATAAATATGTCACATAGGAGTTATTGCAGGAACAACGACGATAGGTTATATCAGCGTCGCCGGTGTGCCGGAATTTTGTCCCGCTAGAGTTCTTTTACATGACAGTAAATCTACTGACATGAGCCTGTCGCATTTAAACACACTTAAATGCCATATGGGCCGGGATCGAATCCGCAACCTCGAGCACAGAAGGCCAGCGCTATACCGACTACGCTATAGAGGCCGTCTAAAGTGTGAAATGTTTTATCATTCTCAACGAGGGAGAAATAAATAGCAAATAGTTCGGAAACGGTAGGCATATAGACTGCACTTTTCTCATTGCTGGCGATTATACCGTAGTAATTCACGAAGTTTCAGTCACCAAAGTGAATTTTATAATTTATCACGACTCTAACGAGTATAATACCCTTCCGCCCCCTTATGTTCACCGGAAGACGAAGGTGAAACCAGCCTTCGAAACGTTGTGAACTTCTGTACTCATTACCAGCAATGAAAAAGTCAAACCTATATCTATTGTAAAATGTTGTGCATGTAATAACTTTTTATAGGCATGTGACAACTTTTTATAGGTATGTGACATTTCTTTCATGTTAATAAGCACCTTTCTGTCATTTGCAGCTGGGCTCAGGATTAGATTAGAGGTAGTTATTGTCTGTTAAATTCATCTGGTATCCAAGTGGCTCTCGTTGCTAGACGAAGAATGTCATGTCATGCGATGAGATCTGTAATATATGGTGACCGTTAAGAGCTGCCTGAGCCATTTCCGTGGTATCCACAGGGATTAAAGGCCACCCGTACCGGTATCTTTCCTACTCATATCACCAATATCTCCAGGACGTTTTGTACTGCCTTTGTGCACATGCGTACACACAAAATGGAAAATTAGGAATAGATGATGCTGCATTTCCGATACTGTATATCGATGCTGGCCAATTAACCACATCGAACGCCTTCTTGCACAGATTTCGATGTTATTGACTCGTGTAGTATGGGCCTGAGTTGGGATGCACACGTGACGGGCATCCCAAACTAGGGGTCCAGCAGCCCAGCTACTTTGTTCGCATTCCAGTCCCAGCTCCGTGTTAACGGTTAGCGTGTCAGCAGAGATGATTGTAATTCCAGGGACGGAGTCCCGATAAAGCGGAATAGAACGCCTCGACACATTGCGTTTCTGGTAGGCAGATGCTCGATAAGTCGAGGGATACTCACTTGTGAAGCGTGTGGGACGTCAACAAGGGAAGTACCAGTTTAGATAATCACAACTTTTGTTTAGTCATTGGGCAACAGTGATTCCCCGCCGTGTATTAAGATTTCAGAGACCTTACAGCTTCCCATACATCACAGCGACATTTCTCGAGTAGATTACATCAGGGATGCCATCGGTGCCATGCGTGACACGAAACAAGATTCCATTCGACACCATTAGAGTTAATGCATCTGGATTGAAGGATTCCTTGTTCTGTCTGGCATGCACTCTACTGAAGACATACGCAGGGTTCATCATGAGATGTTGACTCCTGACATAAATATAGACAACGGGCAATCATTTCTTCTCCGATTCAGAATTCGAGGCAGGAAGATGTTCACTTATGTGTTCTCGCAAGGAAGAATTCCATTCATAATGATCATTCTAAAGCTCAATAGATTAGCTGAAATGTTGCTATTTTAATACTGCGGCAAGTGTTCACAGTCAAGGAAGATAACACGTGTAACTGAAGTGTAACGAATAATTTAATTTTGGATGGATGGAATGATTACAGGGGGCCATGTTACAAGTCCACAGTCTATTGAGCGTGCTGCAAACCACAGACTTCTTAGATCACCATAAAAGGCCAATGTGCTACATCCAGAACTGAATTTTGCCTTCAACTCTCCCATTCAGGAACAGCTCATCAACAATCACACCGGTATGCTTATGGTGATTATTAATACACGGGTGCCAAACTTTCAAGTAGGTTAAGAGCCCGGATGTTAGGCAAAATGCCTTTTTTAAACTGAGTGTATGTATGAAAGACCTATTAGAGATAAACACGTTTCCACATATTTGGAGACGATAGGCCCAATTTTTATTTTGCCTTTTTTGGCTATTTTAGCTCCCGTTGCCTATTTTAAGGCTAAATGCTTTTTTTAAGCCTTTTTACGTTATTGTTGTACATTTTCTATATTTTTAATGCATTTAAAATAAACTGCACATAAATTATATCAAAAAACAAAAGAAGGGTTGTAAAAATTAAAAATATATATTCACCTCACTTAAATATTTGCTGAGAATCTTATTCTCCAGCAATACATATGTTTCCAATAAGTCGCTTAATAACTTTTCTCCCCTACCGATTCCATCTTTTCTGTCACTTAACAAAGATGTTTGAACAGTATAACCCTCAGTGCTCAGGTCACTTCGGGGTTTACCAGCGAAAGAAAGGGTATGAGGGAAGTATTAAAAGCAAGTCTCCAGGTCCCGTTACTGTTGTCGCTTGCACGCACAAGTCACGCGTACTTTGAAATCTCTAATCCCTTCTCACACCTCTCCTTTTGAGACAATACACAGTCGGTTTTCCCGATATCTGAAAGAAAGTAGAGACAGTTCTTCTGAAATAAGTTGTTTTAAGTTTGTTCCAATCACTTCAGTAGAAGTAGAAAGATCTTTTTCCACCATGAAAAACGTTCTCTCTGACAGGCGGCTCACTATGACAGTTGAAAACTTAAAAAAGCATCATGTTGTGACATGTAACCAAGGAAAGTGAGTGCCGTATGGGATAGTTTATTAAGTATTTGTCTATTTTTTGTCTGTTTCCATGAATAATAAATGCCTATTTTTTACTATTTTAGTGCCTATATGCCTGCCTATTTTAACCAAAATAAATGCCTAAACATCCGGGCTCTAGTTATCAGTAGGCTTAATTACATATCTTCTTTCGATAGCCACAGAGGTAGTAAAAGTGAGTGTACACAATATCAATAAATACAGAAATATTAGCGTTATCAAGTGATTGACAAATTAACTAAAACAAAAGTAAAAAACATGACGCATATTTCGTTTTTTATTTATACAGATGGGGTGTATTTCGTGATTATTGACTTATTTCGCAAAATGATCCAAATTCCGCGTTATTTCTCGAGTTTGGTTTTCTTAAATATGGTATTTTAGGTATCTATAGGTGTAAATATAACAAAGAAAGTAATTTTGAAAAATTTCGCGCGTGTCGCCATTACCAAAAACATATGATCCCTAGCAATGAATATTACTCTTCTAAGGGAAACATTGACTGCAAGGTCAACGCACGTTTCTATCAAGTCGTTCAGCACTTAAACAGCTTGTCAGTAATAATCATAAACGATAATACCGTATCTTATTAAAAGAGCAATAAAATCCAGCAGCTGTCTGTTTGAATTATGGACTTCAAAATTTCTGATCTTATGCTCTGAAGAATACAAGACAGCAGGATTCCAAACGGTTCAAACACACGGTTGCATGTTGCATTACTGAGTTCTAGTGTTATTAGTGGTGATGCAATTTTATGGGTTCAGCAACCACAGAATTCTAATGGGCATGACGTACCGATTTTTAAATGTAGAGCAATTCTATCAATTTCAAGGTCGATCTTCGATTCTGGCAGGCAGTTATACTCTGATAAAACTGCTGGAATGCAAGCGTGTAGCGTACTCTAGGATGATACCGATGAAGATAGGTTCAAGTTCTCACCTCGCTTTCCAGAGAATCTATGTAGAATTTTAGCGCCGTACGTACGTACATACATACATTACATACATACACGCAGTAGGCCTGGGTAGCGCAGTCGGTATAGGGCTGGCCTTCTGTGCTCGAAGTTGCGGGTTCGATCTCGGCCCAGGCTGATGGCATTTAAGTGTGCTTAAATGCGACAGGCTCATGTCAGTAGATTTACTAGCATGTAAAAGAACTCCTGCGGGACAAAATTCCGGCACACCGACGACGCTGATATAACCTCGGCAGTTGCGAGCGTCGTTAAATGTACCATAATTTACTTTTTTACATACATAAAGAGATTGGGGGCATAAATAATGACAACTATTTTTTTTTCAAAGTTAAGAGGTGGGGGCCGTGCATCCTTAGTACGAGTATGTGGTCGCATCACTAGATGGCAGTGTGATGTAGGCCTATGGTTATAGTACAGAGAGCAATGTGAATTCAGCTGTGAGTCGACCGCCGCACCGTGCATCCGTAGTACGAATAATTAAGTAGTTGTATCACTAAGGAGATGACAGTGTGATATGGTTATCGCACAGAGAGAAATTTTACGTGTAATTCGTAACGCAGTTGTGAGTCGACCGTCGTGCAAAATGGATGTGACCCGATGGAGTTTTAGGTTTTGTATGTGTACTGTAATGCTATTCCAACTACCGTAATAAACACGAATATGCTGTGTCTTTTATGGATGTTTGATCATATTTCCCTTTCAAATACCACATACACATTCCTTGTCTTTTCAGATGCTGTGTCGTTTATGGATGTTTGATCCCTATCCTACCGTATCCGACCCTACCCCACTGGTACACATACCCTTACCTTTGATTTGCATATTTCAAAATTTCAAGCCGCGTCCACATTAATAAAAAATATAGCTATGCTACATTTTATTTCATGGAGTGCAGTTTCACAGAAAGAACTTTGCCGACAGACCTTCTACTGCCCCCTACTAATTGGTTGTCATAAATAAATGTCTTCCTTACTGTAACGAAAATCTTGTCTTCTCCTGTTAGTAAACAATCACAACCCTCATTCAAAAGAATTGACAGGTTCCCGTCAAATTCACGTGGAGGCAGAGTTGCCACATCTTTTCCGAATTCCAAGAATCCCGTCAGTCTCACTGTCTCATTTCGAGGGTCACCAGGATTGTGGCAACTGTGCAATGTTACGACGAGAGGACAGGATGGAATTGTTAGAGGTGTTTGTTAGGAAGTCGTAAACTGTACTGTACTCCAACCACGAGAAAGTCTCCAGAGAATGAAACAGAGCGGGGTGATGCTGTGAATGAATGTTGATGTCATAAGATGTCATAAGGTCACACACGTGGGTACTCGTATCTCTATTGGCTATCTCTCAAAGCACAAACAATAACACTGATAGACACATTTTTATACTACCCTAGTAGTATCCCTCCATATAGGAAATAACATATGCAGGACAGCGCATGATTTTTAAACTGACGTTATAACTCTAATATTATCTATCTACTTCGCTCCAATAGATGACGCAATAGTAAGCACATTCCTTTCACGGTTTATCTCCTGGTTGGAGAACAGTAAGTGGGTGTTCAAAGGAGCCACCGAACTGCACTTCATGAAATAAAATGGAGTATACCATGACATATCCCAGCACTCGTACATATAGGCCTATATACACACACGCTTAGGTATAGGCCTATTCACGCGTAAACGCATAATAGACACATAGACACATATCCATAAACAAACATACAGCGTGCATGCACTTTTGTCGGGTGACTGATATTATTTCTTAAATAGTGAGTTATTCAACCCCTCAAGGAGCCTCGTCCTCTTTAAGGTCGTTCAGGTGTATTTGACAAGTCGGTTTACCGCCTCCGGTCTGGCACATACCAAGCGTATAAAACGTTCCGAAAGGATTGGAAACAGAATGAAAAGAAAGGCAATAAAAATATTATACAAATCTATTTGCTTCCAACAACATAAAGGTATATATTGTAGAATTGATTATCCTGTGTTGATAAGTGTATATGAAACTGCAAATGTGCTGATTACCGCAATTGGCTTATGCGGAACGCCATTTGTCTGAACTCAACAAAAGGTAAAAACCTATTTTGCGGCAATATACTTGCGTTCTTGCAGTACGTGATTAGGTTCCACAACGAAGTAACACTAGCAGTTCGGACATTTCACCGGATGTCTACACGTGCTTCATTTACAGATCGAGTATTAGCATCGGTAGCCCTGTTGGGAGTTAGGCCTACTTTATCCTTGTGACACTTTTGCGTTTTAGCATATCTTATTAAGCAGCGATGATTAAGTCCACAGAATGCTCCCTTTTCTGTGGGGAGAATTTTGTCATCGTTTCTATATAAAAGTGAAATACTTTAGCCTAAAATACGGGAATATTTATGGTTTGGGAATACGTAGCAAAATTTATAACATTAACAAGATCTTAACTTTCCTTTAACAAAATAAAACTAATTTATTTAACTTTCAACGTTGAATATGCTTCTACACAGCATACTCTTTATTAGGTTACCTGTGATTAGAGTTAAAATCACAAAAATGTTATGTATTCCAAATCATCATAATTAAGCTTTCAAGGATATAGGCCACTATTGATCGGTCGGCTTTGCTCTCTTCAGCTATTTGGAGTATATTGAATTATCAAATTTGACAGGCCCAATCTTGATCTGAGCATTTGGTTTACACGTTCAATCTAGTTAATTTTGTACATGGCTATTTTTTTCTTCAAAATTATGGGTTACCTTCAGTTCTTGAAAAATTTGTCCTTTGGTCCGGTATAAATTTCATCTCGGCAAATTTTAGTCTGCATTTATAACTTCTTTGGCTTTAACAGTCCAACTTTCACTACCATGTCACAAAGAGGGCTATTCCAATGTAAAATAAAAAAGAAATAGTGCTAAGCAATAAATCGAAAATAAGTTTACTTTTATCAATATTTTAATCTATCAACCATAATAAATGTAGCAAATTCAGTAAGTACTCGTATTAAGGTGATTTTGGTGCCAAACAAAGGATATGCCGCTGTAAGGCAGACGTATTACGTAAAACCCACGTTCGTTCCCCGACACAGTCACGTCCGGAATTTTTCCGAAGTCTAGCACCGCAGCCACGAATGCGATCATTTTATAGTTCCAGCGTCCAATTAATACCCAGGCGGAAGACTTTGTGTTGGATATATCTTTTCGCACGCATCAGGAGAAAAATTCGCTCCGGTGCTGTGGATTGAATTCGGCGTAGCTCAGTGGTCCGAGCGCTTGGTACGTAGAACCAAGGACCCGGGATCGATCCCCGGCGCCGGAGCGAATTTTTCTCCTCAAATATTAATTGTCAATATTGCAGATATTATTCTGTATGACAAATTAGTGAATCTATAATATTCTCATAGCTACAGTGCATATGTCTGTACAAATTACTGTGCACTTAACTGCGGAATCCCGGCCAAACAAGTCACTCAGCTGAGTGTGCTCGTAGTATAATGGCAGTTGACATTGGACATATACGTCAACATATATGCCTAACTTGGAGTCAGGCCACAAAGGGAAACATCGAAGGAGGAGAATTCCATCCTGTGCTGTGGATTGAATTCGGCGTAGCTCAGTGGTCAGAGCGCTTGGTACGTAGAACCAAGGACCCGGGTCCGATCCCCGGCGCCGGAGAGAATTTTTCTCCTCAAATATTAATTGTCAATATTACAGATATTATTCTGTATGACAAATTAGTAAATCTATAATATCGTTTATTTGTATTTCAACAGAAATGCCCCACATTAGTAAAATTAATAAAATTCATATTTTGGTGATTTTCTGGTGATTTTTTACTGTTATTTGGCGACATTTGATTTGACAAGTTGGGAACTCTGAAGCGTACGTCTCCTCACATTGATACCATCTTTACGCCAATCACAACACTACATCATCCCGACACCGTTTTGGTTAATGCTATTGCAATGACGATAATGAATACTGAAAGGAACGAGTGACAGTGGAATAATGAAGGAAAACGGGAGAATTCCGTAAGACACGCACGCACGCGCGCACACAGACCAAATCTTGACTTTGTTTGCCACAAATATAAGTCCAATAACCCGGGCCCGCAGTCATTGTAAAACAATGTACTGTCGATTGAGTTACCAAGGTGACAAAATACCAATTTCTCTTCACGAATAAAGGCATGATTGAGCTTTCAAATGGTGTCTTTGTCAAATAGCTTCCTTGCTCAATTGAAACATTTTTCGACTTTTTACATAGCCACACATTTTCAAACAAGGATGCACTATACAGCTCTAAAGTTACAGAGAAAGATTTACTAGCCAGAGAGAGACTTCTGCCTATAGACTATTAGTATGAAGCACGGGTTATTTAAATATTAGACGAAAGGTAAATGAGAATAAATATTTTTATAAAGTATGTTTCTCTTAGAATACGCCATATCTTTCACATAGCGAAAGCAAACCTTAGCAAAGCCATATCACTTATCTCGAGACTACCCATCCATCACTTGACAGATACGCATACATAAGAGAATTACATAACAACCTCCCGAATTTTAATCTACTGGACCTATTGTGTCAACAACGGACGGGGCTACTGCAAACAGAAGCTATCAACAGCCGAGTGAGCATTTCGAGTGGGTAAACACCGGAGAAGAAGAGTACAGGACGCTGCCACTACACAGCAAGACCACAACACAAAGATAGAATACTGGGTAAATAATTTTTTTTGTGAAATGAATGTAGGAACCGTTCAAAGTCTGGGATGAAATCCATCTTCTGTCTCGACATCATGACTGGAGAGGGACAATCGATCCCGCCAATCGGCGCCAGTACACCATCTGCGATTTTTAAAAATCACTTTATTAATTGTTCGTAATGGTATCAATTACATCTTTTGATAAAAAGTTGTATCTCCGAAGGTTACGCTCAACAAGTTTAATACATGATAACATGTCAAGTACGTAACAAGGCTTGATGTAAGAACTTCCGTATATATGACATATGGCTATTTAATTCAACAATGAATTGCAGGCTAGTGACTACGTACAGTGCTCAAAGAAAGTGTTGCCTATGCAACATTTTTGTGCTCAAAAATATTTGATATTTCTTCACCACAAGTTTGCAATAAACAAAGATGTCACAATTTTTTTAGCAAAAAGAAATATTGCAGTATTTCTTCATAAAATCTGCAATAAGATAATATGAAATAATATCTTTGAGCACTGTACGTCAGCGAAAGAACACTTGAGCGGTTCTTCGCAACTTCTATACCTGCCGTATGTATGGAACAAAAGCCTAATCCATTTCACGATTTGAACTACAAACGTGACTCAAACACCACGATTGTGACCACTATAACGATGACAAGGACGATCACGACGACGATTATGAGTACTGTGACGAGGGCTATGACAGTGATCGTGAGAGGATGACAGCGGCATGAGCACGATGAAGATCACAATAAAGATCACCAGTATGACGATCATTAGGATCGCGAAGCCGATCATAATTAGAATGACGAAGATCGTGAGTGCGATGATTATCAGCAGGGCGACGACGCTATGAGTACGATGATGAGGAGTATGATTAGAATAAGTACAAAAACGAGGGTCACGGCGATTATCATGACTAGAATGACAGTTACGAGATCGATGACGGGGATTACATCGATCACGATCATTTAGTATTCCGACAGGGATTATTTATGTACGATAAAAATATCATATCGATGGCCTTAAGTAAGATTCATTCATTCATAGTGTTTTGCAAACCCAACATTCTCCCGTCTTTCCTATTTTCTGCCTTCCTCTTAGTCTCCGCATACGATCCATATATTTTAATGTCGTCTATCATCTGATATCTTCTTCTGCCTCGAACTCTCTCCCGTTCACCATTCCTTCCAGTGCATTCTTCATTCTTTAAAGTAGGATTATGGCGATCATAATTAGTATAACGAGGATCACGACGATGATCATGTGTAGAATGGCAACAATCATGACTACGATGAAGAGGATCACGACGGCCATGTGTAGTATGACAACGATCATGACTACGATGACGAAGATCACAACGATAATCATGTTTAGAATGACGAATATGAGTAAAGTGACGAGGATCACGACAGTGACGATTACGGCAACGACGATCATGATAAGGATGACGATGGCCATGAGCAGTATGATAAGGATAACGATGATCATAAATATGACGATCATGAGTAGGATCACAACAATAATTTTCTGAAAATTTCGCACATTGTAGTACTAGATAACGAAATAAACAAGATTAGTTTATTGTTGCAGTACAGAATCTCATAATCTTTGAACTGTAGTGTTGAGTCGTTGAATGTGATAAAGTAATTTTTCCTCTCAGAATGAATGGAAATTCTAGGGAATAATAAATATAGATGTTCAGCGCACAAATGAACCAAACCATAGAATTTGAATACTGAGTTTATTGCTTTAAAGAGCTCCTTATATTATTCTCTTCAAAGTGTAAATCGACCTAATAAAATAACTCACAATTTTCGTTTATGTATCGCATTTCGCGCCTGTTACAAAGACGTAAAGTGGAAATATAGTTTTGTGGGGTGTGTCATTTTTTGCTGAGCACCTCTTATAATATAATATAATATAATATAATATAATATAATATAATATAATATAATATAATATAATATAATATAAGTTTCTGTAGTTAAAAATGTTCTGAAACTCAATTTTTCCCCCGGTTTGCATGTTTATTAATAATTTGTTTAGTAGGACATAATGTGATAGAACTGATAACAATCTTACTGGAATAATAGATGATCCAAACTCAACATTTACTCTGATAAATTTATTACGGTAGTTGAGACATCAAATGCTGAAAAAATTATGTTTTATTCATTGTTTTAGCATCAATTACTAGGGCATTCGACAACTGATGGCAACAATACTGTAAATCAATGCTCTATAGAGGGAAAAATTGGATCGGTGGCGGGTACAGTTCCCGGGTAGCTCAGTTGGAGAGTGTTGGTACGTTTAACCAAAGGTCCCGGGTTCGATACCCGGCCCCGGAACAATTTTTCCCTCGAAATTATTCAAATTAACTTTACAGGGAGTTATACCTGAAAGCTTGATTTGCATCATAAATTAATGTTGTTCCGTATTCCTAAAGCAAAAAAGTTCCACGACTTTTAGGTATATGTTCAATATATGTTATTATTTTCCCCTTTTTTTGTGTGTGAAAAATATGGTAAAATTTTCCGAAAAATTCTTTCGAATTTCTACGTCACTGATATGAATATTATTCACTGTAATTAATGTTCATACTAAAGCCAAATTCGAGAGCGAATCTACTAATTTCTTCATCTAAAAATAATTCCGTAAAGCATTTTGTGAAAGATTTTCTGATTTAGATTCTTTTCTCTATTGACTCATTTTTATTTATCGCTTGTTTCTTTTCTTCGGAGGCTGAGGAATAATCTATAAACTTTTGTGCAGTTGAAAAGAGTTAAGTAAAGTATCTTTCCACGGTCAATGACATTTTGATCGGTTGACTATGATAATTCCTAGAATTGGATGATGGCTTTCTCGTGTTCATGTGTTGTAAGACTGCGACCAGACCAACGTCTCTCCATGCGTGTACCAGAACAACGATTCCAATTTATGCCAACGCCAACACGGTGTCGTAATCAGATCCATGCTGATTGCAATATCCTGCCTCTGCAACAATGCTCAGTGCCAACTGGATTATACGGGTTTCAATTTTAACCGTTTTGCCAAGTGAAGATGCCGTCATGACGTAGGAGAATTTAATTTCGGATGACTGGAAATGACCAAGAACTATCAACTTCTGAAAACTGGACTCAGTATCGATAAAACGATTACAATTGTTGCTGAATATAAAATTATAATTATATATGGCTTGTGCAACAAATGCTGCAAACTAAGTTCATTAGACGTTCAAATAAACATTTTTCAGATTTATTTTCAATGAAGAATACCAGACATTCTGAAAGTTATTTGTTTCCATAATAATGAAACATACTCCCTCTGAATGTTTTTTTTATGCTAAATAGTTTCTTTTGAACCTATACACCTTCAATATTTTAGTTTGAACGCGAAAACGCAAGTAACAATGTCAGGACAGGTGAAAGTTAAAAAAATGTCAGGTTTGCTATGCTTTCGAACAATAGACATAGCATCTTGGTATAGCTGCTGCATGTTTCGTAAACTATCTTCAAATGTAGAGGGTAAAATCATTTTATCCTGCTAAGTGATCTTGCTGAAATGATCGGGAGACTACAAAATCTTGTAGGCCTCTTATTTTATCTGTAGGCCTAAATAATACCTTTAGGTCTTTCCTTAGGAGCTCTAATTTTTGCGCTCTCTCGAGCCAATGCTGAAGAGAATCACGCATATAAATATCACGCATATAAATATCTACACCACACCGCCATTAAATATATGAAAAAGACCCAACTCCACTTGATTAATAACTATAAAAAGATTTGATTTTTAATAACAATATTATCTTACGTAAGTTTTATAGTTTTCAGTAACATATAGACTACTATATAGCCGCCACTTAGTAAATTATAGTATTCAAGATCTAATTTAAGATATTCTCTACATCTACTTATATAATAACCCCAAAACGTTTGACTTTCATATCATTAATATAGCATTAATATGTATAATTAATGAAAAATAGTCACATCATAGGATTAACTATAATAATATTTAATTTATAATGGTAATAATGCCATCAAACCACCTCAAGTTTCGTAGTTTTAATATTCAATACACAGCTGTACTCAGAAAATTACACACTACAGAATCAGATCTATAAATTATTTTTAGGAAGTCTCGAAGTTTTTAATAACCAATTTAATTTGAGCTCTAAATATGTCAGCATTCTTGCAGATCATGGCCTTCGTGTAATATTGTTTACTGTAGTGTGTGTTTTGTTTTATTCTGAAATGCAATTAGTGACGACATATGGATTTTAGAAAATAGGAAAATTATGTTGAAAAATTGACATTTCACTGAAAACTACTATTTTTCTGAAAAACTTTGGGTTCCAAGCTTCAAAATGAGGGTTCATTTATTAAAATTCGTTCAGCCGTTTTCCCGTAATTTCCATTACCAGTTCAAATTATATATATATATATATATATATATATATATATATATATATATAAAGGTGCGATAAACATCTTTCTTCTTTATGTAACAGCCTTCGTAAAGCAATGTATAAATTTGTAATTCTTCGGTCTTACATCCCTACAGATATTCTGCGATTAGTTTATTTAGGTATGGTTCAATTTGTCATCCAGTATGGTATAATCGGATGGGGAGGAGCACTTTCTCCATTGATATTGCTTCAAAAGCGGATAATTTAAATTTGCTTAAACAAGTCAATCGATTGTCCAACAAATCTGATTTATTTCGATTTTAATTATTTCCAAATTGAACAAATATATAAATATACACCATTAAAATACGATAAAAGTCGTCTGAAATATGAAGAACAACATGTTTATCCTGGCAGAAGAAATTTGACATGTCCATTAGCTGAACCTAAATGTTACACAACCACTGGAATAAATCATAGTCAGAGTAATGTATCAAGATTATACAACTCCATTTTGATAATAAATCCTGACTTAGATAGTTATTTATAGAGGGCGGATGTTGATGACCTAAAAATCTACTTAAAATGATCGTTAAAATGCCCTTAAACTAATGGAAAAATGACATAAAATTAAAAGAAATTGACATTTAAATATTATTCCCCGTACTCGCACCACAACTCCTTAAAAATTAGTCACCTTGTTTCAATGACTGCCCTGCAAATCTCGGAGAGAGGAGGCAACTTCCTGGAATTTGGCTAAGATAAAGGAGAAGAACATGCAACAAAATGAAGATTTTAAGGGTAAACTATATATTTTAATGAGGGTTTACAATGTGTTTCAATCAGGGGTGGTCGGTCAAAGACCTCACTTAAACTAAGCTGTGGTCAAGCATTTTATAGCCTATTACTTCCGTTGTGTGAAGTCAAGCCTTCAGTGGAATGAGGGATGGACTTTAGAGTCTGTTCCAAACTATAAAACTCAAACTTCACTGTTATTCACTTATTCAGTAGGGAATTACTACTCACCTATTTGTTTAGAAAATAATTTAACAGATCTATCGGTAAAGAAGAAAGTAAAATCCATTCCAAATGATATAAAAGTTCTTCAAAGTATTAAAAATGACAAAAAAATGCCGAAAAAATATAAAAATGACCTATTAGTTCAAAAACGTCAAAAAATGCAAAAAAAAAATGCAATATAAGAAATTATTTTTTACGTTGATATTAACATAGAAATGATTTCTATATTAATAGATATCGTCCTAATGTGAAAAATAAAAAGATGACTTTTCATTAACATCCGCACCCTAGTTATTTATAAAAGAGAAAATACTAAAATCAAATAATATTTTAAAATATAGTCTACGAAATAAGTGGCAAATTAAACCATTACAGATACACCTGGATGTAGACTATATGACGAAGAAGAACTGTTCCAGTGTACCGTAACAAATTTGTAAATATAATAAAACTAATTTTACACATCTCACTTATACGTTTCCAATACTTTCCATGTTAATTTATTTCAGTTATAAGTTTTTCATTGAATTTACACTTACACGATCATATTTATATCCAAAGAGATACGAACCCTCATTTATACGTTCTAACTCAATTTTTATCGAAATTAGGCTTGTCGTAAAAATGTAAGAACACGAAAATACAGCATGTGTTCATTGTCAAGATGCGACCTAATTTGAAATTCGTAGAAATTCGAAGCTGTCATACTTGACTCCAACGATCTTTCGCCCTTTAATGACCCTGTTACTGCTTTAGAAACAGTGAAATATTTTGTAACACACCAAGATGTAACTGACCAAATTACGGAAGATTTATCACAGTTTGAGGGTATGGTTTATTCCTTAGGAACAAGTAGTCCAAAACAGCTGACTTTTTAATAAAACAATAATGTGTTATTAAATAAAGATGACATGGGAAGAACGGAATTGAGTTGCTTAAAATGTATGAGAAATTCGACATTTATTATTATTATTATTTTTTTCGTTATTGTATATCATCTTCGGTATTTTATTTAGATCCAATTTTTATTTTGTCATTTATTTAATGGGTTTTATTCTTGCTTATTTATTTACTTTTAAATTATTTTGAGGTATGAAGTAAGTCAATGTCGTAAAATTTTCTGGATTAGAGTTTGAAATGTACCGTAATATATCAGCCAACTTTGACTCTAAGCAGCTAAGATTTTCTAACGATAATCTTACATTCGTCAAGAATGTGTTATCAATTTGAGTACTGTATTCTGGATTGCTTAACTGAGAAGTTATAAATTTTTTTCTATGAAAATTTACTAAACTGACTTATCTCGTTCTTCCCACATAGTCATTAAATGCTATTTAAGATATTATTAAATGACATTTCAGTTATACGGTGTTCTCGCTTACTTGTAAGTTTGTTTTCCTTCACACCGCCATAAAAACGTATAAATAAACTTTTACTGTGTTAAGAATACATACAGTAAATGCCTCTTAAATTCTGCAGTTGTCAACTTCAGCTCCTACAAGAAAAATGAAGAGGCCTCAAGCATAATGAAAAGAGTTCGGACGGTGACGGAGAAACATTTTTTCGGGACGATATTTACAGTCCTCTTACAATACTAATTTCATAATCTGATCAGAAATGGTGACTGCACAGAAAAGTAAGTTCTAGTACGTTATTTTTGTTTGCAGAAAAATTTCACTGTTCACATAATAAAGACGTCGTAATAATTAGGGCTAGTATTTTGATGAAATTGCATCTTTTTTCTAGTAAGCCAGAAACATTGCTGCTTTAGCATTTATATGTTATGTGATAAACTGAGTATTTTACGACATATTTGTTAGGGCATTTCTTTGCCTGTTTCAACTCATAAGAGCATTTTTTGTTTTATTCGGTAATTTTTTAGACATTTTCATTTAATTTTGGTCATAAATCCCCTTTATTAATGTAAAATAATGTTTATTTCCTTTGATATTTCCTCTTCATATTTTGTCCATTAATACTCATTTATTTTGTAAAATATTTCATCGTTTTTCTACACAAATATTGCCATTTTAACGTAGTACACCCCATGTAATGGATCAGTCCAACCACCCCTTCAATATAGACTCCTCTATACCATCTACTTCCGGATAAGAGTGGCCTTGTGGTGGACTACATGGAAACTACATCAGGTAAAATAATTAATTAAAGTGTACTACTTAGAAAAAATTATGTAAAATTAAATAAACTTAAATGTTGATACTAGAATTTAATTTAATTACTAGTCTAAATATTAAATAGTACAAAAAACCTCTTTTCCTACTAAGCCAATTAGGTAAGATCAATTTTTAGAGCATTTTTAAGGGCATTTTTGAAAGATTTTTAGATCATAAATGCATTGTTTTTAGGACATTTTTCATGATTTATAGGTCGTCAAAATCCAAGCCCTAATAATAATAATAATAATAATAATAATAATAATAATAATAATAATAATAATAATAATAATAATATAATAATAATAAAATAGTAATAATAAAATAATAATAATAATAATAATAATAATAATTATTATTATTATTATTATTATTATTATTATTATTATTATTATTATTATTATAACTTAATTACTGAACGCTTCATGTAATGAAAATATTCAATGATCATGAAAATAAAAATGTAATAAACATTACCTCCTCTGATTGACTTCAATGAATTTGTTGCACTCTGTTCTGGAAAAACATAAGCACAAAAACACCACTGCTCGCGAAGAATGAAGAGTACGCACTGAACTATCTGAAGCTCGAAATTCCAACATGAAGACGAGTAACAAAGAAACAAGTCTGAACATGTCGGAACTGAAATCGTTCATTTAGTGGGGATGGTTGTTCTACAATACCTGCAGTGTGAATACTAGCGGAAAGATGGGGAGGAGTGGCTGTGGGGAACACAACCATCGAGTGGGGCAGCGCAGTGAAGTCAGATGGAGGAAAACGTCCCACATTCCAGGGAAAAATTGATACCTCGAGGGTAACAGGGAAAAATTATGTCAAAGAGGGAATTCTGAGCGTTTTTGGAAACTTTTTCTGTTGTATTTACCAATATTTTATTTCTCTTATTTTTTAGCATTTCCTCAGAAGATTTTTTAGTAGGTTATTTTATGACGCTTTATCAACATCTTAGGTTATATAGCATCTGAATGAGATGAAGGTGATAATGCCGGTGAAATTAGTCCGGGATCCAGCACCGAAAGTTACCCAGTATTTGCTCATATTGGGTTGAGGGAAAACCCTGGAAAAACCTCAACCAGGTAACTTGCCCCGACCGGAAATCGAACCCGGGCCACCTGGTTTTGCGGCCAGACGCGCTAACCGTTACTCCACAGGTGTGGACTCCTGACAAGATTCTGGAATTCATATGAATATTGAATACTGAGTAATTTCTGTTGAATACTTGTTGGAGGGAGTTTGTCCGAGGAGGGAGATTCAACAGAGAGGTAAACCGACAAACAGGGAGGAGTAGTAACCTACTCGTGTCGTTGCTTGAGTCATAGTAGTAGAAACTTTGAGATCCATGATCTGTCCTAGGCTATTAATGACGTAATACAGGTTCATTTATCAGGTTTATCATTTATAATTTAATTTGTTACGCTGCTGTAACTTCAATATTTTGGGAATTACTGAGCTGATTTTACAGAGGGTTGCATATTTTTTCACGACGAAATGAAGAAAAACGACCAGAAGCTTTTGAAATGTGGATGTGGAGAAGAATAGAGCGTGTGAAATGGACAGACAGTATAAGAAATGAAACTGTACCATAATGCTGAAACTGATCAGGAATAAAAAAAGAAATTGGCTGGGTCACTGGCTGAGAAGAAACTACCTACTGAAGGATGCACTGGTAGGAATGTTGAACGAGAGAAACGTTCGGGGCAGAGAAGACATCAAATGATAGGCAACCAGTGCTGCCTTAGAGACCATACGGGGTCATACATCGTATGGGTACCTACAATTTTTTAATTAATCATATGGGTAAAAGAAAATTTTGTCTGTATGGAGCCATACGGCATATGGGTGCCTAAGGTTTGTACGTGGAGATCTGTACAGATCTTAGATAATCACATGCTGTTCCTAATGTATTTTGTTTGATGTTCACAAACAAAAATTGTCCACCTCTGCAGCACTGGAATCCAGAATTATATAAAATAATGGTTGAAAAGCAAGAAGTGCTGCAAATACACACTCCCAAGATTCATCCAGACAAATGTGCATCTACGGTGGTGCTACATGGTTTATTCTTTAAATCAAACTTGTTGTACAATTAAAATATAAAGCAAAATAATTTCAATAATTGATTAACTAGTGGAGTTACTCGTGTTAATTATGTAAGTCTGTGCGGCTTACAGCTGTTTCGGTGCATCATCACACCATCTTCAGAGCCTACTAGATCTCAGCGTCATCTCTAACTTCTCTGCCTGTTATGTGGGTGCGTTTGATTGTTGAAAGGTGTTGAATAGTGGAGTCAAACAGTGTGTGTGTACAGAAATTGATCTGTGTGTTGAGAATTTGATCAGGGTGTGTTTTAGTGTGTTTGTATATTTCATATTGTTCTAGTGTGTTGAGTTTTTGGTTCTTGGGTTGTATGTGTAGGATTTCCATGTCCGCATTTATGTTATTGTATATATGGTTAATATTGGTTATGTGATCGGCGTATGTAGATGTATTGTGTCCTTTGGTTATTGCTTTAATGTGTTCAACACTCAACACACAATACGAAATATACAAACACACTAAAACACGCCCTGATCAAATTCTCAACACACAGATCAATTTCAGTACACACACACTATTTGACTCCACTATCCAACACCTTTCAACAATCAAACGCACCCACATAACAGGCAGAGACGTTCGAGATGACGCCGAGATCTAGTAGGCTCTGAAGATGGTGTGATGATGCACCGAAACAGCTATAAGCCGCACAGACTTACATAATTAACACGAGTAAGTCCACTAGTTAATCAATTACTTATATTCAAGTGTCAAAAGTAGTGTACGCAAGATTCAAAATGGAAAATAATTTCTTTATTTCTTCTTTACTATTAAACAAATCATTAAATGACAGTCGGAGAGGTAGAGAAAGAGGAGTAAAATATATTTCAAGGGAGAAAACAAGGGATAGAGCGTATGGCCAAGAAAAAAATTTACCATGACAGCACTGTAGAAAACATTAAGATACATTGTTCATATGCTGAGAATAAGAGGAAGGCAGAAAATAGGTAGGATTAGAGAATACTAGATTTGCAGTGAAAGACCTGCCCTTGCGCAGAAAACTATGGATGAAAAGTAAAGACTTCTTCCTCTGTTGTGAGAACCATATTATAGAAATAAGTCAAGCACAGAATCTAGTATCTCAATATTCTGGCAAATACACATTTGTTTACTGGGCAAATAAGCGCGGTAGTAGAGCGATAATAATTTCAGTGCTGTTTATTTTGGTGCATACAGTGTTATTTGGCATGTTCAAGCATTTCCTCCAAGCATAAAACTCTCTGTCGCGGTGTAACGTGAATATAGAATTTAAAATATTCCCACGTTTCGTTATTATGATGGATGTGCGCTTAAATTATTCGGATACGATGTAGTCTTCCATTTCCTGCCTTCGTGAACACAAGGAGAGCTTTTCACAGTTGCAGATATTTAGTGCCATAATGAGTAGCATTCAATCACCTGGGTTTACTTCTGTGTCGTTTCACATGCATGTTCAATGATGAATTATGATTGAATAGTTTCTCTTAGCCGATTACTTGCTATCTAATAAATATACTGTTTCACGGCTATTCAACCTATTCAACAATATATGAAACAACACAGAATTTCAACACGTTTTATAAAATCATTTAAATTAAAGGATACGTCTTACTGAAACATGTATAAAATATGTTCAATGTAACATATTTAAAGTGAGCTAATAGAACAAGTTTCTCATTTTAATTATCTTGGATGTGATGTATCAACACAGCAGAAATTTTGGATTCAAAATATATAATGCATTAATTAGAGCTTACCCTGAGCTAAGTACACTAAACACATATAGATTTAAGAAACAAATCAGATTAATTATTTAATTGTTTAAGCTAATTGAGTTAAAAATTGATACTCTAATATTTATATACTTTTGTATTTTCTATTTGTATATAGACCCTATTATTACATGCTGTATGTATTTTACCATTTATTAATGTTATTGTGCTCAATGAACTCTCTTAATTTTGTTATATATTTTGTATAACTGATCTGAACTGCGCCCGAGCACGAGCTTCTGCTCTTTCGGGCTGCAATGCTTAATGTAGCTCAAGTGTAAAGTATTAAATAAATAAATTAAATTAAAATATATATATATATATGACAGGAAGAATGATCTTACAAATAAACAATAGGCCTATAAACTTCACCGTATGTGTGGTACAATACACAGAACTCTGAGAAACAAAACCCGAATCAACACACAGCTCAGGTTTTATAAAGTGATCGCTCTCCCAATGGTAATACATGGTTCAGAGAATTGGGCGGTAAATAGATCTGACAGAAGAAAAATTGAAACAAGTGAAATGTAGTTTTTAAGAGTTGCTGGTCTTACTTTGCTTGATCAAGTGAACTTACTTATAAATGGCTTTTTAAGGAACCCGCAGGGTCATTGCCGCCCTCACATAAGCCCGCCATCGGTCCCTATCCTGTGCAAGATTAATCCAGTCTCTATCATCATATCCCGCCTTCCTCAAATCAATTTTAATATTATCCTCCCATCCAAGTCTCAGCCTCCCCAGAGGTCTTTTTCCCTCCAGTCTCCCAACTAACACTCTATATGCATTTATGAATTCGCCCATACGTGCTACAAGCCCTGCCCATCTCAAACGTCTGGATTTAATGTTCCTTGTTGCTTGATCAAGTGAACAATAATGAAATTAGAAATAGGCTAAATATATTTAATCTAAATGAAAAAAAAAATAAATGATCATATGGTGCGAAAGCATCCTAATAGAATAAGTAAAAACCTCTCTGAGCCGGAAGAGGCCTTCGAGCCTACCATGTAGAAGAAGAAGAAGAAGAAGAAGAAGAAGAAGAATATGATATATTGAAAATAAAATAAATGGTGAATATAAAATAAAAATTAATCAAAGTTTCACTTATTATTATTATTATTATTATTATTATTATTATTATTATTATTATTATTATTATTATTATTATTGCCGCTTTTGGCGATTCTGCATAATCAGTAAGTAAAAATCATTTTATCCGGGAATCATGAACAAGCAAAACATTAGCTTACTTAAAAACAGAATACGTATTTATTTCAAATAAATTGAATCACTTTATCAACGCTTTCCAAAAGGCCGTCATATTTTGTTATTCCAGAGATACATAGCCATGGTCCGAAAGCAAACCAGGTGAAGAACATTAAAAATGAAATTAAACTCTTGCAGCAAAATGGCAAGGCAATCATTATACAATGGATACCATGTCACTGTGGCTTTGGTGGTAATGAAAGGGCAGATATACTCGCCAAAAAAGGAACCAAAATTAAACAAGTAAACAAACAATTTCTTATTTTGGAATTAATCTTATTATTTTTGCGAATTCAAAGACGAACTGAAACACCTCAATGAAGTTTCTTGTGAGGGAAAACTTTGAAAAAATCTAAAAGACAACTCATCAGTACCAGATGGACCAAGAAGAGAGGCTGTTGCAATCTTCCAGAAGACTACTGGGCACGACTGCCCACCTACACCGAATCTCCAACCTCTCATCTTGAGAGTGTCTTCTGTGTCATGAAAGTGGTTCCATTATGAACAAAGATAGGGTTACCATGAGAAGAAATTCTATAGGAGGACAAGGAATATAAAATAAGAGGCCATTGCTGAAAAAAGGAGGACTTTTCAAAAATTGGTATGAATAAAATTAAAGATAAAAACAATGGCTCACCTTACTGTTCTCCAACCAGGAGATTAACCGTGAAAGGAATGTGCTTACTATTGAGTCATCTATTGGAACGAATTAGATAGATAATATTACCGCTATAATGTCAGTTTAAAAACCATGCGCTCTCTTGAATATGTTATTTCCTGAATGGAGGGATTAAAAGACCAGGAGATTAACCGTGATCTAATTTTGTAACTAGGGTAGTATAAATATGTTTGTATCAGTGTTGTCGTTTGTGCTGTGAGAGCTAGGCAACAGAGATACGAGTACCCACGTGTGTGACCTTATGACATCTTATGACATGAACATTCATTCACAGCATTACCCCGCTTCGTCTCCCCAAAGACTTTCTCGTGGTTGGAGTACAGTAGTCAGTTTTCTCACTAATTGCTGGACCAGTATTACCTAGGTACATCTGTACCCTACTTATCGATGGAGCCCACTTTGTGCACAAGAGCCTGAAGGGACCAACTTATATCTTGTAACAAATAACTATGGAATTGTTCACAGGACATGTCCTTGAAATTATATTTCACTATGATGATACCTCTGACTGTCTCCATTAGCATGCGATTTCGTTCTTTTGTCCATTGAGCAGATATTAGGGAAAATATTCTCGACTCCCAGCACTTCCATTGTGACTTGGAATAAATGAATAGAATTGACATAGTTCTGAGAAAGTTTCAGTGCTCGCAGAACTATTGGAATTGAAGAATTTGCACCACTGTTTATCTAAACTTAAATCTTTGTCAAAATTAACTTGATTGACATATCTTTGTACATTGCAGAATAAAACTGTCTGTATTGGAATCCCTCCTGAGCACGAGTCTTACTCATTCAGGAGTGGGCTAGTTTATCGTACATTGTATTAACTTGTATTCATTTCAAACTTACTAACAATAATAAATAAATAAATAAATAAATAAATAAATAAATAAATAAATAAATAAATAAAAATTCATTTCGTGAATAACGTCTTTAATGTAGACTAACTATTAAAAATGTTTTAATTTCAAATTTTCAAAATTATCCTACATATTCAAAACTGCATATCCTTAACCTACAAAACCCACGAATAATCGTAATATACTTCGATCATATTTTATCATCCTATTAAAAATTGCATTTGAGCTCTCTGCAACTAGAGAAAAAATACGAGGAATTGAAGCCCGATAGCCCATTCCATATATAAACACACTGGTGGCTGCATATCCTATTTTTCGCGTACGGTACTTACAATACTAATGTAATGATTAAAGAGGCAATATTCACCTTCGACAAAGTTCCTATTTTTTTTTTATTCGTGCACCTCGTTCTCAAAGTTCTCGTTTAGATTCATAAACATTCAATTTACTCATATCTGCAGTATATTTTGCATACTGCAGATTTCCCCATCCATCTCTTAAGGAGAATCGCTTAGTATTGCACAAATTTACGCTATTATTTATTGTAAATTAAATTAAATTAATAGGTAAGAAAATACTGAAAGAAATTAAATTATACTAGATTATACAAAATAATATAAATATAGTTTTAACACCCACAGAAAACCAACAAAAGGAAAACGTAATGAACTGTAGCATATGACATACAGTGTCTATCAGTCTTATTCGTACAGGTGAAAATATGTAACAACTTTGGTGATAAAAGACACATAAAATGAAAGTATTACATTTCTCTTTGAAAATTCTGTTCAGTAGCATTATGAAAACAAATAAAACGAAACGTAAATTCCATATATACCATAAACACGTAAATAAACGAAATTTAACAAAACATGTAATTTCTCTTCTTGTCATTTGTATTCGTACAGTTAGTAACAAAATTAAATAACTATACATAAATAAGATAAACAATTACGTTCTAATACCTAGTTGCATATCCTCTGGCTTTGATCACTGCCTGACACCTTCTCTGCATGGATTTTACCAATGTTTTACATTGCTGAGGAGTGAAATTTCGCCATTCTTCCAGCACAACAGTTTTGAGGTGTTCTTTGGACGAAATTGTATTTTTATGTATATTTTCCTTAAGTTTGGACCACAAATGCTCGATAGGATTCAGATCGGGTGATTGAGGAGGAGTATGGAGTTGTTTCGGGACGTTCCATATCAGCCTGTTTGTTCATTTCGGCCGTATGTTTGCTGTCGTTGTCTTGTTGGAAAATGTAGACAGACGGCAAATCCATTTTATTGCACTTTCCTTGACATTATTTTTCAAGATGTTGTTATAGACTACATTGTCCATAATTGCATCAATTAAGTCGATGTTACTCACGCCTTTCGAGGACTTATAGCACCAAATCATTATGACGCCACCTCCATGTTTCACAGTGGGAAGATTGTTATCCACTTTATCGGCCTCATTCTTCTTTTTCCACAGTCTATGGGCACCATCGGATCCGAAAAGATTAATCTTGGTCTCATCACTGTCCCAAAATTCTTGCTCCTAATCTACATGAACTTTAGGAAATTTAATTCTTAAAGCTCAATTTTTTCTATTTACAAAGGGCCTTTTTCTTATCCTTCTACCATGAAATCCATATTTATATAGGACACGTCGTACCGTTATTACACTAACAGTCTTCCTTGTGGTTTTTGTCATGAGAGAACGTGGTTTCGGCACACTTAACCGTGGATTTGATTTTATCTGTCTTATTTTAAACCTTTTTTCCCTCTCATTTAGTATTTTTTCTTTTGGTTTTCTCTTCTGATTTGCAGTAAATCTACGGTATTTGAATTTATTAACCACGTAGTGTATCGTGGAATGACTTTTGTTTACTATATTGCCTATTTTCCGTAAATAATAACCTTTAAGAGCCAGTCTAACTGTCGTCTTCTTTAGCTCGGCACGGAGTTCCTTCGACTTGCCCATTTTGAACAGAACTGGCTGCTGAAGCAAAACAAACCCTAGAGCACGCGGTAATGCACACTCGCTGTTACCATTAAGGCACGGCACCCCCGAATAAGTCAAAATTACTCAAGTGTACGAATATAAATGACATACAGTTTTACTTTCAAAGTAATTTATTTATTAATATTTTTGTTAATTAGAGCTTAAAATAAAAACTGGTTGTACATTAACGTTCTAAGAAATGGTTTTAAAGCATGGTACACTACTATTAGTATATGAGTATAATTATTTTGTACATAATGTTGTCTTATTAGTTTAAATTAGATATGTACGAATAAAAATGATAGACACTGTAATATAGACCTGTGCCGCATGGAACGCTCCTGCCATCTAACTGTAAAACTTCGCATAAGATATCCCTATTGCACACGAAACAGAATTATCAGCTGATGATACCAAAAGCTTGTCCCTCCTTGTTTACGATTGCCCTAAATCTAAATCCTGGGACTTCCTTGTGGGTGCCTCCTATATCAATCGCGTCACAGCTCGGATTTCTGAGAATTTAATCTGAGCGCTGAGCGAACTCGTGGTTCCTGCTGACAAAGAGTAACAGAATCTTCCTCCTTCCGGCTCCCGCCAATACGGTACTTTATTGCTAACGCAAGATTGCAAACATTTCCCCATCGTGCACGCGCAGACAATGTGGGGCTAGCGACAAACTGATTAAAACCTAATCTTGATTTATAAATAAACTAAGGGATCCTCGATTAAGTTACGCATTTTTCTATTATCGTAGTTCTGCTTCTTCACTTGTATAGTAATAAATAATATAGTAATTTGGCGGTAGAGTAATTTAAATGAAGATTACGGAATGTATTGACGTAGTATGTGAAAAATCTGATCTACATACAGTCTGGGCAGTGATGTTGAGTAGAAGGAAATTTCCCTTTTTCGAGGAAATAGTGTTATCGATTTTCTGAGGGAACGAAATTGGATTTTGGATGAAAATTGTTATTAATTTGTTATGTTTCCAATAAATTATTTGGTTTTCCTCTTTAAAATGGTATATCACTTACTTATGATTATACCGGTACTGAAATTATATCCATCTTAATGTTTCGATTTTCTGAGAAAGTGTAGGTACACAATTTTTAATTTTAACGCCCATTCCTAATACATTTATGGATTATGGGCGGGAAATTGTACATTTTTTTATTTTTACAATTTGTTCTTGATTTTTCATCTTTAAAATAGCATGTCACATATAATTATACTAAAACCCATGTTAATTTTTCTGAGGGTGACACAGTACAGAATATGCATATACAAGTCTTACTGTACTTTTCGTAAGCTTAGTTTTCAAAACAATAGCAACCTTTTCTCAGCTTATATTTAATCCAGAAAGATGAAATTTTCAAGAATTGTTCATTTGGAAGTTTTACAAGCACTGAAACAATGTTTTTGAAATTTGTTAAAGTTTTGGAGATGTTAAAGGAAAAATGTACTGAAAATTGTTGATAATATATACAACTGCGGAAAAATTATTTCTCAGTAAGAAAATAAATGAAAGAAAAACTATTTTTAGCAAGAAGTCAAGTTACTTTATATGTGTTCATGAGCTGTAAAAGAATCATCTGTCTAGCTTCCACAGTTTTCCACAAAAATTTCCTTGTGTAAGACATGAATTAACATTGTCAATTCTGTGTCCCCTTAAAAAAAAGGGGAGGGGGGAAAGGGAAAACTTTTCAATGCAAACGAAACTCTTAATTATGAAGACTTAATCTGTATTAATATACATATATGCATTCCAGCTACATCTTTCGGTACAACCACTATGTTATAGGTTATAACCAGACATCGGATTCTAGGGCAAATGCCTATTTTGTTTCTTTAGGAGAAAAGTAAAAATAATTATTAATATTTGTGTTTCATGGAAATTGAAAGGTATTCAAAGAGTTTTATAGTGCCCTAAAACGGTTATTAGAGCCTAATTTGTTAATATCCGCCTAAAAATGCCTAACTCACTGTAAAGTTTCGCATTTTACTCTTACTTTTTATAATTTATACATGCATTCACTGCGAAATTTAAGGCATTTAAAAAGTGGAAAGTTTGCTTCACACCGGCCATGAAACCATTGACAAAGGAAACAAAATGTTTTGAATATCACGACACTCGCAATAGATTTCACCGAATTTAACATGTTTGGAGGCATAAATGCCGACAAAGAACCAACCTTAGTTTTGAAGCAGGCAACAATCACATGTGCTGCTACCGATTCAGAGATATACTATACTATAAAAATAACTGTTTTCGGTCTGAAACCGATTAGCTGTATTGCCCTTCAGAGTGTCATAAAATCACAATTTTTGGAGAAAGAGTGTTTTTGAAATATTTATGAAAAGTCGTAAAACTGCGAATTAGTAGGGTAAACCGTTACAAAATATTTAAAAGAATGGCCCTCCTAGTGTTAACACTACCAGGAAATGCAACAATAAGTGGAACTTTGTATTTTTTTCCAATTGAATCTCAATAACAACGGTTCATTTGAATGCTCGTTAACAGTTGATCTTTCCCTCACCTTGTTTGTGTTGAGAAGTTTTGAGCGGTAGGACGTTTTCCTGTGAAGTTTAACGCGATAATGCCGAAAAATATAAGTGCAAAATCTACATTGATCCGGCAATGGCTAACAGAATATTCAGAATTCACTTATTGGAAAAATAATATTCTGCAAGATTTGTAGCGAACAGGTATGTAACAATAGTTGAAATATATAAATTCTATTAATTTTAATGAGTAGGCCTATAATATTTATACATTGACTGAGCTATCCTGAGGTATAATTCTTTTTAAGACCACTACACTTTAACCTTTTTAAATTCCGATAGTTAAAGTATTTGCAGGTCATTAAAATTTTGATTGTTCGAACCCACTAACTTTGTGATAGAAATACGGCAATACAACAATTAGGATTTTATTTTAATTCAGTTTACTTTACATTTTTAGATTTCGCAAGAAAAGAAGTACCACCTAAAGCAGCATGTGCAAGGAGCGGCTCATAAGGCTAAAGCTCAGCAGAAAAATCAACTGCAACAAACTTTACTAACACAGCCTACTTCATCCAATCTCAGCAGCAATTTCTATACTGATTTAACCAGAGCGTTTGTTGCTGCTAACATTCCTTGGAATGCAATTGAAAATCCGGTTTTAAGACAGTTTTTACAAAAATACTGCAAACAAAATATCCCATCTGAGTCGACCCTAAGAAAAAATTACTTAGACAGAATATACAATGAAACTTTAGCTTCCATTCGGGAGGATATAGGTGATTCTTACATATGGGTCTCTGTGGATGAAACTTCAGATCCTATGAATAGGTATATAGCAAATATGGTAGTAGGAAAACTTAGTCCTGATTCCACACCTCGTATGTGTTAAGGAACTTTCGAAAGTGAATAGCCAAGCCATTGCTTATTTTGTAAATAAAGGCCTACAGTCTTTATACTCAGGTAATATAGACGATTCTAAAGTTCTGTTGTTTTGTACTGATGCTGCCTCATACATGGTTGCTGCAGCTCCACTTCTTAAAACATTTTATCCTAACCTCACGCATGTAACCTGTCTAGCACATGGCCTTCACAGGGTTTCTGAAACAATCCGGAATGGATTTCCTCTTGTCAATTCGTTTATTTCTAACACAAAAAAATGTTTTTGTAAAGCCCCATCCAGGATTTCAATATTCAGAGAGAACTTTCCAGATATCTCACTCCCACCTCAGCCGGTTGTTACACGATGGGGAACCTGGATTCAGTCAGTGGTGTATTATTCTAAGTATTTTAAAGAAGTGGTCACAGTTATTGATAAATTACCTGAAACCGATAGTGCAGCGTGTGTGAAAGCAGTGAAAGATTGTCTGAATGACTCACGAGTGAAAAACGATATTGCCTACATAACATCAAACTTTTCTTTCATACCTGCAAGCATTGAACAATTAGAACGTGAAAAACAATCTCTTTGTAGCCAAATAGCAATAGTAAAGGAAGTTCAAGTGAACATACATTCTGCTTTGGGCGAAACTGTGGAAAAAAGTTAAAAATAAGTGGGACAACGTATTAAATAAGAATGTAGGATTTTCATTGTTGGAAAATGTATCAAGAGTGATATCGGGGGAAAGTGTAAATGTTCCAGTAAGTATTGATGTTTCTATTGTACCTAATTTAAAATTTGCGCCTCTCACATCAGTTTCGGTTGAAAGAAGTTTTTCTGCTTTCAAAATGATTCTCAGTGACAAAAGGCAAAGGTTAACTGTGGAGAATTTAGAAAAAATTCTGGTGGTGTACTGTGCAGATAATTATAATAAAGTCTGAGCATGGAACTGAATTTCAATAACTTAAAATGAGTAATATTGATATCAATAATCATTATTTCATTAGTTTCAATATATTAAATTTGTGCAGCTCTGTTTATAAATATAATATAGTGTTCTTTTTTAATGTTTAAACATACTTTTTTGTGCGTATTTTAGTGTATAACTAAAAATTTCAGTGAAAGAAATAAGTATGATACCTTGATGTGCCTAAAATGCCTATTTTCATTAAAATAGAGCCTAATTTTACAAATTTTGAGCTTATTTTAGGCGCCTAAAACTGCAATTTTTAGTGCCTAAAAATCCGATGTCTAGTTATAACTTATCTGAACCAAATAATAATAATAATAATAATAATAATAATAATAATAATAATAATAATAATAATAAGCGACAGACGATGTGCACATATTCTAGAGCTAAAATAATCTTTACAGTCTTAAAAAAAATTACAATTAAACTGAATTTCGTAATACAATTTCAATAAGTAGGGGAGAGTCGGGTAGTATCGGACATCGGGTAGTATCGGACAGTGCGTTTTTTTCATCTACCACCATATGGTAGTACCTGAATGACATGATTACGTTTCTCTATGCGACATCACAGAAACGTAACCATGTCAATCAGGTACTATCATCGTGTGGTAGAGGAAAGAAACTCACTGTCCGATATTATCCGATGTCCGATACTACCCAACTCTCCCCTAATCCAATAATAAATACAAATGTAATCCATATCCACAAAATTATATACTACACCTTGATCTGAAATTAATATGTATTTCGGGGAAATTTAAAAGTTTATAAGAAAACAGAAAATATATACAACATTAACTACGCATTATGATAAAATAAAACGAGTAACTAAGTTCAACACCTATCTTAATTGTGTAAAGGTGTTATTTAACCAACTGTGTAAGAAATTGTGACTTCTGAATGCCACAAAAATTGTTTTAAACTAGAATTTCTTGGAATTTTCTGTGTCAATCTCTGTTAACCAAATTGAATAATAGTGAGAAAGATATTACCCACGAAATTTCTGTCAAAATGTGAAATGTGACATTTTGATTATTGCATCCTGTTACACATAAACAGACATCCTACGTTTAGGGACTATATGCTTCATCACTAAATCGGCAGGGAAAGGAATGTCTATCTGTTGGATTCGTTGTTACCAACTTTGGCTCTCTTGGTTATTGTTCTATCAATAAAATATGAGGGGATATTTTATCAACAGTAATCTCACTAGACGTTTTGATTTATCTAGAGAAAATCAAAACTCGAGTGGGATTTAATTGACTATTACACGATTAGAAGAAAGTATATAAAGATTAGAAGTAACGAAGTACTCCAATACAATAAAATATTAATTGACTTACGAAAATACAACTGTCTTCAAATGTATTATTGCACCATCTCAACATTACAAATATTACGCTAGATGCATGCTAGATGGCAGTAGTGAGCAATGCCTTCTCATGACTCGTCGAGAAATTCTCGATCTATTATACACGATGGCAAAGTTACTAGTCAAGAAGGCTTTGTTGATTCAGTTTCATTTTTAATTAAAATGCAACATTCCACTTCAATTATCCGAATCCCAGTAATCAACGTCACTTGACAGATGATTTTCAATAAATCTTAATATTAAACAATCTCTGATACGTGACTATCCATATCATATAGCAGAAGCTATAACATAACCTAACTAATATACACAAGTGTTAGAAAAGTTTTAATTAACGACAGAAAGGAATAATTATTGAATGTACAATTTTCAAATTTGAATGTGGTTGGTGGTTCAATTGATGTTATATTGGACGTGTGCGTAATACAAGTGGAACTCGTTGATTTAGGCCTACATGGTGTATTCAACTTATTCAGAATTTCCGAATGAATAATTTTAAAAGGAATAATTATTGAATGTACAATTTTCAAATTTGAATGTGGTTGGTGGTTCAATTGATGTTATATTGGACGTGTGCGTAATACAAATGGAACTCGTTGATTTAGGCCTACATGGTGTATTCAACTTATTCAGGATTTTCGAATGGTGCTCTTCATTTATTTGTAAATCGGATTTCAGAAGATGCATAGGTATGATCAGTGATTTTTATTAATTCTTGTTCTTGAATGCCAATGCGAGTCATATTTGAAACTGCTGTGCATCAACTGGAGTGGTTCGTAATTATATATATATTTTTTTGACGTCCAGACCAGCGCAGTTTCAAATGTTGGCAAACAAAGAAACAAATGCTAGGGACGCGATAAAATTAAACAAATGCTAGGGACGCGATAAAATTAAACAAATGCTAGGGACGCGATAAAATTGTGCGATAAGCAGCCATGATTGGTTGAAATGCGTCCTTTCGTACCGTTTTATTGGTCAAAAGTAGTATGACGTAGTAAGAGTGTAATAGTCAAAATAATTTACCATCACTGTGTCTATAGAGGCGAGCTCGTCACAATGTTTATGACCCTTAGATTTATACCATATGTCACCGCTATGATTATACTAGAATTTAAATTAATTGGAGATAATGGAGATGGGAAGAGGGAAGGTACCCTACAGAACAATAATTTTAAGTTTACAACCATGTGTTGTGATAAAACTCAACATAGGTACTCTTAAAAATTCGAAATTAATTTCCTAAACAGAATCACAATTAATTCTAAAAACGTAAATCATAAGATTATATGAGAAGAAAGCACATCGTAGTTCTTGCTAATTTGAATATATGCAAAAGAGGGAAATTTCTGTCCTCGTTAACATTCCATCCTTACTAGATGTGACACCAATACAATCCCACGATTCTTGTAGTTCATCATAATATTAAACTGAATGCTATGAATGTAATCTGCCGTCGAACAAATCCCCTTTACTGACTTATGAGAAACAGAACTGATGTTGCAAAAAATCAATTTCACGCTAGTTCTATGGAATTCAACTTTCTCTCTTGCTATGTTTATGTCATTAGGAGATTGGTTATTAATTGGTAGGATAATCCACGAAAACTGAAGAAGAACATATAATAACAATTGCCTGAAAGCAACTGATTTCCTTACAAAAATTATCTTATTTATCACTGTGTCTTTGTGTGTTCACTTTTTGATAACCCTATGAGTACGAAAAAGTATCTGTACAATTTACTTCAGAACATTTGAATCGACAGATCCGGACGACATCTTTCGTTTGACACCTAAATTAGCGCGCTAGCACATTGGAAGCGCAAGATATACTGCTCGAAATTTTTCATCCATGCCGAAAATTACCAACAACCGCCACGGACACCACCTGCGCCTCGCGGCGCCAACTCAAGGTTATGCTCGCATCTTAGTCGTATATCCGATCGAACGGAATCACATTTATTTCAATTGCGTTGTTAATCACGAAGTTACAGTCGTAAGTTATTATCTTCATTATAAAATTTAAATTTTAACATTGACTAATTTAATCACTGTATATCAATTGTAAAATAGTCATCAACGTCAAACAACATTCATTCAAATGCCAACGGCCTCTCTAAGCGAAATAATTACAAAACACAAGAACATTAACTACGCATACTATCTTGTAACTTACGACAACTTTCAGCCATGATTACCTTAAATATTTTATTATCATCATTGTAAATTTTAAAATTAACATCATTGACAAATTTTAAACATTGTATATTAATTGTAACATGAGCTATATGTATAAAATAAAATATTCGTCCAGTCTAAGTTCAAATTCAAAGATGATCTCAATATTCATCCTGTATCATGTTATATCTACATAAAGCTCATGAATTCCATGTATCATATATACTGTTCTCTATGTTCCTTGTTATTTGCATAATATGTTATTATAGGTCCAGATAATATGTTTTGTTATATCTGAAGATGCCCTAAACGGCGAAAACGTTCATATATTGTTATTAAATAGCAAATAAACATTTGCAAGTTTATATGCCTTAAGATTGAAATTCATTAAATACTTATTAATAATTTACCAGGCATATTGATACATAAAAATGAATTGTAAATTGATTTCTTCTACCCCGAACTCTCCTCCCGTCCACCATTCCTTCCAGTGCATCCTTCAGTAGGCAGTTTATTCTCAGCCAGTGTCCCAACCAATTCCTTTTCCTCTCCCTGATCAGCTTCAGCATCATTCTTTCTTCTCCCACTCTCTCCAACACAGCTTCATTTCTTATTCTGTCTGTCCACTTCACATGTTCCATTCTCCTCCATATCCCCAAACGTAACTTATAGAATTTTTTTTTTCCGTGAAAAAGGAAGCTACAGAATTTTGAACACAGATAGACCCTTCATACTACAATTGATTCCTAAGGGGAAAAATTGACGGCACAAGAAATTAGGACACCGAAGAAAATCTTGACTGAGAACTTCTAGGTTTGGGACGGCCAAATATCTACAACTGTCCCGACCAGCAGATTTTAAAATACGAACTTCCTTAATGATAGCTCATTTCCGGTCGTATACAGCATTATATAAGCAGTAGTGTGTGGATAGAAGTTTTTTTTGCTCTGTCGTTAAGTATTCTTAATGGAATTCTTCAGACAAACAAAGTAGTGAAGTATCTCAACACAGGAACGCTAGTAATAATTGTGTTGATGCAATTAATTTCAAATTGTTGAGAGAATAGTAAGTGTTGTCCTCATACCCATCATCATCATCATCATCATCATCATCATCATCAACAACAACAACAACAAGAAACCAAGTCTTGTTTGGTGATAAAAGAATTGAAAATAATTCCCGATTTCCTTACTAGGCAACCCTACATCTATGTTCAATGAGTCTATACTTCATTACTTGAGCTGCTGGAGAATGATCCATGTTTATTACTACTGCCTTCCATGATCGAACAATTTAATGTGTAAATTGCTATAAAATTGGTCTATAGCGAAAAGCAAACAAGAAAATCTTATTAAAACATCTAGATGTTAGTTAAAGCAGAAGTGTTAAAATGAGCGTGACTATGTTTTATGTATCTTCTCTTTGATTTTTAATGACGCACATGTTCCGAAGTGACGATAATGGAAGGGAAATAGGAGAAAAGAGATGGGAACACATTGTAACTCAAGCCGGAGGGTAATTAACCACAATGCATACAACAGTAATTATACAGTGGGTCTGATGTTTACAATCTCTTAAGCACCAAGTTGTCAGTAATGATGCTACTAATGATGTTACACTGCGAGGTGGAATCCATATGGCCTGTCTGGAGAGGGTTAAGAAAAATGTCTCTGAAATCAGTATGTGTAGAATGTCAGTGCCTTACAAATTATATGCTTATAATGTATGCACGGATTTTCGACCAAATTAGCCTGATAAAAATTACATTTTATACAGTAACAGTTACTAGCTGCTTCATTCCTTTGTAATACAATTTCTTACGAAATTCAGAACTGAAAAAAAGTCAGTTTTATTATCACTGCCACTATTATAATGCAGCTATTCTTAGTTATTGCTGAAGTGACGACCATCTAAATTTGAACCTATTGTCAGTGGCGGCTCGTGATAAAATGTTACGTGTGTTCACAATTTTGTGTTCCAAAACCGAAGAAAATTTGAAATCGTACGTTTAGCCCAATATGAAATGCCGTGATTCCAATGTTTCACTATCGAAAAAACCGTATATAAATTTAAAAAATAATAATAAATAATAATAATAATAATAATAATAATAATAATAATAATAATAATGAAACCCAGTCTTCTTATTTCCAATTTTTCTTGGTAAGTCAGTTTACCCGGCTCTGTACTGTTCAAAATTGTTTGAACAGAGTTCACATTGTTTACATTTGTTAAAAATTAATACATACTACAGTGCCGGTATTTACAAAAGCGTGTGTTCAGTAATATATTTTGGTTCACAACACACTGATACTATAGCTTATACCAGTACTGTAATCCCATTCGCAAAGATTGATTACTATAAATACATGCCAGTAAATATTATTCTTAAATATTATACACCACCATACAGATACTTAAATTCATATCACTATCACAGTCAGCCAGCACGTGTTTGAAAGCCAAACTATGCTATTATGCTAACACTAAAGTATAGTAATTCACAAACTACACTCTCGTAGCAGCACTATACACACATCCACATAAAGTAGGTAAACGTTCCGACAGTGAGAAATGCTGACACCTACAGGCTAAAATACAGACTATTAAATTTTCTCCTCGAGAAATAGCACGTCAACAATAGGCATCGATGCATCTGACATCTGTAGGTTAGATTCACTGTTCACGTAAGGCTCTGTGCTCTTGACGACTCATAAGCGGCCAGCGAAAGACAATTTTCAACCGCGCAAAGTTTACATAAGACGTTTATGCAAGATGTGGTAAGTTTAAAATACTCAATTCTGATATTATACATCCTCACTACGTCAATACGGTATTAAATAATAAAACTAGTCGTGCATTAACCGAAACAAGGTGTTCACGTGCTCTTGCGCTCTTATTGACGCACCGCCACTGCCTATTGTTAACAAAAGGACGTGCACTTGCTTGTGACTGGCAGGTATTTCTTGGTACAACTCTCCAGGGTAGCGCCTTGAAGTATGGTTTCGCATATAAAGGATTCCCTAAACGAATCTTTAATATTTGCCTATGTATAAATACTGTAATTTCTAACAGGAAATATTTATATTATATTATATTATATTATATTATATTATATTATATTATATTATATTATATTATATTATATTGCATTATATTATATTATAATATACGTATATATTTATTTATTGAGAACCTAGACAGATTGGTAGGTATAACAGGTTTGAGGTATTATTGAAAGGATAGGTTACTCATTCTTAGAAGTTCTAAGCACATCACTGACAAGTCTTCTTCATTTTAGATGTGAGAATGCCTGTCCATCATATGGCTTCATCAGTAGGTTAGCAACAATCACCTCTGTTCGCGGATGAATGCAATACTGTTTGTTTACATCAGGTTCGAAATTAGACAGCTTATATTGTTCACCTAACAAATAGAATGATCTAATGTGAACTGAAAGTTCCCTCTCATCTTTTCATCTTTCCCTCCTTTCAAGTAACGGTAGCTTCCTTCATTTTCTTTCAATCCCAAGTACCACTGAAACTTATACGCAGTTAAGTAATAGATCCATTAGTTTTCGCCCATGAAATAAAGAAAATCGATTATTATTAGCTCAAGTGTTTTATTCCCAATCACAATTACTCGATTTAATTCTAGAGAAGAGTAATTGCTTGATTGTAGCCCTATTTCCTAATTCTGCTATTTTTCCACGAAGAACGTAGAAAATTTAACACAGGATTGAATGCCCAGAATTTTGCTTCAGGACATTGTGTAATTTGGCAAAGATAAAGGTAAAAATCGGACATTTTCTTTCAAAAACTGCAGTAATCACATGACGCTTACATCCATAAAATATGGTTTACAGACACGAACAATTTGCACAAACTGGTTTGCACATGCAATTGGCACAAATTAACTCTTGTGGAGAAATATATTCCGTGCGCAAGAGTACTTACTTTCAGACAGCACTACAATAAATCCCTGGCCACTTACTGGCCAGACGTGTTGTTAACAATATGAACCTTGGTTTCAAAGTTACACAGTGTCAACTAATCACCAGTTCTTGTAATATCATATGAAAGCGCTTTCAGATCGTACATCCGCCCTATGAGTTTGTTTGGAAGTACTCGGAAACCAAGTATTTCCGACCCTCTTTTCATATAAATTATTTTTATTACCTACATATGACGAACTCATTCCTGACTTTGTGCCGTTTATTTTTTAGGTATCGTACAATAGCAATTTTATAAAAACAAGCGCTCTGTATTGTAAAATTTCTGCCTGTTATGAACCTTTTTGACTGCCCTTCTACTTGGTTTTCTAGCGTCTTTTCTACTTTCTTATTAATATAGTTATTCTTTAAACAGCACTTGCCAATTTGGAGCTTCAGAATGTTCTTTTTTAATATATATAAAATTAATTAATTAATTAAATAAAATAAATAAGTTAATTAAATAAAATAAATAAATAAATTAATTAATTAATTAAATAAAATAAAAAATAAAAAATAAAATAATAAATTAAATAAATACATCGAAGAATTTCACCGGTAGGTGCGATGTAAGCCCTTCATTGCCTTGTTTTCTCTTTCTAATAGTTCCTGAAGCCAATCTCAGGAGGTGCATTTCGAAAGCCTGAATTCATACTACTGATATCTTGACGTAAGGAACTATGATTCGTGTCAAAAAGTCCTATTAAAAAGCCACGTTTTGTGCAATTTTTATTACATTTAGACGTCCATCCTTATCCTAATTTTCAAAGCCATATAATTGAAGGGTTTGCCGGAAAAAGGGCGTATACGTCAATATGGTGAATTGAGATACAGGCAATCTAAGATTTTAAAACGCACCTGAATAAAATGTTATACAGATAGTGAACAAAATTATACATTAAATTAAAAATCTTAGCGAGTATAAATGTTTTGTAGCATTTAGGCAATTTATATTATTAAATTTCCTTATATTTTTACCATATAAAACTTCGGTCTATACGCCCTTTATTCATATAATGATTTGCTTAGGGGATTTAATGTAGATTTCAGGTTTAAATTTCACACGGAATTGAAACAAAGATACATTTTATGACATTTATTATCTACTTCTAAAGTAATTTACATTATTTCAGATATACTGAGTAGACATTAAGTACGCAAAGCAAAATCTCTGAATATAACAGAAAAAGAAAATCTCCATTTCGTGTGAACATAAATAAATAAAATTTATTCTTTGTATAATCCTGATAACAATAAGCCCAAAAATCTCAATATTGTAACAAATCTCTTTATAAAACATAAAATATTTCCGTCTGAATCTACGAGTTTCATAAGTTTGTTTACTCTTAAAGCAAGGACAATAATGAACATAAAAAGCAGTCAAAGGAAACAACTGGACTGACTATATTGAACTATATATATTTGCTTAGTCTCTACGAAGAGAAAACACACACAGTACAGTATGCGGTAACGCGCAGCACTAGCTCTGCTTGTAGACTGACTGACTAAATCGCGCGCGCACGCACGCACGCAGCCCTGTCCTGCAGGTATGTACAGTACAATCAAAACAAAATTTCGCTACTATAATTAGCGAATTATTCACTTCATTTTAAACCGTTTTCCCGAAAAAGGGCGTAGAGGTCTATCCGCCTTTCTTCCGGCAAACTCCTCTATTATTTATAGTATGTTTTTATTAATAAGGAATCGTCCCACCAAAAGTTTTAAACCGGTCGGATTAGCAGGCCAATGACTAGAATCCTGCGCCTGGTTACTTTGAATATACACGGATCATACTAGCTTCGTTTGCAAAGGAGGGCTCTAACTCCTCGTTCCGTTTCGTGCGTTTATATCTGCTTATTCGTATAGAGCAGTATTGACACTGAACAATAAGAATGCTACTCACGTAAAAAATATACTTACTGGCTTTTAAGGAACCCGGCGGTTCATTGCCGCCCTCAAATAAGCCCGCCATCGGTCGCTATCCTGAGCAAGATTAATCCAATTTCTATCATCATATCCCACCTCCCTCAAATCCATTTTTATATTATCTTTCCATCTACGTCTCGGCCTCCCCAAAGGTCTTTTTCCCTCCGGCCTCCCAACTAGCACTCTATATGCATTTCTGGATTCGCCCATACGTGCTACATGCCCTGCCCATCTCAAACGTCTGGATTTAATGTTCCTAATTATGTCAGGTGAAGAATACAGTGCGTGCAGTTCTATGTTGTGTAGCTTTCTCCAATCTCCTGTAACTTCATCCATCTAGTCATCTTATGGACAATAGAAGATTATTCTCACAATAAGTAAAACGCATCTAGATTCTAGATAGGCCTACTTTTTTTTTTGTTTCACAATATATTTTTCACCCAAAAAGTAAAAGCCAATGCTCATTATTTTTCGCCTATTTACAGAGTTTTGAATATTTAAATACTGCACTTTTTAATACACGTATATATGATCTAGGCATTAACTAACCAAACGCAGAACTCTACCCTTAAATGTCATTGACCTGCTAATCCGACCAGTTTAAAACTCTTGGCGGGAAGATTCCTTCTGTGTAAAAGAAACATACTGTAATTGTTATGCATTCGAATGAATTTTTCAAAATCAATGTCTAATTCTAACATCATTGTTATCTTACTTTAACCAGAATTCATTTTCTTTACAAAATTAACGTGTTAAGTAAGAGTTTAGGCTTGCTTTGCACTGTTTCATGAATACAAGTGGCCGATCGAAGCTGACTGAACAGTATTTACTGCACTCAATCGAAGGGGACAGTACTCTGGTTTTGACATTTTCAGGCATCACGCCCTCAACTACGAGTTTCTCTTTCATTTTCATGCAATAATGGAAAGTGTTTTTACACACTGGGCAGCACGAAGCAGCAATCTGATGCCGGAGATTGACCGCGGTCACAAGTCACGACTCACGAACTGCCGCGCCGGGTCTCTAGCATCCCGCCAGCCGTTGATTTTCGTCCATTCCTAAATTCTATTTCTTTCTCTATTTGTTAGCAGTCACGAGCAGAATCAGAAAGACTAGTGAGTAATCAATTCAGGGGTGCGTAACGCGTCCACGAGACACGGATCAGGGACGGAGAATAGCAACTGTCTGGGAGCAACTTAGCGTTACTCTTTTTTCTCACACTCTTTCGTCGAGGAATTTCGTATCCCTGTCGTTATGTTAGCTAACTTTTGAGACTTATTGACTTTATATTAGAAGTAACTCTCATGTTATACAAAAGCATGGCGTTGGAAATCCAACTAACTAACTAACCAACCAACCAACCAACCAACCAACCAACCAACCAACCAACCAACCAACCAACCAACCAAACAACCAACCAACCAACCAACCAACTAACTAACTAACTAACTAACTAACTAACTAACTAACTAACTAACTAACTAACTAACTAAGAGAATCTTCCACAATTATCGGCTCGAAACCTCACTAAAAAAATTCGTACTGCAAAAAACTGCCGAAAATTTTCCCGAAAAGTCATACTGTAAAACAAATGCTTAAGTATAAGCAATTAGCTGTCTTAATGATCTATGAGGTATAATAAATGTTTTCCCAAGTAAGTGTAAAACCTGCATTTGTGTAGTTGTAGTTCTTTTATCAGCTCTAGAAAAGTAAACGCTAGACAAAGGACTCCGAGATCCTTCTACTAGATCAAATATACTGTATATTAAAAATTTTATCTTCGACATTCTGTCTGATATCGTACACAGATTAAAATGTCCCTGCGATGGCTGAGTGTCTAGACTTTCGTCCTGTCACGCAGGCGTTCCACGTTCGTGTTCCGGCTAAGCCTGAAATTTATCATCAACAGTAATCTCACTAGAGGTTTGATTTATCTAGAGAAAATCAAAACTCGAGTGGGATTTAAATGACTATTACACGATTAGAAGAAAGTATATAAAGATTAGAGGAAATAAAGTACTCTAATGCAATAAAATATTAATTTAAAGTACTCTAATACAATAAAATATTAATTGACTTACTGAAATTCTATTTCACTAATGTTAGCTTCACCAAAACGTTTGAACGGAGCTGCCATTTTCAGTTGACTGTCTATGCTGTAAACAAATGACGATCGCAAAGCATGTTTTATACAGTAGCTTCTTTTTTATCTTCTCAGATAGTACCGTAATGAATTTGCAGTTTGAAGTGTTGACAAACAAAGAAACAAATGGTAGGGAGGTGATAAAACAGAAGAAAGTATATAAAGATTAGAAGAAATAAAGTACTCTAATACAATAAAATAGATATTAATTGACTTACTAAAATTCTATTTCACTAATGTTACCTTCACCAAATTGTTTGAACGGAGCCACTATTTTTAGTGAACTATCTATGAGGGAAACAAATTACGATCGCAAAGCATGTTTTATAGTACCGTAAAGAATTTGCAGTTTGAAATGTTGGCAAACAAAGAAAAAAATGCTAGAGTAGTGATAAAAACAATGCTAGAGAAGCGATAAAATTAAACAACTGCTAGGGAAGCGATAAAATTGTCTGATAAGCAGCCATGATTGGTTGAAAGACGTGCTTTCGTACCGTTTTATTGGTCAAAAGTAGTATGACGTAGTAAAAATGTAATAGTCATTGAAAAATCTAGTGACACATGTGACGGGTCAGGTTGGGGTTAACCCATTTCCCTACTCTAGACATCAACATCATTCCGTCTGGGGTGAGGGGGGGGGCTGATATAGGAATGAGCTAGGTTATCTGCTCAAAAGCTGAATAATCAGCGAACTTAGTGTAATCAGCTGGACGATGAAAAATAAAATGAAGACGAAGAAGAAAACGAAGACAAAGAGAACATGAAGACGAAGAGAAGCATGAAGATAAAGAGAAGTATGAAAACGAAGAGGAACATAAAGATGAAGAGAAAAATTAAAACGAAGAGGAAAATGAAGCCGAAGAGGAATATGGAGACGAAGAGGAACATGAAGACGAAGAGGAAAATAAGACGAAGAGCAAAACGAAGACAAAGAGGACAAAAAAAACCGTCGACAAAAAAAGGCAATAAAGAAAAAAACGATAAACAGACGACGGTAAATATCATACTTGCTTGTGTGAGTGGACATATTCTCGAAATTAAAGCCATGATTTTTCACAATAACTTTCAAGGACTGAGCATGTTGGAGCAAATAAACCTTGTCGTGAATGAAGATAGAATTCGACAAGATTTTAATAAAATTGTCACTGCAGCACAAAATAACCATCATCTCACACAAGTTCAAGTATAATAAAATATGGTAAAATTAGTTTGAAGGAAAAAAACACAGGACAATAATGCTTCTAAACTCTCTATTTTTATCTACATATTGGTCAGGAAATAGATAATAGGTCACAAAGTTATGCACACAAAGTAGTGTATTTAACACCTTCAATGGGTCACTGGCTGAGAAAGAACTGCCTACTGAAGGATGTACTGGAAGGAATGGTGAACGGGAGAAAAGTTCGGGGCAGAAGATGTCAGGTGATAGGCGACATTAAGTTATATGCAGAGACTAAGAGGAAGGCAGAAAATAAGAAAGATTGGAGAATGCTACGTTTGCAGTGAGGACCTGCCCTTGAGCAGAAAACTATGAATGAATGAATAAATGGCTGTAGCTTCAGCAGTCCAGGATGTTTTGTCAATGGGGAAGGAGAGAATCGTATTTCTTACGTGAAATTAAAGCAGTGACGTTGAGTAACAATTTCTAATAAGGATGGGTAGGTATTAACTGTTAAATGACTATAAACCTACACAACCCTTCTGACAACTCCCTGCCATCAATCCCATTGACTAACGGCCTACTAACTAATCAAAACAGTAATGGAATCGTAATTGACTGAAGTCTTAATTATATCACTCATTCTCTTTAACATACCTCTGCAAAATGGCTTCTGTCCGGGAGGAACACACATGAAATGAGTCTCAATCAGTGGTGAAACAGCTATTGTGCACATTAAGGCTGGCAAAATTTTAGAAGATATAAAATAACCTTTAAATTGTATAATCTTCTTCCAGGCAGAATTATATAATGGCAACTTCATCATAGGACAATAACTGAGCTATATAAATAGGCCTAGTCACTTTTTCTGATGAAACATTAATTATTAAAACTTGTGTTAAACAAAATGTTCGTGATCAGGTGATCACATTCTTATACTCGTATGACATAAAAAGCAGCACAGAACTGACATAATAGTTATAATTTTTGTCAAAATTTACCCTAATAGGCTATGGTAGCTATTAGGTTACGTACATTTTCGTCTTTACCCCTTCAGAATTCTGCTAAAATTCTACCGAACGCCGAAAATCTGAGGGAGACAAGTGACCAACAGGCTTGGACCTCGCATAGACACTTCGTCTCATCCCCACATTCCTTTGCGAGGACGCAAGTTCGAGTACCCTTCGCTTTTTCTTCCTCCAACTTACCCATTCTTTCATTGTCGCATAAAATAGATATTCTTATGGTCAGCAGATACATGGTCCAATACTGAAATGTCCATATTACGAAAATGTTCATAACGTGGTAACGTCCATTTATGTAAAATGTCCAAGCTCAGAAAATGTCCAATTACATAAAATCCAAAATTAAAATGTCAAAACTGGTCATGGGCCAGACCTGAAAAAGTCCAATTATTCTTAATTGAATACGGTCCAATGCCTAAAATGTCCACTTGGAACGAAGATATGTAAAATGTTCACGCTTACTAAAAATATATTACTAACGAATAGCGATTAAAAAGTGTTACGGTAACTGCATTTAAATTAGTTCAGTTAATTTATTCAGAATTGTTATAAATTAAAGTTCACCTTGATGAGTGTCATCTTCAGGTTGTAGATCAGAAAGCAATTTTAGGCGGAAAGAAATTGCTCTTAAGTAGCGAGGTATATCATTCTCGTCTTTGAATTACTGGTATCTGGTTACAAGATTTTCCACTTGTTGATTGTGAAGGTATTTTATGCTCAGTGGGTGTTCAATATTTTCATATCCACCTAACAATTGTGTCACCAATACTTCCGTTTCATTGTGCTATTGTTTTAAATGTTCTATAAATCGCCATATATTTACATGGTGAGATATAACTAATCTTTGAAACTGAGAGTGAATCCCTCCATAGCGTTTTCGTTCGTTGGCGATCATTTAACACTAATTCATAAACATTCCACATTTCAGGTGGGAACTAAGGGAGAACAACCCTTCTCCTTCCTCTTACTGGCCTACTTCTGATGTATTTAGTATCCACATATTGGACGAACTCCATATTTCTTCTTAAAAATGTGTAATTGAGATTTACTACAAAGTACTAACAATTTTCGAAGTCTTCCATTTCCATAACAACAAAAACATTGTTTTCCTGAGTTAATCACTTGTGTGTCACCTTGGACACGTTCCCGTCTAGAGTTTTTTTTCTTGAGGTATTGCTTTCATACGTTTGTTTCTTTTTAAATAAACATTTTTGCATAATGGCCCATTTTGCTTTTTGGACTTTTTTTGCACTTTGGACTTTTTGTCTATTGAACATTTTAAATTTGGGCATTTCTACTTTTGGACTTCTTATTTATGGATTAAATATCATGGACGAATACGTATCTGGACTTATATATAGTATTTAGACCTTGTCTCTGGGAATGATTCATATATTGTATTGTATCTGGAAATGATTCATATATTGTAATAACATTTTCTTATCAACGAAATCAACATTTAAACGCGTTATAACAGTTTATTACATAAGTGCCGACTGTAGTTCAGTCAGTCAGTCAGTCAAATAAGAATTTTACACCATAAAATTGACCGGACATGGAATGCAATTTATAATGAAAAAATGACTGTCGAACTTGCTTACTTGAAGTATGTCCATTACAAATGCCATGTTCATTCCCTCCCTTGCACCAATATTCCCGTATCACCTCATCCTTTCTGAACAGCCACTCTAACATCAGACACCGTGAAGTCAGTGTGGGTGCCCCTGAATTAAAAATTACGGTATAGGCATTTTTAAGGTGAAAGAGAGATGGAAGAAAGAGCATGCTAACGACTTCTGCGAGAAGATTGAACAATCACGACGTAGATTACCGAGGGGAAAATACGATATTTTAATTGTATTCTAATCTAGCTTCAAGGAGTAATATAGGTAATTCTGCTACAGTAGATTGTTGTAAAATAATTTACAGTTACGGCTATACGTATAACCTATGATGCATAATGAAGTGGCTGCACGCAAACGAAGAATAGAATTTCGTAACGAAAAAAATGAACACAAAACTGGTTCTTAAAAAGCGCTGGGTCCAGTATTCCCGATAGAAATCAAATCCTGTAAGCCTGAGACTAATACCAGTTTGTTTTATACGTGAAGAAGCCATCTTTTTTTTTTATTCCACCTCACGTTCCGGAAATGAATTATGTAAATGGTACAATAAACTGAGTCCAGTTTAAAGCTTGTAACATCGTGTGTCGGAGAAAATATTTTCCATTTACTAACGTTTCCATTACTTCCTGATGCTCCAGAGTCTAGAGAGATCAAATAATTTAAATATCACGGAGATTACAACAGTCGACTGAATATGAGGGGGGATTGACAAATTTATAGTCCAACAGAGAGAAAAAAAAACTTGTTTGATATCTATTTAGTTCTAACTCAAAGGTACTTGGTCGATGCAGCAGCTTCTTTATCCCCCACAACTAAAATTCAGAGATTTTTTACTAATAGTCACTCTTCTTCAAATTGTTATTTATCTCAAATTTCCATGCTGTTTGAGCTTTGAATTTGGTGGATAACAACACAACAGTTGAAGCTCACAGACTTGAAATTATGAGTTTCTCTTCATCATTGATAGCCACATCATGTCCCTAGAACTAATCATATTAATTTCTCCTTCATCGCAAAAGACTGAACCTACAACTGATTTCTGCGATCACAAATTATAGTAATATAATTATCCGTATTCACACTACACCCAAATCCTTGATTCACAACCCTGAAAATAGGATCTAGGAGATTTCGTCACAAATGTTTCGTAACAGTGAAGTTTCGTTCCCGATAATTCGTCATGTGGACTGTTCGTTCCAGCATAAATTACGTCACCGTTTTTGATCACATTAACTGTTCGTCACAGTAAAGTTTTGGAATATTTCATCAAAAAATGAGACAGTATCAGTGGATGGCTCTTGTAATTTGAATATACACGAATTTAGAAATTGCCTGCAACATTGTGCTCAATGGCCCTCAAATATCCCAATATGTTCTCTTCATTTTTGTAATTGTTATATATTTTTTCCGTGATTCTTAGTATTCTTTTATCCATATCAAGATATTTCTTCTTTTTCTTGTGTGTAGATTTTTCTCCTACTTTGTCGTATTTTTTTTCGATTGATCCTTTTTTGGGAAGTTTCATAGCCACCTCACTGGATACCTTCCCAAGATGTCGCTGTATGATTTGAGCTGGAGTCTCTGCCGATGTACAGTACTTGCAACTGCTTTCATCAAATTCATACTCACTGCTACTTCAACTCTTCCCCAGTCAGAGGCATGGGAATTTTCAATAGGCTGTTTAACAATGGACTTTCTTTCGAGAGGATATACCGGTGTTGATTTACATTCCTCACGTTGGTCACAACGCCATACCACAGTCTAGTATATATAGTCACGAAGCTTTGAGTTGTGAGGGTGCTAGGAACAATAGACTTTGCAGGTACTATTTCGCATTGTCTGTAATGAGGCGATAGTAGCGATCCCAGTGGTTAGCAACTATTTATGGATGCATATTTACTACGTATTAAGCTTCGTGAATGTATATACTAGACTGTGGCCATACGATACCCTTTTTTTTGCATCCTATATTTCGTGTACATGAAACCTCTGTATACGAACTTCATACCCACACGTTTGGTTGAAGTGGATTTAATTTTACTCTCCATTGCTAAATACTCGCAATACTAAAATTTTGTGCAGTGTATATAATTTGACTCTTCATTTCCAAATATTACAAAACATTTTAGCAAGTAACCACGGAAACCTTAGTTATTTTTATCCTACTTAAATAACAAAGCCAATTGAAGTAGAAACTAACAAAAAATCAGCATGTGACAAATCGTCCGGTAACAAAAGTGTAATCTGTGACAAACCTTCTGGTGACGAAAAGTAATGTGTGACGAATCGTCCGTGAGACGAATCATTCATGACGAATGATCCGGATCCCTGAAAATACTGTGCAATGTCAAGATATTACCAAGTCCGTCTTCTAATCAGCATTGAATGCTAGAGCAGAATCATATAGCTACAGACTTTAATATAAGTGGACTTACTGTTCATTCTATGAACGATGTTTGAAGTCCAAACAGTCACGATCCTTTAAATATCGGACTCACCTGTGCGGTGTCATCTGTTGATTCAGCTTGTACGTCTTAACGTTCAGATGAATTTTATTTATTTTATTTTATTTTCTATTTATTTATTTGGCTGCAGTGCGTTACAATGTTGAATGACAGCATTGACCTCCGGTCATCAACTACCACTCACATACAATTTTTATATAAAACACTCTCTTAACTGAACTTCGGTTAACCGAAATCCGGTTTATCCGCAAAAAGAAAAAAAAGAAGAAAAAAAAAAGGCCAATGTTTTGTTTATCCCTGCAATATTTTGTTCATCCCCTATAGCATGGCTACAATTTTAATTTTCATTGTCCTCACAGCAATGCTACATTTGTTTTCCGCCTCCATTCCCCAAACACTTGTTTTATATAGTAACCGGGCGCGGCCAATCCCGTTACGTTCTTTTCGTCCCCCTCTCCTCCCGCCTACCATGGAATTACAGGAGTATGGTATATGCATTCGAGGTAACAATTTCTTATTCACTTTAGATGTGTTGCAGTTATCGCGTTATCGGTACGTCTTATTTTTGTAGTTACGCGAGTGCGATATCGAGTAAAAGAAAACTCTTATATTTCACTCATCAAGCGCTGGCGTAATATCGCAGCTCGCAAACAATGCGAGAAAAAGAGACAGAAGATGATAACTGATTATTGGATGTAAAATCGATGTGCAATTACAATATTAAATTAATTGAATTTTTGTTTTTAATTTACATGCTTAACCCTCTCTTTTCCTTCCCAGTTTTACCAAAAGTATTTCTCGTCGATTATCCGAAATGGCTCCGCCCCATTTAGTTTGGTTAAACCGGGTTCTATTCTACATAGGTAGACATTTTGAAATTTATTTTAGATATCTTTTAACTTATTTATTTCCCTCATTCGCTTTTCTCTTACTTTCCACAAGTATGTTCCTAAGGATTTTATCATCTATTCATTTGTAATTCTTGATATTTTGACTAACAGAATTTCATTACTAGGTTCCGTATTCCAGCTACTAATAAACTGGAATGAAGCTGCCTGATTCGAAGTATATGTGGCGTCACAGTGCAAGTATAGGTGCGTTCATATACAAAATAGTTACGCATCCTCTACGCTCTTCCTCTAGAAAATCAAAACCGGGACGCAGTCATAGTGAGTAGTCTTATCGATCACTACTCTTACTAGTCGTATTATTTAAATAACTACATCTTTGTGGTTGACTGAAGGTTCATTGCAGAGGTAAAATGTCTCAAGCGTGTAATATTCCAGGGCATAGTTGAGGATATTTTAACTAATATTTTCACTATCAATATAGACAATATTACATATAAATTGTGTAAAATAAACGTAAAAGTGACAAAAACAGTGCACTGAAAGACACTGCAATAACAAAAGGCACACAAAGTGTGTTGAACATAATCCAAAAGAAACAGTACGGTACCACCAAATTCTGACAATTATGAAAATATTAACTCGAGCAACGTTTAGCATGGAGTTGTGTAGCCTACCATGACGTTCAGTGCCAATACCCCAATTAATAAATTAAATAATCTACATTCATATGCTATTGAAAGAATTTCTTGTAATATGAAATAATTTCAAGTTCCGTAACTTACGAATGCACGTTATTATTCACTGCAAAGGTCATGACGAAAATGAACATCATGGCTCAAGCATGTGTTTACTAATACAGCTTCAGAATGTCGGGAGTTGACTGTACTCCACGAACACGCAGCGACGACCTGTTTGTTTATATCCTTATCCGTTGCATTACCTATGTTTGGCGTACTATATACCCAATGTGTCTTTAACTTCAGTCTTTAGGTAGCTGGAATACGAAGGCTATTCATTACTAAATTGTAGCCATTCCCTTTTCATAAAACTGCATTCACTCCAATCGGTCTTAACACATGTTACAATATATGCTTTATAGTTTCTTTTTCGCCACATGTCATTTTATATATTATCCCCAACCTAATCCATGCAAAACCAATTCTAGCATTTCTATCACATATCGTTATAGCCTGTATAATTCTTGACTCCATACAGTTCTAACTTTTCTGTAATTTTCATATGAATTGTCATTGCAGTGCTATCCATCCCCTCGAAAGCATACTACGACCTGCTCAGGCTGTGCCATCTGTCCACCTGTCACAATACTACATCACGCCGGCATCGCTTTGGGTAATGCTTTGAGAATAACGGCAATTAATATTGAAATGGAGAGTGACGGTGAAGTGGAGGGAACCGGGACAACCCGAGAGCAGGAAACTTGGATTCGTCAACTACAAATACGAATTCATCACCGGGATTCCAACCCGGCCCGCAGACATCGTTAGCCAACACTCTGCCACTTGACGTACTAAGGCGGCACGTATCACCTTAAAACAGAGATTTTTTCGTTGCAGTTGTACTGTCCCATGCTCATACCAGGTGTGCAGCATGCAGTATGTTTCTTCTTTTTTTTATCGAGATTTGTTAGATGAATACAGATTTTCACAACAGAGCCATTTCATGCAAATTACCCGGAAATGTCTGAAACTCAATGGCTCACAACATTATTTTAAATAACTGAAATCTTACCAAAATAACCCAACATATATAAAGCACTGAATATATTATTTTAAATGACTATACAAGATTTCGTTTGTTACACAAAACCTGTTCCCCCGTAACAAACTTGTCTTGTACCACAATTCGCATTGCCGGAAATGTTTCATCTCGTTTTATTCTACGTGTCTTCATTATGCTTTACAAAGGCTTCACGTTACTTTTCAGATTTGCTTAAAGATGTGCTATCCGTATTCTTAGGCAGAGATGTAATATCCATATTTCTTGCACAATCATCAGGAATGATGTTTTCAGCTTGTTCCCAGAATGTTGTGCAAAATGTGCTTCCTCTCAATACGATAAACACATGGTCTCTTCAAAGCACACGTACAGAATACAGTTATGGCCATTTGCTTATTGAACTTAGCTAATTCAAGGTAACGCCACCACATGTTACGGCGGTCAAGTAGCTAAAACTGTGACCCAAATCAGAAGAGGAAGTCTGTTACGTGACAGTATTATTAGACGTCTTCAAGCCCAACAAAAGTCTCAACAGGAAATGAACGTCAATTAGTATACTTTTCCTGTTGTAACTTTTGAGACAACTGCTGGCTCCTCAGAATTCAACGGTTACGAAGTACAGTCTAACTTCTACAGTATAACTCAATTTTTCGAAATCTGGAGATCATTTTGATTTCCGGAAGGGAACGTATATAATTTATATGTAAAGTTTGTAACTCGAAGTTGTTACTAGAATTTTTCGATATCTGGAAGGATATTTCATGCCCCAGAAGTAAAGCATTTATTTTTAACTCGAAGTTCATATGCAAATGTTGAATAATGCACAATAAAACAGATAAGATGAAGCACTGTTACTTTAATGAGTGTACCATGTAATTCAACGGTTAAGAAGGCACAGTCGAACTTCTACAGTATAACTCAAATGTTCCAAATCTGGAGGTCATTTTGATTTCCAGACGGGAACGTATATAATTTATATGTAAAATTTGTAACTTGAAGTTGTTACTAGAATTTTTGGATTTCTCGAAGAATATTTCATGTCCTAGAAGTAAAGAATTTATTTTTAACTCAAAGTTCGGATGCAAATGTTGAGTAATGCACAATAAAACAGATGAGATGAAGCACTGTTACTTTAATGAGTGTACCATGTAATTCAACGGTTAAGAAAGCACAGTCGAACTTCTACAGTATATTTCAAATTTTCGAAATCTCGAGGTCATTTTGATTTCCAGACGGGAACGTACTGTGTATAATTTATATGTAAAGTTTGTAACTCGAAGTTGTTACTAGAACTTTTCGATTTCTGGAAGGATATTTCATGCCCCAGAAAAAAAGCATTTATTTTTAACTCAAAGTCCGGATGCAAATGTTGAGTAATGCACAATAAAACAGATGAGATGAAGCACTGTTACTTTAATGAATGTGCCTTATAATTCAACGGTTACGAAATACAGTCGAACTTCTACAGTATAACTCAAATTTTAGAAATCTGGAGGTCATTTTGATTTCCAGACGGAAACGTATGTAATTTGCATGTAAAGTTTGTAACTGGAAGTTGTTAAAACAATTTTTCGACTTCTCGGAGGATATTTCATGCCCAGAAGTAAAGCATTTATTTTATTTTTAACTCGAAGTTCGGATGCAAATGTTGAATAATGCACAATAAAACAGATAAAAGGAAGTACTGCTACTTTAATGAGTGTACCATGTAATTCAAAGGTTTAGAAAGCACAGTCGAACTTCTATAGTATATCTCAAATTTTCGAAATCTGAGGTCATCTTCATTTCCAGATGGAAACGTATGTAATTTGTATACTAAAGTTTATAACTCGAAGTTGTTACTAGAATTTTTCGATATCTGGAAGGATAGTTCATGCTTTAATAAGCATTCACTTTTAACTCGAAGTTGGGATGCAAATGTTGAATAATAATAAAATAGATGAGATGAAGTACTGTTACTTTAATGAGTGTACCTTATAATTCAACGGTTAAGAAGTGTAGTCGAACTTCTACAGCATAACTGAAATTTTCGAAATCTGGAGGTCATTTTGATTTCCAGACAGGAACAGATAAGATGAAGTACTGTCACTTTAATGAGTATTGTAATTACTGTTTTTCTTTCAGTACAAACGTCCTCAAGATTTATCGTCTACGACTGCTATCAAAAGAAAAGTGAGAAATCTCCTTGGACTTGAAAGTGATATGACTGTGTGTATCGAATACTTAGTCTACATTTGAGAAGCTACTTTCTGAAAAACAGGCAAACTTATCACATTAATTATTTTTACTATTGAGTGATGCCTTGTTGGTGTCACTTGTGGAGTCCAGACCTGTCTTTGGACAGTTGACTAAACAACAACTACTGAAACATTTTTTTTTATATTAAGCGTTGCTTATGTTTCTAAATACAAAGTAAATGTATGTCTTAAGGAGTTTTTTGTTTCATTTTGTAAATTATTTCGCTACCCACCTCAGCTATTTACATGATCCCCCAGGGGTTTTCGACCCCCACTTTGGCAACCACATTCATTTTAACAACACACACTATTAACACATTCAATGTCATAAAATAAATAGATGATAAGGCCTACAAAGTTGTCAAGCGTACACAGGTGGTATGGCAGTCCTTACTGAACATGCAATTTAATGCTAGGTTGCAAGAACGTACACTACATTATTGGTTCTCTAACGGTCATATAAGTACTAATGTAGAGTTGTACGAACATCTACTAAAGTTAATGGTTCACTAGAGTCCCAACTTACAGGTCAGATTACTGTCCTCGAAGAAGTTAATGCTCCATTAGTAAGCTGTAAATAAGCTACCACTTTATAAAATAAAAAGTGAACTTCAGAATGCTCGTATTTCAAGGTTAACAAGAAAATACCCAGGTAAATTGGCATCTGAGGATAAGTGATAAAACAAGTTATAGTATATCGTCGTTACACACGTATACGGAAATTATAAAAAAAAAAATTGTTATTTACTGTCTCATTAGTATAGACTATAAACGATTAACTATGGGAAAACGATACAAACATCTAGTGACGAAATTGTTAACTACACGTTTCAAGACAGTAGCCTTCTTTTTTTTTTTACAGAACTAAACTGCGGAATTACCCAGATGTGACCCAATACAAGTGTATGACAATAGTGACTTCCTACGTAGGTTTCGGCTATCGATAGATACGTTGATGCAAAGTGCGTATTCAATTGGACACTTATTTATATTATTTATTTATTTAATAGATTTATTTCTACTGGCAGAGTTAAGGCGATAAAGCCTTCGTTTCCACTCAACCAGTATATGAACAATAGCAAATATAAAAATGACAGAAATACAGGCAGAATATACAATTAATAACAATAGTAATAGTAATAATAATAATAATAATAATAATAATAATAATAATGAGCAAAATCAAGACAATTTTCGTTACATATAATTCTAAGAATCAAACAATTACAGTAATGTGAATCGAAGTAATTTATTGTTAAAATAATAGAGAAAATTTATATATTCAAAATAAAAAGAATATAGTATATTAGAAAAACTATATTTTAGGAAAGCTCACAGTCTAAGCAGTCTATTTGACAACCGGGTTTTGAAATTAGTAAATGTCTGACAGCCCCTTAAGGAATGAGGTAGGGAGTTCCAATGACGAGAAATTTAAACGGTGAATGATGAAGAGCATCGGGAAGTGTTATGATGAAGTATATTCAATGTGCCAGTGATCTAAGATCGAGTACTTAGCTTATGATTGGAGCATAAATACACAAGACGAGGCGACAACTCTCTCTCTCTCTCTCTCTCTCTCTCTCTCTCTCTCTCTCTCTCGTGGAAGTTGTGTAATTGGCTATAGTTGGCGCAATTGACTCTCTTGAAATGCAGATTTAAATAGCTAATATAACGATAATTAGCACTCCGTTAAATATGCAAAGATTTATAATTTAGTGAATTATTAACTTTAAAGATTCGTTACCTAAAGATAAAATAAATTAATGGTCTGTTTTCTTGCAACCCGGAATAATTATGTAGGCCTAGTTTAGGTATTCCCAAGAAACTAGTTCGATTAATTCAAATGTGTCTCAGTGAAACTTATAGCAGAGTCTATATAGGCCAGCTTCTCTCTGATGTTTTTCCAATTCACTGCGGGCTAAAGCAAGGAGATGCACTATCACCAGTACTTTTTAACTTTGCTCTAGAACATGCCATCAGGAAGTTCAGGATAACAGAGAGAGTTTGGAATTGAACGGGTTACATCAGCTGCTTGTCTATGAGGATGACGTGAATATGTTTGGAGAAAATCCACAAACGATTAGGGAAAACACGGACATTTTACTTGAAGCAATTAAAACGATAGGTTTGGAAGTAAACCCCGAAAAGACGAAGTACCGGTATATGATTATGTTTCGTGACCAGAATATTCTACAAAATGAAAATACAAAAATTGGAAATGTATCCTTCGAAGAGGTGGAAAAATTCAAATATCTTGGAGCAACAGTAACAAATATAAATTGCACTCGGGAGGAAATTAAACTCAGAATAAATATGGGAAATGCGTGTTATTATTCGGCTGAGAAGCTTTTGTCATCTAGTCTGCTGTCAAAAAAATCTGAAAGTAGAATTTATAAAACAGTTAGGCCTATATTACCGGTTGTTCTGTATGGTTGTGAAACTTGGACTCTCACTTTGAGAGAGGAATAGAGATTAAGAGTGTTTGAGAATAAGGTTCTTAGAAAAATATTTGGAGCTAGGAGGGATGAAGTTACAGGAGAATAGAGAAAGTTATACAACGCAGAACTGCACGCATTGTATTCTTCACCTGACATAATTAGGAACATAAAATCCAAACAGGGCATGTAGCACGTATGGACGAATTCAGAAATACATATAGAGTGTTAGTTGGGTGGCCGGAGGGAAAAAAATCTTTGGGGAGAGGCCGAGACGTAGATGGGAAGAGGGTTTGAGGGAAGTGGGATATGACGATAAGAGACTGGATTAATCTTGCACAGGAATGGGACCGATGGAAGGCTTACGTGAAGGCAGCAGTGAACCTCCAGGTTCCTTAAAAACCCTAAGTTAGTAAGTAATATGAAGTGACCGAATTATTAGCATAAAGATTCCCGGTAAGTGTTACTGCTTTATGTAATAGCCCTACATTTAAACATATTTTGCGATGGAAGTGTTAATAAAAGGTAAAGACATGTAAGATACATTTTGGAAGTCACGTATGCAACTCTGAGAAATTCAATTGTTCCTTATGTGGATTTTAATGTTGTTAGTCTGGCAGGACTGGATTTAAGCCTGGTTTCTGTGTCCCTTTTCAGAACATGGTGTCCGCCAAGTCACTTATGCCGAAAACGTATTTGGAAAAAGGTTGGAAGATTTCTACATAATTTAGATTTTCGGGAACTACTTTCGCATGACTGCATCATATGATTAGACACTTTTTTATTCACTAATGTTTGCTTTATGAACCAGAAGGAAATATATGGGCCCGCAAGTCGCCTACTGGTTGTCACTGACCTAGGCATGTGAATTGTGACATGTTCATGACTTACATAATATATCCACTTCAGTCACACAATTCATAGCTGAAATCAGATATCTGACACTGCAGTGAAGAAAACAATAGCTTGTTTCGCATTTGGGTACACAGCAAATTAAATTTATGTACGTCCCTCGAAGGTTAGTTCAAGAAGATAAATAAAAACAGGAATGTTACTAGTAACATGATAAAGAGCGAAACGTGTAATCGGATAGTATGTTTCATCTCCATGACATTGACATTTTACTACGTAAAGAAAGACCATTCATTAGGCATAAATAGTGAACGATTGCTCGCATTCATTCTAACCGTTACAGTTCCCAGCCAGTGTTGCCAATATATCCATTTTGTGGCTAAATCTAACCATTTCGAATACTGATATAGCAACAAATGTTTCAAAAAGCTACCTGTGGCATTTTAGCTCCTGTGCTCCATTTAGCCGTTTCTGGCCATTTTGATTTTTTTTAGATACATTCCAATTTTTATTTCTTATACGTGCATACGTGGAATTGCTTCTCGACTCCGGACTTTTCAATGGTCACTACCGTAACACAAAATTGCATAATAGCATGCAATCACACATTCCATCATCGTTATTCGGTACTTCCTCCGATTAAATGCATTTTCTCCTCTCTCTTTCAACTGAGCACGTGATGATGTCATGAACTCTTGATATATTTCACATCATTCAAGGCTGCATTTGTGTTGTGATTTTTGTCTGCAGATTGCATTACATTCAATCTTAAAATAATAGTTGCTATGTGGTAGTTTAGCTCACGTGTAGTGCTGTGATGTGATGTGTTTGAAATTAGTGATTGTGTTTTAATTAAATATCACGTAAGTAATAAATACCGGTATATCATATATCATGCCGAAACCTAAATATAATAGTATCGAAAAGAACGGGAAAATTTGGGGGAATTAAAAGACTGGATACAACCTGTTCCTACAGGCAATGCAAAAGCTTTTTGTAAATTCTGTAAATCATACTTCTGCGTTAACTTTGCCAAATTCGAATGCTGAAGTAGAGAGAGTTTCAGCTAAGCCAAAATTGTTAAAAACAAACTGAGGTAGAAGATGAAAATAAAAACATTGTCGGCTATTTTGAACGTCAAGTTTGGATTACGCCGTATGCAAAAGTGTTATTCGTATGAACTTCCTTCAGAAGTTCTTCGCCGGCTTGTGGGACCAACTGCAACCTAAGCGTCATCAGAGAATGATCCTAGTACTTCTGTTAGGTTATTGGAAACGAGGGACGAAGAAGAAGGCAGCATTGACGATGATGTGCATTTCTATTAGGTGCGTTATAAATAATTGCCTATTTCTCTAATTCCTTTTCTCTGAGCTTTTTATTACGACAGGTCAATGTAGAGCATCCACCGGCCATGAACGAATATTGAACACTTTTGTCACTGCCACTGTGGCCCTATAAACCAATTTTCAATACTTTTATCACAACCACAACACATTTAAAATCTTACTGTACCATACATAAAGAATTATTACTACATTAACACATTTAGTATATCACGAAACATGTAAAATGTAATTATTAAGTCGCCATTGCTTCTTCTTCAAATTAGTAGTATTAGTACGATCCACCTCCAGTAGATGGAAACCGACACGATTGGCAGAGCCGGCAATGCATGAAAACGAAATGATACTAAGTGTGAGGAATGTTACTACAGATGTGTAGTTTTATGCGACAGGTTTGATTAGGTGTGTAGTATTATGAGAAATGTTAGGTTAGCTTAGGTGTGTATATTATTACTATGTTGGCAACACTGAAATCCACTGTTACATTAAAGAAATGTGGCGGTATTCTTCGTTCACTCATGACGATTTTCGTATATAAGGTATGTATTTAGAGCGGGCTGGGTGGGCTTACAACTCTCCCAGTGATCACATCAATTATCTACTACTCAATACTTTAAATCCAAGGCATTTTGAAGGTATTTTATCAAGTCCCTGTAGTGGCCGGGACATAGGTAACATTCACCTTACGATATAATACTGTACACTTTTTTAATGTGTTTGTACCTGACATACTTAGGTCTATCGTTTTTAGCGATTTAAACTTTAGCCACTTCTAGCCACTTTTTTGCAGTAGGTGTTGGCAATACTGTCACAGCACAGCTAAAATTTATTTAGCAGGTCAAGTTTCATTTATGTCCGTAGTCTAGTTCGAGTTAACAGTCCTGTCGTGGATTATTACACATTTCACGACAAATTCTTGTCTTATATTACATCGCCATTAAACAATTCAGGAATGCTTTTTTCTCCAAGACAAACCGGCCGCATTGCGTTATAAAAACCTACTTCCGAGAAAGTTATAACAGGAGTTTAATATTTCCAAGGTTACGATGCAGTAATTTATGACATACTTGTAGGGAGCGAATCCCTTCTCGAGTGTTAATTACAAGTTGCTACCTTACGCCCAATGCCTACATTCCTGTCTGGGGTTACGTTCCCTCACAATCTGTGTTCAGCATCTCATATCCCTGTTTTATCACCGAAGCATGTGAGTGAATTAAGAAGGGGCGGTTATTAAAAACTGCTTCGCTCGGAATTATTTGTTATTTTAAACGTGACACTTCGGGGGCCCTGGAACTTGAGCACTGCTCTGGAAACCGGTTGCTGCGAGACAAACGTATTCACCCATCCGAAATTAAAGTATATCGTGTCCGAAAATGAGTAGATAATAGTGGATATCGTGCCTTTATTTATACACTCGTTTTGTACCGTGTTATTATTTGTTGTAAGATTTTATTGGTCGTCCATTTTGCAACTGCCGCTGGCGACCTATTATAAACTACGAATACGGCCGGTGTTTCATTTGGCATTAGCGATTAATGCGAAAAGTGACTTAAGATGCACCAAGTATGTGTAACTTTAATCCGAAATGTAAGTGAAATGTAAACTTTTTTATGAATTTTTGCGAAATTTGGTTCTTTCTGCGAAAAATATTCATGTCTGGGATAGGCCTAGGCGCGAAAAATAGTGATGCAACATGTGTGACCTTGAGAATTATGGGACGAGTGAATGTCTAGCTAGTGTGCCAATTTTCAGAAGTGCCATAATCAAGATTATACACGAGTTAGATAACTTAGAACGTTTTATGCAATAAATTAAATTGAGAATAAAGTACAAAATGACTTGAAATTTTCGAGTACAATTGTCTCATGTGATAACGTTCATTTGTTTAATCCTATAAGCGGCGATAAAGTTATTCTATATAACTTCTATAGTTTCTGCATTGCTAAATAACCTTCATAGCATGTGTGCCATAAAGAGCACATTATACACGATTCTGATCGTCACAGCAACCTTTTTACACTGTTAGGATTGAATTAATTATATTTAAGTATGTTAGAAATATCATTTAGGAAGGTTGCCTGGAATTTTGTTATTTGTTTTTATATAAAAAGATAAATAAATAAATAAATAAATAAATAAATAAATAAATAAATCTATTGTGCAATGTATATCGCAAATTTAGTATAATATATTTCCAAGTGTAGATTTTGCATGACATTACGTTGTGTTGTTTTGCAATATATAGGCCTAAAGCGAAATTACTGGTAGGCCTACTTGTTAACAAATACGAAAATTTGTTTACAAAAAAAATCAGCCCTGGCTATGACGTCATCTGTTAAAGCAATGCTCAATGGTTGTAAACTGCGTCATAAGCAAAGCAGTAGTGACAAGTGTACAGTAGAAGATGGCCACAACTATGCGGGAAGTACGTCACGATTGAACGTAACAGACTGAGCTACTATTATTAGGAGGCATGTCCTTCAGTTAAAATTTTCGTACAGATCAGTGTTCTCTTACCAGAGCTTCTACAAGAAAGGATACACTAAAGTCTTCGTTTCTTATTGCCCATTCCTTCGCCAAATTGCTAACTCACGGAGAGGATGACTCAAAGCAGTAGACGAATGATGGATTCAAAACGTGGACAAGTGACCGTCTCAAAATAGTGGACGAGTGACTTACTCAAAACAATGCACAATGACGACTTAAGAACAGTGGATGCGTGACCGTCTCAAAATAGTCGAGTGACCAACTCATAACAGTGGACAAGTGACCGTCTCAAAATAGTCGAGTGACCGACTCAAAAACAGTGGACAAGTGACCGTTTCAATACAGTGGACAAGTGACCGACTCAAAACAGTGGACGCGTGACCGTTTCAAAATAGTCGAGTGACCGTCTCAAAATAGTCGAGTGACCGACTCAAAACAGTGGGCAAGTGACCGTCTCAAAATAGTCGAGTGACCGACTCAAAACAGTGGACAAGTGACCGTCTCAAAATAGTCGAGTGACCGACTCAAAACGGTGGACAAGTGACCGACTCAAAACAGTGGACAAGTGACCGTCTCAAAACAGTCGAGTGACCGACTCAAAACGGTGGACAAGTGACCGACTCAAAACAGTGGACGAGTGACCGACTCAAAATAATTAGTCGATGAGTGGCCGACTCCAGTGGACGAGTGACCATCTCAAAATAATTAGTCGATGAGTGACCGACTCAAAACAGTGGACAAGTGACCGACTCAAAACAGTGGACGAGTGTCCGCCTCAAAATAATTATTCGCTGAGTGACCGACTCAAAACAGTGGACCAGTGACCGACTCAAAACAGTGGACGAGTGACAGTCTCAAAACAGTGGATGAATGACCGTCTCAAAACAGTGGACAAGTGACCGTCTCAAAATAATTAGTCGATGAGTGGCCGACTCAAAACAGTGGACAAGTGACCGACTCAAAACAGTGGACGAGTGATCGTCTCAAAATAGTCGACGACTGACTCAAAACAGTGGATAAGAGACCGTCTCAAAATAGTCAACGAGTGACCGACTCAAAACAGTGGATAAGTGACCGTCTCAAAATAGTCGACAAGTTACTGACTCAAAACAGTGGATAAGTGACCGTCTCGAAATAGTCAACGAGTGACCGACTCAAAACAGTGGATAAGTGACCATCTCAAAATAGTCAACGAGTGACCGACTCAAAACAGTGGACAAGTGACCGTCTCAAAATAGTCAACGAGTGACCGACTCAAAACAGTGGATAAGTGACCGCCTCAAAATAGTCAACGAGTGACCGACTCAAAACAGTGGATAAGTGACCGTCTCAAAATAGTCGACGAGTTACTAACTCAAAACAGTGGACAAGTGACCGACTCAAAACGATGCACGAGCGACCGTCTTAAAATAGTGGACGAGTAATCGACTCAAATCAGTGGATCATAGGGCGAATCAAACAGTGGACGAATAACAGAGTGAATGAATGGCTAAATGAATGAATGAGTTCTCAATCAGTGTACGAATGTTTGAATTAATGACAATGTAAGTTCCTGGATGAATAAATGATTAAACAACTGAGTGAATGATTTGCTGCGCGAATTTGCTGATTGAATAAAGTAGTATTTGACTAAGTAACTGAATCACCGATTGAATGATTTTTATTGACTTACTGACTGAAGTGGCTGTGTGATAAACTAAGTGAAAGAGTGACTGATAGACCAACCGAGTCAATATGTAACTGAGTCATTGACTAATTTACTAATTCAAATAGTGGACAAGTGACCTGTTCGAACAATGGATGATGACTGATTCAATGATTGGTGAATGAGTGTGTGATTAACTACGCAAATGAGTGACTTGCTCAGTGAATCAGTGACTCAATGACATTTGACCTAATAGCTGCATGACTAAAATTAGTAAATGTGACTATTTGAGTTGATTCACTAAGTGCAATGGCTAAGTGAATGATTGACTAGATGACCAACTCTCTGAATCAGTAAGTAACTGAGTTTCTGACTGATTAACTAAAGAAACAAGTATTTGAGTAATGTGTGTATACTGAGTGATTTGAAGTGGATAACTGAGTGATCGGCTCAATCATCAAGTGAACAAGTGAGTGATAGATTGAATGACTGAATGATTGACTAACAAAATGATCCACTGAATGACTTGTGTGAGTTATTGAATAGGTAACTGACTTATTGAGCAACTTCGTCAATAATAAATTGAACTGCGAAGAATCTCAGGGAGGTATCGTCAAGATAATTATTCAAATTTGATATCGAATCTGAGATAAATACTGCCTGTATATAAAGGCGGCGCCAATACTATAACATCGCCATGTCGTATTAATTAATTTTATAAAATGTAAAGGGGAGAGGGAAATGGGCGTGGCGCATTTACCACTGAACTTGCATGTGGGCTCCTCTGTCCTTTAAGATCTGGTCTACGTGATACTCCGGCATATTCATCGTTATTATAGGATCACTAACATTTTAAAATAACAGATTTCTCAAATTTACACATCTCAGCAAGTGATGGATGAACTCTGGAGTACGAGTTCTAACTTAAATCGATATGTTTGATCACGGCACAGGTTCGACTGTTGTCCAGCAGGATGTGCTTATTAATGGTAATAGATCTTCGGTAAATATGCGACTTAGTTAAGGCTGTCAATATTACAAAACAAAAATATTAGCATCTTGACATGCAAATTTATTCCTCCGGCAATATCACATCAATCGCGGCACCAGGCGTTCGAAATTTGGTATTCTCAAGGCCATCCATCAGACGCTGGAAAAGAGGTTGTAGACTGGTCTTCGGTCACTGTGTCCGTGTGTGTGTGTGATTTTTTTACAGTATATATTTCAACATGCCCAATTACATACGTTGTAATATTACATGTTTTGACATTTCTAGATAATTACATTTTTAAGATTGCAAATTTACCAGTTGCGTAATCAATAAATATCTGTGTGATAAGATATACGATGAGAATAAAATTATAGTTAAATACCATTCCAAATTATGAATCCTTACACCTTCCTACTTACAAACTCACAAATTACATTAGCATTATTAATTCAAGATTATAAGACCCTATGTTTTCCTAGTTACAATTTTAAATTACATTAGCAGCAATAATTAAAGTATATATCACTCCTACATTTTCCTAGTTACAGATTTCAATTCAATAAGCAATAAACACACAAAAGGATAAAGATAATATACCAGTAAGTTACACAGATAGATCAAAAGACGTTAAGGACATGGACATAGTTCCACAGTATCAATTTTACAAATTACACATACAATTAGAATATAATCATCTTAAAATATAATTACAAATTACCAAACCCTACATAAGAACAGAATCACACTAAATTATAATTAAAAATTATCAAGACTTCATTTTTTCAGTTTATTTATCACTTTCACTTTATCACTACACTTCACAACCCTACTGAATTACTGAATTTTTGGAAAGCCCTCAGATGTGTGGAGACTAGTTGATACGTGGTGGCGGCCAGTTTCCTCCTTTCTTCCTGATTTCTTCTCTTAAGGGGATGCGCTACTGAATTTTCTAATTTCTACATTTTAAGAGATAATGTATTGAAATTTTAACAGCATATTATGATCATGATTATGAATTAATCAGGAAAATTTCAATGATCTAAGTCAAGAAATAACTCTTTTAAAAATGAAATTTGAAAATAACAGCTTTATTTTTGAAAACCGTTTTTTGGAATCTAAAACAAGAGTTTTCTATGTTTTTTATAGTGCATATTATAGCTGAAACACAGGTTGTGGTAATGGAGGATTGGAATTTAGCATATGAAGAGTAAAATAAAAAAAAACATGAAATTTCTTAAAAAAACTGTCATTTTTCAGTAGCGCATCCCCTTAACTGGGTTCTTTGTTCTCGCACTTCCGGACGTTCATATATTATATGATGAACCGTTTGTTGTCCTGTGTTGCATGAACATGTAGGGTCATTTGCAATGTGGAATCTATGTTGGTGTGATTTCGTTTTGCCATGACCTGTGACTAATGCTGTGAAGCACGGTGTGATTTTTAGTTTCATCTTGAGTCGTTCTTTAATGGAAGGGAAAAAAGATTTTGTTATTACTCCTTTTGTGGTGTTATTCCATCTATTCTGCCAGTCCTGTAGTCCTCTTTGTGTGTGTGTGTGTGTGTATGAGAGAGAGAGAGAATGTGTGTGTGTGTGTGTGTGTGTGTGTGGCGGCATTACTAGAACAACTCTGAATCGGGAATAGATTGTTTTTAATTTAAGTGCACGAATTTTTACAAAGCATTTAAAAGCTTACATTCAATTCTCCTACTTCACACGCAGTGGAAAATGAGAGACAACTATGAGGATAAAGATATTCGTGCTTCTCTTTTTACGCGGAGCATTGTTAAGGGTCCAGCTAGACATGGGCAAGAATTTAACACCCTTACGATTGGGATAACATGTTTGAATTTTAAGTTAGTACACAGGCTCCATATTCGTCCCCACACATACTAGGAATTCCAGACGTGTACGGGCTATCCCGCGAGTTGTTAGCAGGAATGCGGCGTGTAAATATTCCCGCGCCATGATAGAGTAGCTTTGCCTCGTATCTATTGTCTTCAGGTCTAACCAGACGAATGTGTTCGAGGTGTAAATAAAAAACTACCAACTTATTCACATCCGGGATATGAATCGTCTGCGGAATGGGAGCTACATTACATCGTAGGGACAATAAATACACTGGTCAACAATAGGCGTGGGGAAAAAATTACATAACAGTTATTTTGGAACAGTTCCTTGCTTGGAACTGTTCCAAAAAGTAACAGAAGTTTGGAATACTACGTTCCAAAATAACAGTGTTGTTCTGGGCTAGTACAAAATATTTGCTGTTACAAAATACTCGTTTCACTTTGGAACTGCATTATGACAACGCCTGTTCCACAGAACGGAACATCTTTGGCACTATTGGAAACTGAATGGGAATCCTTTCGTCACACAGGAAGAAATGTTAGGAACTAAAGTAAAAAAAAAATAGTAATGATATCATGTTCTTCTTTAAAGCAATGTACAAATTACCTTGAAACTGATGTTAATGAGTATAGTATTCTATCAAACAATTATTAACATGCCTCCAATACAGTCTAGTAACTGCATTGTGAATTTTATGGAGATGAAAATTTATAAGTTAAGTTTTATTCACAGACGTTTTCTATTTATAGTTTCATTGCCAATTCTTGAAATTAAACTAAATTCTGTTCAAACATATTTTCATTGTAACCTCAGTGAAAAAGCAGAAAATGTTGAAGATTTTCTATTAAAAAAATACGAAGGTTGAAAATTTTTCTGTTTCATTACAACGAGATTATTACTCTTCATGACTCTATTATGACTTTTAGCACGGCAGAAATGATTACAGCTTTTAATTTACATTTTGGAGAAACTGAACACCATTGTGAACTTTAACTGGAGAGAAGAGGAAGAATAGGTTAGGTTTTATTAATCATTGGGATCCACTTCCATTTCGTGATTAATTTGCAAATAATTTAAATTACATTAAAATTCCTGTTTCGAACAAACCTGATCTACAAATTCAGTCTAGTATTAGAATACATTTCTTTTCCACGAATTCACTTCTCAGGGTGTCTCAGTTCATTATGACATATCACATGGCATATAGTGAAATATGTGGTCATTTAGAGTCCAAAGTACCACTGTTACATTACATACTAGTCGTACGTGCATGTTCCAAAACACAACTGTTTCGTTACATACTAGTAGTACGTATCTGTTCCAAAATACTACTGTTCCATCAGATACTAGTCGTACTACATGTTCCAAGATACCACTGTGCACCTGTGGAGTTATATGGTACTGTTATTTCGGAACTGTTATTTGGAACCTAGTATTTTCAAGAAACTGGAACAGTTGGAACTTTTACGAGAAAGTAACTTTTCCCATCTCTAGTCAACAATGATTTTGTTAAATGTACAATTTCTGCTGTTTCTTAGGTTATCTCATCTGCTGATTCCAAAAATGAAGTCAGAATGATTCTACCACCCACAATTTTTTTTTCTGATCTTTAGAAAAATTAATTTATTTCTATTGCTATATACACTCCTTAACATGCTAATGGAAAAAAAACTTTAAATATTTCATTTTATTTCTTTAACAATTGACTTATAACTTTAGATTACTGTTGCCTGTTAAGTCAGACTTCATAAAAATGAATTTTATTCCTCATAAGACTGCGAGCGTTAATATTAATTCTCAGTTGAGTTGTCTTAATTTTAAGTGTGGTAAATGTGTCATGAGTTATATGTAGTAAGAGTCTAATATCGTTGTTAGACTCTTACTGCATGTAATTCATGATTTTAATTTGTTGTTATGTATCACAGTGAATACTATATTGGACTTACGTTTTAGATATCGTTATAACATTTGAATATCTGATGATGCCGTATAGATTCACATATTTTCTTTAGTAAGATGTATTAGCAACAAATGGCAAATCATATGATTTAGAAACTTTAAAATAAATTTATAATCTTGAACTGATTTATCTGAAAAATCAAAATGAATTGTAAGATAGTAATCACTTAAAAGATGGCGCATTTGTCTCTATTTCGACAGATTCCTCCAACAAAAGAAAATAGTAAGTGCTTTACGGTGTGTCTTAAGGCTGGTTCACAATAAACCGGGAACGAAAACGAGAACGGAAATATTGTTAAAATAAATGTATTTAAATGTGAGCATTCACAATTAACTATTAACTATTGTGAATGCTCACATTTAAATACATTTATTTTAACAATATTTCCGTTCTCGTTTTCGTTCCCGGTTTATTGTGAACCAGCCTTTACTCCATATTAGGTTCGATTCACACAGTTTAACCTGAATTAAGATGTCTTGTTCGTTATGTACCTAAATGACTGTATAGGCCTACACCAAGATTTTGCATTTCTCTTAGAACACTATACATATAGCAAACACTAACTGCACATCTCTTCTCAATTACTCTGGTTCGATTCTGCAATCTGTATTACGATATATAGCCAAATTTTTCTCACAATGCATCACGTGGTTTGTGTGACTTCTGAGCGTTACATCACTCACCCTGGCTACTGAAGCCCCTCTGGCGAGGTCCCGGCATAAAGAGGGCGGAGGTGTCCTGTAAATTTTATTAGCAGGGACAGCGCATGCGCAGTGCAATGTTCCTCGAGCAAGCATTTCATTTAATCTGCCCGCCAGCCGGACGGATACGTGCCTGCTCTACATGATAATTTATTTCGTTTGGATTATGCAGTTTAAAGCGGTGCCAATATTAATTTTCATAGCTTTAAATCGCACGAAATAAGCACCTAATTTGTGCTGTCGTCGGCCTCGGGACTCTCGTAAACTGCGTCACGGTCGGTCTCAGACCCGTGACTGATTTTAATGTGTAGTTTTTGCTCTTGTTACATGCGAAGTATTCTCTATTGAGCTAATAACTTCGTAATGTCTTTGTTGTTACAATTTTTAATCTCTCGTGCTTATTTTCATGAACCGTTACTCGGTATGTACAATACTTTGTTGACTGATTCCAGTGGCCAGGTCTCTTACATAAGTAAAACAAAAGAGAAGCTGTAGTTCTCGAAACAATGGAGAGTTATATAGTTTAAAACACTCGAAGAAAAACTAAATTTCCCGTTATGCAGCAGTTGATTGCGGATTCTTTCAATGACTGCGGTTCCCTCCATTTTCTTTAACAGGTATGTAGACGCGACAATAAAAAGGCGCAAACTTTTCAACAGCTGCTTCCAGTTCTTTCTTGTATGTCAGGGTTTTCCAACTTTGGCAACTAGCTTTGAAACAATGAGAGAGCAACCTTTCGCAGCAGATATCACTGCAACAAACCAAGCGATATTTAATGTAATTTCTAAATTATTCTTGAGATATTCTTTCGCTCGGAAACTTCTCCATCATTTACAAAAGAAAGTTGAATACGGCGAGCACCTACGTAATATTACCGACAATATTAGAGTGGCGATAATATGAAAACGACGAAGAGAATAATGATGAAAATATAGACGATAATAACAATTAAAAAAGTTGTCGACAATGAGAACGATGGCGAAAAGAATAACAGACGATGATAACATTAGCTTCCGGTGGCAAAGGAAGCTGTTAATACAAAAAGAAGCATCTTCTGCGAACCTCTGGAAAAAGAACTAATTAAGAGACTAGTGAAGTACTTTGTACGGAGCGTGGCATTATACGGACAGAAACATGGTCATTACAACAGACTGAAGAGAAGCGACTAGACGCATTTGAAACGTGGATATGGAGAAGAATGGAGCGTGTGAAATGGATAGACAGAATAAGAAATGAATCTGTGTTGGAAAGATTGGGTGAAGAAAGAATGATGCTGAAACTGATCAGAAAGAGAAACTGAGAAGAAACTGCCTACTGAAGGATGCACTGGAAGGAATGGTGCAGGGAGCAAAGTTTGAGGTACAAGAAGATATCAGATAATACACGACATTAAGATATATGGATCATATGAGGATATTAAGAGGAAGACAGAAAACAGGAAAGATTCTAGAATTTTGGGTTTGCAGCGAAGGACCTGCCCTTGGGCAGAAAATTATGAATGAATGAATAATAACAATGGCAAGGAGAACGATGAACAATAGGAATAATAAAGACAACGATGATGAGAATGAGGACGAAAATGAGAATATTGAACAGAATTATGACAGTGATTAATAGAGTGAGGATAACATTTATGATGAAGAGTGAGGACGATGATAACGAAAAGAGACAAGATGATGATGAAAATGATAACAAAGGGCGTGAAAACTATGACGACAAAGAGATTGAAGACAACGATGATAACTTGGCGAAGAGAGTGAGGACGATGATGATGGGGAGAGTGAGAACGATGATGATGATGATGACGAAGAGAGAGAGAGAGAGAGAGAGAGAGAGAGAGAACGACCAGGATGAAGAAACTGAGGACGATAATGATGACTAAGTGTGAAAACAATGATAAGAATGTTGACGAAGAAAGTGAGGACGACGATGAGAATGAGAACAAAGATGACGATGATAATGTTGACAAAGTGAATATAACGATGAATGCGAAAACGATGACTAGAAGTCACGACGATGATAAGAATGTTGACGAAGAAAGTGAGGAAGATGATGAGAATGATGTTGTTGATGACGACGATGATTCTGATGAAGAGAGTGAGTACAACGATGATTGGAATGATGACGAAGAGAGTAAGAAGGACGATGATGAGAATGATGAAGAATCAGCACGACGAACTATGACGAAGAAAGAAGTGACGACGAGAAAGACGAAAGGAGAAGAGTACAATCATATGAAGAAGATGAGGACTACAATGAGCATGACGATGAAGATAGTGAGGACGAAAATGATGACGAAGAGAGTGAGGACAATGATTAGAATGATCACAAAGAGAGTGAGGACGACGATGATTATGACGAAAAGTGTGAGGACAACGATGATTGAAATGATAAGAGTGACAAGGCCGATGATGAGAATGATGAAGTCAGGACAACGATGATAACGATGACGAAAGGAGAAGACGACGATAAGAAAAGGATGATGATAACGATGATTGGAATGATGACGAAGAGAGTAAGGACGGTGATGAGAATGAAGAAGTCAGAACAATGATAACGATGACGAAAACAGAAGACGATGAGGATGACAAAGGAAGAAGACGACTCGGTATGAAGGTGAAGACGATGACGACGACAGTGAGGACGACAATGATGAGAATGATGATAAAGGTATTGAGAACGACTTCGGAATTCGTACTAATAATTTCACGTGATCAAACTAAATACATTTTTAGGTTAGATCTCACGAATCGTAAACTGTTCAGTCGAAACAATGAATTTCACGTCGCCAGAGAAAATAAATTGTAATATTAAATCGTACTAATCCTAGTTACCAACATAATATGCGAGAAATCCAGGAGAAAAAGATACTATTTCATAAATAAATATTATTGAACCATTCAGAAAACTCCTCGCAACATAAAGATGAGATCTGGTAAATAAGCAATGCATTGTTAATATTAATACCATATTATTATTATTATAATAATAATTATTATTATTATTATTATTATTATTATTATTATTATTATTATTATTATTATTATTATTATTATAGTACGTAGCATTGTGATTTTACCCTCTTTGGCGACATCTGGTATTAGTTGGCAACACTGAAGAGAGCACCAAATTAGACATTTAGGAACTACACTTACAAGATCCTCACTATACCATCGGCATACCGCAACCTTTTCACAGAAATTTAATCAGCGGCTACACTTCTTCAGCTTCTTTCAGTGGATTGTGTGACAGACTTCGCAGTTCTCCACGTGTGAGAACAAGCGTGAGATTACGGTCTGACACAAGAGGGTTAACATCCTGCACAATTTGTCCACCCAGGCGTGGGTGTTGGTTACGAATTAAGCTCATTAGAGATTTGTTCGTAGTTGATTATGTGTGACGCTAGGTGACTACCAAGTGGAAACGGACATTCGTTGTAAAGGTTGTTTCGTGCTGCACGAAACTTGAAACTTAATCTGGACATATGAGTAAAGGAAATGGGTTGTTGGCACGGGGAGTTCCTGCACCATGGAGGTATCGTCTTACAGCACTCGTCGTATGAAATCTGACAGCATCATGTCTTGTTCGTTTACTGTTCTACATGCTTTACATGCAACACTTTAGATAGGCTTCTGCATTTCAGATCTGGTTTTCTAAGTAAAACTGTTGCAATAAAGTCATATCCGTTGGTGAAGTGAATAATCAATGAGTAAAAAGTCTGTGTGTGAATGAGTGAACGAATGAGGAGTCTGTGAGTGAGTGAATGAACGAATGAGAAGTCTGTGAGTGAAAGAATGAGGAATGTATGTATGAATGAGTGAACGAATGAGATATCTGCGGAAGAATGAGTGAACAAATGACAAGCATTTGAATGAATGAATGAACGAGAATGAGAAATCTTGAGTGAATGAGTGAACGAATAGGAGTCTGTCAGTGAGTGAATGAACGAATGAGGAGTCTGTGAGTGAATGAGTGAACGAACGAGATATCTGCGGAAGAATGATTGAATAAATGACAAGCCTGTGAATGAATGGGTGAACGAGAATGAGAAATCTTGAGTGAATGAGTGAACGAATAGGAGTCTGTGAATGAGTGAATAAACGAATGAGGAATCTGTGAGTGAATGAGTGAACGAATGAGTCTGTGAATGAGTGAATGAACGAATGATGAGTATGTGAGTGAGTGAATGAATGAACGAATGAGGAGTCTGTTAGTGAATGAATGAGAAATGTATGTGTGAATGAGTGAACGAATGAGATACCTGCAGAAAAATGAGTGAACAAATGATAAGCCTGTGAATGAATTAGTGAACGAAAATGAGAAATCTTAAGTGAATGAGTGAACGAATAGTAGACTAGTCTGTGAATGAGTGAATGAGCGAATGAGGAGTCTGTGAGTGAATGAGTGAACGAATGAGTCTGTGAATGAGTGAATGAACGAATGAGGAGTTTGTGAGTGAAAGAGTGAACGAATGAAGAATCTGTGAATGAATGCATGAACGAATGAGGTGTCTGGGAGTGAATGAGTGAACGAATGAGTCTGTGAGTGAATGGATGAGAATCTGTGAGTGAATTAGAGAAACGAATGAGGAGCCTGTAAGTGAATAAGTGAACGAATGTTAGTTTGTGAGTGAATAAATGAGGATTCTTTGAGTGAAAGTGTGAAGGAATGAATCTGTAAGTGAATGAGTAAAAAAATGGATCTGAAAGTGAATGAGTGAAAGAATGAATGTGTGAGTGAAAGAACGAATATGTGAGAGAATGAGTGAACGAATGAGTCCGTGTGTAAATGAGTGAACGAATGAGTGAATAAGTGAATGAATGAGAAGTCTATGAGTGATGAGTGAGTAACTAAGTAGTCAGTGAGTGGAGTAGCTAAATTAGTGAATGAAGTATCATTAAGTGAGTCAATACACGAATGAGGAATCAGTTATATTGATTAAGTGAATAATGACTCAATAACTAAATAAGGACAGAATGAGATGTATATGAGTCACTGAATGAGGAGTCAGTGACCGCCATGGTACAATTGAGGACCGTTTTTGCAAAACTTGCTAACTGCAAAATTTGCAAAATTGAGATTTTGATGGATTCGTTAACATAAGGCAGGCCCCTACATGATGTTCAAAGCGTCTTTGTAAAATTGGGTTATTTATTTCATTGTAGTGTGTCAAAGTGTGATCGTTTTTTCAAAACTTGCTTTCTGCTATAAGTGAGACATACAGCAAAACTTACTTACTATAGTGTTTTGTCTTTCCTGTAAAATTTAGTTTTTTCAGTTAGCAAGTTTTGCAAAAACGGTCAATTATCCCTTAAAATTTTGGCAGTGTCTTCAAATGATAATCAGAAGTGTCTTATTGTCCAATTTTGGCAGTGTCTTCAAATGATAATCAGATGTGTTTTATTATCCACATGACAGGAAAAATATTACACAAAATTTCCGTATGAGGATCACGTTAACAAGGGAAATTAATAATAAATATTCAATTATTCTAATTGTAAATAGATTTTCTATTTTTACTTGGTTATTTAACGACGCTGTACCAACTACGAGGTTATTTAACGTCGATGGAATTGGCGATAGCGAGATGAGGCGGAGGATTCGCAATAAATTACCCGACATTTGGCTTACGGTTGGGGAAAACCTCGGAAAAACCCCAACTAGGTAATCAGCCCAAGTGGGAATCGAACCCGCGTTGGAGTACAACTCCGGATCGGTAGGCAAGCGCCTTAGCCGACTAGCTATGCGGTCGTTTTTTGGTTTATTATGTATCTTACTTTTTACTTTTTACTGCGAGAGCTTATTTCTTGTGTGCTAGTTATTTTATTAAACGTACGGGGGAATTTTCTTGTAATAGAGCGCGGTAATTGCCTTACTACAGGATACAAGGGATACGAAATTGAATTAAGGACGCCGAATTCAGCAGCCTTCTCACATATGTTTTGTCGACTTGCCCGCGAGGGGTAAGTAATGGTTCTCAGAAATACGCGTTCTTACAGCATGAAAAGGGGGCTTGGTGTTTCTAACAAAGCAGAATGAAATCTTTTTCTACAGCTTCACTGCATGCTCCAACCGTTTGTTAGTATTCTTGCAACCTTATTATCGAACGTTCCTACTTTTTATTAATTTTCTTACCATCTTATTATCGAACGTTCCTACTTTTCATTACTTTTCTTACAACCTTATTATCGAATGTTCTCACTTTACGTTAGTTTCTTACAACCTTGTAATCGAATTTTCACAGTTCTCACTAGTTTTCTTACAACATTATCATCGAGTGTTCACAATTTTCGTTAGTTTTCTTACAACCTTGTTACAGAATCTATCTAATTTTCGTTAGTTTTTTAAAACTAGTTTTCGTTAGTTTATTTACATTATAACATTATATCACATTACTACTTTTCTTTACATTCCAACATTATTATCTCACTTAGTACTTTTCGTTACTCTTTCCTTGCAACATTATTATTTCACGCTCCCAACTTTCGTTAATTTATTTACGACCTCAATATCTTACGTTCCCATATTTTGTTGTTTCTTTATAATTTTCCTACCGATATCTCACGTTCATATTTTTCGTTACTTTATTCAAAATCTTATTATCTCTCATGAAACTAATGAAAAGTGGTTACTTTACATTATCTCACGTTTTCACTTTTCCTTAGTTTCTTTACATCATTTCACGTTAACCTTTTTTTTTAGTTTCTTTACAAAATTATTACCTGACGTTCCCACTTTTCGTTAGATTCTTTATAACATTACAAGGGGCAATCAACAAGTTTCTGGACTGCTCTGAATGTAGGTAACATATAGGACATAGGACACTGAAAAGTTACCGTAGGCTTACCTAGAACCAGGGAAATGTCTAGAATATATACTAAATGCATCACTTGAAAGGCAGAGAAGACTAGCCATGAGACGTAAGATTCCAGCAAAAATCGCAATAATTATGTCTTTGACATGTTTGCACAAAATCACGTGCAGAAGCACAGTTCTTAAAGACAATCAGACGCTGTATGATAGACTGATTCAACAGGCATAGAAGCAAAAAATCTTCTGTGACATGCGAATACGTATGTTTATCGGTGCAATAAATACAAGTGCAGTTCGGAAATATATTGATTACACAATGTATTATGTCACGTTTCTGTTTTTCGCCAATTTCTTTACAAGTTTATTACCGAACGTTCCTAATGTATGTTAGTTTCCTTACAACCATATTACATCTCTACGTCCCTACTCTTCGTTAGTTCCTTACAACCTTATTATCGAACATTTCTAATTTTCGTTAATTTTCTTCCTTAATTTTCTTATACCATGTTATCTCACTTCCTACGATTAGATAGTTCTCTTACAGCCTTATTATCGAACGCTCCAAACGTTCCTTAGTTCTCCTACATCCTTATCTCACGTTCCCACCGTTCGCTAGTTCCCTTACAACCTTACTGTCTCACGTCCCTACTGCTCGTTAGTTTTCTTAGAACCCCATTATCAAAAGTTCCTACAGTTCGCTAGTTCTCTTATAATCCTAACAAAAAGTTTTCATCCAACCACTTTATCGTACTCTTCGACTGTTCGGCACAAACTCATTTATAAAGTACTCATGCTATTCATTAGTGATATTTCCTTACATCCTTACCACTCCGACCCTTCGTTATTGTGTACGATTATTTAGTCCTGACAGTCGCCGACAATGTGCGCCTGGGTCAGGCGAGTCCATTAAGTTACGTCAAGGGGTGTTCAGGTTAGTCAGTCGCTTGCATTCAGAGCGATCGGATGTCTCGCATGCGGTAGAACGGTGAGTTTCCAGAAGAGTTAAGCTGTACTGCATTTCTTTACAGACGGCTCGCTCCTATCTCTACTTCGGAACTCCCCCATTACTCCCCTCTTTTGTGTCGCTGAGCTGTCAGGACTAAATAATCGGTCTGTATTTTACAACCTCACAATCATACCTCCGGCAGTTAAGATTAAATTATTGAACGCTCGGGTCCTTCGTTAGTACGCATACTCATAACTATATTATGGAACAATCCTGTCATTTGTAGAGACGAATTATTTAGTCCTGACAGCTCAGTGACGCGAAAGAAGGGAAGTAATAGAAGTAGTGGGGAGAGCTCCGGAGTAGATAAGAGCGAGCGGTCAGTAAAGAAATGCAGAACAGCTTAACTGTACTGAAAACATACCGGTCTACCGCACGCGTGCCATCCGATCGCTCTGAATGCAAGCGATTGACTAACCCGAACACCCCTTGGCATAACGTAATGGACTAGCCTGACCCAGGCGCATATTGTCGGCGACTGTCAGGACTAAATAATCGCATTGTACATGTGAGAACGTCATCTCGCTTTCAGTGTAGAATCTATGTTTAACATCTTTTTGTAATCTCCTATAAAAATGTCATTGTTCTGTTAAAACAAAGTTAAAGCGTTTGTCTGTTAGTCCATCCTCATTTCATTACAAAATCAGTCATAGTAATTAATTATTTTCAATAAATCTTATTACAGTATTACAAAACATTCACAATTCAGTACACCCCTATTAAATAATTCAGTTCTGCGTATTTAATTAAAGTGGCGATACATATTTAACATCCAAATGAAGTAATTTTTCACTGCCATTTGTTAGAAATCCCGTATGCCAAAGCCTTTCCCTCTTATCGGACATCTCGAAGACTGGTTTTACCGCAGACAACTGTTATCATATCACATCAAAACACTCCCTAGCTATTTAGTATTAATTAATGCACAAACCAAGAATGTAAACAGAACGCGCCTCGATGAACACCTACGCTTCAGTTTTGTTGTCTCTTTAATTATTATGTTTGCTGTGGTAGAACGGAGTGTGAGAGATATACAACATTACTGTATATCATTGTTTGGCTTCACTGTCTCAGGAGTCGGGCTTTCTTCAAGGGTGGTGTTATTTTATTTCAAGAGTATACTCCCGGTAATATATGGATTTTTAGGATGGTCCAGGGCCTATGTTGAGAATTAAGATGCAATTCAGATAAATGCGAACGTAGCACCAATGAGAAGTCTTCATGGAAGATCCTTGGACTGTTTCCGTTACAGATAATAAGGAATAAGGCTGAAACCTTAGGACATGTGCTAGATTCTGCCAACATGGGGAACTTCTGAGAACTTCACGCCATCATAACATCAGGAAAACATCAGTACAAACCCTTACAAACAGAAATATTTTGAAAAGATTGAAAAGGTGCACTGCGTTTCGTCTGAAGCAGAGGGAATTAGAAGAAGGGATATCGTGGCTCTAGACAAGACAAAAATAAGTAAAGTTTTGTACTGGATCCAATTGTTAGGTTTGAAGTATAAACCCTACCATTAAAGGTGAACAAAGAAAACCAATATATATATATATATATATATATATATATATATATATATATATATATATATATATATATATATTCATTCATTCATTTCATTCATTTAATGTTCTGCCCAAGAGCAGGTCTTTCACTGCAAACCCAGCTTTCTCCAATCTTTCCTATTGTCTGCCTTCCTTTTCGTTTTCTCATATGATCTATGTAGCTTACGTCGTCTATGATCTGATATCTTCTTTTGCCCCGAACTCTTCCCCGTTCACCATTCTTTCCAGTGCATCCTTCAGTATGTAGTTTCTTCTCAGCCAGTGACCCAACCAATTCCTTTTTCTCTTCTTGATCAGTTTCAGCATCATTCTTTCTTCACCCACTCTTTCCAACACAGCTTCATTTCTTACTCTCCCTGTCCACGTTCCATTCTTCTCCATATCCACATTTCAAATGCTTCTATTCGCTTCTCTTCACTTCGTCGTAATGTCCATGTTTCTGTCCCATACAATGCACTTCACTAGTTCCGTACTTAGTTCTTTTTCTAGAGGTCCGCAGAAAATCCATTTTTTTCTATTAAAAGTTTCCTTGGCCATTGCTATCCTCCTTTTGACTTCCTGGCAGCAGGTCATGTTACTGCTTATAGTACACCTCAAGTACGAGTATTTGAAGTTGTCCACCTGCTCTACTGCCTCATTAAGAATTCGCAAGTTTATCTTGTGTCTTTTTCTTCCTATTACTATGCTATTCGTCTTATTTGCATTAATCTTCATCCCATATTGCTCACAGCTGTCATTTAGCTCTGTTATTTCATATTTTCAAGGAAAATAGCAGTTGCAAAGTGTCTGAGAAGTGCATATATTAATGATCACGGCGAGGGGTACCATCCCACAATTAATTGTTACAATTATTTTCAAAAAACTTTGGAATCCATGACATTGTCCAAAATTACTCACCATTTATATCAAAACATTATAGTCACCTTTATTTTTAGTTTGTGTTTATATATTATGTGTAAAATTTGTCTGAACTCTGTATACCTTTAGTACTTGTTTCCTGTTCCCATAACTCCTTAAATGAGTACTTATTGCAATGTTTGTCAATTAGATAATGATGATGATTATTGTTATTACTATTATTATGTAAACTCTGACATCATTTTCTAAGAAATTCCTAAAGTCGATTATGGGGGTCTCCCAGTCACTTTCGTTAATGCATCAGATAGATGGCAAAGGAGGTTCTGTGCTTAAAAAAATCTATCATACACTATCGGTCTTACTAATAAAAACTCTATATACATACGTTTAACTGTCTTATACTTATATAATGAGTAGCTCGTTTATACGGCGTGTGTAAATTCCTTACTAATAATCACTACATACGTCATGTATAACAGTATAACTGTTACACAGCTACGTCATAGTTTCGTCATTACTTCGTTACGAAAGATAATAGAATATGTGAGGTTCTCTGTTGCATCCGGTAGAGCGCTCTAGTGTGGCGTGTAAAGTATCGATAGTACAACTGGCTCTAATCGATTACTATACTATATTTTGATCAAAGAGTACAAGCTACAGTAATATTATTCCAATTATTCTGTGCTCTTTGGTTTGTTCTTCTTTGGTTACTAGGCAACCATCATCATAAAATGACAGTGGATACGAACAGCTGTTAGAGAGGCGGCCATTTTTTCTCTATATACAACGCTTAAACAAGAGGTTACGTGTATATAACTACTGCAAAGCAATTCCCATTGTATAGTTACAGGCTGTTTATACGTCCATCGCTTCTGCATGGTTTATTAGTAACGTTTTCTGTCTCAACTCTGCATAAGTCTCGTATAAGAACTATAAACGATTTATTAGTAAGACTGTATATGGATAAGTTAAGATTGAAAACTTTACAAGAGTTAATAACTTCTGTTATGGAAGCGAAAAAATCTCAGTGTACTGTACATCCGTGGGTATCACAAGCGACAAGACAATATAATGATGAAATTAAAAATGGTGAACCGGTAAAACGAAAACCTGTGAACAAGAGTGGAAAAGAACGTGTGTGGGAGTGCAGACGACGCAAAAGAACGACAATTTTAGATGTGGTAGCTTTAAATAGTATTACATCTACATCAACTGTAAAATGTAAATATGCACACTATAAATCCACGGGCCAGTTCAAAAGGGAAACAACTCAAAATTTAAAGTTTCGATAAAATTGCATTTTAAAACTTCTTGTCGCTATGAAAAATCCAATGGTGCTTGAAATTACTCGACATTCTGTTAACAATGTTTCTTATAAACTATAAGTTTCAATTACAGTAACGTTCATTGGATTTTTCACAGCTACATGAAGATTTAAACTGCAGTTATCTCAAAATTTTAAATTTTGAGTTGTTTTCCTTTTGAACAGCCGTCGAAATGTGATCACTGTAAATAAAGACGATGTTATAAATGAGGGGTTCATCGTTTCAAAAATATTTTTTCCCATCTTAGTATTTTTTTCGTGAAGTGAAAAAATTCCGTCTAACACTTCTTTTTAACATCATATTAAAATGAGAGAAAACTCGTTCTATTAGGAATTACGTTATCTTTGCAGATTTGAATTTTGCGTTCACAAAATGTAGAAACAATGCTATAATATTACGTTCAACTTTTTAAAAATAGAGAAAACACATTTTGAAACGATGTTCCTTAAATAATCTTTCAGTTATCTTAAAAATATTTCATTAACGATAAGTTTGGTTACATTTGTAATGTGTGTGACAGACTGTGGTACGAACAAGACCTAAAAACCTGTGAACTTAATCAACTACTAAGAATAAATACATTTCACGCAATCCAAGGATTTAATAAATCCCCTGTAACTTTTTTTTTCTAAGAACTATGGCGCCCGATAGAGGCGCCGATATACAAATGAATTAATTACACCAATTAAAATTTAACATCCACCTCTTCAGTTTACGGCACTGCAGTCCCTTATTATCTGTGCACCGTGACTAAATCAATAATGAGTCAATCTCATATCCAGTCACAATCGCAATTAATAATAGAATACGAAACAGTTTTATACTGAACGCAATATAGCTCAAGCATGGCGAATCAGAAAGAGAATTTTCGATGTTAGTAGGCTATACGATGAAGCTGATTGGGTTTTAATTTGGCATCGAGTGAAATTAATTCCCAGCTTCCCCCGCCGGTAGCGACGCTCGTGTAGGCGTAATTGCACACAGATAGCTCTGTGACCGAGTCCGCAAACACCGTCTATAATTTTCTGGAAGAGGTCAAATGATTTAAGCTTATTTTAATTTTTATACTATTCTTAGGGCCAGATTACTTCGTATGGTAGCAGAACAGGGCGTTTTCCTTATCGATCAAGTCGGGTAAACGCATATATGCTAAACACAAGAAGAGTGGTAGCCCCCAGACACTAATTTTCAGTAATATATTCCACGTGTGAATAAAATGATCTCGCGAAATAAAATATACCACCTTTTAGCTATTCAATTATGATCTAAATTACCTTTATGATGCACACAAAGTGAGATCTCTTGTATCTAAAGTATCACGTCAGGGGAAGAATTGAAGGGTTCAGAGCCATAGTGGGCCAAGCGCCATTTATTAAAAACGGAGAAAGCAAAGGCTAAAGTTAAGTGAATACCATAGTTTAATGAAGATTGATAGGTATATAATTTAGTTTTAATGTGTATATTTTATATTACTTGCTATATGTTTCCATTGAATTATGGTGATAACTAGGATACGGATTTTTAGGTCGTTAAAATATAATTTTAGATGCCTAAAACAGGCTTAAAAGTGTAGCAAATAGTCTCTAAAGAATCGAAAATAGGCTCTAACAAAAATATTATTTTATTTAAAAGCATGTTCCATATCATCAGGAATTCACTTCTAAAATTGAGTAATTTTAAATGCTTCTATACCGTTACCACCACTACTACTAAAATTACAAGAACAACAAATATCTAACTAGTTATACATAAACTAAACAATTAAGTGTGAAAATAAAGTTTAGACAAATTCAGTACACAAACAAGTCAAATATAATCAATTTTTACCAAGCCTTGTCAGTTAATGTCCATAATTAGCTTCACAATAAATTACTAACACCTTTTCTAAATTTTCAACTGAAAAGCAATGCCGTCTGTCACTCAACACAAATGTGAATGCTGAAAATGTACGCTCCACATACACTGAAGTAACAGGAGCGTATTTCAATTTTGACACTAGTTGGACAGGAATGTTGCATTGTAATTCCGTGTTCTTCCCTGCTAGGATATCTGAAGCAGTACCCAGGTCCTTCAGTCCTATATTTCTCTGCAGAACTTGCTCCAGTTTATCCCATAGCCTAAGCCTAATTTATTTCCAACAGAATCAGGAACACATTTGGAATTTAAAATACAAATTTTCGAAATAAGGGTGGGTGTTTTGACCTATTAGAGATAAAACATTGTTAATACGCCAAAATAGGCTTTGTCGTCGAAATAGGCATTTTTAGGTGTTAGTCTAGTGATAACTTCATTTTAACCCTTGTTTTCTACGGTTTTAGTAAATGGCGCTTCGCCACTATGGTTCTGAACCCTTCAATTATAAGCAAGCAGTTGATCTGGAATCACTTTGGCAATCAGTTCCACAGTTCACAGTACTGAAGACCTTAGTGCAAAAACTGGTAATTCCTAAAGATTGTAGATTTTCGCAACCGCATGATAAATGCGAAATGTGCCTAAATGCTGCCAAAATAAGTAATTTTACGTTTAAAAGCTTGTTAAGTATATTAGTGTAGTTTTTTAATCCTCGATAAAATACGAATTTGAATACAAACTGCGAAATGTAATGTTTTTCTGCGAAATAAAAGGGGGTCACATCCGATTTCTTCCTCCCACTTCCAAAAATTATATTCGAAATCAAGCACTCGTCGCTGAAATTGTGACCAAGTATGAAGAGTAACTTAAAACTACCCGTAAGACTTTTCTGCTCACTAATGTTTATTCTGCGGGCCAAACTAAACCTCTGGCGAGCCACTAATGAGAATCGACCACACGCATCAAGATGAAAGTGTGAAGCTTTTCAGTTAAGCTGTACGCAAGTGAATATTGTAAACCACCTGACGAGAGATGTCGCTGGGGACGTCATCCTCATGTACACCCGACACCGTTATTCTCACATTGTCCAATATAAATGTATACAGCACAACAACACATAATGAGGTTCTACCGCACCCAGAATACGAAGTGTCATCTCCAAGTGATGCTTCACAGTCCAACCACAGAGGTCACTACAGGACACAAGAAACTATAGATATATATTTTATAGCTCTTCTGTTTATTTACGGCGCATAAATTCTATGCAATGTTTGGTTTGTTGACCGTACAGCAAACACTTTCGAACTGTGAATAACATTACTATAATGTACCTAAGACATAATACAAGGGTCATCGAAAAGATGGCCCAAGAATTAAGAACCTACTAACTTCTCTTTTTTATTACAGTAGGGCCAGGCAAACTTGATACCAGATGAAGAAGTCAGTGTTGCTAAATTCTACAGGAAGATGACGCAATGGTACTTTCAAAGAGCGAGTTGAATATCTAATTTCTCCAAAGGCGGTTTGGAAATTTGGTTGCAGCTTTTAACTCCCACGTGTTAAGAGGAAATGCAAATAATAATAATAATAATAATAATAATAATAATAATAATAATAATAATAATAATAATAATAATAATAATAATCTGCTAGGTCTCGCAAGCAGAAATTACCGACGATAGGAATGCGAAAGAAACAATTCGATAAGGAAGAGCGAGCGACAGGAAAGGTTACGAGATAACTTGAATGATATTCAAGAGTACAATCGGAAAAGAAACGACATCGATAGAATCAGTCGTGCATTGTGATAGTTAACATTACGGTTTTAGTGTCAGCTCCACTGCATGTGAATAGGTGTCTTATTCCAAGTGAGTTTATTTTATTATGTACTGTAGTGATGGAGCGTTCCCCTCGCAGAGTACCATTATTTCATTCGTAAACATAATGTTGCGCGTTTAATTCGCTTCGAATTGTTCTCTTGCTACGCTCTTCATTTCCACAGGCGATGTCCCCGTCCGTTCATCTTCTTGGAAGAGGCAGTACTTCTATAGTCCCGTACCTCTCGCTCCCTCGGCGTGTCTACATACTACACACGTCAAAACAGACAGTAACGCCACCACTGTTTTTCGGTAATCGTTCCTTACGCGAGCTATACTTGTCCACAAGAAAACAGATTCGTGAACATTAAAAAAGAAACAACCATACAACAAACATGTGAATTCGAAATGAGGCAGAAGAATAAGTGGGCTTTTCAAGTACTTGAGGTAGGCCTACACGACAAGTAGTACTATGAGCTGTTGTCAGGAAGTCAAACGAACAGCAATGACAAAGGAAACTTTTAATATGAAAAGGAGCAATTCCTGCAGACCCCTGAAAAAGAGCTAAAAAAGAGACGTGAAGTGCTTTATATGGAATATGGCATGTTTGGGACAGAACCTTGGACATTACGACGAAGTGAAGGGAAACGACTAGAAGCATTAGAAATGTGAATATGGAGAAGAATGGAGCGTGTGAAGCAGACAAAATAAATGGAGCGCTAGAAAGAGTGGGTGAAGAAAGAATAATGCTGAAATTGAACAGGAAGATAGAAAGAAACTGGCTGGGTCACTGGCTAAGTAGAAACTTCCTTTTGAAAGATGCACTGGAAGGGATGGTGAACGGAAGAAAGGTTCGAGGTAGAAAAAGATATTAAATGATATGACAACATTAAGATATCAATGGCTTAGAGCACAGACATTGTATGTCCATTTCTGGCCAAAATTGAATAGTGGTATACTGATAGTATGAAGGTAAATCTTTATTCTGCACAAGTATTGTATTGTATCGGGCATTAGGAAATAATAATTATATTTTTCTGTATTATTTCTATAAGATGTATGCAACAGAAGCACTTCTTTCAAAGGTTTCCCGAAAGTTAGAGAAAGTTGCGCTCTAAGCTATCGGTATATGGATTGTATGCGGAGACTTAACAGGAAGGCACATAAGATTGGAAAATGCTGGGTTTGCAGTGAAATGCCTGCCCTCGGGCTGAAAACTATGAATGCATGAATGAGTGAGTGAGTGTTGTTTTAAGGGTTTGCATCGCGCTGACCCATAATTCCCCTTATTAAAGGAATCTATGACTGATCCCATGTCAAGACAAAACAGCCTCGTGTCTTGGTCCACCAACTTCTATTTTAAGGACTTTTTAAAATCAATGCTGAATGAGGGGTTTTCCTAGTTCTGTAGGATCCAGGCTAAGATGGTCCCACCTGATACTAGACGACGCTAGCAGATGAGTGTGAATATACTGCCTCCAAAATCTTCTTTCCTTTGTCGCCTAATCCCAACGTCTTCAGGCTTTCAAGGTAAAATGGGCGGTGTCGTGGCATCCGACAAGAACAGAGATTTAGCTTTGAAAGGATTTTTGTCTTCAGCGTTCAATTATTTTGGAAGGGAGGGGAGAGAAAGAAGATATTCCAATCTCCGAAGCAGACAGGACCACTAAGATCTTCCCTACTTACCTCAGAAGAAATAAAGATGGGTGCCGTTTCAATTTGATACCACGATATTGATATTTTGTTGCGTAAATATAGTTCACAAATACAAAATAGCTTTCATTTCTATGCCGTGATAATGAAATGCCTAATAATAAGTACCTTCTACCATTGCAATAGGTTTACCACTGTAAATTAGTACAGAGTAAAATCTCCACATACAATTTGAGTGAACCATAGTAAAAAATTTGCTGTGAGCTGGGACTAATTTCGGAATGTCTCTTGATATGAAGAGAAAATACTATGCATGCCGATGTGTCCCTGATACAGTGGAGATTTTGTTTTGCTTTCTGTGTTTGATGAGCTGATGTCATAAAATTGTGTATATTGTAGTATACCAATTGTGCATTCTGCTGTCCCTTTTTCACAGTCATCTTGTCTGTTCCATTGTTCGCCACTCTACAAGTCATTGAAACTCGGGTTTGACAGTTGCTTCGCACAATGTTGACTCCGAGTTACAGCAGCGCAATTTTAACTACGGAGTTTTAATTTTAACCTAACATGTTCTTAAATATTAGCATAATGTAATAAGACAACATGTCTTTTAACTCAACACTACAGAATCCATAACCAGATTAAGTAGCACATACAGTGTTCAATATAAATAACAACTATAGGACCTCAAGATATTTTATGTAAAAGCAAAAATGTTAGTCCAATTTTAGATATGTATAATAAGGTATAACATTAATGTATTCACCTAATGTGATAAATATAGACTGAAATATTGTAAAGAAATTTCACGTAATGTCGGGGCCATCATACCTTAGCGAGGGGAGATGGCGTCATTAGGCGTGGCCATACAAGTGCATGGTCTAATTACTATAACATTAGTATTCGGCTGTAGCTCATAGAGTCTTGTTACAGTAAGCATTTGAAATTGTTATTCTTTTATTTCATTCTGGAAAAAAAAACGTATTCTACGTAAAAATAATAATAATCGGTTTATATCACGAATTAAATCAAGGATCACTAGAATGAGCATCATAGGCTAGTAGTTAAGTATAACATTTGGGTTGCATTCAAAAAGTATTGATTATTCAATCTATCTTAAATAAGAAGCAATTAATTGCAATCAGTTTCGACCTGATATTTAGATAGATATTATCCTTATTTTTAACTGAAACCAAAAAGATACGTAAGAAATATTCTCGTCGCGGAAGCGCAATAACTTCACGGAATTAATATATTCAGTGATAATGGTGATTTTAGGGCATACTTTCCACCGCGTTATATTCGAATTCCCGGTTTACAGGTCAGTGCTAAATGGAGTTTTTACTGTATTGAGAATCTGACTTCATAATTCTGCTCACGATACAATGTAATTAGATTATTTCACTTTTTCAATGCCGATTAATAAATTTTATATAAGTGTATTTAGTAAAAGCTAATCACAGTCGTAAAGAAAAGTAATTATTGCTATGTAATTATCACCGTTATTACTGCCTTCTCGATACTAAAGAGGCGCATTAGGGTACGTGTGTAATGGAAATGTTCGCGCTCGTTTCTAACATAACTTAATTTTGAAAACTGTATCATTAAATGATTATGACTCGGTTAAGGGAGAATTTCCATATAATATTCTTATTGAATTTGATATTCCCAAGAAACTAGTTCTCAGTGAAACGTACAGCAGATTCCGCATAGGCCAGTTTCTGTCTGACGCTTTTCCAGTTCACTGCGGGCTAAAGTAAGGAGATGTACTATAACCTACCTTTATTTTTAATTCTGCTCTGAATATGCCATTAGAAGTCCAGGATAACGGGTTACTTAAGTTGCTTGTTTATGCGGATGACGTGAATGTGTTAGGAGATAATCTACAAACGAAAAACACGAGAATTTTACTTGAAGCAAGTAAAGAGATAGGTTTGGAAGTAAATCCCGAAAACACAAAGTATGTGATTATGTCTCGTGACCAGAACATAATGGAAATATCCTTCGAAAAATTTAAATACTTTGGAGCGACAGCAATAAACATAACATGACACTTAGGAGGAAATTAAACGCAGAATAAATAAGGAAAATGTCTCCTATTATTCGGCTGAAAAGCTTTTATCATCCAGTCTGTTCTCGAAAAAGTATAAAGTTAAAATTTATAAAACAGTTATATTACAGGTTGTTCTGTATGGCTGTGAATCTTGGACACTCACTTTGAGAGAGGAGCAGAAGTTGAGGTGTTCGAGAATAAAGTGCTTAGGAAAATATTTGGGGCTAAAAGGGATGAAGTTACAGGAAAATGGAGAAAGTTGCACAACGCAGAATTACACGTATTGTAATCTTCGCCTAACATAATTAGGAGCATTAAATTCAGACTTTTGAGATGGGTAAGGCATGTAGCACGTATGGTGAATCCAGAAATGCATATAGAATGTTAGTTGGAAGACCTGAGGGGAAAAGACCTTTGGGGAGGGAGGATAATATTAAAATGGATTCAAAAGGAGGTGGGATATGATTGTAGGGACTGGATTAATCTTAAGGACCGATGGCGGGCTTATGTGAGGGCGGCAATGAACCTCCGCGTTGTCTAAAAACCATTTGTAAGTAAGTATAATTAAATGAAGTTCAATTTATAGTTTATGTTTTGGTTATAGGGCCTGTTTATTCTGTTGTTAATATATTTTATTTCAATAAATAAAACGCATACGGTAGTCACGTTACACAAAAAATGGCAGTGTGTAGTTATAATGACAAATCTCTCAAGTGCACAATACAACCTAATCAATTAATATTTATATTATATGACAGTATTGTATGGTTTTAATTTTTTTTTCATTTCATTCGTAAAACAGTAGTAATAAATACCACTCGAGGTCGCTCGTAAATACATCAATAACCTTAAAATCTCTTATACCATATAAACCTTTACAATTTTAATGACTTATAAATACTGAACCAATAATAGCAAACGTGTGCTATCTGTTTTGAATTACAGAGTAGGAGAGTAAATGCTGAATATATCTTCCACCTGCATGCATACATAGGCACTCGTCGCACCATATTCCGTGATGTTCTCCCAAATGTATCCTCGTCAATGTTGTTGATTTCCTGATGGCTTTACGCATTTCAGAAAGTGACCGCGGACTATTCTTGTATACTCTGACTTTAAGGTAGCGCCATAAGAAGTCCGGAGAGGTTAGGTCAGGTGATCAGAGGGGCCACAGATTTTTTTTTAGATTAGGCGATCACCGAAGAAGATGGCTGTAAGTTTCATGGAATCGTTAAGACATATGACATGAGTAGCCTGTCTCTTGGCTCAATCGACGCAATTATTTCTTTGGTGAGTTCACTAAACGTCCTCGAACATCATCAACACAGTCTCGATTCATTGCAGATCTGTGTTTTCCACTCTCGCTGGGGACCGAGCCAGTTGTCTCCAGTTTTCGTGCCACGATAAAATTGTTGGCCTGGTTGGAACACTGCGCACACCGAATTCTTTTCGAAATGTTTGTTGTGAATGAATCAAGGAATTTTTCTTTCAATAAGTTTTCACAATAAAAACACACCGCCAAATTGAAAACTGCATGTTCGTGTTATGACTGCAAAAACTAGAGACTGCGAACTATAGTCCCGTCACTTTCCGGCAGCCAATCACGTTGCAGGTCGGCTACTTTTAAACGTGTGCGTCTTGTGATTCGCTTATGAAGATGTTAAGCATTTCCTAAGGCTGGATAAATGCTTAATATATAATCGCCTGCTATTTTGGCTCTTTCGTTGGCGTTCGCAGAAAGCACACGAGGACGTTATTTGCCGCTCAATTATTTGCTGAATTACAGTGCGTTTCATTTATTATCATAGGAGCTACGACATGATAATGTTTAACGGTGTGGCAAATAGATCCCTCGTCTGGTAGCTCGGTAACGAAAGAACAAAAATGGCGAACGATTCTACCTACCTAGACTTTATAGAGCCTTGACTTCCTAAGACGTAAGCAAAGAGGAGGAGTCACGCCGGGAAAAACAGCGTCGCGACTATAATTACTAATACCCAGCAATAGTCATAATAGTCAACAATGGATGGTAGTGTACCAATTTAGATTTTCCCAGAACCACTGAGCTCATTAAACTCAATTTCAAGTTTATGCTAGCTTCCAGAGGGACTCTATGTGGATCAATCTGTAATATTTTCATGAGAAATAAAATATTCATCTTCACTGCACTCCAATTCAATTTCTCAACAAAGTAGCAAACAACATTTCAGAAATGCGTGGTAACAGTTATTTTATAAGATTACCTACAGAATTCTCGTTTCTCTTCTCAGACACCTCTCCTCAGTTCTGAATGACCTCTATTTCTATCTGCAAACAAGTTCTAATACTCCTGCTAGGAGTTAAGAGATTCAATCTCCACACTTCATGATTTGTGAGCAGTATTCTTTCTTGCAGTACCGATCACTAGGTCTTATGACATCCTGGTGAGGTCCACATACGACGCGATATAAATCAACAGATATGATTTTACTTCTCACATGCAGAGATGTGGGTAATTTGCAATAAACCCATCGTAAACACCATTCGCATAATAGTCTACAGTTATGACAGTATGAATATGTCAAACGTACTGCAGTCAAGGATTCTTAGGAAATGCTCATTAAGATACTGACAAACTCATGAAAACTCTCTCCTACACAAAGGAATAGGATTTACATCCAACACATACCAAAGTAAGCCCCAGTAGGGATCTGCAAACAACATTCTGTGGATCACATATTAACATCCGCATTGGCTGAATTGATACTTGCAGTAGACAAGGTTGGAGAATGAAATCTTTCTTTGTGTTCTCCCATTTCCCTCAACACAAATTTCACTCAACACTCTATAGTGCACCTTCCTTCATATCACATCATTTAAGCAGAAATATGTTTTCAGAGTAAGTGTACTAGCTTCGTTGATGCCGAATATAGGCGACCAGCCAGTTACTCTTCTGAAAATGTTCAAAACTGAGTTTCTAACTAGACGTGAACGAACAATGATGGTTCCTGCTGACGGGATTAAGGGTGTTCCTAATACTGGCGAGGGAAGCTGAGCGACGTTTATTGTATCCCCCGTTTACATCAGTGGAATTCCAAATATTATTATTGTGAGACAATTTACTGGTCCTCGGGAAACGATCTATAAATGTTATACGTTTGCCGTGACCATTTGGGACTTGCCTGTGCCTGTTCCGTGGTGTCCCCGAACGAACACAATTACGTGGTCTATACACAATGAACATTCGTCCACCACCCTCAGAACACACGAATAAATACACACGATAACCTAACAAATTCGTTAGCAAATACAATTATTTAATAATCTGTTAGCCTATCACGATAATTTGAAAATATGTGTGACTAAACCAATTCGATAATTCTTGATCCTACTACGATAAATAGGTTTTTCGTTAGCTCGTTACAAGAATTAAAGAATTCGTTGGCCCACTACGATAATTTGGCAATTCCTTAGATCACTGCAATAATTTGACATTTCCTTTGAACACTGCAATGATAGAATTCCTTAGACCACTACAGTGATAAAGTCGTTTATACCATTGCAATAATACAGTTTCTTAGACCACTATGATAGTACAATTCCTTAGACCACTGAGATAATGTAGAAATTCCTTAGACCACCTATGCTTATCTGACAATTCCTTGAACCAATTAAGCTTAATCAACAAGTTGACAAATCCCCAGGCCAACTACGATAATCTGAAAATTCCTTAGACCAACTACGATGAGTAAGCAATTTTATTCCTTAGACAACCTCGGTAATTTTGTAATTCCTTACACTACCATAACATTTCACTTCCTTCAATTGTCTTTATAAGTTTATCATGTAAATTGTATTTGCTTCTAATTTAACGTTAATATGTATTCCACTGTTCATTTTCATTGTGTACACTTTATTTAAATATGCGTCTAAGATTTTATTATCTAAATCATGTTTATTTATCAATTAACACCAATATATATTCCACTGTATTTGTTGTTTATGTTTTATTATGTAGATTTTATTAAATTGTCGTTATCTGGTTTTATTATGGGAATCGTATTTGCTTGTAACTAAACACCAATATGTGTTTCAATGTATTTGCTTTTATTGTTATTGTGAAAACTTTATTGACTTGTCGGTTTCTGATTTTATTATGCGAATCGTACTTGCTTCCAACAACATGAGTGTGCATTTCACTATATTTATTTTTATTTTTATTGTGTACATTTTTATTTAATTCCCTCTTCCTGATTTTATTATGTAAATTGTATCCGTTTCTAGGTTAAGACTAATATGTAATTACTTAAATCGGATACACATTTAAGTATGTAAGCAAATTTCATTTCTGGCCGAGTGTAGGAGAAGACCTTACGGTTTTAACTCTGCCAAGTTAAATAAAATTATTATTATTATTATTATTATTATTATTATTATTATTATTATTATTATTACCATTAATAATAATAGTATTATTACTATTATTATTATTATTATTATTATTAATGAACAAGTTTCTTAGACCATAACGATAATTTAATAATTCCTAAGACCTACTAAAAAAATGGCAATTTCGTAGACCAACCACGAAAATTTGAAAATTCCTAAGTCCAACCACGGTAATTTGAAAATTCTTTAAGCCGAATTACAGTTAGTTGAAAATTTTGTTCCTCGGACCAACGACGGTAATTTTTAATTCCATACACCATCATGATCAGCTATCATCAGCTAAGTACCGGTCTCATCATAACAATTTACTCATTATACCCTACCACAAGACATCTTTATATTCTTCATCCTATACAGTTTCAGTTGCTAGGAATTGGAACTCGCTTCCGAGTGATGTAAGGGGGTTGTTGGATAATAACTTCATTTAGGTCAAAATTACACAAATTCTTATATAACAGATTAATTACTGATTAATATTTTGTTACTTATAATGAAACTAACATCTGTCCATTCTTATTATTACCATTAATTTCTCTAAATAGAATACAAAACCTCTAATGGCAAAATTTCATTACATTAATATTCTCATTATATAAATATATTTTAGATTTAGATTTTCTGTCTCCCTATAACATAGTTCTAGTAAACTTATATTAAATGAATTCTCATCATTTTAATCAACCAGCTATCTCAACTTAATTATAATATTATTTACATATTGCATATAGACTGGATTGTATTAAATTAGTTCATAAATTAAGTTATTACTTTATCATATAGGTTTATCTCAATTTAAATAAACATGTACTAGTCATTGAAACTTAATTGAAGAATATTGCTGGAGAATCTTTTAAGTGTATTGTAAATATTCATAATTTAAATATGCATGTAACTGCTGTATTGATTAAGGCTGGTTGAGCGGAAGAGAAGCCCTTATGGCCTTAACTCTGTCAGCGAAAATAAAACATTCTATTCTATTCTATGATAATGATTAAATTTCTTAGACCAACAAAAATAATTTGATAATTCCTTACACCATAAAGATAATATGAGACATTCTTAGACCACTACTATAATATGACAATTCCTCACAAGGGAAGAGTTTCGGTTCGAACAGGAATTTCATATCCAAAATTTGTATATAGGCCCATCTTTACATTTCTGTAAAGCTCCCAAAAGCATTCGTTTGTGTAATGTGTGGTTTGTCTGTTAGAGCACTGTACAAGTTGAGGGGTGGGGAGAGCACTGCACAAGTTAAGGGGACGGGACACCTTTACCCTACCTTAGCCTAGAAACTAGTGCGAGTGGTAAAATGTCTAAAGCCCATTTAAGAACATTTTTCTCCAACGTTCTGTCTCAAAATATTGCAGCTAATCAAAAATGTAGATTGTTGTGTGAGTCATTGAATACGCACAAGGACACAACCTTAATAAATGAATCATTCCAAGCCTAGGACATGGAATGTATGATCATTCCACCTAAAAAAAATAAATATATCCAGCCTTTGGGTATCTATTTCCTTAGACAATACAAAATATATGCTCGGAGGATAACAGATTGCATAAGGACTCTTGCTGAGAATCCAGAACTTAACTTTGGAAATCGAGTGTTTATAATGAAAATGCACTCTGTTATTCATAATCAGTTGTCTGCTCCAGTGTACCGGCCTATGCTTCAATATTCCTGGCAGTCAACTGGTTACGTGAATCCTGAACAAGTCTCGGATTTCAAAAATGTAATTCAGATAGCATTTGATTTTTCAGCACTGGAGTGTGGTTCAGAAGATTGTTCAGGTGTTGCTTCTGCGTGTTGTGCTTATTGCTCTGCTCCATGCTGTTTCAGGCATTTTATAGAGAATCCTCATGTACATTTTTAAAGAAATGTATTGACCAATACCAACCAAACGGAGAGTTACACAAATGAATGCTTTTAGGGTCTTCGTCACCATTGTGAGGTAAGTCTCTGTACAAATTTTTAACCAAAAATTCCTGTTCGAGCCGAAACCCTTCTCTTGTCAGAGCAACTACTATACTGAGACAATTTTAAATAGATTTCCCAAGAACAGAGAAATACTACACTGATGAAGATAGAACAAAAAGTTAACTTATGCTTTAAGCATCACCAGCTTGAGTAGAAAGATAAAAGTCAATCAAGAGATCTGAAAAAGATATATCCAAAGGACACATTAAATTCAGAGTGTCAAATTCATCAGCAATGCTCACAAATTTGACCACATTACACCCTCGTTCAAATCTTTATCCTGGCTGCAACTTAGTAACCGTAGAACACTTCATTCGCTGTCTCTTCTGTTTCGAGTTCTCCACACTTCTACTCCAAATTATCTTCGTTCCCGGTTTAACTACTTATCCTCCAATCACAATCTAAACACCAGGTCACAGGAGAGCCAAATCCTAGCAATTCCTGCCCATAGAACATCCCACTATTCATCTTCTTTTACTGTCTCAGTCCCCCGTGAATGGAATTCTCTACCTCAGGAGATTAGGGGCTGCCAGACAATAACCACTTTCAAGAAAAGGCTAACGATTTCTTACGGGCGCGGTCAAATTGAAGTTATAATTGTGATCGAGTTTAATAATTTAATTTAATTTAGGTATAACTATTATTATTATTATTATTATTATTATTATTATTATTATTATTATTATTATTTTATTGGTGTTGTGAAGATGAAAAGAACTGTCATTGTATTATATTAATTATGTATTATATTGTCTTGCATTGTAGTATTGTATTGCTTTGTATTGTATTGTATTAATTATGTTATATTCACAGCATTGTAGTAATTTTCAATCATACTGGTTGAGTGGAAGAGAAGGCCGAATGGTCTTAACTCTGCCAGTTAAAATAAACCATTATTATTATTATTATTATTATTATTATTATTATTATTATTATTATTATTATCGTATTATAATCTTGTATATCTTTGTAATATTATTTTATATGATTCCATTATTTCATTTGTAATTATCATTTTAATTAATTGCCATTAATTTAATTATTTCTTTGTACTTTTATTGTAAATTATTGCTAATGTTTTTGTTATATTGTTTGTGCTGAACTGTAATTGGCCTCTGGCTGTTGTACAGCACATTAAATATAAGTAAATAAAATAAATAAAAAAAATATATTATTATTATTATTATTATTATTATTATTATTATTATTAAATTGGCATTCTTAACAAGCTCCGACTGAATTACGAAGTAAGAATCAGTTCTGGAATAGAAGACCGATACTTAATGAGACGAAGACAGACAATAATGCATAATTCTTTAATTGGAAGAAGATAATAAATCGAATATTTTGAAAACCTTTTCCAAAGTCGTTTAGAAAGTGTCTTTAAATAAAGGCCTGATACAAATAAAATGATTTAGAGGCAAGGGATATCTGTACGAGAACATGTTAAGATTATGAATCAAAAGTATCTATAACACTCTTGTTTCATGTACCTCATTCATACTAGTTACATATTATGTACGTATGAAGAAACGTGCAACATCGCCTGCATGATGCATGTGACATTATAACGCTAAAATAACACCCACATGAAATATTCAAGTCCGCGCCCAGATTCAAACTCAAGACAATGTGTGCTCTGCAGCCTGAACTTTCCATAACGGCCTACATAAAATGTATGTCCTATTCTAAAGTTGTAAACACGTTGAAAGGGAGGAGACGCTATAACAATGACTAACGTTATGATTGCTGCAGCCTTGTCTCCTTGAATACATCCCACTACTGCAGAATACATCTTCACCTCCCTCCTCAGTCACAGCGGGTTATGTAACACTGTTGCACGCTTATTGCTACTATTTGTACACAAACAGGTGCTACTTTATACATCGTATAGTTTCAATTTGTAATTTTGTAGGGACAAAGCCTGGAAGTAACGAGAGTAGCTTCAAATCAAATCCCCATTTGAGAGACTGCACAGGCGTACAGGATTGTAGGTGGCAATATCAAACCCCCATTTAAGAGACTGCACAGGGCAAATACTACAGGCGTACACGACTGTTGCTGGCTATAACAACCCCATTATAGAGACTACACAGGAGTAAATACTATAGGCGTACAGGACTGTAAGTGGCTATGTCAAACCCCATTTGAGAGACTGAGACTGCACAAGAGTATATACTGCGTACAGCTGGCTGTATCAAACCCCCATTTAAGAGACTGCACAGGGTAAATACTACAGGCGTACACGACTTTGCTGGCTATAACAAACCCCATTATAGAGGAGTAAATACTATAGGCGTACAGGACTGCAGCTGGCTGTATCAAACCCCCATTTGAGAGACTGCACAGAGATAAATACTACAGGCGTACAGGACTGTTGCTGGATATATCAAATCCTCATATGAGATTCTGCACAAGGGTATATACTGCGTACAGGACTGCAGCTGGCTGTATCAAATCCCCACTTGAGACTGCACAGAGATAAATACTACAGGCGTACAGGACTGCAGCTGGCTATATCAAACCCCCATTTGAGATACTGCACAGAGGTAAATATTACAGGCGTACAGGACTGTTGCTGGAGATATCAAATCCTCATATGAGATACTGAACAAGGGTATATACTGCGTACAGGACTGCAGCTGACTGTATCAAACACTCATTTGAGATAATGCACAAGGGTATATACTGCGTACAGGACTGTTGCTGGCTATATAAAACCCCCATTTGAGAGACTGCACAAGGGCATATACTGCGTACAGGACTGCAGCTAGCTATATCAAACCTCCATTTGAGAGACTGCACAGAGATAAATACTACAGGCGTACAGGACTGTTGCTGGATATATCAAATCCTCATATGAGATTTTGCACAAGGGTTTATACTGCGTATAGGACTGCAGCTGACTGTATCAAACCCTCATTTGAGATACTGCACAAGGGTATATACTGCGTATAGGACTGTTGCTGGCTATATAAAACCCCCATTTGAGAGACTGCACAAGGGCATATACTGCGTACAGGACTGCAGCTAGCTATATCAAACCTCCATTTGAGAGACTGCACAGAGGTAAATACTACAGACGTACAGGATTGTTGCTGGATATATCAAATCCTCATATAAGATACTGAACAAGGGTTTATACTGCGTACAGGACTGCAGCTGACTATATCAAACCCTCATTTGAGATACTGCACAAGGGTATATACTGCGTACAGGACTGTTGCTGGCTATATCAAACCTCCATTTGAGATACTGCACAGGGTCGTTACCAAAAATGTATGCATATATGGATATAATTATTATTCTGTCATTAATGCTAACAGCTAAGTATTCAGTCGATGATATGTATGGTACTGTAAGTCTTCTCTTTCTACGTAGATTACAAATTGTTTTCATGGTTAGAAAAGCATCTCTTCTTACTTCCTATGAACATATGCCGCTCTTTACCTCCGGAACGGGCGTGAGGTGCAGATAACATCACAATTCAGGTCTCGACTGTATGGTTAACGTTGTAATTAAACGCATGGGAGGTCTCATCCCACGTTTTGCAATGTTTCATTTTGCAAAGAATGTAGATTATGCACTTAAACGATATAATTGTGAAAGCATTTCACGGTCATTAAAAATTAGCCTTTCATAATCACAAAATGTAATCACATAAAATGTTAATTAGTACCTTTTTATACAACAGTTATTAGAGTATGCTAATTCATACATTAAGGCATTAGTAAAAGCTCGAAATTTCTCTAGGTGACTGGTATTAATGCTATAGTAAAACTTCTGAACAGTGTAACGCAATTTTTACTGTCTCTAGTAAAAGTTTCAAACTGGTAAACAAGATGTTAAGTTCCAAACTTTTAAACACAATCTTATTTTAGTCTGCAGTAAGATTTCAAAATATGTCAACATAATCTTTATTAAGTCTTTAGTAACATTTTCATTTTAATTTTCATTATTCTCTACATCCACATACCAAATGCTTTCAGTCGTATCTCTTCACTTCGTTGCAATGCTCATGTTTCTGCCCTATAAAATGCGACATCCCATACAAAGCACTTCACTAGTCTCTTCCTCACTTATTTTCGAAAGGCCAGAAGAAAATGTTTCTTTTCCTATTAAAAGCTTCTTTTGCTATTGCCGTTCTTCTTTTGATTTCTTGGCAGAAGCTTGTGACATCTGATTTAAAATCCAGAATTTTCGGGGATTTCTCATTGCACCATACGGTTGAAGCACTAAAATACAACTATTATGAAGGTTTCAAAATCAGACAAGTTTGTCCTCTTTCTTACTTCTCATTTAATGAATAAACGAATTTCTTCAGTTTGTAAAGAGCTAGGTTATTCGCCAGTGGTAAGTTAAAAACAAGAACAGGCAACCAAATTGATTCTGACTTCCTCGTTCAACCAGCAGTTTTCGGCGTTCATAAGACTTGACAGTATGCAGAGTTGTCCACGTGTGTTTGTAAGACTCCAATTAACTTTCGCGGTGGTAATAATTTCTGAGCGGATTCATGATATGCGAGTTCGCCACGGGATGTGTCTCGCGCGCCACATGTAGGCAGATGAAACCTGCAGCAAGATGTTGGGACTGGGCGTCGCCGCCCGGCATAATTATCTAGACGTATAAAAAGCGCACTCCTTATCCTCACTTTTTATAATAAACATTTTAGCTAACTGACTCTTTTCCCTTCCATCAGTCCTCAGATGTACAATATCTCAAAATAATTAAATTTAGCAGACATGGCATTTTATTTCTGCCTTGTTTTGTAAAAATAAAAGCAGAAATTTATCTTTAGGAATATAAACTGCATTACTGTTTCGTAAAACGTATTTTTAAGAATTTTGGAAACTATGTTTCTCGGCAAATTAAAATACTCACTATTTAAATACCAGTAGTTAATTATCATAACCATTGTCATATAATTCTAGAGCTGGAGCCTTTGGTCAGTTCCAATAATACACTGTGTCCACACTAAAAATATACAGGAATAACAGCTTATATCGTAACTTGGATAAGGTTCATTAAATAAATTTCTTGTACATTGTATAAAGCAACTGAAAAAGTTTTTATTTACACTAGTAACTTCAACATGAGCACCATTTATAGCTCGACAGGTACCAAAACGATACTCAACTTCTCGCCAGGTGTTCACCAACATATCAGATGTCATAAGCTCAACTGCTTCAATGATACGCTGTCTCAAATTAATGAAATTACGAACTTTTCTGCTGTACGCTAAATTTTTAATGAATCCCCACCCAAAAAAATCCAAAGGAGTTAAATCCGGGGATCTAGGCGGTCGGAAAGTTGGCCCACCCCTACCAATCAAATTTCTTGGGAAGGTTATATCCAAAAACGTTTTATCATTTCAATGAAAGTGAGGTGGAACACAATCCTGCTAAAATGTTAAACCTGGCGGAAATTGCAGAATAGCAAAGTTCTCCGGAATATCAAGGTACGTGACTCCCGTCACAGTAGGCTCCATAAAAAATAATGGGCTAATTACTCCATTTTTGTGCGTTCCCAACCAGACATTGACTTTTGGCGAGTCTTTTTCAAGTTCAATCACTCTGTAGGGATTCTGAGAACCCCGTATGCGACAATTATGACGATTAACCTTCCCGACGTGAATCGTTTTCAAGATATTAAAATGTTTTTTCATTCTTCTGTATAACTGAATTTTTTTACATAAGAGGTTCCTGTTCAACACCATCGATATGTCTATTAATTTCACTGTATAAAATGCACAAGTTCCTTTTTCACCTTTTACAATGTAATAGCCTATAAACGTAACTTTTTTTTCTCATGAAATCAGCAGCATACTGTCATATCTTCACCAAAGACATATTGACAAATGACAAACATTCAAACTCCAGCAGAAATTCGAAACTATGTACGTAGTCTCATGATGAGTTTGTTGAGTTTGTTGTAGACTTAATTATTACCCTTTTTTATTTCAACACGAAACATAAAATAGTCTAATTAATTATGATGTTCAAAACTATCTTCCACCGACCAAATTATGTGATTTTGACTTCCCTATTTTTAGTTCCTATTCCTTTCATTCCCCCTTTTTAATCTCTTATTTTAGTCCTTTTTTGACAGAATATCGCAAATATTTAGATAATTTTCCTATATTTTTTCCGAGAGGCCTATAACTTTCTGAGCAAGCGAAAATAAAAATATCGTTCTCCTTCTGATTCCAGACATTGAAAAACTAATAAAGTGCGCTGATTTAGAGTTCGGGATAAAAAGAAAATTTTCACCTCTGGTTCAGTTGATGTTTTATAAAGACATTCTGCATTCAAAGAGGCAGAATCATATTGAAACATATTGAAATGTTGAATGTGATCAAATAGAACGCTTTCCTTATGTTGTGAAGCCATAAATAGAAGCTTGTGTGTGCTATGTGTATCCATGAATGTGCTCAAGTGTGTTTTCAAATAAATTAGCACCCTTTTGAGGGAGTGATATAGTCCGTTTTGAAGTCCCTTTCTGACAATATCAAATACAACACTTTCCTTATGTTGTGAAGAGATAAATGTAAGATTGTGTATGTCATGTACTGTATATTCATGAATGTGCTGAAGTGTGTTTTGCGAAGTAATATTGTCGTTTTTGAAGTCCTTTTTTTTTTTTGGCTATAACTTTCCCTTTTTTGATGAAAAATTTCTCTTTAAAATCCGGTCTCTAATTATTCCACAGCGAATTAATATACGCTGGAAGACAGTAAAATTAAAACACACTGTAGCCAGCAGACTGCGAATTGCAACACGAGAATTGAAACGTCACGAATATTCAGAAACTGTCTTCATCCCCAACTGACAATGCTTGGTCGTAGACAGTCTCGTCTCACTCTGCAAGCTCCGCCGCGGACATCTCCCAGATAGCTGTCTTACCTGTTACACAACCGCAACCTCGTAATACTCTTAAGCAAGGCGACCTCTGGCCCGCGCGGGACCACACCGATACTTCGAGTCTCGAAATGATTCCTGTTCCTACCACACGCAGAGGCTGAATAGTTTCCTTTAACGACAATTGCGAACTACACAAACTGTGGATAAGCAACTAGAATAGGAATTTCGAAGTGACCAGGGAATCTGAAGTACTCTATTAACATGACAACACTGTTAGTCACAAAGCACACAAGATATCCCGTCAATCAAATTGGGCAATTTGATGAGGGTCTGTCAACTGATTTAGAATCCCCCCCCCCCAAAATTATTCGTTTAAAAGCAGTTTGGATTTAAAAAATAAAAATCGACACACAATATTGTTTTTAAGCTGATAGTTGATATATTGACTTCCTTAAATTCGAAGTTACATGTTGGAAGGATATTTTGTGATTTAGCTAAAGCATTTGACTGTACAAACCACAATATATCGTCGTTGTTCCTGCAATAACTCCTATGTGCAAAATATAAAATCTTTCAGTAGGAAGAAAAAACACATTTACTCATCCTATGGCAGCCGTACATAGGAGACTGTGAATTCTTACAAAGAAATATAATTATGTAAGAGATTTTACTATTTGCTGTATCACTATTTAAACTATAGAGCAAAAATCTGAAAATCGATAAATATGTCACAAAGAAGTTATTGCAGGAACAACGATATGCATAAACAAATTAAAGTTTTATGGTATTAGGGTGAGACCTTAGGTTGGTTTACATCTTACTTCTCAAATATAAAACAAAAAGTGGAAATAAATATACCGGTACCAAATAGTTATAAAGTTACTCATTCACAATGTAGGAATATTAAACATAGAGTTCTTCACGGATCAATTTTAGATCCATTATTGTTTCTAGCTAATATTAATAATTTAGCCTCAATCACAAACAATTTATCCCATTTAATCTTATTTGCAGATGATACGAGTGTGATTATCTCAATTAACAAAAAATATGGCACTTAATAACCACACATATTATGTCAAATCCAATAAACTAGCACTTAGTGGTGATAAAACTAGTGTAGTTAAATTTAGTACACATAACATTACTCAGTTTTCCTACAATATTAGATTAAATAGAATTGATCTCTAAGAACCTATTCGTAAAGCACAAAATTTCTTGATTTGGAATTCGGTAATCACTTGAACTTGGAAACACACGTAGAATAAATATTAATCCTATTAATTCATTTTTATACTATAATTGAAGGGTTCAGAAGGGTTGTTTTATCTTCTATTTTTAATTGAAAATGATAAGTAATTTATTATTTATTTCAGTATTTGATCCATCAACAGGTATAATAAGTTTAACATTTTGGATAATATTTTTACATGCTGTCCTTCCTTAATTAAAATCTTATTGAAATAACAAATAGTCCTAATACAGTACTTATTCCGTATTTGCGTTTAGATATATGCTATTTTCCAGTTTGTACCGCTAAAGATTAAAACAATGTCATCAGGGAAAGAGTAAATATTTCCTTTAATTTTATCTCAGAAATGGAAGATGAAAGGAAAGACATGGACAGAGTGGCATATAAGGCTGACAAAAGCCACCAAGAAAAGCAGTGGGAGGCAAAGACAAAGGAAGAAAATAATAAAAATATCACAGAGATTCAAAGGCAAGCAAAGCAGAGGAAAGAAGAACAGAAATACAGGAAAGAAACGTGAAAAAAAAATAGAAATAAAAATGAAGAGAATATAACAGGAAATTAAATAACAAACGGAACAGAAAAATCAGAAAGTCATAAAGAATTAACGATCATGTTTTGTATCTCAAGGAAAAAAAGGTAAGGGTGGCAACCTTGTGTGTCGGCGGGAAATCAGTGAATCGATATCGGTCTTGAGGCTGGTCTAGGTAGAGCTCGAACACCAAGACCAACTTCAAAGCATTGCTTCCTTATTGAGGTCTGTTTTGCTGAAAGAGCTGCATATAAAAAGTACCGACTTAATATAAACCGCGGTTTGGAGGGAGGGGCAAACATCTTAAACCTACTTCGAAATGGGTACTTAAAAATTTATTAACTCAGTTTAACGATTCTCAGACTACACTAACGAGGAACTGTGCAAATTATGTTACCATGGCGACGGCACGTCAACAGTTCGACGGTTGAGCTATTCCAACACACTCCAGCCAGCCTACAGTATACATTCGCCTCGGACCTTGACGAATTAATAATACGAACATTGAGAAGGAGATGCCAGCATTCCCGCTTTGTCTGCACGCACCGCCGACACTATGGGCAGAAAAGTATTATTCTTACACGATTACATTTATCCTTGATGGGAGGAGACACCGCGATAAAGCGAATAGTTCGGGAAACAAACGCTTATGCATGTAAAGGAGTTAACATACGGCTTCATTGTCACGTTACAATGCATTCCGACACGTCGATTCTGCGCTCGAAAAAAAATGGTATAGCCTACCTTACATTTAATTATATACAGAATGGAAGTAAATAACCCTGCAGATTTTCAGAGCGAATAGCTCGTGTTGTATGAAACAAAAAAGTGTAATACCATATTGGTGGAAAGTTCATAGTTTTCTGAGAAAAAATGTTTTTCCCCAAATGTTTAACAGCCTCTTATTACGTAACTATTGCGAGTAGGATCGTGATTTTTGTCATATGGGTAAAAATCTAATAAAGAATCATTTATCCCTCTAGCGTATTTCAGTAGCACGGACGGTTTTCGTGTAAATTTAATTTAAAAACCGCTAATATGAAGCCACTAATCGATGCGACCAGCTTGCAACATTGTAGCCAGAAAGGGAGATAGAAGGTAGTTCACTAAGGCAGACAGACCTGTGTCCGTTGACTCTTACATCTGTATTACAAGAAGCAAGAGGCGGCGATGTTGCCAGATTGTTGAAACTTCCAACACAATTTTCAAATTAACCGTGCATTTAATCACAAAACGTAATATAGATTTTCTATTCATTTAAGTGTAGCCTAACCTATCGTCCCTTTCAATCTGCAGGATTATTTCACGAACATAATTATAAGTGTCTTTCTCTGTGACTCTGTGTAATGTTCTCCGATACAAATCCATCGGGCTCGGGCTCGGGCTCGATCACCAACAGAAAGTTTACATTTATCTTCCCCCTCCCCCATAATGCTGAGCGCGATAGCCCATAGAGGGCCACGGCTGACCAGTCGACTGTTGGTCTCACGTCCACATGTCTGAGCAGAGATGTCCAACCAACTAGTGTCACTAGCACAATGATCCCTCCAGCCATTATAGCCCGTTCGTAGAGCTGGATTTCGCTGCATACTGTAGCTCCCCTAATTCATCACGATGATGGGTGGACACCGGTTTCTTATACTGGCGGAATCACGACAAAAATTTCTTCCCCCACGAAAACTTGAACCAGAGATCATTCTATAACGAGAGTTCAAGCATAACGCCTTAGATATCTCTTCCCCATAGGGACCGCATAAGTGTGTCTTTTCTCATAATTCTCATGTCTTTAAATGGTGGCTTTGAGTCATGATGACAACAATGCTAGGATACCCCACTATATGTGGATAGATGATCCCAGTTAAAATAATTCCTTGCCGTTACAGACGAAACCTGACAAAAATTAAATATATGATGGTGATGACGACGACGACGACGACTACAACGACAACTGTAACAACCAGTTCTCTTTATTATCATCATTATCATCAAATATCATTATCACCGCCACAACTTTTAAGATCCTAGCACTTACGCAGTTCTATCCCCTTCCCTATGATATTATTTGAACCATCACTAGACATTCACAAGTAGCGGGAGACCCTGAGCTTGTGGTATTACGTCGCAAGACAAACGCTTACGCTAAGAAAATTGTTTTTATTGGAGTTTTATTTATTATATGTGCCTACATATCTATGGCTCTGATACTGATCAGTAGCTTAATATCTTAATATTCACTTGAGCTGAACTCTTCTAAGCTAGCGATATAATTCATAACATACGAGTACTTTATGACTTTGGCTCTGTGATGTTTCAATGTTCTACTTTAAGACAATTAAGGAACAAAATAAATGTTTAATGACTGATTTTTTTTTACGTTCTGTATCGGAAAATCATCCTGAAATATGATTTCAATAAGATTGGGCTACTGCCCAAACAGCCAAGGCCACAATGGACCTACCAATACAACTGTTCGGCGAACGAATCATTCCAAGAAAATTCCCAGATTGTCCTCCACGTTCGCCCGACCATTCAGCTACAGATTATTCCTGTGAAGCTATCTGAACGAGCGGGTGTACGTAAACAAACTGCTTATAAACTTGAGCAGCAGAAGGAGAATCAGTGCACAAATTCCACAGAACCTCAAACATTAACTAATATTTTAAAGAGTACAATCAAAAGATCCCGACTTTGTGAGGAAGTAAATGGAGCTCAAAAGATGTCATCTTCTATAGTCTACCTAATCCAGTCAAATCTCCACACGTTAAGCATTCACTATAAGTAATATAATTGAAATTGCTTCGTGAATCAGAAAGTTATTTACGTGCAAAATCCTGCTCCGAATTTTGGCCCAACTTGTATTTTGTTAGAATGGCAACTACAGTAGTAACTGTAGCAAGAAAGAATAGGCTAACTTCTCAAATGTAACTTCTTTCTGGTGCAAAACGCAGACTACTCTTGCCGAATAGCCAACATTTACACATTCGTCATATTATCGCATCGCTATCATCGGCGACAGGTGGCGAGCTTCGAGTTTAGTGAAAAGAACACAGACTCGAGCAAGAACGTCTCACATCAGAACAAAACGATAACAATTTCGTTAATGTAAGATGTCCTCTTAAGATGGCCAACATCGTATAAGCCTATTTATTCCGTCTCACATAATAAATATGCTCCCTTCAATAATAAACAAATAGATTCCATCCCGGAAAACAAATAACCACTTAATTACAAATGCAAAAACAGCTTAAACTCATGCTAATAGCTAATATTACAAACATTTCAACACCCTTTATGAATTACCCTATGAATTATGATTACGAAAAAGGAACCGGGAGTATTCAATAGAACCTGTCCACTTAACATTGTCTTATAAGTTACAAAACAAATTCCACTTGACCGGTTGGGATCTGAACCGGAATCTCTATCTCATCGCAGGAATGACAACTGGCTTGCCAGTCCCAAGGTTCGCGATCTTTATTATCTATACATTTCTGAAATAATTTTCCGCAACATTACACATGGGAGGCATGTACAGACTCTTTAATAGCTTCGAATTACCAAAGAAGGTCGTACCAACGCGCACAAAGAAGGAAGGACGCAACTATAAATTAGAGAGATAACCCTGTCGCTTGTAATTACATTTCGGTGTATTAATAAAGCAGCGGGACATGTTTTTAAAAGGTCGTTAAGGGCGCCTTGTATCTAACCTTTCAAATCTCTGAAACATTACATATTGCAGAGCTAAGATGCACAACCATATAAATTTATGGACTAAGTGCGGTTTTAAATAACTCTGAACGAGTATAGAATTGTGACTGATATCCCGTCTTGATTGTAAAAGTATTATGCTGCCAAATTAAATATGGATTAAAATGTCATATTACCAATATCATGTAAAAACAGAAGAAGAAATAAATCAGATGTGAATTGGTTGATCACTTTTTAATCGCAGAATTCTGCCCGGAACCCCTTGCGTGAATACGTGTGAAAAGGACTTACTGAGAAGAAGCAACTGTTTCATTGAACAGGAGCTTTATTCATAATCACTTAATCAGAAACGTTAACGTGTATATAGTGATGTACCCTACATATAATACATACATTACTAGAGATACATTTTCTCAAGTATATTGAATTGTTTTTACAAATGCAGTGGGCGCAATCTTAAATAAAGTGAAGTCAATGTTCCTATGGAGTAAATTTTAAGTGTTATTATACTTGTGTGTTCTTAAAGTGTTACCTTCAGTTAATATTAATAACTAGGGGGCGGAAGTTGATGGCCTAAAAATCTACTTAAAATGATCATTAAAATGCCCTTAAACTAATGGAAAAATGACATGAAATTGAAAAAAAATGACATTTAAATATTATTCACCGTACTCGCACCACAACTTCTTAAAAATCAATCACCTTGTTTCAATGACTGCCCTGCAAATCTCGGAGAGAGGAGGCAACGTCCTGGACTTTAGCTAAGATAAAGGAAAAGAGTATGCAACAAACTGAAGGTTTTAAGGGAAAACTATAGATTTTAATGAGGGTTTACAATGTGTTTCAATCAGGGGTGATCCATGTCAGTGCCTTTATTCTCCGTCTCCTCCTCCTTCCGCGCTTCACTTTTGTTACCAGATCTTCCAGATGAGGGAGGTGAATGACAAAACAAATTGTGGACGCAGCGTGCATTCATTGTGGAATGAGGGATGGACTTTATAGTCTATTCCAAACTATAAAACTCAAACTTCACTGTTATTCACTTATTTAATAGGTAATTACTACTGACCTATTTGGTTAGAAAATGATTTAACAGACCTATCGGTAAAGAAGAAAATAAAATGCATTCTAAATAATCTAAAAGTTCTTCAAAATATTAAAAATGACCAGAAAAATGCCGAAAAAATATAAAAATGATCTATTAGTTCAAAAAAGTAAAAAAATGCAAAAAGTAATATAAGAAATTACTTTTTTACGTTGATATTAACATAGAAAGGATTTCTATATTAACAGGGAGCGTTCTAAAATGAAAAATAAGACGACTTTTCATCAACACCCGCTCCCTATTTAACATATAAATGACAATGATATTTAGTATTTCCTGCAAGAAGTCTCCGTATGTATGCGTTGTTTACATATAAACAAGATCAAAATGGCCCACCGCTGTGGACTAACGGTTAGAACGCCTGACCGTGAAACGAGTAGGCCCGGGTTCAAATCCTGGTTGGTTGACGGTTTCTCCCTGAACTCATTTCGTTGACATTATCACCTTTATCTCATTCAGACGCTATATAAATGTAGCAGTTGAAAACGTATCGTAAATTAATAACCAATTAAAAAAGATCAAAATGACATAAATCAATTAATTGATATCAATGAGTAATACAAGAATTAGAACGTTAACTGATGAGAAATGGAGTGAAGTAAGAACTGAATCAAGCAGCAATCTTATTTGTTAGCAGTAAGTGAGAATTAGAATAAGATAGGAGTAATACGATATTAGCTTAAGTGATATTAATTTCAGAAAGTAACAAGTAAAATGAATGGACAAGTAAAGACATAATCAAGAGCATGTGTTCGGTCATTATAGGTCAATGTACAGAGTGTCCACATGAAACCTTTTCAGCTTCAGATGTAAATAACAAATAATTGAGAGATGACAACAGGATGGGATTTTCTGCATGTTAATCAGAAACTGTCAAAGTTTTATGAGAATTTTGTTGGATTGTTGAAATGCGTTTTTGGTTGCAGGTGTGAATTTTGGTGAAATCTGACACTGGAGGAAATGCAGACACCTCCCTCAGAAGATGGCACAATGTGTATCTTCGTTTTTCGAGACACGATCAGATACACAGGTGCAACGTCACGTTCGGACCCAATATGGAAGAGAACCGCCATCACGGCCAACAATCCGGGAATGGCACCGAAAATTTATGGAGACTGGGAGTGTGCTGTGGCAAAAGGGCAGTGAAACATAAGTGTGGAGGATACTGAACGTGTGCAAAGTGTATTTGTCCGAAGCACTAGTAAGTCCATTCCAGTGCCGCCAGTGAACTCGACTGTCCACAAAGTCCTTCACAAGAATCTGAGGCTGTGTGAGTACAAAGTTCAACCAGATGTTCATCACGCCGCACAGCATTTGCTGTCGACATGCTGGCTAGAATTGACACCGAGGAAGAATTTCTTTGGGCAAATGCACCTGTATAATGTTTAATGTTTTAAATAATGTAAGAAAAGGATTGCTAGCTCGAATACAGGAATATTAAGGGCCAGCAGGACTAAAAACGTTGAGTAAAATATATCATATCACATAATACATAAATGTTTTCCACACATTTGTTTATAAATAATAATAAATCTTATTTAAACCAGAGTACCTAGTATATTGGTGAATGGTGCAACGAATATTTTCTGAACAAATATACTCCAGTAACTAAACTATTTACTATGCTTCACAATGACAGCCACGCTTGCAATTCTTTCCTCCTTAACTGTATTCTCTTGTGGAATGGCCAACAAAATGATCAAAATATTAATCTGGCCGAGAGAGAAATTATTGCATCCAGCCTCCACATGCCATCTGGGGTTCTCAATTTTTGAACCGATGAAAAAGGAAGAGGAAAGTGCGGCGAACTGATCTAATGAATATAGAGAGCTTTCATTTCAAAACTTGCCAGTCTAAATAACAAATTATTTAAATTTAATTCAATTTAAACAAAAAACACACCAATTTAGATATTGAGGGTAAATATGAAACCAGGCTTAATTGAAATTTAGATTTCATCCCTCACCCCCAGTCTCCCCACTTTGAAATTTCAAATCACACCCCTATATTTTTATATTTAAATATGAAAGAGTATTCAACTGTTTATACACCTCATTCGTTTTCGCATCTTTCGTTTTCTATCGTCGCCAGGCAACCTAGATTGTTGCATATCGAGTTAATGACAAAATTTCACTGAAATTTTATGTGCAAAATGCCATCTGCTAGCAATAAATTGGCAACATGTTCTCGGACAGTGTGGCAAAACTTTTTATCTCAAAACAGGTCAGTCGAATGTTCTTTTCGAGTCAGCAATCAGTTAGTGTGTTGTTAAATTTTTACCGCAATTATTGTAAAATTGCAGGCTACGTTTCAAAACATTGATACTTTAAATATAGTGAAAAGTAGTGAAAATCTTAAATTCTAGACCAACTTTAAATCCTAAGCAAAAATTGTGTGTGAATTACAAGAATAAACCGGACACAAATTTTTCAGGACAGAATTTATAATGGAGTTCTTGAATAAAGCTATTACAATGTCGTACAGCCTTCATGGAAACATCTCCATGCAAAAATACGTTTCCAATTAAACATGATATATTGGAAATCAAACAGCTAGTAAGGCCTACTGAACCAAAGTTTAAGGTATCACTACTTACAAAATGGCTTAAAACGAGTTCTTCGAAGACCTAATTCTTTTTTGATAGTGTTGAAATTTTTTTCTTACTGAACGAAGTCCGAAGTAAGTTTTATATTGCTCACCACGTCTTGCATTAAATTAAACTTTGTTACTGTCCAAACAAGACTGTTAAGACTTTATGCTCGAAGGTAAATTGGGGAAAGTGTGAAACTAATAACATATTACATCAGTGTGAAGGTGACGAGTGTGCCACGACTCCGAAGTCAACACGCGATATTCGAGAATAATTAGAGGGATATGCGGATATTTTTCATTATTTGCTGAAACACAGGAAAAAACAGGCAAACACTTGCGGGCTTATAGGATATGTAGTGTTGAAATCTAAAGTTACAAAAAAAGTAATGTACGTACCACGTACACCTGATATGATTATGGTAAAATTACAATAGAAAATGCGAATGATTCTGAACATTCCAAATACAAGGCTATCACAGAGAAAAATTGTCGTGTATACTCGCATGTGTGGAGATAATCATTCTGATTATTACAATGGTGTATTTACATTGCCACCCAGATGTCAGTCAAGTCATGCAACGACTCATTTTCAACTCTGATCGATTATGCATCTGATCTCTTTCGGAGCGGGAAGTACTGTATGGATCTTATTATGAAATTCTCCGGTTGTCTCACTTTCAACTGCAAGATGACTACCATCCCAGATCACATACAGATTGATCATTCCTACGTTAAAATCGGTTGCACTTTGAAGAGAACAACCGCTAGGATCGCCACCCGTCCACCGTAAACGAACACGAGATGGCAGCACAGTTGTTAATGCAATTCAAATGGGAGTTATGACGTGACTCCTTATGTAACAACTAGATGACAGCATAGTAAACCTGACAAAAAGTTGTTACCGTCAAAGCCTATAACGCCGAGCAATCTGGGTGTATATGACCTAGGCTATTATTTAAATGAACTGACTATAATAATTTTTACGGAAGACGTATATACGTCAAATTCTTCTGAGCCAAAGTTCCACTGCCAATTTTTCGCTCTTTATCTACATATAATTTCAAAGTAAAAACAAGACCAAATTAACCTAAAGAAACACAAGAACAGACCTACTGAGAGCATGAGAATCTTATGAAGCCGAAACATTTCCGACACATAACGGGAATATCTATAGTCACTACTTTCTTGTAATACTGTACTTAGTCAAGGATGCTACCACCTCGCCATTGTTAATAAAGCTGTCGATGCTGTAATAGCAAGGTGATCATCCAAACTTTTGAGTGAAAGGGATAAAAACTGTAGAATCACGACATAATTGATTACCTTGTTACTCTCCACGACTATAGGAAACAACTATAAACAGTTCTCCAGCAGGGGGAAAGGGTGTTTAATAAAAATTTAAACCTACTGAAGGTGTGCCTCAACAATTCAAATGGGTGTTTAAAACATGAACTTTAAACCTATTCAAGGTGTACCTACATTGTACCTAAGAGGTTCTAAAAGCCTGTTATGAGAAAAAAAAACCTATCAGCAATGCGTCTACATTGTTTCTCAGAGTATGTCAAAAGCAAAGCGTAGTATAATTCACAAGTGATTGCTGTGAACTTATATCTATATATTTTTAATTTAAAAAACGGCACTCAAATAATTCAACATAGATTTAATCGTGGCAGAAAGAAATACGTTAGTACCGTCGCGAAATATGAGGAAGGGGTTTCCTTTTTAAAATGGAATTATTAATAAAACATTACAGACCGAATATTTAATCCTGATAGTTCGGCGACGCGAAAGAGGGGAATAGGAGTAATGGGAAGAGCTCCGGTGTATAGATATGGGCGAGCGGTCAGTGAAGAAATGCCGTACGGCTTAACTGTACTGGAAATACGCCGCTCTACTGCACGCGTGACATCCGATCGCTCTGAATGCAAGCGACTGACTAACCCGAACACCCCTTGGCGTAACTTAATAGACTCGCCTGGCCCAGGCGCACATTGTCGACGACTCTCAGGACTAAATAATCATACTGTACTACATACAGGATCAGCCATTATGAAAGACATAAAAGCAAATTAAAATACAAAATAATAATCACGAATGGCACAACAGTCCAAAACGGTCCAGGGCATCTTTGATTCTTGATTTCCAGTCTTCTCATTCTTCTGTCCTTGTTTTTCACTTCCTGCACCGAAATACGCGATAGTCATATTCCTTCACAGCATTCAGACATCTCTTTCCCGGTCTTTTGTCAAATATCTGATCTGTCATTATTTTCTTGGTATTTCATGATCCATTTGTGCACATTTACAGCCAATTGTAATCTCCTTAATGTAACTACAATGGATAGCTCAGGTTGTTTATGCTAAATTTTTCTTTGTTGTATCTCAAGTTCTCAAGTTCCATTCATCATTTTTAGTGGTGAATTAAAATGAATGATTTCGGTGTTACACTTGCCACTATTTCGTCAGATATTTCTTGAAATAAGTAATTAAATGTATTATGCTTTGGTTAATAATAATAATAATAATAATAATAATAATAATAATAATAATAATAATAATAATAGCGACAACACATTTTAGCATTGCCAAAATATAACAAAGCGTGGTTTCCGATTTGCGCGACAGCCAGCGAGTATTTTCGTGTAAGCATAGAAGTCACTCTCACTGTCCGCATTAGATGTAAGGAATCATAGGCTACTCCATAAAAATAATTTACACAAAATTTATTGTGATCCTATACTTATTCCCCTAAAATCCTCTTCACATCAAAATATAGTCTCTGGTGCATAACTTATACTGCAAGGCCTACAGCATTCTTCAATCTTCGCTGCAGTCGACTACAGAAATTTATCTTTTTTTTCGGTGGCCATGGCTAGGCAGTAAAAATGAGTGTACACAATATCCATAGAGAATATATAGAAATACTAACGTTATCAAGCTATTGACAAATTGGCTGAAATAAGTCACAAACACGTTTTCAACAATAATGAATAAAATTTTGATGCATATTCCGAATTTTTTGCAACAGAGAGGGTATATTTCGTGGTTACCAACATATTTCGCACAATGATACAAATTTGGCATTATTTTGTTACTTTGTTTCGCTTAAATATGGTATTTTATGTAGGCTATCTAGAAGAGTAAATGTAATAAAGCAAGTAATTGTGGAAAATTTCGTGCGTATCGCTATTACCAAAACGTACGGTCCCTATTAGTGGGCCCAAGTATTCTTCTTAAAATTGTCCTTTCAAAACAGTTGATTTTATTTTCTGATTCTTTAGTCATAACCCAAATTTCATTGCCACAGAAAAATAAAATGCAAATAATAATAGTAGCCTACATAAATTATTTTTCCTGAAAACACTAAAGTAGTCCACTCAACATTCTTTTATACATAAATTTCTGGTTGAAATGGGGATTATTGATGATAAAGTCTAATACTGTGGCTTGCTATTCACATGTTGGAAATCAATTTCAAGTACGGGACTTGAAGTGCCGCATGTACACTATGGTTTAGATGTTGATATTATCGCTCTATTTCACCAACATCTACATTCGTGAACTTGGTGTTTTCAAGTAAACGACGTGTTTACATTACGGGTGCCTCTTATTTCGGTCAACGAGGCATAACTGAGATCCGAAACATTTCAGTGTCCCAAGTCACGCCACTTCATCATGGTTCGTCGAGCTCTTCTGTTAACGGAATGCACCACAATCCACTGCCCAAGAATCATGCACCGTAATCGACAAGTATTCCATTTACGAGTAAGGGCCCAATTACCTGTTCTGAATGTCTTCCTAGCCCACGTAGGTATCAACAATGGACATGATACTTCCTAATTTTCAAATTTACGTTACACTGTAATCAGTTTAATTTTTTTGCGTTTTACACAAATGAAGCGTTTTTCGAAGAAATTACTAAGGAATATTTTTTTCGGCTTGTTCTTCGCGTTAATACCTTACCACTCATAAGCCTCAATGCCCAATAGTTTTATCATAAATGGGATTCAAACTTCAGACACAAGTTATTATTTTCGGCTAAACAGTGATTCAAATACCAAAACGACATTTGATTTTTAAGTTACTTATAAACTAGAGACTCCGTTTTTTTTAATTAACGCAGTTATACTTTTTTCAGTTGGTTATTTAACGACGCTGTATCAACTACTAGGTTATTTAGCGTCGATGAGATTAGTGATAGCGAGATGGTATTTGGCGAGTGAGGCCGAGGATTCGCCATAGATTACCTGGCATTCACCTTATGGTTGGGGAAAACCTCGGAAAAAACCCAACTAGATTATCAGCCCAAGCGGGGATCGAACCCGCGCCCGAACGCAACTTCAGACCGGCAGGCAAGCGCCTTAACCGACTGAGCCGATAGCTCGCAGTTATACTCCTTTCATTCTGTATAAATACTGTTCTCCAACCAGGAGATTATCCGTGAAAGGAATGTGCTTACTATTGCGTCATCTATTGGAGCGAAGTAGATAGATAACATTACTGTTATAACGTCAGTTTAAAAAACATGCGCTCTCCTGCATATGTTATTTCTTGTATGGAAGGATTAAAAGACCAGGAGAGTAACCGTGATCTAATTTTGTAACTAGGGTAGTATAACTATGTGTGTATCAGTGTTATCGTTTGTGCTTTGAGAGATAGCCAATGGAGATGCGTGTACCAACGTGTGTAACATTATGACATCTCATGACATCAACATTCATTCATAGCATCACCCCGCTGCTTCTCATTCCCCTGAGACTTTCTCGTGGTTGGAGTACAGTAGCAAGTGCTGTTCTTTCGCCCGTGCATTTATCCCCCTGTTGCTGCTACTGTGTAACGTGAGCCACAGCGTTCTCGTCCGCTAGACGGGAGAGTGAATTCCCGCGGATAGGGAAAAAAACTCTCAGTATAATTGCGTATATTTACTTTTTATGTACTTATTTATTTGTAGCCTTACTTACATGTTGCTTTATTTATACATCTATTTGCTTACTACGGCAAGGACATTTACACATTTTTTTTCCCTTTATAACGGAGGAAGAGCCCGAAGGCTAGCACCACAAATTCTAGTGGGGTTATTGTGCACTAAGTCCCATCGCAAGAATGTCACCGATCCAGTCCCATTCCCTACTTTCCCTAAAGACGAAGCCGACATGTAGCTCCAAAATGTTGGGTATCTGTACATCTAAAGCCTGGTTCAGACGGTGCGTGTTTCTGTGATGGATTCCAAGGTGACTGCGCTGATGGATAGCCTGCGTGCTCACTTGCCGGAAGTAATGCGCTCTGGTGGCTCCCAGTGGCGTAGCATGAAATTTTGAGCAGGGGAAGCTAACTCAAGTTGTCTTTCATGCAATATGAGAAAACGTATTACAAAAATACAGTCTTAAAATAAATAGTAGTCAATTTCAAGTCAGCAGTCGAAGATTGGTTGGAACATCGTAAGTAACACCAAAAAGGCATGACCTCAAATGATACGTAATAAAATATGATTTCACGGTTTACACATATCTCTTAACAAATAGACATGTATACGTATAACATTAGCTCACTCCCTGTCATACTTAGAGAATCACAATATTAGTATCATTACGTAAGTATGCGTCTGTCTTTTGGTTGTGTCCTACATTGACAGCAAGGGAGTCGGTCATTTGTTTTTTAAATCACACTTTTGTTCGTAAGTCAGTTTTGATAATACAATTGTCCTAAAAAAATTCAAGTAAATTAGTGTCAGGAACTGTTATTTCGCTCATTATTTATTATATCAGCCACAGTGCACACTAACACTTCAACTGAACACAACTGACGAAAAGGGATAAAGCGGAAACTACTTATTTCAAATGTTAAAGCTAGCTTCTTTGCGAGCCTTTCGACTAGGGTGGCTTAGTTAGAAAGGGATGGAAAATCTGCGGGGTGGATTACACAGAAGAAACCGGTCTGCTTGGAAGCTGGTGTGTGCAGGCTTCTTGTTGTCTGCTGCATCACAAATCATCCTGAGCTGCCGCATCACAATATTTAACGCGTAAATATAAATTCTATTAAAATTAATAAATAATTTTCTCCATAAACTGCAGGTTTATTATGAAATTATTATTAACTGGGGAAGCTAAGCTTTTTAGCTTACATTGACGCTACGCCACTGGTGGCTCCTTGGATGGCTAGCTTGCTGGATTTCGAGGGTAAGTTCCTTGCTATTTTTCGTGATGGTTTGCAGGCTGGAACCAAAGATGATCATATAATATCACCACTGAAACCATGTCGCCATGTTCGTTGTTTTGCAACTAAACCTGTTTTTCTATATTCTCTAGTTTCTAAGAAACAACAATTAAATATCGGAATTTAGCTGTTTTGCACTTATGGCTTAATTACTTTATTACGACATTTACTACTGTTAATGTTGGGCTTTAGTTGTTTTCCACTCACGGTTTAGTTTCTTTTTGACCATGAGTGTTGGCAACAGATGAAACACAGATGATTTTCCAATTTGAACTGTGAAAAGAGCCAACTCCGTGTGGACAACTACCATCACCGTAGGCAACACGGGAGCCAGCAATTGAGCACGCAGGGCAGCCATCAGCGCAGCCACCTTGAAATCCATCACAGAAACTAGCACCGTCTGAACCAGGCTTAAGACACGGTGCAAGTGCCCAAAATCCTTGTAGCACAGATTTCTTCCTTTTTTCCCCTCGCTTCATTTAACGTGAAGCAATCACGTGCGAGAATTTGCTCCTGCCATTTTCTACAGTAAGTGTTGTTCTACGTAAGGCTTCACATATACAGTATTATGTATGCTGTCGTAAGCCACGTCTTTACTACACTGAAAGACAGAAACCCTTCATGTACACGCATTACCTACGGCAAACTTAATTTCCCAACTTCTAAACTCCAAGCAGAAAGAAGGCAGAACAGCGAATATATGCCATACAAGTGTACCACAATCCTTATGAGTTATGACCTGTTTGGAGGATAGCCGAAGCTCTTGAACGGAAATAACTAACTGCCTGGGTCTATTCAAGAACATGATCTGCGCACACAATGTGCAATTCCCTTATAATTTTGTGCCTCCTACGGCGAGAAACGTGATGTAACCTTTGTAAACAAAAATTATGTCCAGGTGGAGGGGATTCTGTAAAAAACATGCGGAAATCCCACTTAGCATGTATATAGGCATATAAATAAAATTAATGATGCACGAGTGTATGACTCACCTTCAAACGAAATGAAACGGAAATCAGCGTGGATGCAAGGCCATAGTGACGTCACAGCCAGGACCAACAGGAGGTGCCGGTGATGCTGGAACGACATCTTCACCTCACCGCCTGGGGCACCACCTGGAAGACAAAGAACGCACGATAAGATCGAGACCAATCACGTGCTCAGAAACACACTGTGAACAGAGTCCTTGGCTTCAGAAAACAGCAGTGGATGGCCGGTAAAGGAATGGCCTCTCCTGCGATTAATTTTCGTTAGTGCCTATGACCTGTAAGTCTCATTCAATCATGAATAAACCTTGGATAGGCTATTTAAGTTCAAGTCAAAAGGGAATTTTGGTTTTAAAAAGATAGCAATGGGGAAAAGGAATCCTCAATTCATCAGGATTTCTGTTACTGCTACTGCTATCTTCTAATCGAGGTAGGTAGGAACGTGAGACCTCTGAAAATCAACACCATCAACACTTCATGTGAAGTATGCATCCTGAAATCTATTTATACAGAATTAATGAATCTGTTTTGTTAGGGTTACCAGGCGTCCGGGATTTGCCCGGACAGTCCTAGGTTTGTAGTTACGTCCGGGGCTGTGTCCAGATTGAAAAAAATCCCCATTTTATTAATGCTTAAGAATACATTACCGATTTATTTGAATACATAAACTAACTGAACATTTGTAATGTTATAACTCGTATTTAAATTAAAATCGGGCAATTTTTGGAATATTAGAAGATAAGTTCATTCATACACTACAGTATCCATGCTGGACAATACGAGAAGCGAATAGAAGCATTTGAAATGTGGATATGATGAAGGATGGTGCGTGTGAAATGGATAGACAGAATAAGAAACGAAGCTGCGTTGGAAAGAGTGAATGAAGAAAGAATGATGCTGAAACTGATCAGAAAGAGAAAAAGGAACTGGCTGGGTCACTGGTTGAGAAGAAACTGCCTCCTGAAGGATGCACGGGAGAAGAGATCGTGGCAGAAGAAGATATCAGATGATAGACGACATTAAGATATATATATATATATATATATATATATATATATATATATATATATAAAGACTGAAGAATGCTTGGTTTGCAGTGAAAGACCTGCCCTTGGACAAAATACTATGAATGAATGGTAACCATGCATTCAGGGCTACTTTTCAATTGTACAAGTTGCTTGTACGGATTTTGTGTTTATGAGATTACCGGTCACTTATGAAGACAACCTACAGTTTTTTTTTTGTGTATTTTTCACTTTTCTTACTATGAGAAAGAGAAAATGCATTTTCAGCGAAAAAAGATACAAGCTGAGTATAAATTTTTAAAACATTCTTATAACAGTGGTCGTGTAAGATGCACATTGTATAATGGAGATTCGATTACAGGTGTCAATGGTAAAGCAATTTTTAAACGTGAAAGTCTATTTCAAATATCCATGTAGTGATTTTATGACCATATAAAATCCAGCAAACAATTTCTGAGGAAAGCACTGTATAATATAAAATATGTATACTGGAATAATGGAACAGAAACAAGAACCCCAGCCATTCACATCATCTTTACAGCAGACCTGTTGCAGAAGGTTTCAGTAACTGCAATGTTTGATTGACAGTTTCCTTGCTCTACGATTTTCTTTTCTTTCTTCTTACTCATTTGTCATAATAATAATAATCCGTGACGCCACAGCCCTCGATGGGCCCAGCCGCCCAACCGGACGCTGGCCTAACGTTCGCATGCCGAAGCAGAGGTGGACGAACATCCAACCAGAATTGAGGTATCGTGTGGTTAGCGCGATGACCCCCTCCAGTTTTGTTTGTCTTTCATACAGCGTTATATAACTTATACATTGTAGGCTTTCTTGACACTGAAAATATGTCCTAGATTATCGTTCCTGAAATATGGTAACCTTACGTTCTATCGGAATTGTTATATTATTCAGCCCCTATAATAATAAGAAGCTTAAAATGAAAATAACATAAAAAATTCTAACCCATGTTCACATGATTTATTTTTTAATTATACGCTACGTACGTGAAATACTGCCGATTCACCTTCGAGACAGAAAATCTGATTAGCATAATATTACCGTTGTTATAAATTATAGGTGACATTCAGGTCAGGCATAGAGCTTAAAAGACTCTGAGGCAGTAAATGGTAGAGATATTCATGTAAACAAAAATAACTCGAGTGAGTTGTTTTAGCAATGCGTATAAGATGGCATTACATCTCGAGGTAACTACTATTCCAATGTTATTGACCATTTAGAATAAAATATGGCGTTTTACTCCAAGTCCGGGTGATTACGGAGGCACTTAAGATAACTTAGATGACAAAGAACAATATGCGTAACACAAACAAAATAAAAAATATATGTGCATGGAATACGAGTTAAGTTACATACATAACCACTGAAGTACAGAGTTTCCCTTCTAGTCTATAACATAGTGGAATGATCTTCGGTGAATTCTGTATACAGTATTGTCATTTCCCTTTATGGTCAAGGCATAAAACAACTCGTGATATTATGAAAGAATTACAATTCCTTGTTAAACATATTATGGAAGTGAACTTTAATATAGTGCGTTTTGTTACATGAGAAGTACCAGATTATACAAATCTGATTATGACACATCAACTATACTGAACGAGTGAGAAGATACACGAATCAGTTTATAGAATGAAAATCAACAAAAAGAAAAGTGTTTCAAAGGGTACAATTTATTTTTGTTTCAACATGCATGTCACTGCATTACAAACAACATAGAGCAGACAGACAAAAGAACCTGGAAGGTCGAAAATGAGATAGTCTGAAGGAATGTTTAGCTTCTGAAAGAATCTTTGGCCCAAGTTTTGAAAGAAATGTGACGATTATATGAAGTAGCTGTTGGAAGATGAAATAAATGTTGGAAGATGAAACAGATATTGGAAGATGAAATAGATGTTGGAAAATGAAACAGATGTTGGAAGATGAAACAGATGTTGGAAGATGAAACAGATGTTGGAAGATGAAACAGATGTTGGGAGATGAAACAGATGTTGGAAGATGAAGCAGATGATGGAAGATGAAATAGATGTTGGAAGATGAAACAGATGTTGGAAGATGAAACAGATGTTGCAAGATGAAACAGATGTTGGAAGATGAAATAGATTTTGGAAATGAAGTAGATACTGAAAGGTGAAGTAGATACAAAAAGGTGAAGCAGATAATGAAAGATGAAGCAGATACTGAAACATGAAGTAATGTTGAAAGATGAAGTAAAAGTTTAAAAGTACAGTACATCAAGACGAAGTAGATACTGAAGACGAAATAGATTCTGAAGATGAAGTAAATGCTGAAAATGAAGTAGAAGTTGAAGATGAAGTTGATATTGAAGATGAAATTGAGTAATTGATGTTCCCGATGAAGTACTACTGTAACTCGATGAAGTAAGTCTACTGTACATGTTCTAGAATCAAGATCAGCCATTTTCAACCCATACGCCGGGAATGATACACTGGTGTGCCGCGATAAAATGAAAATACCGTAGTAAAGGTGGCTGTAGCAAAAATTGGGAAAGTAAAAGTGAAAAGAGTAGAAAAAAGTGAGTGCACAAGACTCAACTTTCAGCCTAAGCGCCATAAATCAACATTCAGTAAACACATTCCCTCCTAAAACCCTCAAATTCTCCCCTGCATTTGTACCCCTGTTGCTGATTCTGTGTGGCGTGAGCCACAGCGTTCTCGTCCGCTAGACGGGAGAGTGAATTCCCGCGGACAGGGAAAAAACCTATCAGTGATTTAGATTATATAGTGTACCGCGGGATTTTAAATTACGCCTTTAGTGTGACACATACTGGTAAAGGTTTAAAAACGCTGATCTAGATGAAGTAGAGGTTATAGACGAAAAGCAAGTTAATGATGTATATAAGCGGTCGTCAGCACAGAGTACCCTGAGGGTAGCGTCGCTTACCCGCGGAGAACACAGTGCACCATGGCGCACTCGTAGTTGCTAGCGGGTATGCTTTCTACCTCTTCCTGCTGCACGACGGGGCACATGGAACGGCTCCGCTTACCCTTTGCACATTTCAGCGAGTGCTGACGACCACTGATGTAGATGTTGGAAGATCGAGGTGATGAAGGTGATAGAGGAGATAATAATGAAGATAATGTCAATTACGATAGCCCAGCGGTGACGTCGAAGCTCATGATTATGGTGATATCAATGATTCGATGATAATGATAATACCCACGTTGCTTGCAGATTTTAAATGAAGTCTGAAGATGAACTGACATTTTTTTTAAATAATTTATATAGTTTCTTAGAGATTCCTCATCCAATGTTCAGATCAATACGGATAAAAATATGGACATAACGTTTCCAACAAAATAAATAAGTGCATAAATCACGATGGTTCTTCCCTATTTTTAAAGTCTGAGATCCCTACTGTAACTCCAGAATTGTCCATAAAAGAAATAAATAACAATGAGACAAATGCAATAAACATATTTTAAAGCATTCGGCCTATTCGGTGAGCGATATCTGGACCAGTCAAACACAATGGCCACCTTGGCTGGTATGAAAAATAGCTTTCTTAAGTCGACTTAACTCGCACCTGTTGGCTGACATTTGTTACACGCAGAGGGTCAGGAAAAAAATATATATAGTATATACACGAAATACAATATGCAGCACGGAGGTGTCAAGTAGGTGTGTGGTAGGCCTACCAGTGAAACTTCTCACGATCTTAAGTAGTTGCCTCTATAGAATCTCGGCAACAAATATCCCAACTAAATCGTGTTTTGAACTGTGAAATTTTCTTTTGTGTGTCCCGAGCAAGGATTTAAAACCAGTGGACAGCAGCTGTGACAAAGCTATTCTTACTATACCAAGACGAAGTCCAACAAGACCACGAATTCTTATTAAAACTTTCCAACCATCTTCAAAAGAACTTTAAATGGAATCAGAATAACTGCACATGGCAAAGTCTCTATATATTTCGCATTAAATAACACTTAATTTAAAATGTTTTCTAAGTTATAGTTTGCCAATTAAATTAGTCGCCGAAATAGGAATTACTTCAATTCGTTGAACACAGCTTATCAAATACCGTCTCTTTATGTCTTGAGTTCTGTATCTTCGATTTCAGAAGTACTGTTTGTGATGGCAGTGACTGCAATGGTGGTGTTGCAGATAGTGAATGAGGACGAACTATTAGCAGTTGCATTCAGTGCTGTCATGGTAATTTTTTTTTCTTGACCATACGCCATACTCTTTATTTGTCTCCCTTGAAATATATTTTACTCTTCTCTCTCTACCTCTCCGACCGTCATGTAATGGCTCTTTTAATATATATTTTATGACGCTCCATCAACTGCGATGGTTGCATTTGCTGTTAATGGGTTTGTGGAATAACCCCGGAAGAAACCTCAACCAGGCAACTTAACCCATCTAGGAGTTGAACCCGGTACCGCTTGTTTCACAGTCAGACTTGCTAACAGTTACTTAGAATCTTTCAATATAAAATGAAGTAAAGAATTATTGTTTTGATTTACCTTTTCATAATTACAAAACAAGCTTGATTTAAGGAATATCCCATGAAGCCGTCACAGTAGATACACACTTGCCTTGATGAATCTTGGAGCGTGTATCTGCAGCACTTCGGTGTTTTTCAATAATATAATTATGGTTCTGGATTCCAGCGCTGTAGCGATGGACATTTATGATCATAAACATCAAGTAAGATAATCATAGGAACAACATGTGAGAATCTAAGATCAGTAGGCTACAGATCTCCGTGTAAAAATATAGATCTCCAAGTACAAAACTCAGGCGCCCATACGGCGTATGGCTCCATATAGACAGAATTTTCTCTCTCCAAACGATTCATTGAAATATTGTAGGTTCCCATACACCGTATAGTCCCGTATGGCCCCCATGACAGCACCGATTGTAATAATGATGGAAGTGGTTGTAGTGGTAGCAGTGGCAGTATTAGCGGTGATGGTAATAGTGTTGGTGGCGGTAGTGGTAGTAGTGTTGACGGTAATAGTAACAGTAGTGATTGTGATAGGGTAGTTACAGTGCTAGTAGTATTGGTTGTGATAGTGGAAGTGGTGTTGCTGGAAGTGGCAGTGGAAGTAGTAATGACAGTAATAATAGTAATTATAGTTGTTAGTTCTGTTGCAAAGGTAGTAATATTGTAATGCAGATAGTATCAATAATAGTAGCGACAGTTGTAGTGAAAGTACCAATAGTAGTAGTATTATAGTGCAGTCATAATAGCAGTAGAAATGTCAATAATACTAGTAGTAGTGGGTTGCAGTAGTAATAACAATAAACAGTGATGTTGATGTTTGTAATAGTAATAACAGCGACAGCAGAAGTTAAGTAAAAGCAATAGCTTAGTTGTAAACGTAGTAACGGCAGTAACCACCACCACCACCACCACCATCACCACCACCACCACGGCTCAGATCTTTTGACCTATTCCGCCTCCTCTAAAATTGATCTCGTCTTCTTTTCATTTTCCTTCTTGCTGACCTTATCCCTTTTGGATTAAATTCATAGCTGCTCTTGCAACACGATATCAATATGATCTTCCAATTAATTTGATTTTATTTTACGATTTGTACAGATCCAGAAACAAAATTTGGGCCAACAGAAGTTTCCAAATTCCAGTTATAACATACTGCGCACTGGAAATTGGAAACTTTAGGTGGCCCGAATTTTGTTTCTGGATCTGTGCGTATTTCCAATGTTCAATTCAGCTCTTACAAATTCATTACTTTTTTTTTTAATCTAACAAAGTATATTCAGCTACATATATAAATAACTTCATTTCTCCTGTTTCAATTGTATTTACTTGAACCCAACTTTCACTGTCATATAACAATGCCAGTACTTTATATAATTACATTCGAATTTCTTTTCGGGTCCCCCCCCCCCCTCTATGTTCGGCATATTGTTCCACAGAAGCAATTAAAATTTTATTTAATATTTCAATTTCATTACACTTCTCATATGATATGGAATAGCCCAGATATTTAAAAGATTTCACTTGTTTAACTGTTTGGTTATTTATTATTGTTTCTACTCTTATGGGATGTGAAGTTACGAATGCCTGTGTTTTATTTTAATATAATAGCAGTATTAGAAATAAAATACAAAGTATGACATTGAAAGTAGAATGGATAGAGATAGAGGAGAAGAAAACATGGGGAAAAGTGAGGAGAAATGGGAATTGTAAGTAGTGGAAGTACTGGTAGCAAATAAACATAAGTCCAGGCTGTCAGTTGAGGTCACATTATATTCAAGCCTACGCATCTACTGAATGTACAACAGCAAGAAAACAGCCTTCTACACATTTTCTGCGACTAAGACCAATAATTTATTGTGGCCACATTTTATTTTTAGTAAGTGGCCATACATCTTTTACGAAAAAAAAAAATGACACATCGGCATTGTTTATGGGAAAAGAAGAAATGCAAAGTTAATGCAACATTGAAATGATTGTTGAACTCAATACATAAATTTCTCATGTCCTTTAGAGAAGAAATATACAGAGTTTTCAATTATTCAATTCAGTACTTGCACGGTCAAAAGTGAATGAAATACTTGAACATATGTAGCAACTGAATGATTCAATGACACTCATGTGCATTTAAGTTATTTAACTCTGCAGTCACTGAAGACACTGCAAGAATCATTCATAGTTTCCATTTCTCAATGTGATCCGGCTGACAAAGGAGAATGCAGAGGCGACATTATAAAGGTGAATGCATGCAATGCCTGCGTCACGTATTTCAACCACGTAATCGAGCGGATTCCAAGAGTAAACTTATACTTCTAAGGTCGAATGTAATGTTATTTATAATACGGAGTCTGAGAGAGAACTTCGTGTTTAGAAAGTGATAAAAATCTCTAACCGTTAATCGTCATCGACATTGCCATCATAATCGAGATACGTACGTCCAGTAGCGTACGCAAGATTTTGTCAATGGAAGGAGGGTTATTATTAAAATTGTTTACAATTAGCATTATCTCTATTTTAAATCTTATGTACTGGTATTATTATTATTATTATTATTATTATTATTATATTACGGTATGTTTATTAATATTATATTCATGAATATCCTTATAAAATCTTTGAAAGGTAATATTTTCATAGCCATCCAATTTTTAATAAATTTTAACTTCTGCTTAATTTTGTATAATAAAAAAATGCTTGTGTCATTATACTTACACAATAATCATTTATATATATATATATATATATATATATATATATATATATATATATATATATATATATATATATTCAACAGTTATTTGTAGGCCTATATGATAGGTAAGACACTTTACATAACAGGAAAATACATGGAAACAATCAAATTTCAAACATACTGAAATAAATGTAATTATTAAACAGAATATTCGAACATGGAACTCACCAGGGATGAAGAATGAAACTGGCATGATGAATATTTTGAGGGGTAGGAGAACTATGCCTTATGTCGATGTAGATTTTGTTACTCTGACAGCGAGAAATTAGAGAAGGGAAAACGATTATGGGTTTTAAAAAAATCGAATTAAAATATTCCATTTTTTTTTAAGTTCAAGGAGGGGGTTTTAACCCTGTAACCCCCCTTGCGCACGCCCCTGTATAGGGCTATACAATAACAAAATATTGTAGATGTAGATGTGCAAAAAAATACGGTAAAATATGCTATACAAGTTCGAAATTAACATAATTATACAGTGTGGCAACTGGAAAATGAGACTATGTTATGACTTACGAGACTTTGAACGAAAGCTGTCATCTACCAGAAGTGAAAATGGATCCGAAAAATAATTATTCCTACACTTCTACAATGAAAGTCATAAATTCATCATACATAGCCGACATTTCTGACGCACTTTGATCTGAATTCTACTTCTCTTTAGTGTACGTCATGAAGTAAGAATGAAACACAAAATGATATGCTGGGCTTGGCAAAAATGCCACGGAAACTTCCGAAATTATGAAGGAACTGTAAGGAGTTTCCCCCAGATGAATATCCTTCCAAGTAAAAACGATTCGAACGTCGTCAGAAAGGATTCAAAACTATTAAAATACGCTATTATTCCGGATATGAAGAAAAGTTACGCCTATGCGCTGTTTGTTTCACATTCATTAACAGACGATCAAAAATACTGGAACAAACCAGTGACGAACATTGTGTCTTCGGTATGATTTTAAACCAAAGAAAGCGACAAGGTTTGGACTAGAAGTCAACAAACACTTCCAAGGCAACAAAATTCCCAAAGAAAGATAAGAATATCAATACAGTGGGAATCATTTTACACTATCGCTGTGATATTGTGCACAAAGAATTTGTACTTAATACTTTGCACAGTAACCTACTAACTGGATTTTGTGGAGTATGGGTTCAGTATCGTGCACAGAGTAGATTATTCGTGTTGTACGACAAAGCTCTAAAGCAGTGGTCGTCAGCACTCTCGCTAAAATGGGAAAAGGGTAAGGAGTGTATCGCAATATGTACCGTCGTGCAGAAGGGAGAGAGCGAGAAAGCATACCCGCCAGCAGCCACGGTTGCACCACAGTCTAGTATATTATACAGTCACGAAGCTCAATACATAGTAAATATGCATCCATAGATAGTTGCTAAACACTAGGATCGCTACTATCGCCTCATTACAGATAACGCGAAATAGTACCTGCACAGTCTATTGTTCCCTCATAAACTCAAGCTTCGTGACTGTATATATATCAGACTGTGGTTGCACGCTAGTGCAATGTCTTATCCGCGGGTAAGAGACGCTAGCCCGAGGGTGCACTGTGCTGAAGACCGTTGTTCTAATGCAAAGGGCTCTCTCTCACTGTTAGACTGTGTTTGGCTAAAAAAATACATGTTAGTGTTCTGTTGCGTCCACCGTACTCATCGGACTTGGCACCATGTGACTTCTTTTTGTTTCCACAACTCAAAATATCACTCAATGAATGTTATTTTGATGGCATGGATTTCGTTCAAATGCCTGTCAAGAATTTCTCTGGGGCTGATTACCTAATTGAGTTCCCTCCCACGAGGTTTTCTCTAACTGTATGAGAAATATCAATTAATACGAATGTGAATCCTCGAACTCATCTTGCCAATTGCGAAGTTAATGCAGGGTTGTTAAATTAACGATTTAAACATTATGACGCTTGAACAATTTAGTCATGACATGCGACGGTGAAAACTTCAGTGAACTTATGCAACATGAACCGTAACATCTGCTCAGACCAACGTTCTCTCAAGAACGTCAGTTTATTGCGCGTGTCGCAATTGATTTAAGATTATGCATCACGTAAAGTCACTCAGCAAGATTTAGTTTTGACGTCCTTGCAAGCTGACAGTCAGAACCTAGGTTACTGACGGCACTTGAACTCGTAGAATGTGGGAGGGCTCCCTGGGCTCAAATCTCCCCATCTCCATTTCATTTCAAAGTGTGTATGTGTGTGTGTATGCCCTGCGCAAATAAAACAGGTTCTGCTCTTATCACTTAATATTACAATTTACGAGCATGCACTTATTACAGCTAGGGTCGACGCACTGACACACCGCCCGCCTCTCAGAGCAGCCATAAACACGAAACAAATGACATACAAGTGCTTTAATAGACTCACCAAGAGTTTTACGGCTTCGCATTGGATTTGCGAGGGAAATACCCACTTTAGCGTTTCTTCGTACTGAACTTACGGATGTTTGCAAAGCTGGCTCACATATACTCGAAAAACTTACTGTATATATTACTTATCTTCAACAGAAGTGATAGGGAAGGAAATAGTGTAAAGAATAAGGGTGCAAGTGTAAGTGGAAATCTAGTACGTGAAAGTGAAAGCGTGGGGGGGGGGGATTAAAAGAGGAACAGAAGAAGAAATAAATAGAAAGAAAGACAAAGACAGAAATAAGGCAGAGAAGAACATTAATGAAAGGTCAGAATTTGCGACAGTTGATTTAGCAGAGATGTTTGATATGTGTAAAAAAAAATTGGGGATGTGATCAAAAAGTGCAAGTAAAGTGAAAGTGGAAAAGATCGAGAAGTATAGGGGAGAGAGAAAGTGTATAAGGAGATGTGCAGAATAAAATATAAGTATCCTATTTAAAGGAAGTGAGAATAGTGACAATGGATTAGGTGTAAGCAGAATAGTGAGAAAGTGGAAGTGAGCGCAAATAGGAATGAGTGAAAATAGTGAGAAAGGGTTAAGAGAAGTGAACAAGTGACAGCATAAAATTAGTACTAACATTTCAACATTGGAACAGTAAATGAATAAAAGGTCAAAGAACAAATAGGACAAATAATTCAATATGATAATTTATAGAGAAAAATTGAAATTGAGATTTTAGTGAATAGTAGTTAGAGGAAAAGGGGGGGTGTGAAAGGAGTATACAATATTAGATATATTAGGATTAATGAACAAATAGAGAATATCAATTGAAATGTAGGGGAGATTGACCAAGGAACAAAAAAGGTACATAGTGTAATTGGAAGTATTTGTGTAGACGTGTATTGCAAATAATGTGTTATTGTAATAATATGTTAATGGTGGCACCGGATACAGAAATGTGAGGTACACCATTACATGTAAAGAAGTGCTGTGAAAAAATATATATCATGTCATATCTTCAACAGTTAGTGGGTTGTGTGAGTTTTTGGTATTAACGATACACGAAATGTGATAAAAACTTAATTTTGTGCATGGAAAATGCAAATCCCTTAAGGGTATATGTACGTGAACGACCACAAATATTATTAGAAAATGCAGGCTCTAAATTTCTAAAATTTTATAAGAAAACGAACTCACAATTAGACAAAAATTACAAGGTACTACAACAAGACTTATTAGAACTTAAATATCAGATAAAAGTATAAAAAAGGTTACTAATATTATTTTTCAAACCAGTTTTATCAAAGTATGAAAAACAAAATTCTGCAGTTACATCATTTGGTGACCATAACATTATGGTCCCTCTGACATTTTTATATTTTTCCTGCATGTAATGAACACTTATTTCTGAAAAGTAGACTACTCTCAGACATGTAGAGTTGTTTATTTTAATAGAATTAATTTAATTAAAATTTACATAATGCTTTGTGACCTAATTTTTCTATTTTCAAAGAAATTAGCATTATTGTAGTCTACCTTTTGCATAAATGCATGTTAAATCAGCGTACAAAATTTCATAATTCTGTCTATAATGGTTGTGGAGTTATACTTTTATCAGATATTTAAGTTCTAATAAGTCTTGCTGTGGTACCTCGTAAGTTTTGAGGGTCCAATTGAGGGGTTTGGGGGAAAAACCAGGCAGCTCCAATTTTTTTATTTATTTATTTATTTTTTTTTTTTAATTTTTGACTTATTTATGCACAGAGGACAAAAAAAAAACGCTCTATCGTTTGGTAGAAGAACCAAATAGTTCCAAGAATTACATTCACAGTTATAATGTATTTTGGACCTGCCTATTCTGTACATGCTTATTGTTTGGCGGTAAGTTTTTCTTCATTATCTTGAAAAGTACTGAATTGGAACTGCCTGGTTTTCCCCCCAAACCTCTCAATTGTGAGTTCATTTCCTTATAAAATTTTAGAAATTTAGAGCCTGCATTTTCTGATAATATTTCTGATCGTTCACGTACATATATCCTTAATGAAAATCCAAAATTAAGGGGAATATAACCGCGAAATCGATATAAATTCACGAAATTACTTCATAATGATGATATCAAAAAACACAAATTTCATGGAGAATTCGCACGAAAAATGACTTAAAAACCGAAAATTTTCTTCCTTATAAAATATAGCCTACATGAACATTTGTACATATTTCAGCATTACATATGTGTGCTATATGTCAACGATATAGGTACGCATAGTTTCAGGAACTACTTCCGAAAATAACGCAAGCAGATAAAGGTCATTTCTCTTTCCCACAATAACTACCCATTTATACAATACGTATGTTTTATTACATGAAAACTGTACGCGCGCAATTCGCAATGGATCAGGATTTAAAAATAATTTGGACCTATAAAGTAACAAACAATTTTTTCCAACCACAGTTCACACACAACATCGCAAGTCATCGGTTAGTGCAGGTGACTGTGAGCTATGAATGCGTTGTAAAATACTCGTAAAAGAGGGAGTCCACATATATGCTGTACGTATATGACGGACCAGGTGAATCACGAACCACACACAATAATAATAATTTACTCGGCCTATAATAGCTCTGTGAATACTATGGAATGGTGACGAAATGAAGAAATGGCGACGGAATGATATAGATGCCTAACAATGAGAAAAACGAGAGAACTCCGAGAAAAATCCCAACTGCGATCTTGTCCGCCACAAGTGTCACTATAGATTTTTCAATGAAAAATCCCAGCCCTGAACGGGACTCGAACTCGGGCAGCCTGCGTGACAGGCTGGAGGCTGACCACTCAGACACCGCAGGAGTAAAAAAGCACCTAACAAATTAGTCATCCAAACAAACCCAATCAACTTACTTGCTTACAAATGGCTTTTAAGGAACCCGAAGGTTCATTGCCGCCCTCACATAAGCCCGCCATCGGTCCCTATCCTGAGCAAGATTAATCCAGTCTCTATCATCATATTCCACCTCTCTCAAATCCATTTTAATATTATCTTCCCATCTACGTCTCGGTCTCCCTAAAGGCCTTTTTCCCTCCGGTCTCCCAACTAACACTCTATATGCATTTCTGGATTCGCCCATACGTGCTACATGCCCTGCCCATCTCAAACGTCTGGATTTAATGTTCCTAATTATGTCAGGTGAAGAGTACAATGCGTGCAGTTCTGCGTTGTGTAACTTTCTCCATTCTCCTGTAACTTCATCCCGCTTAGCCCCAAATATTTTCCTAAGCACCTTATTCTCAAACACCCTTAACCTATGTTCCTCTCTCAGAGTGAGAGTCCAAGTTTCACAACCATAAAGAAGAACCGGTAATATAACTGTTTTATAAATTCTAACTTTCAGATTTTTGGACAGCAGACTGGATGATAAGAGCTTCTCAACCGAATAATAACACGTATATCCCACATTTATTCTGCGTTTAATTTCCTCCCGAGTATCATTTATATTAACCCAATCAACTAGGAAAGGAAAAACTCAAGAATCCAACAAACCAAAGAAGAAATGAAGATGAAACTACTATTTTATAGCTTTATACCCAGTAGTAAATAACATAAACTTTCGGTCAAAACTACAACTGTGCCTCTCCAGCGCGTATCCGGTCGCTTTTGTCAAATGAATTGTAGGATTTGCAAAACTGCAATGTAATTGGCACGACATGATGGCCACGAGGTAGCAAACCTGTGACTGTGTCTGGTTCCTTAACCTTTACAAGGCTTCAGATGTGATTTAAACTTGGTAGTGGTAAAGGCGAATTCATATTGCTCTTGGAAGAGTTCCAAGCGAACTGCAAGCTGTTTGAACTACAAAAACATCACGACTGGAGCATATGGCTCTCCTTCAGCCACGCATAATGGACTTCATTATGCGAGCCCTGCCGCTTGTGAGCATTATACAACCTCAAGTCAGCAATATTGCAGACCTCCGCTTCCCCCACCCCCACCACCAAGTGGATTTACTTTCCATTTATTCAGATATCAATCACATAGGCTCTATTTAAAATGTTACATATTATTAGAGGGATAAATTCAGACAAATATTAGAGAACAATTATTCCTGAGCTTGTGGATTGCTATCAATTATCGAATTTACTGGACACTCGTTGAAATAGAAAACTTTTTAGCTTGTTCTTGCATATACGCACCGCGCCTGTTTTCTAAAAGAGGAGAAGTCCATTTTCATCTTTTTGTTGAATCTTCTTGGATTTCGGTTTCCTCTTGATAATTTCGCTATATAGGATGTTTCCTAATTATAGGTCTATAGTTTCTTTAGTCATATTTGAAGACAGCAACATCATCATATGTAGGTCATTGTGGAGATGCTCAACGATAGTTCGTCACCTGAATATTTCTCATAATGAGAAACTTTTGTTCTACTTTTTAGCAGATCGCGTGAAGTTGTAGATAAAGCCATTGTAGGAGGTTTTTCATAAATAGGTAAGTATTTTCTACGCAACCATTGTTCCATTGTCGCCATTCAGTAAATCCTTCAATTATTATTGACATAAAGAAAGAAGATAGGCGGAAGATAGAAAGCAAAAACGAAAACACTAATGAGGAAACATATAAATAAACAAAGAAACGAAAAAAAAAACATGGAGAAAAGGAAGTAAAACATGAGCGGAAAACAGGGAAATGGGTAGAAAAAATAAAAAACAGATAGAAAAACACAAAAGATGAATAGAAAGGTACAAAGAAAAAATGGGAAGAAGAAAGAAAGAATGGACGGACAGAAAGGAAAAATTGGACGGAAGGAACAATTGAACACACTGAAGAAAAATTAAGGAGAGATAAAACACGTGGAACGAAAGATATAACACGTGGAACAAAGATAAAACAAGTGGAACTAAATATGGAACACGTGTAACAAAGATAAAACATGTGGAACCAAATATAAAACACGTGGAACCAAATATGAAACACGTGTAACAAAGATAAAACAAGTGGAACCACATATAAAACACGTACAACGAAAGATATAACACGTGGAACAAAGATAAACAAGTGGAACCAAATATAAAACACGTGGAACCAAATATGAAACACGTGTAACAAAGATAAAATATGTGGAACCAAATATAAAACACGTGGAACCAAATATGGAACACATGTAACAAAGATAAAACCATGTGGAACCAAATATAAAACACGTGGAACCAAATATGAAACACGTGTAACAAAGATAAAACAAGTGGAACCATATATAAAACACGTACAACGAAAGATATAACACGTGGAACAAGATAAACAAGTGGAACCAAATATAAAACACGTGGAACCAAATATGAAACACGTGTAACAAAGATAAAACAAGTGGAACCATATATAAAACACGTACAACGAAAGATATAACACGTGGAACAAAGATAAACAAGTGGAACCAAATATAAAACACGTGGAACGAAATATGAAACACGTAGAACCAAATACTGTATATAATACTTGGAACCAAAGATATAACACTTGGAACCAAAGATATATCACGTGAAACGAAAGACACAACAAGTGACACGTGAAAGGAAATATAGAACACGTGAAAGGAAAGCTAGAAAACGTGGAAGAAAAAATAGAACACGTTGCGGAAATGAGAACCTGTGGCAGAAAAGACAGAACACGTGCTAGGAAAGACAGAAATGAAATGAAAGATAGAATATATAGAAGGAAAGATAGAATAGGTGGAAGGAACAACAAATGAGGAAATACAGAACACATCGATGGAAAGAAAGAACACGTAAAGAAACATGACTAGAAGGAAATGCAAGAAGGAGGAGGAAGTGAAAGAGACAGAAGGGAGAAGAATGTAAAACTGAAACAATGTAGAAAAGGGATTTTAAAAACTAAACACAATTATTTAAGAAGTTAAAACTAAAATCATGATTTCAAACGAAATTAAGTGAAGTATTTAAGATGGAAATAGGGATGAAAATTAATTAGGAAAGAAAGCGAAAAGATTAAATGAAAAATAATGTAAAAAGTAGAAATTGAAAGGAAGAAAATATCAGAGAGGAGACTGAAAGCACATGAAAGGATTGAGAGGAAGGATGTAAGAAGGAACTATGGAAGAAATAATCAAATAAATGTCAGTAATAATACAAAGAGAATAACAATGAAGAAGAAAAAAATTGTAATAAATATCGAAGGACGAAAAAAAAAAAAAACAAAACTAGGATGAGAAGAAATTGTGGGATGAGAGTAAACAAGAAATGGATGAAACAGGTGAAGTCTACACGAAAGGAAGTAAACGAAGACGGAATTCAATAAAATATGCATATAGACATAAAGGAAGGACAGAGAAATGGAAGGGAAACAAGAAAGAAGGAAGGAAAACAGTCTGTAATGGTAAACACACAAGCATTTAAAGAGAAACAAACAGATTTACTACGAGTTCAATCCCACAGTTATTCAGTGCTTTCAGAACAGTAGTTACAATGAAATATATGTCTGGCACTCGATCCAAGTATCACAATCGTCTCAGCTTGAATTGTTATGCTATCTTGCTGTGCTCATGTTCACCCATGATTCTTAAAGTATAAAGAAGACATAAGCATTACACGTTTCGTGTGTGTGTGGTACGTGTTGGCAACAATGCTAAGTAATTATTTCTCCAGTAAAAGAAATAGCACACATATTGAGTAACCCTATTACCGGACATCTGGCTGGAAAGCCGTTTTAGGCTCTCCGCCAAAATCATAAAACACCACATACCTGTTCCGACCATGTGTCAACGATCTCGCTCGCCAACAATAGGATAATAATTTCGCAATGACGAAAAAAAAATATTTGTAATACATCACTTGCACCTCAAAATGTTACAAAGAGAACACGAAGTTGGTGAAGTATTACTGTAGTGTTACAAAGCCTTAATTTTGAACCGTTTCTTAATGTTGACTCTTTTAATTTCTTTATAAGAATAACAAATACTGCAATGAAGAAAATGAGTAATTTTGAAATTTCGAAATTTCCATAAGTGTGTGTGTGTGTGTGTGTGTGTGTGTGTGTGTCTTTCCAACATCCGGATATCCGAAGAGCGATTTTCGGCAATCTGACGAAGAATAAAATTGAGCGAATATGTTAACATTCAGTATCTACAAGCTAATTCAATAAGAAAAGATGTACATAAAACAATAAAGTTGACTAAAACGTTTATTGGCTTTTATCTGATAAAGAAAACTATAATTTACATAACATCATTTTATGTCATAATATTATATCCTGTGTCATATCTCGTAAAATGTCATATTTAATATCTCATAACATGTGTTATATCTCATGCCATAGATCATATTATCTTATGTAATATGGCATATCTCATTTCTCTTACCGGTAGACATTACATCGTGTCATATATCGTATCTCATATATCATGAGTCAAATATATCTTATCATGTCTTGTGTCACGCATCATCTATACTAATAATAAATCTGTAGCCAAAATTTTTCTGGTAATTTTCGATTTTTCAAAAATAATTGGTGTTAACGTGTATAATTAACCATCCTGAAACCGAAAATCGCTTTTTTGAAATTTTTGTTTGTATGTCTGTCTGTCTGTCTGTCTGTCTGGAAGTTTGTTACCTTTTCACGCGATAATGGATGAACGGATTTCGATGAAAATTGGAATATAAATTAAGTTCGTTGTAACTTAGATTTTAGGCTATATGGCATTCAAAATACGTTATTTAAAAGGGGGGTTATAAGGGAGCCTGAATTAAATAAATCGAAATATCTTGCTTATTGTTGATTTTTGTGAAACATGGTACATAACAAAAGTTTCTTTAAAAATGATTTCTAATAAGTTTTATTCTTTGAAAAATTTTGATAGGACTGATTTTAATGAGATAAATGAGTTTTAAAATTAAAACAACTGCCATCTAAGGCGGTGTATTGAAATAAAAAAACAAATGACTTCGTCTACAAGGGGCCTTGGACACAACAATCGAAAGCTATGAAACATAGCCTACAGACAATGTTTCTGTGTTTGTATGAAGTAATATCGGAAGCTAAATTAACCGATTTGTATAATTAATTATTATTTCATCATTGGAAAGTGTAGTTTCTCTGGATGGACATAATGCTATAATGTTATTACAGTAACTTGTGAGTGAATTCAAGACAGGTAAGATTAAAATAGCTTCTTATGCATAGAAAACTTGATAGGTTATTCTGTATATTCATTTCCTGTATTTCTTAAAATAATGTTTATGAACATATTCATTTTTATCTCAGAGAATTAACGAACAACGAGAGTGTATTGATTTAGTATGCAGTAATAGTACGTTAGCTTAGCAATCCATTATTTTATAATTCAAATTTTAACTATGCTCAATTGAATCGTGTTAAAATATATAAAATATATATGCAATAAATGCAATGCAAAAAAAATTGGGTAATGAGCCAAGCAGATTATGTTGCGCTGTTGTAAAAGCTGTTCCTCCTGAGATTCAAGAGCTCCCACAACAATTAAAAACTTTCTAATTCGAGTACATCCGTTATCAACACACTTTTTACATAATATAATATAATATAATATAATATAATATAATATAATATAATATAATATAACATAATATAATATAATATAATATAATATAATATAATATATATAAAACATAATAAAATCTGTAGCCAAAATCTTTCTGTTAATTTTCGCTTTTCCAAAAATAATTGGTAATAACAATTAAGAAACATGTTAAAGGAATTGTCATTGCACCAAATGAGTGGTCTCTGGATCAAAATGATCGCATTTTAATATTTTAAATACAATTTAAATTAAGTAACATATTAAACGATTTATCCTTCTATCAAACACGAATGTTCCCTGGATCAAAATAAATGTCCTATTTTAATTATGTAATTACTTTATATTTATTTCTAACGGGTGCAGCGGAGCGCACGGGTACGGCTAGTATATAATATGCGTCAAATGCCATATCATGTCATGCATCAAATCTCATCGTCATGTGTTATATCTTACATCATAACATGCGTCAAAGTTTCAAAGGTCATATTCGTCAAATCTCATATATTGTTATATGTCACATCTGATATCATATGCGTCAAATGTTATGTCGTGTCAAATCTCATAAAAACATGTCATACATTATATATATATATATATATGGAACTCGCTTCCGAGTGATATAAGGGGTTGTTGGACAATAGCTTCATTTAGGTCAAAATTACATAAATTCTTACTTAACAGATGAATTGCTGATTAATATTTGTTACTTATAATGAAACTAACATCTGTCCATTCTTATTATTATTATCATTAATTTTTCTAAATAGATTTACAAAACCTCTAATGGCAATTACATTAATATTGTCATTATAGAAATAGAAATATATATATTCTCCCTGTAACATAGTCCTAGTAAGCTTATATTAAATTAATTTTCATCATTTTACTAGCTATCTCAAATATTAAATTAATTATAATTCATTGAATTAAATTAGCTCATAAATTAAGTTACTACTTTACCTTAGAGATTTATCTAAATTTAAATAAATGTGTAGTGAAGATTATTGCTGGAGAACCTTTTAAGTGTAGTGAAAATATTTGAAATTTAAATTTATGTATTGTATTGATTAAGGCTGGTTGAGTGGAAGAGAAGGCCTTATGGCCTTAACTCTGCCAGCGAAAATAAAACATTATTATTATTATTATTATTATTATTATTATTATTATATATATATATCATGAGTCCCGATCATGTCATATGTAAAATCTCATAACGTATTATGTCATGTGTCAAATCTCATATTTCACGTTTGATATCTCATGCGTCAAATGTCATATTATGCATTCTCGTACGAATAATAGCAAGTTATAGTAGAATTTTTCTAATTATTTCGGGCGAATATAGTTTAAAATTGAAACAATTAAATTTACTTCTAGTTTTTTCCGTGTCGCGGGCGACAGCGCATGAAGGGCAAAAATCAATAGCCGACTGCTGGCCCTAGGTACACATGTTTTAGGAAAGGTGAACGATCATCTAACCAGTACGGAATAAAGTATGGTCAGCACAATGATCACCACCAGCCGTTATAGCTGGATTTGGAACCCAGATTTTGCTATCTAACGGAGCTCAAATTCATCGTTAGGCCTATGCTCAATGTCATATCAAAACAAAATCCTGAAACCTTCCGAAGTTCAGAAACACGCAAGATTAAAAGTAAGTACATAACACTTCGGCAATACAAACATCACTATATGGATGTGAGATCTGGGCCCTCAGAAAAAGAAAAATAATACCGTATCACTGCAGCTGAGACGAAATTCATGGGAACAGAAAAATACACATAACAAGAACGTAAAAGGATGAAGAAGTATTATAAGTACAGTTCGGATTTTTATGTAATTATAGGCCTATATTTTTCCTTAGTATGTATCTGTTTGAAAATTTAAAATGTTGGCGAATTAGGCTGGTATTTAATTTTAACACTAGCCCTACATATTTTTACATATTTCGCATATTACATATTTCAATATAATTACATATTTTTACATAAAATTAACATCCATGCCAAATGTCGTTTAATTAAATCCCTTGTAAAGAAAATTAATAAATATTGCAGCATAAACTAAAACGAAGTTATAAAAATATTTGTACAATTTTAAAATCACTCTTTCAGCATTCAGTATAGGACAACCACTTAAGTAGTCGTGGAAAAAATTGGGGTTACGTTAGTTGATTTACGGTTATCCAGATATTCATCTGAAAAACTCGGAGCCATTCAGAAGACATTGCTGTCAGCCATAAATATGCACCAATAACCTCACGCAATGTCGACAGATCATGTTTGGTGTATAACAACATACTATCAAATCACGGATGGAACTTCAACTCCTGAAAATTATCTTGTAGCACATTTTGTTTCATGCCTTGATTAACTTCAAAATCGCATCAAAAATTATATTGTGACATATATAAATGTATAATTTGTATAAAATTAACCTTATTTAGTTGAAATAAAACTTTTTTAAGTAAATAACACCAATTTATTTTTAACTCTCTATGCAATTTTTATATTACATATTAGTACCTATTTTGAGGTTTTCAGTTACAGATTTATGTACATATTTTTAGGGTCGATATATGACATAAAAATCAGAAATCTAATTATTAGAGTTTGAAGTCAAACCTTTCGTTGAAAATAATCCACTAGCACAGAAATACAGACATGATGGAAAAATGGCGAGGAACTGATTATAAAATTTAATTTAAAGTACCGGCCAGTAACGAAATGGTGCCAAACTTGACCTCTTAGAAGAAATTCTGGATGAACAATGCGACCGGAACCGGCCACTAGGCCTGAAACCTTGATCGTTCGATGATGATGATGATGATGATGATGATGACGACGACAATTTATTAACTAACATGGAGAAGCCTTAACATGACACTGCATAAATTTATAATGGATCGAAATTAAATTTATTATAATCGTTTGTGATCTGACAACTCAAATTCGCAGGTACCAAACACGGTTGTCAAAACTAGTTTCTTGTGTACATAAGACGAAATGCAATGGACGAAGATAAAAGGCATAATTACATTCCACCCACAGCATCGAGTCTTTACCTTGACCTAGCAAATCAAAATGGGATACCCACCCAACGAGATAGGCAGCTATGGAGTCCGGGGAGGGTCAAGTTGTTCGTGACAGTTCCAAGGTTTGCACCCTACCGCGGCCACGGGAGCCCCGGGAGGTCACGTCAGAAACTTCTTCTCGCCTTCCCATGATTGACCTTTACCGTCCAGCATCAAGCCACACCACAATAGCTTTAATATAAAATAACGAGTACGGAACACGGCAGGTCAGACCTGTAGTATGTCCATCTAGCCAAGCCATTTACGAGATGATATAAACAAACGACAAGCCGCGGGCGTCACGTCCTCCAGAGCCCAGTTCACACTGGTACAGGGCGGCAACCTGTACTAAATAACAGTGTTACACTCGGAAAACAAAAATATCTGTCCTCGCCTAAGAAATTATATGTTTGTTTTGCAAGAGATTGCTAGTTAAGTCAGTGTATCATCCGCTTGTGCTATAAAAAGACTCAAGCACTAGAACCGACAAGGAGGGAAATTTCTACCGGAACAGCTACATGAAGTACACGTGGTATTAAAATAAATAGGTACTGGAATCTCTTCGATGATAATGATTATGATGATTAGGGCTACGACTCTTAGGTAAATAAATATTTTATTTGCACCGAGTTTCAACTTTCGGACTACGTAGTTTAACATATTTTTAATTTTATTTCACATACAACACATAAAAGTTCAATTTTCATTAGATAATTTTCGACAAAAGCCCCCTTCCAGGTAATCATCAAGTTATCATTTGCAGCAATATTTTGCAGAATTTAAGGATATTTTTAGTTCAGATGGACGAGTCCTGTACTGCCAGCCATATGGGAAAGCATTAACGGCGACCTCAGGTTACACAATACCTTGCTGGGAACACATCGCTGCAGTTTACACATGAAGAAGAAGAAGAATTATGTAGAGCGTTTGTAGCAGCCGATAGGTTATACCACTTTATAAAGTATAAATACTCCTGAAGAATAACTTAGAAAAAAAAATTGTTACGAAGAAACTGACACAGATTCCTTCAATTTGTGGAAATTAAAAAAAAAAAAAAATATATATGGGTTAGCTTAGACGAAACTTCGGACTCTACTCGATGGGATGTTAGGATTGTCATTATTGGGGGATTTAAAAATGTTCAAACGATTTCGAAGAAATTTTTCTGTTAAATATGCCAAGAAACGTAACGTGTAAAATGTCAAGTGTGTTGAATGGCCAGCAAGAAATGGATGTTGATGTGAATGTGCTACTTACTTCTACGCACATATCCTGTAACTAGAGCCCGGATGTTTGACAAAATGCCTTTTACTACTGTGTTGACATAATATGTCAAAATTGTATAGATGTAAATGCATTTCGAGCCATTAAGTAGTGAAAGGGTAATTTGTATTTTTCCTATTTAAACTTGTCCCGTCTATTTTAAGAATAAGTGCCTATTTCTGTGTTTTTTGTCTTCTACTTAATGTTTACTATTCTACAAATGTAATATTTTATAACCTTATTTCATTACACTAAACGGAATTACCAACATATTTAAAATCTCCTCTCACTCAGACAATTGCTACTGGAGAAAAGTGCAAACTCTATTGCCTCGAAATACTAACTTAGGCCTACAGGAAATGAAACAAATCTGCCAAATAATATAAGGTAATGCTACAGTTCTTGTAGACAGAAGTCCATCTATATATATTATCTTTCAATATATCTCTGCCGGTGAGTGACCGGTAAATTTCAAGTGACTTATCTTTGTGGTGGGCGTCAGAGTATTAAAAACATTGCAACTTTCTGTTATCTCTCTCTACTCTCACCGCAAACTATAACGTTGCACAGAGGCAGAAATATATAAAGATCTGCACACTAACTTCCTTTAGATATGCTGCAGTACGTCACTTTAAGTAGAACGATTTTTTTCTGAGATGAAAACTGTTCTATCTGATAGCAGGCAGAATTTAACACCACACAATCTAAATATCGATGGCGTTTGGGTAAGGGAAGTAAGTCATAACAATGAGTTTTGAGATAGGCCTATGTGAAATTTAACTTCAGAACCTTATTGCAAATAATTTTCTACATAAATAAAACACATCAAATGCTGGTATTAATTTGGTTTTTTCATACCCACTTGTAGAATTTGACTTGAGTATTCACCTGGGGAACAAAACTACATTTGCACAAAAAATGACTTAACCATCTTTCCCCGAATACCATAGATATCCTTGTAGTATAGCGCATGCATTATGTCCAGACACTCCCCCACTCTTCCTACAGAGCTTCGCACGAGACCGGATGAGTCTGCTTACGAATTATAGGGGAATGGGTTAGTCTTTGCCTTGAACTCGGAAGACACACGCCCGACCTTCCCTTCTATTCCTACCCCCTCCACAGAAACGTTGTTTCCGTACTACACATCGCGAGTATCTTGACAAAATGCATGAGCTGTAATCTGCAATAAACAGCAGGGTGTGTTGCATGAATGTCATAATTTAAATGATAAACTATATTATCCCTTTTCTTAAAACTTACAGTGCTATGTCGTGTTTTAACTGCTTTTTTTTTTAGAAAGGAAGAAATAAAGAAGGAAAGAAAGATAGAAATCATCTTTTACTACGATTCGACGACACTAAGAAGTTATGATTAAGCGTAAAATAGGCCTGGTGATATATGATTAGGATGCAATAATATGGTTATAGATTATAAAATGATAGAATTCTGACGATATTTTGACATGAAGTTGAAATACGAAATACATGGCATGTTTTACATAAAGATATATTTATAATTATTATATATTATCACAGTTACGAAGAAAACCATCACCATCGCTGTCGCAATATGTTCAGTAATGACTTCCTAGACAATTTCTCCTTACATAAACAGAACCAAAGATGGATGCAGTTTCATTTAATGTTGAAAGAAATACACGGACATAAACCAAATCTCATCCTCTTTAATGTAACAAGTGAACTCCAAGTTAGCACTTGTACAGATCGAATCTCGATTTTACTGCCACTCTCGCAACACTAAAAGTCAACTCCCACATCCATTTGCTTTGTTATAACAAGCTCGGATTCAGATACTTAACCACAGTAAATCAGAAGTTTCGAAAACAATGTATTTCATAGCCTGCTTCATTTCCAACACGATCCTATAAAACAGGTTGATACATACGGTACAAAAATACATATCGTTTTTCTCACATTCGTCAATGTACGTATTTCTCCACACGCCTAACAATAATAAGGAATAATAGCAAAACCCTTCCCCTGCATAATGCAATAGCTATCATTATAAAAGTAATGTAATATTGTACGGACCGCTCCAATTTAAACTGAAAGAAAAATGGAAACAAATAGACTGACACACTACGTGCAAATAACGCCAAAATTTGTAAAACTGCTTACATAACTAACCCATCTGACAGAAATTCGAGAAATAAACTGAAAAACTACTAAAAAAATACGTAGATTCCAAACTAAAAACATAACTATGTAGAGGTCATTGGCGTAGCTCCAGTGTGGGTTTGAATCCCACTGATTATATGGTTGGATTTTTCTGAGGTTTACTTCCTTTGTATAGCGACTGGCAGATAGTATGGAAAATCTTCGATCTCATCTCGCCATCACCAATTCCATCGACAATAGATAACATCGTAGTTATTGATACAGCGTCGTTAAACAGCCGATGAAAAAGAAAGTGCACATCTCACGTTATATCTTGAGCGACAGCGACCGCTAGATTGGAAGTGATTGGTACCTACTGCGCATTCGTTACACAGATTTCTACACTCCAGCTACAACACATCAGTTATATCAAATTACGTAAGTGATCAGTGTTTTCAGTTTAACGTACAAAGCGCCCATTCTCAAGATAGCCTTTTCCGCGAGATGTATACTATCACACTAATTATTATTATTATTATTATTATTATTATTATTATTATTAGAGCCCGGATGTTAGGCAAAATGCCTTTTTTAAACTGGTTGTATGTATGTAAGACCTATTAGAGATAAACACGTTTCCACACATTTGAGAACGATAGGCCCAATTTTTATTTTGCTTATTTTAGCTCCCGTTGCCTATTTTAAGGTTAAATGCCTTTTTTTTTAGCTTTTTACGTCATTTTTTGTATACTTTCTATATTTTTAATGCATTTAAAATAAACTGCAAATAAATTATATCAAAAAACGAAAAAGAACGGTTGTACAAATTAAAAATACATATTCACCTCATAAAAATATTTGCTGAGAATCTTATTCTCCAGCAATACATATGTTTCCAAAAAGTCGTAAACTTTTCTCCTCTACCAATTCTATTTTAACAAAGATGTTTGAACAGTATAACCTTCAGTGCTCAGGTCATTTCGGGGTTTACCAGCTAAGAAAAGGGAATGAGGGAAGTATTAAAAGCAAGTCTCCAGGTCCCGTTACTGTTGTCGTTTGCATGCACAAGTCACACATACTTTGAAATCTCTAATCTCTTCTCACACCCCTCATTTTGAGACAATGTATAGTCGGTTTTTCCCGATCTCTGAAAGAAAGTAGAGACAGTCCTTCTGAGATAAGTTGTTTTAAGTTTGCTCCAATCACTTCAGTAGAAGTAGAAAAAATCTTTTTGTATCATGAAAAACGTTCTCTCTGACAGGCGGCTCGCTATGACAGTTGACAACTTAAAAAAGCATCTTGTTGTGACATGTAACCAAGGAAATTGAGTACCGTATGGGATAGTTTATTGAGTATTTGTATATTTTTTGTCTGTTTCCATGAATAATAAATGCCTATTTCACAGCCTATTTTTTTTCTATTTTAGTGCCTATATGCCTGCCTATTTTAACCAAAATAAATGCCTAAACATCCGGGCTCTAATTATTATTATTATTATTATTATTATTATTATTATTATTATTATTATTATTATTATTATTATTATTGGTACTCTAGGTAGTATTAAGTTATGGAAAATATTAACTGAAAATCCTTATACCATTTCCGTAATACCACATTTCAATGTATTACAAACCAACCAAATTAAGCACTGCTCTTATTCGTAAGATTTTCAGTTAATATTTTCTATAACTTAATATTTCCTAGAGTAATTACGATCATAACCAAATCTTCATTAAAATAACTAAGAGGTCCTTTATAACATCCTCTTTCTTTAACAATGATCACATTATTTATAGTTTGCTCATTTATACTTGATGTATATTATTTATACCTAATAATAATAATAATAATAATAATAATAATAATAATAATAATAATAATAATAACAATACAAATAATAATAATAATAATAATAATAATAATATCTTTAAAAGTATAAAACTGTTTGAACTGTTACATCTAAAGAGTTCGACAAATTGTTAACCAACACTTGAACACTCAGAAGTGGTTGACAGTATTTACTACTAATCATTTGATCAGCATGGTGAAATGCTACCTCTTTAAGGTAATTAAACATTGTGTGCTTAAATTGCTATACACGTCCAGATTAAAATAAAGCTTGTCCCAATTAATACAGTGACAATCAAGAACTGTTTAATAGGTGCTTCAAATCTTTTCTCCTAGTTGGAACAAGTTATCTGCTTGAGATTTTTCCGGGGTTTTTCCTAGACCAATTAAAAGCAAATGCTTGCTATCTTTCGGCGCTGAACCCTGGACTCATTTCGCTGGCATTATCACTTTATCTCATTCAGGTGCTATATAACCATAGCAGTTGAAAAAGCATCGTAAAATAAACAGTTAAAAGAAAAAGAAGTTATTCTATCACCGAGTTTCACGAACCACAGTTTCACAACTGATGTACGCTATAGAAAGATAATGAATGTTTGGAACCGTTAGACCATTGTATGCCGCTTGTTAAACATAAAATATGGCCTTGATCTAACCGTCAACGTATCTATTGTGTAAACGAGCGATTTCCCGTCTATATTAAATTTTTCTTGTGTTTTACCGCTCGATACACAATTCGAAACATTGTCCTGCGAAGATAAAAAGAACACAACTGTTCCAGTCCGTAGTTTTTATGGGACTCGGAGCTTTAATACACACAGCCGAGCTCTGAGAAATAAAGACTCGAGATTTATGAAGTAGAATGAGTAACACCTTTAGTTGTAATCTTTCCAGCATCTTACATTTGTTGCGTTCAAAGACATCATAGTATTTTCTTCTTCCGTAACAGACGCAATAAAATAACTTCACGCGTCCAAAAACAACAGTTATAACCTTTTCTAAAGCAGACAGGCAGAGCTAGACAGGCAGATGAAGATGGTTCACTTTGTCTACAGCCTTACATCTGTAATATTGATTAGGCCCTACTATTTCCCGCTTTAGTTTGTATGTTCTAGGGCAATGTTTCTCAAACTATGGTCCGCGGACCACCTGTGGTCCTCGAGTTCTGCCCTTGTGGTCCTTCAAAAAAGACAGAAGAAAAAATAAAATTCAAACGATTTGCGTATCACACGATAGCTGAAAATCTCAGAGTTTGAAAATTACACATGGCAATCGCCTTTCACTTTTTCTCCTTACCCGTCTACCCACTTCCCACTCTACTCTCAGCAACAAAAGAGGGATTTAAAGCACTATGAACGTGGCGTTTCTCACCATCTTCTCCTGTATATCTGGCGCCGAGCCTGTAACCCAGTCAGGGATCACCCGAATTCATAACACAGGACCAAAGTAACAGAGGAACCTTTTCATGTATTGATGACTTTCTTAATAGTTTTACGTCGTACACCAATAATAGAACGTGCCAAATTGCATCTTTACTTGTTGAAAATCGGGCATGTTTCTGCATTAATTTTTTATTTGTTTTTCCAGATGACGATATAAAAAAATTTAGACTCCGCCTATTTTAAAATCCGACAGGTTTACTTTTTACATTTACGTGTTTCGTCTCTACTGTTCTCCAACTAGGAGATCAACCGTGAAAGGAATGTGCTTACTATTGCGTCATCTATTGGAGCGAAGTAGATAGATAATATTACCGTTATAACGTCAGTTTAAAAACCATGCGTTCTCCTGCATGTTATTTCCTGTATGGAGAGATTAAAAGACCAGGAGATTAACAGTGATCTAATTTTGTAACTAGGGTAGTATCAATATGTGTGTATCAATGTTATTGTTTGTGCTGTGAGCGCTGGCCAATACAGATACGAGTACCCACGTGTGTGACCTTATGACATCTTATGACATCAACATTCATTCACAGCATTACCCCGCTTCGTCTCAGTCCCCAAAGACTTTCTCGTGGTTGGAGTACAGTAAATGCCGTTTCCATTTCGCGGGTTTCATACACTCGTTTGAAAGCACTTCGTAACAAACAACGCACAGAGGTTTTGATTCATTCTCATTGCCATACCAAGTAAATCCAAGTTCCAAATAACTCTTGCCATATTTACGGAAGTATTTTTTTCTTTGAATAGCGTCTAGTAGGACTAGATATTTCTTTAATGGCACTATAATTAATATATTTATTTACACACAGCTTCTGAACTATTAGCACTGCCTAAATGAAGCGTATCATCATGTTCCTTCCCCCCCCCCCAAAGATCCGGATCAAAGCCAGTTTTCCATTATTTATAATGGGCACTATTTAACAAAGACATGGACAACTACAAGCGTGTACCACATAAGAAGGATTTCAAACAAATAACTGTTAACAGGCAAGCGATGAATCAACAATGCACAGAATTTGTTATAAGTTACTTGTGATTGGCTACAAAAATATAATTACGAAAGTATTATAATTAATTAATTCTATTTTAAAATGTAAGTATACTGGTATTAAAATATGCTACAAAAATGATAAATTTGCTTTGGAAAGGAACAAGAGTAGGTGGTCCGCGGAACTGTTCTGACTTAAAAAAGTGGTTCCCACTTCAAAAAAGTTTGAGAAAAGCTGTTCTAGAAGGACAGCAATGACAGTATACTTCCGAGTATCTGTGAGGGAATTATTTAGATTTGTGAGTTATATCGAACATTTCACAGTTGTCTAATATTTCTCATTACACAATATATACGGAGTGTAACAGAATAACTATTCCTAATTTTGTTATGTATAGAGGACATGAAATTATACATTTTTTCTCAATAAAATAGTGTCCGGAAATGCTTCGTATAAAAGACAGAGCTCATCACTCACATTATGGCTGCATTTATGTTTCAGCTGTTCATATTACCACGAGAATAATAATTGTAGTTAGTTTATTATTGCATGTCACAAAATATCTTCTGTGAGATATATTTAATTTCATGGTATTAAAATGCATCGGCGTACAAATACAGAACTAGAAAACATACCATATCTTATACTGCGCGATTCAATAAACATGTTTTTATGGTATTTTTCTTACGGAAATGTGTCCGGAGCTACTTGAAGATGCCCCCATTAATATTCGGAGAAACATGATCTTTCAACACGACGGTGCACCCGTACATTTCTGCTTATGTTGTCGAAATTATTTAAATGTATATTTTCCGAATCGTTGAATAGGTAGAGCAGGTCCAGTTGCTTGGCCGGCACGGTAAAATTCATCATGATGCTGTGTGGGCACCGATCCCGAAAATTCCTTCCCCATGAGGATTCGAACCAACGCTCATTCCGTAACGCGAGTCCGGGCATAATGCCTTAAGGATTCTTAGACCACGCCGCTATGGCGCGGGATGGAATCCCGTTTACAGCAACAAAAATACTCTTTTAAATAACAATGGATTTAAGACAGCTAAGTGCAGACAAGACACGTGTTTAATAACTTATAGATCAATTGATTTCCCTGTTGCAGTCAGATAAGTTAATAACTCTCTTCTAAAGCACAAGTGCAAGTATGAGTTTATTACATAATCAGGTACGGTAGTTCACTGATATGCTACCCCACAAGTTCACACTACAACACAGACTTTTCATGTATGAATTCAGAAACAATATAAGATAAATTGCAAGCAAAATTGCAAATTGCAAGACATGAACTTTACGTTTTAATAACAATTTCATCAAAATGTCAGGGATATGTTAATACAGACGGACAGCACTATGAATAAATCCTGCAGCACAGGATAGGATTCATTATAAAATAAAAATACAAATTATATGCATACTATTATTAACCAAAGTTATAGGAGCAAAAATAACCGGAAGGCTGACCATGCAAGCATATCTGATGCGCGTGTTCCCGTAGGGAGCCGAGCTTTCAGACACATCTACAATTCCCAGGTGTAGGTCACAGTTACGTATGTTTTTTATCGGTGGTGACAGGTTTTTAGACCTAGTGAAGCTGAAGGATATAATTGGATGCTGCGGAGAAGAATTCTGTCAGCTATTATTCTGAAATGTTCTTTCCAACGCAGAGTGTTTTCCACGGTGACCACCAACTATTTTATTTTGTCATGGGACTGCTTTGTTCAAAAGAATAACCCCTGTTAGTGGCGTTTCATTGTTTTTCCTTATACCTTATGAGAAGAACAACGTATTTCCTAAGGTAGAGAGAAAAAGGAGAGTTCAAACTTTAGTTTTAACCAACCTCTATACTCAACATAATTCATCTCTCGATTTAAAGAATCATACAGTGAAAAGAAGGCGTTATGGTTTTTTGTCTCTTTTTTTTAAGCTATGTAGTTCTTCTTTTGTTTGTTTCTTTAGGATTACTAGCTTTGTCTCTGTCAATGTCAGCTGATCGGGAGACACGTGCCCCTCCAACGCCCCTCTTTCTTTCTCAGAGTGGGGCCCCGCCTCACACGTGGTCTGCGTCTAGCATCATCTTGATAAGTACAGGACGCCCACAAAGTTTCTACACTTCGTCTGGAATAAACCTTGTTATAAAATAGTTAAGACTTTGTAGTTCTGACGCCGGGTGAAAACAGAACAATTTACTTCCGTGTATCCGAAGGCCATTTGGAAAATAAAGATTATCTACACGTTCTCCCGCTGCGCTGCCGGTTTTGTGGGCGGAAGTTACAATTTTATATCGTCAGTATTCAAAATAATGAACCCGGAACAAGAAAATAAGCAGTAAAAAGTTTCTTTAAGCAATCTTTGTAATGAATTATTTAGTGCCTATAATATGTGAATCAAATTGAGGAATGCAGCGTGTGAAAAACATATAAATTTTCTTCTATAGAACCATACTGAAACATGGAGTACAATGTGCAATTGGGTTAAAAAGGCTCAAATATGCCCCCAATACCTGCTATTTTTGAAAACAAAACTGTAGTTCAAGAAAAAGCTGAGCGACCGGCCGTAACGCGTTTGCCTGCTGGTCCGAAGTTGTGCTCGGGTATGGGTTCGATTCCCGTTTGAGCTGATTACATTGTTGGTGTTTTCCGAGGTTTTCTACAACTGCAAGGCGAATTTCAGGTAATCACATGGAGAATCCTCGACCTCATCTCGTCAAATACTAACTCATCTCGCTAACGCCAATTTCATCGACGCTAAATAATAATAATAATAATAATAATAATAATAATAATAATAATAATAATAATAGTAATAATAATAATAATAGTAATAATAATAATAATAATAATAATGGCTTTATTTAACCTGGCAGAGTTAAGGCCGTAAGGCCTTCTCTTACACTCAACCAGGATTAAAACTTGCTTACACAGTTGAACATAAAACTGGATCGGAATTAAGTAATTACATACTGATACAATTTAGGTACATAATGAGATCAAAAGAAGTAGTTACATAAAATTTACCTCATAAAATAAAAATAAACATAGTGGAATACATATTAATGTTGTTAGAATCAAATACGAATCACATAAAAACAGAAGCCGATAATTTAATAAAAAAAAGATGTACACAGTAAAAATAAAAATAAACACATTAGTATATATATATATATTAGTATTAGATTACAATTAAGTAGGATTTACACAATTAAACCAGAAACCGACAATTGAATAAAATGTACACAAAAAATAGATTAATAATAAAAAAACAACACAGTGGGATACATATTGGCGTTAAGCAATAATTAAACACGATTTAGATAATAAAAATAACAAAATAATAATAATAATAATAAAAATAAATACAGTGGAATAACGGAATAACGCAGCAGTTGATACAGCGTCGTTAAATATTCGAATAAAGAAAGTCATATACATTGATTGATATACTAAAAAGTGTAAGAAATGTTTTAAAGGAGGAATTTTGATTAAATAAACATCGAATGGAAACTATCTTATTTGCAGATGACCAGGTGAATTTTGACGAAACAGAAGATGGACTTCAAAGAGCAGCCAGTAACATCAAAGAAGTAATCGAGACGTTTAATATGAAGATTTCAACTGCTAAAGAAACTCTCTGGCATATAAAAGAAAAATTACAAAGATGTAAATAATTATAAACAATGAAATAACTGAACAAGTAACTAGTTTTAATAATTATCTTTTAATTATCTAGGTTTTAATATGTCATACTGTGCAGAAAAATACAGAAAAATTGAATAAATTTAAACAAATGAATGAGGTAGGCCTAATAACAACATTAAAAAAGAAGACACTAAAAACAACGCAAATTAAATTTTACAAAGTCATGGCAGTACCAATGGCAACTTCTGGATGCGACAATTGGGCTTCGAATAGCATTAATAAACGGAAAATGGAATCCGCTGAAATAAGTTTCGCTGCATTTACCCCCTCGGAACACGAGAAGCATAGACATCCGCAAGGAATAAATATACAACATACAATTTAAGCACTAAAATTGTCCACCGCTGTGAAGTAACGGTTAGCCTTATTCGCCGTAAAACGAGCGGGCCCGGGTTCAAATCCTGGTTGAGACAAGTTATCTGGTTGGAGTTTTTCTGGGGTTTTACCTTAACCACTCAAAGCAGAGTTGTTTGGTAACTTTCAGCGTTGAAGCTCGGACTCATTTCGGCGTTATTAGTAACATTTCATTAATCATCTCAATAATTTACAGGTCGACCAGGAGGAGATGGCGGACGTGGTTCCAGAATCTGCCTATAGCGGCATCTATCTGTGGGAGCTGCGCACATCCAGTGGAGCTACAGGGGATTGTAATAGGACTGCGGTCGATCGAAATAGTGTAGCTCCCTCGGATAGATGGCGCCTTGGTGAGTCGTGGAATCGACTGCGACATGTTCTTCTGGTTGTGGATGCAGCAGATTCAAGCCAGAACAGATTCCATCGATTGAGGAGGCCGCAGATCATCACAGGAAGGCGGAGTATTAGGTCTCAAGTCAGGACTGGATGCTGTGGCTGAATTGATATAATGACACCATGCAGTGAATCATGTGCTTGAAGAGCGATCCTTCATGAACTTCATCAATCATTCTAACATAAGGAGGAGGCTGAACAATAAGCCTAAGGCTGAGGTGCTTGCCTGCGGGCTCTCCTCCGAGGGGGGAAAAAAACATTAAATTGTAGAACAAAAAGTCAACTGGTATTAACATATACTAAGAATGAACGAAGAACGTTTACCTAAAAATGATTACCTATAGACCCATAGGATACAAAAGTGTAGGCAGACCGAAGACGCAAGATAACAAGACACTTTCATAAGGAGACGTAACAGGCTATTGGGCCTAATCCTTGTGGGAGAAGAAAATGGAGTTGGAGGAGGAGGTCATCGGTAGTCTAGTAGTTACAGTGCTGACTCTTTGATATGAGGTTCTCGTGCTCAAATCCGGCCGTGAACAATGGGTTTAAGGGCAATAAAATACTAAGAATGGATTTCACCGGCACAGGTTCCATAAGTAGATTTATGTTGAATATCTCCAAAATAATGATTAAAAAATAAGAAATTGTTGTTTGTTTTTGGCACTGATTACTCGGTCTCATATTTCTTTGAGCGTTTAACTTCTCAAGTATTGTAATTTGCCATCACAGCTCTTCAATTTTGCAGATTAACAGCGGTAGGTGTAGTAAATATTGTGAATTGAAACAGGACTGCATGTTTCAGCATGTCTCTTACTGACACAGGAACTTTTAACGAGCTCAAACTAAATCTGCCGACGTATTTTAAACTGTCCGTAAATAAATACGTCTACTAGAGATTTCAGTTTAAAAAAATTTTATAACAAGAATGTTTCTATGACTGTTGTTAACGAGTCAAAGTCAGGATAGGAGAAGAAATGTCAGAAGGAAACGAAATCGAGAGGAGTACGTCCTTTATCACTTTCACTGTTCAACATCTACTTGGAGCATTTAGTAAAGAACTGCTTTCAGAACATGGGAGGGGTGATAGTAGGAGGGAGAAAAATGAAGTGCATAAGATTTGCTGATGAATGGCGTTGTTAGCAGAAGAGGAGGTGATACTAAGGGATGTGGTACTGGAGATGAATGGCAATTGTGAGCACTTTGGGATGAAGATAAATGCAAATAAGACGAAGACACTGGTCGTATGAAGAAAACTAAAGGCGAATTGCGTATTCTAAATAAGGCAATAGAGCAAGTGGACAGCTTCAGAGCTTCAAATACTTTGGATGTACTATAAACAGTAACATGAGCTGCTGCCAGGAAGTCAAGAGGACGATAGCAATGGCAAAGGAAGTTTTTAATAGAAAAAGGAGCATCTTCTGTGGACCTCTGGAAGAAGAGCTAAGGAAGAGACTAGTGAAATGCTTTGTGTGGAGTGTAGCACTGTATGGGGCAGAAACATGGACGTTATGATGAAGTGAAGAGAAGCGACTAGAAACAATGTTCATATGGAGAAGAATGGAGCGTGTGAAATGGACAGACAGAAGAAATGAAGCTGTGTTGGAAAGAGTGGCTGAAGAAAAAATAATGCTGAAACTTATCAGGAAGAGAAAAAGGAATTGGTTTGGTCAATGGCTGAGAAGAAAGTGCCTACTGAAGGATGCGTTGGAAGGAATAGTGAACGGAAGAAGAGTTCGGGGCAGAAGAAGATATCAAATAATATACGACATTAAGATATAGGACGGATCATATGCAGAGACTAAGAGGAAGGCAGAAAACAGGAAAGACTGGAGAATGCTGGGTTTGTAGTGAAAGACCTGCCCTTGGGAAGAACACTACGAATGAATGAATGTTTCTTTGGGGAGCAACCCTGCTCCTCACGAAACCTTACCTATACAGCATGCATATGTTTAAAACTGCACGAGATTCCATTCTTAAGGCCGGAAGCAAGTGCATCGGACATTCTGTCTCGAACATGACGGATTTGTCTCAGACGTGCTAAGTGAAGGTAATTTACACGCATTATTATGAGACTGCAGCATACTGCATCGGACGAATGCATGTACTCACTGATCATCTTCACATCAGACTGTCCGAGACAGAATATCCGATGCAGTATGCTGCCGGCATAAGATGAGACGATATTAACTCTGAAATTATCTGGAAATAGGCCTACAATTCAAATCTTTCTTAAGATTTCAGGTAATAGTAGCCTCATATTAGAAATGTTTATTCAGGCTAAACATCTGCTCCTTTCCGAATCTGAATTTATAAGTCCTAATTGTGTTTCTTCACACGAGGGAATAAACACGTAAGATTATTTTTCTACGGAGCAGTGAAGGCATTTTAATTAAGTTGTGGAGTCAGATCCAGTAACAGGTGTGTAGTGTGTAACGCCATATAAAAGCTCTTATCACTTTAACAAATACTAAGTTCGGTGAAGATTTATGCATTACATATCTTGGCACTTTATCTTTGTCGTTTATCTTCTCAGCGCCTTTCTGCACAACACAAAAACCTTCTCTAACTTACTTAACGTTATAATTTCAAGACGAGTTCGCAGATAGTTTCATACTATATTGATTTCAGACACTAAGTTAACAGAGCCGTTTTCTACAACGACTGATGAGGTTACCAGTAACTAGAGAGCGTCTTGCAGTCTACCATTAATCACGTCTGACAATGACTTCGTTTTCTTCTCAGACTCGCTTTAATTATTAAACTCTCTGGAATTTTATCCCCACAAACTCGGGGTACTTGCATGTACAGTTCAGAAAGGTAAACCCAACTGATTTAAAGTGCAGCTCTGTATATATGTAGCTCTTGTGATATCAGTGCGGGAATCTCTTTTAACACTTGTTATATGGAAGCACTACATTCTACAACCTAACTACACCGTGTATTATTTCTATACGGGTTGGAGTGTTGGTCACTAACATTTATTTCTTCATGATGTTGCAGGTATTTTATATATAGCAGAATGAAAGCATGAACACCTCCAGTTTTATTCTTCAAACTCCATACATTCACTGAATCGCCGAGAAGTACTCGTAGTTCCTCGTACTGAAGATGATATTTCAATACTCTAGCCAGCCGCAGTGTACGCAACAGTTTTATTTATCGTTTATTTAGCTGAATCGACATTTTATTCTACGATGAAAGGAAAGTTCAAGAAGGCTTCAGGAAGGGAAAGGGAACGAGATATGCAACTGGACGCTGCGAACAATCGGAGAAAGATTCCTAAGATAAAAATAAAGAAGTTCATGTAGCATTTGTGAACCTGAAAAAGGCATTAGCAGAGTGGATTGGCATGAACTTATGGAGATCCTTACGAAAATTTATGTGGATTGACAGGAAAGGAAGCTATTAAGGGTATATGTATGTGAACGACCACAAATATTATCTGAAAGTGCAGGCTCTAAATTTCTAAAATTTTATAGGGAAATGAACTCACAATTGGACAAAAATTACAAGGTACCACAACAAGACTTATTAGGACTTAAATATCTGATAAAAGTATATAAAAAAGGTTACTAATAATATTTTTTAGAATTCACTTTTTACTTTAAATTAAATTTTCCAAAAGTTGAAAATTTTCACACATTATTTCATAACTCCACAACCATTAGAGATAGAATTCTGAAATTTTGTACACTGATGCTTCTTCTTCTTCTTCTTCTTCTTCTTCTTCTTCTTCTTCTATCCCTTATGCCTTGCAGCGTCGGGTCCTCCACCCATTTCTTATATCTCTCCCGGTCCAATGCCAATCTTCTTATTTCCCGGATTTCCTTCCCTCTTCTCCTCACCACATCATTAACGTATTGTTCCCATTCTATTCTTGGTCTACCCCTCCTCCTTTTACCTTCTACTCTTGAGTACACTGATGCATTTATGCAAAAGGTAGACTACAATAATGCCCATTTCTTTGAAAATAGAAAAATTAGGTCACAATATATTATGTAAATTTTAATATATTTTATATAGGACAAATAAAAAATAACTGTATTAAAATAAACAACTCTACATGTCTGAGAGTAGTCTACTTTTCAGAAATAAGTGTTTATTACATGCAAGAAAAATATTAAAGACCATAACAATGTTATGGTTACCAAATGATGTAACTGCAGAATTTTTTTTAATACCTTGATAAAACTCGTTTGAAAAATATTATTAGTAACCTTTTTTATACTTTTATCAGATATTTAAGTCCTAATAAGTCATGTTGTGGTACCTTGTAATTTTTGTCCAATTGTGAGTTCAGTTTCTTATAAAATTTTAGAACTTTAGAGCCTGGAATTTCTTATAATATTTGTGGTCGTTCACGTACATATACCCTTAAGTAAACTTAGATAAAACAACGAGCAAAAGTCAGTATAGGAGAAGAAATGCAATAGGGACGTTGAATAAGGAGAGCAGTACGACAAAGATACCCTTTATCACCTACCCTGTTCAACATCTACTTAGATTAGAGGATTTAGTGAAGGACTGTTTTCAGAACATGGGAGGGGTGATAGTAGGAGGCAGAAGAACACAGTGGATAACATTTGTTGATGATATGGTGTTATTAGCAGAAGAGGAGATAATAAGAGATATGCTACTGGAGTTGAATGACAGTTGTGACCGGAATGAAGATAAATACAAACAAGACAAAGACCATTGTTACCAAAAAAAAAACAAAGAAGGTAAAAGTGAAAATCTGAAATGAGTGGACTGTTTCAATACGAATTGGGGTGTAGGCCTACTATAAGCAGTAACATGAGTTGCTACGAGGAAGTCACAATGAGAATAGTAATGACGAAGGAAAGTTTTAATATAAGAAGCATTTTCTGAGAATTAGCAAAAATAACTAAGCCTCTTGTCTATGAAGATGACACGAATATGTTAGGATAAAATCCACAAACGATTAGGGAAAACACGGAAATTTTACTTGAAACAAGTAAAGCGATAGATTTGGAAGTAACGCCTTCAAGGGACAATTTGTAATACTAAATGTTTTCAACTTTTCTACATAAAAATGAAATTTCCAGATATGTTTATTTGGTAAACTTTAGGTACTGAAACAATGTTTTCGTAAATCTAATATATCTTAAATACGTATTACTGAAGATAGGGTATTGAACATTTTGAAAATATTCGCATGGAAAATGTTTGTAAGGAAATGAATAATTAACAAATCAATTGCTGTTACATCATAAACAAAATATATGTGTCCATGTGTTGTAAAAACGTCAGCTCTATAGCTTCAGGAGATTTCGAGAAAATAATTTAATAGGCCTACTCTGATGATAGGAAGTTGCGCACCAATATCACCTTAAAAGCATAATGCGATAAGAGTTTTGTTATGTAATATTAGTTACAGTTAAAACATACTGTATACCTAAGTAACTTTGATTTGTACTATAATATTGTTTTGATTAGTTTATTGATTACTTTCATAAGGCTAAATATACCATCAATATCAATTCAAGCTTATCATGTCATATTCAGTCTCTTTGTTTGGGATATCACTTTCTTTATGAATGATGTGTTTCATTCAATTAGTCGGTATAGTATAGTTGTATTACTATGGAATTAATGTGAATATTCCTTCTTAACTCTTTATTATGTTAACGTTTAAAACACAACTGCAATATTAAGAAATTGGTGTAGTACTTTTGTTTTATAGACAATATAACTAATATCAAACAGAAAGAAGCCATATAAAAATAAAGACATAAAATTTCACGTTCCGATTGAAGTTTGTGCACCACTGTTTTTTTAAACCAACAGGGTTGTTTATTCATATACATAATCCTTCCTCCTTCCATACCTAGCGCTTGATGCCCGCGAACGGCGTCAAGGTCAGAAAAATGCGCTTCCTTTGACATCACTGCAGTCAAAATATTGTAACCACGAAGACGATGAGACGTATGAACTAAGTCGCGTGGAAAGCATTATAGGCCCTAATTTAAAGTTCAAATTTTCCAAAATAAATTAATCTTGTGAAAACTGTTGTCTTCACAATTTTCGATTGCCATGGTATTTCATACCAGAAAGGAAGTATGGAAACATATGTAACACAAATAATGATTTAGCTTCCTAGAACAAGTTGTTGAGAGAAAATTATAATTGGAGAATTGAAACGCTGTATTTGCCTATCCTGAAACCTACGTGCACGGTCTCATTAACATTTTACATAAAAATAAGCACCAAGTCTATTTTTATTCCATTACTATGATTTACAGAGCATATTTATACTTGTATTCCTCTTAAAAGTTCGTTGTGATTTATATACCATTTGACCTTGCGGAAAACATTTACGTAAATCAATGCGAACGGCGAACAAGTCTTTTCTCTTGATCCTTAGTGACAAGGCTCTGTGTATTTCAATAATTCATATCTAGAGGAATGTTAACCGCAGCCCACATATTTTGAGAAATATGTGCACGTTATTTGAAGTCATGATACTGGTTGTAGCACACGAAGGTCAGGTGTCCTTGCTGAGCGCGAGGTAGGCGTTACCCCCTAATTATAAAGTAGAATGACAGAGCAAATATGTCACCTCATTGTACTTGATGACAGTGTTCGGATCTGGCGGCAGAAAGTAAGTCACCTGAGCGAAATCTTCATTCAACAAGCGACGTTAATGCAAACGTTTCCACCTTGTTCATTTACTATACATATAAACTCACGCCTCGAATTATGAACAAATACTAAGGCATACATTTGTCATCATCATCATCATTATTATTATTATTATTATTATTATTATTATTATTATTATTAAGGCTCAGCATGTTATAAGTCCCACTACCTAGTTTTTCCATTAGTTGTACACTTTTGCAAAAGAGAGCAACAGCTCTTAAGTCCTATTTCTTCTTGCATTCCAGTGAGGTATAAAGAAATTAGATTCTCGTTCTTGTTTGTAGCTGACTGGTGGCAACAAGTTATGTGTGATTATTTCTGCTTTCATTATAAAATTTTGCAAAATTTAAGTTGATATTTAACCGTTTACTGTGTGTTATTAATATAATATTAAATGCACGTTATTGTTTAAACTTTAAGAAGTTTGGGGCTACAGTGAAACCTTCGCTAATGAGCACATGAGCACTCCATAAATTAAAATTGGCGCGAAGTAACAGAGCAGGAAATAAGGCCCATGAAATAAATACGTGGAAATGCCCACAAGTTGATGGAAGTCACTGAATTGTAAAGCACAATCTTTTTTGCAAGAAGTGAAACAAACGAAAGACTGACAATTTCTAATGCAGAAAGAGCATTGGATGAACCATCAACTTCAGGATTTGTAAACATTCAGGGGACGCGGATGTGTTCTGTCTGCGAAGAGAATTGTTGTAGATATACATGTGTGTCTTGTGAATGTTGGGTGCACGATGATGATGTAAGTCTCATTGAGGAAAAAACTGAAGACTTTGTATGCCCAAATTGTGTTCAATACTTACATTCTTTATTGTGGGCCTTATTATCTGACACAGCAGGATATAAGACCCAGTAACATGTTGTTAATTTTCATTGCTCACAGCATTTGTGTGTCTGTTTGAATATTTATTTGAAGTAAAATGTTATAGGATAACTATGAAAGTATGCTATTCCATTATTTAAAAATTGCTAAACGTCTCCATTTCAAAGAAAGAACGTTTTATTCCTTAGGTGGGCCTTATTACCCCCTGGTCACATTATTATTATTATTATTATTATTATTATTATTATTATTATTATTATTATTATTATTATTATTATGCCATTTCGACTTTCATATTCTTGCGAGATTTCCTGTAAGAAATGTGGCATCACTTCGCAAGGCCACATCAAAGACAATGAAAAAAGTGGAAAAGAGTAAGACCAAGTCACCATAGCCTAGAAATAAGTATCTACTTCCTTGTCGGGATTCGAAACTGTATCCCCTGATGTAATCGGAAACACTAGTACTTGAGGCAAAGCGATGAAAGGAAGATGTTGCCTTGACAGAGTCTTCAATAAGAGTATTTTAAATACAAAGCAGTCCTTCTTTCCATCGTCGTCCTTGTGTGGCTAAGTCCACGTCTAATTTCATTGCGAACGAGAAATCAAGTCCAGACCCCCACAGTAACAAGGAAAAAGAGCGCAGCACGTTTGAAAGGTCGTTATAATTTGTTTAAGAACGTAAACACAAACTACAGGATCATCCTCTCGTTTCACTTCCTACAACGGTGATGCGACACGTTACTCAGCATTCCCAGTACAAGCAAACTACATCAAGGATTTCGAACGGTCCAAGTTATTTGCGTAAAATGGAAACACACTCCACACTGGTTTAAATGACAGTTTTAGATAAGGAAATAACCCATGTTTACACCAAGTTCGAAAAATGAGAAATACAGGGTCAAGAACCTTTTGCTATACATCCACATGGCAATTCTTCCTTTCAGTTACAAGAAACATAAAGAAAATTATTACGACTTTAGCAAGATATTTCTTGTATATTATTTTAATGTACCGAAGTACATATGATATTTCCATGCAGATAATCTGCGTCATCATACGATGAAAGAGTAATGGAACGTAGAAAAATTCTCTCCGGCGCCGGGATTTGAACCCGGGTTTTCAGCTCTACGTGCTGATCCTTTATCCACTAAGCCACACCGGATACAACCCCGGCGTCGGACAGAATTGTCTCTGATTGAGTTCCAACTCGGCCGCCCTCTGCACTACGTCATAGATGCCTATGAACGTAGGACCGAAGTCCACACCTGTGCTGAGGTGCACTCGTTATGAGTGACTCGTTCCCCGTTCCATTACTCTTTCATCGTAAGATGACGCAGAATATCTGCATGGAAATATCATATGTACTTCGGTACATTGAAATAATATATGATATGCGTAAATCACGAAGTGATTTAAGACGGCGCCTATTCCGTCGGATCCCGGCCAACTAGTCACTCATAACGCGTGCACCTCAGCACATGTGTGGACTTCGGTTCTATGTTCATAGACATCTACGACGTAGTGCAGAGGGCGGCCACTAGAGGGAACCCAAGAGTTGGAACTCAATCAGAGACAATTCTGTCCGACGCCGGGGTTGTATCCGGTGTGGCTTAGTGAATAAAGCATCAGCACGTAGAGCTGAAAACCCGGGTTCAAATCCCGGCGCCGGAGAGAATTTTTCTCCGTTCCATTACTCTTTCATCGTAAAATATTTCTTGTCGGATTTTTACGGAAACCGACATTTTAACAATCATCCGTATAACAATCTCCTCGATCTGTTGCTTACTATTCTTCTAGCTGACGGCCATTGAAAAATTTTTAGGCCATCTTTGTTGATCTATCTTCATGAGTACAACCCGAATTTTATGTAACCCGTTGCAGAAGATGCGACGAGCAGGAAACGCTTCCTCACGTCTTCGGTTTCTGCCATCATGGAGAATTGCTCCGAATCAACAGACATAATACGGTTCGTTCTCTCGCCGCAGCTTCAATCCGTCAGAATGCTTCCTATGAGGTCTATGAGGAGGTTGGTTGCGTCTCTTCTGATAGCTCTAGCTAGACGTGCTGATATCATCATAACTGATCGGCAGAAGGATAAGGGTGCCATTCTTGATCCCACAATCCGTTTTGAGATGCATGAGCAACAGCCACAAGAGGTGTGTCGTTAAAAACAAGTCATATATGAGCCTTGTTGTCAGCATCTCGGAGCACAATACCACATCACACATTGGACAATTTTTGGACTCATGTTCGGTGCCAGTGGCACGATCCCACGAGAAACTTTAAATCAACTTAAACAATTTAAAATTTCTGATGCAATGATTGATGCCATAGGATCTCATGTGTTAAAATCATCCTTAGCTTTAATTAGTAATCATTTTATACCCAAGAAACTTTTACTGTAAATGATTTCCTATGTTTTGTTATCATTTATCTTAATGTTTTTTTTTTTCTTTCAAATTGTCACATACATAATTGTTCTTAATCATTGTTCTTTGTGAATTGAATAGTTGGTCGATCTATTGGGCGGCTTTTGTTGATACAAAATTATTATTAATGTGAAAGTAAGAAATATGTGCATAATTATGTAGCCACAATTGGCGAAATAGTTATGTAGACTATTACACTTTTACTACGTCAATTTACTTTTGACCAATAAAACGGTACGAAAGGACGTTTTTCAACCAATCATGACTGCTTATCGCACAATTTTATCACTTCCCTAGCATTTGTTTAATTTTATCGCTTCCCTAGCATTTTTTTTGTTTTTTTATCACTACCCTAGCATTTGTTTCTTTGTTTGTCAATACAGTAGAGCGTCTCGTTTAGGCACTGTGAAAACGTAAACAAAGTACAGGTAACGTGTGGGAGGACGACGAGCCTACGATAAACACGAGGGTTGCACAAGGTTTTAGTTACAACATTTATGGCGGAGCATTAATTGAAATTATATTTTCCAAAAACACACAAAACAGAAGAACACAAATTGCATAATTTTCTCATATACACATTTTAACAAACAAGCAATTGTAACGTTTAAATAATTCATTATAACAAATCAAATTTTGCTACTTATATGATGTTGCCTTCAAGCAGCATTTTTTACGATCATGAATATCATTCTCTGTGTGATTAACTTAATATCACTGTCTTCTGTGGCCGAATTAACAAAACTACAGTATATTTGTCTGAAGTGGTCAGGTACAGTGCCTGAATAAATTGAACTTTGAGAAGGGGTAATTATTATGTTTAGGAAATAGTATTGTCACTTCAGACCAATATACTGTAGTTTTGTTAATTCGGACACAAAAGACGGTGATATTATGTTAGTCATACAGAGAATAAAATTCATGACCGTGAAAAATGCTGCTTGAAAGCAACGTCATATAAGTAGCAAATTTTATTTGTTATATTGAATTATTTCAACGTCACAATTACTTGTTTGTTAAAATGTGTATATAATAACGTTATGCAATTTGTGTTCTTTGTTTTGTGTGTTTTTGGAAAATATAATTTTAATTAATGCTCCGCCATAAATGTTGTAACTAAAACCTTGTGCATCCCTCGTGTTTATCGTACGGCTCGTCCTCCCCTACACGTTACCTGCACTTTGTTTACGTTTTCACTGTGCCTAAAGGGGACGCCCTACTGTATTTCAAACTGCAATTTTTTCACGTACTACAGCGAGGTCAGTTGGGGAGACAATATGTCATTTGAATGTAATGCTTAGCAAAATACTCATAACGACCAGTGCCGGGTTAAAGGATGATCAAATTCCTAGCATGACTTCCTCCGGGAGGTAAGTAAAGCCGATACATCCTTGTCGTACATTTACGGCACGTAAGGAAATCCTGACAGATGGCTCTAGGTAGAATTTTTCGCTCATTTCAGCCTACATTGAGTTTTGACATTGAGTAACCTGTAGATAAAATATTATTTTATGCTGCTAACCCCACGTTATATAACATTAACGCAAGCTCTGTAAAAGGAGAGACACGGATAGAGTCTTTCTGTTTTCTTCACGCCTGGATACCCTGCTGAGGTCGTCAGTGCCTCGTAATGGAACAAAACCAAGAAGAAAAACAATGTTCATCCTTCCCTTTCTCCTCCGCTTTACAGAAGCAGAGAGTAAAAATTCGCACACTGGAATAGAGAAGTGAGAGCAAGTTTGCTCGGCCTTGCTAGACGCAACCTTCGCAATGGCTTACAGCCTGCTGGACATAAATACACCAGCATCAGCAGACAAGATCAGACGCAGACGTGTCGGATAATTATCGTGTTCACCGCAACTGTCTCTTTTGTTTTTACCCATTATTAATACATGTCAACGGGAAATGACATGTGTATTATTTTTTCAGATCAAGTAAAACCACATTTTTAAATGTTGCCGTAGCCACAAATGATATCACACAAAATACATTTCAATTTTAGACACTCATAGCATTGGTGTGTCTCGAATTTTAACAAAAGCGCAATAAGTTTTAGCGGTTTATACAGTTTAGAACAATTTTTATTTAGTTTATTTTACGACGTTTTATCAACTACTATGATTATCTAGCGTTTGAATGTGAAGGTGATAATGCCAGCGAAATGAGTCCAGAGTCAAGCGTCGAAAGTAACCCAGCATTTCCTGTTAATGGGTTGAGAGAAAACACCGGAAAAAACCTCAATAAGATAACTTGTTCTAACCAGGATTCGAACCCGGGCCTGCTCGTTTTACAGTCAGATATGCTAGCCATTACTCGACAGCGATGGACTTAGAACAATTCCAACTTGTCAAAGTAACGCAGTTTCCGTAGTTCTGTCCATTTTACGTCGACTTTACCTCAAAAAGAAATAATTGAGACAAGCGACCTAAGGGTTTAGTTCTCACGTAATCTATTAAAAACATACGCAGGTCTCGTTCACAGATACGGGGGGCAATTGTGTACTTCATACTTTACTTCCTTCGCGTTCCTTCCTTTCCTATCTTTGTCGAACGCGTAGGCAAACGATTACATTAGTTCCTACAATTTTCCCTATTTTGAATACAGTTAAATAATCCTCAAACATGCAGTAACGATAGACTCAACTAATGAGCGAAACCTCCCTAATATCAGATCTAAATGCCCTTTGGAATTCTGCAGATTCATAAGGTAAGTAAATTCTATAAATAAAGAATAACATAAAAAAATCTAGGTGCCAATATAGCATATGAGAATCAAAATATTGGTTTAAAATGACGTAAAATGTTCTGATGCATTAGTACACAAGATGAATAAATTGTAGATAAACCGCAACGCGGCAACCCGGCTCTCTGCCGAACCATTCGCAGCCTTCTGTTCTGCAGAAAGTAATATTTTACATTAATAGTTTGTTCTGATACATCATCAGTTAATAAAGTAAAATATTACTAACTAAATGTACGGAGTTTAAAAAAATTAATTTACTCGGCCAAATTAAGAAATGACATGCTGACACTGCATACCCTCTTGTTCAAACATTTGTCGTACCTGTTTTAAGATGTGACTAAGAAGTATCTACAGTTCTCATTTAGAGGAGACATTTTTCAGTTCTTCCAGGATGTATTATTTTCGTCAGGTGTACTTGAGAATGAATCTCGTTGTGCATTGTAATTTTTCAGCTGCTGGCGAGACAGCATAATTTATACTGATGAGTACTGCATATTGTTTATATTCACATAAAATAATGGAAACACAATTAAATATTTTTACTTTTTGTCACATATTTTCCCGATTTTTAGCACATAAAAATAAATATTTTCCAGATTTTTAGCACCAAAGAATCCGAGCCTTACTTAGACCTTAATATCTGCCAACAAATATTCAGTGTGATTTACAAGGCCAAATATAACATTTAAACTTGCTCTACAGGCATACTAGATGAAGAAAAGTGAAGATCACAGAGTAGTATCAATAACGTGTATTCCACTAACTTGATGTAACATTTAAAAAAAAGGCTTTTCAAATTAAAATTGTAGGTTATTTTTGGAACTTGTTTACCGTTCGCCTTTCGAAATGACAGCTAATACCTGTATACTATATAATCTTTCTTCTGTAAGACCTATCCGCGTCTGACATTTCGATGAGAGTTTTAAACCTATGATTTTTATGGATATTTTTGTAAACATTTTATTGCTACTTAAAACTCCATCGTTGTCAACCGGATTTCAATCCGCTAGCTTCGTTTATTATGGTAACCACCAGTATGTTAATGTTCCTGATCTAAATTCGCCTTATTGATCAATTTACACACACACGCACGCACGCACGCACGCACACAGTGTGAATTCTGTCTCCAGTGGCTTGTGCTATGTCTGGAAAAAGATGTACTCCGACGAAAAGATGTAGGCCTACGTAACTGATCATTTCTCTGTTAGGCGACGCCAAATGGTTATTTCTATCCAAATCTACAGCAATGCAACATCTCGGAAAACTGCACAAATTAAGAATGTAATACAAAAAAACAGCTCTGATCGCTAATTAGAATAATATGAGAGACCGCAATATACCGCGCGCACCTATGCTAAAGGGCCTACAACAACATTTGTGAGAGGAAGTACTTCTTGAGAAGACCTTGCAGAAGCAACATGTGACGTATCTCTCTTCTCCAGAACTGACGATGAGTAACCCGACCATTGCAACACACACAATGGGTTAACCGCATCTCTATGCAGATGACACTTTTCCCTTCGATTCTCGTGGAACTCTATTTCGATTCTACAACTGTGCTTAATAAAATTCAATGCTGCTCGTGGCTACCTGGAACTAGTGGAGGCCACAATAAGGTGGCCGCACATTTACCAATTCTCTTATTTAGAATACCGTATAGCAAGGAATCAGTATCAATGTAAGAATTACGAGGTTACGAAAAATTTCCATTTATTCTTTGAAAAGCGTTCGAAAACTTTATTCAACAATACAGCGAAAAATGTATCCCTTTCCCCTCATTCTCTCAAGGAAAATATGAGACAAGTACTCATTTCTCCAAATCAGAAGTTGCCGTAAATATACGATGATTCTTATTCCGGTTCAACGATGAAACAGTAGAAGAAATAAAAAATATAGCATTTTTACTGCACTTAAATTTAGTTTTTAATAAAAGCAGGGTAATGCTGCACCTTCACATTATGAATTTTCTAATTCATAATTTAAAATCTGTGTTCAGGTGGTAGATCTGAAGAAAAAAAAAAAAGAAGGAAAAAGAAATTGAGATTCTTAATGTGCAGTATGCGTAAGTTATTCCGTTTCTTGACATGGGCGCTAGTTTCCACGTGAGAGATTTTATTATACAGAGACACAAAAAAGACACCTTGAGAAAAATTACGAGTTATTCAATATTTTTAAACAAAACAGTCTCAGGATACTTTGATTCGAGCTTATTTTATGTGAAGTTCGAAAATTCAACTTTATTGTACATTTAAAGTTTCTGTGAACAAAATAAGAAAATGACGAGTTCCCGACTCATTGCAAAACAACGTCGAATAATTACCCGTGAAAAGCAATGACGAGCCCCGACTCGGTGGATGACAATGAAGACTTCCCGACTCGGTGAAAAACAGAGACGACTTTCCAATTCGGTGAAGAACAAGGACGAGTCTCCGACTCGGTGAAAAACAATGGCATGCATCGACAATGTGAAAAACAATAGCGTGTCCCTGACTCGTGAAAAACAATGACATGTCCCCGATTCGTGATAAACAATGGCAAGTTACCTTTCGTGAAAAACAATGGTGTGTTCCCGATTAGTGGAAAACAATTATGTGTTCCCTATTAGTGAAAAACAATGACGTGTCTCACGACTCGATAAAAAGAATGACATGTCCCCGATTCGTGTTCGAGTCGTAAGTAAACAATGGTGTGCTACCGATTCGTGAAAAACAATGACGTGTTACCGATTAGTTAAAAACAATGGCGTGCCCATGACTAGGGAAAAACAATCACGAGTCTTCAACTGAACGTAATAATGTTCGAGTGTTGGTTTCGTAATCAACACCGATATATACGTATTCTGTTTCCGCTTCACCTTCTTCCTTATGTTCACGTGATGGTAAACTGGATTTAAATCTATAATGCAAAAGAAAAGAAATATTTTCTTCCCTCCTCTTAATAAACAGTAGGGCAAAGTTGCCTAATTACGTGATACTCCTAATTCCGTAATACGTTTTTTTCCACTGAATGTCACGGGATTGGGTATCTTGCTAGGAAGTTCACCGATGTTTCAAAAGCAAGCGAAAGATGCACTCTTTCGATAAAGATGTCTGGCGCTATGGTCTGACTGATATTCAAATTTAAAAAAATATATATCACGGAATTAGGGGTATCACGGAAATAGGCAACTTTAACCTATAGACGATATCGTATTGAAACAGCCTATATCACATTTATAATAAGAAAAATTCGAAAATAAGCAATTATTTCCAACGTAGGCAGTGTTACATGAACTTGAAGCATTGACAGTTTTCATAAATTATGAAGACATAACCGGTACTGAAGTAAAAAAAGTGTAAATTCCTAAACTTCCGATCCGTAATCACAAGCAAATTCACTTGTAAATCATTACATCATAATTTTGTGAAATAGGTTCTCGATCATTTAATAAATAATTACCCACGCGTTCGTGTTTATCGTTGCACTTATTACAGCGTTGTATGCTTCACAAATTGTAAACATGAATAAGATGTAGCAAGGAGCAAGATCGGAGCTACCGGTGCTGGAACTCGAACACTTGTAAACATTTTTCTTTGTTCGCTTATGCAATCGCCTGATGTTCGTATTAAAGTAGTATGTAATATAAATATATTTCCCTTGAGAAGTGGAAGTAAACACGTATATCAGAAACGCGAGGCGCCAGTGAACAGGTCTGCCACATATATTTATAACTTGGAAACGAACCTTCCGGTCAATTAATAATTACGGGGAACACTAGCAGCTACAGACGTTGGAATTTGAATGCGGGGGCGTTCGGGCGGCGCCAAGTGCAACATTACCGATGTGACCGTGGCTACCGCGGCGTGTGTGGGCCCCCTCTGCGGGAGAAAGATACCTCGACCTTGGGGTCCAGCCCTGGAGTTTCATACAGCCCAGAATTAGCACGACTTGTTGCACAGCCAGAGTCTTGCTTACCTTCAAGCCTCAAGCCTCTCTCCGTCCATGCATCTTGCAGCTCTGTGCTTCTCGTCACAGAAATGAAGCGGATCTCCTCTACTCATCAGATAAAACGGACATCAACCGTCGGGATTTCACATGTTGCGAGGAAATTACTCCGACAGCAACTCCGCCTAATGGACCTACTGCGTGCACTGCTTCCCCCGTCTGCTATGCTAGAAGGCGCTTTCATCTACGACGTTTGTTTACAAATTCTCATTTATAGTGCTCTATGACACATCATGAAATAATACTAACATTTGTAGTACAATGTTTACATACTCATCTCTGGCGTTTATGGTATAGCTCGCGCAAGAAACGATTACCGAAAACCAATGGTGGCGTTGCTGTCTGTTTTGACGTGTGTATGTAGGCACGCCGAGGGGGGAGAAGTGCGAGCCGATGGAAGTACTGTCTCTTCCAAGAAGATGAACAATTGAGGACATCGCTGTGTAAATAAAGAACGTAGCAAGAGAAAAATTCGAATCTAATTAAACGCGCAACATAAGTTTACGAATGAAATAATAATACCGTGCGATACAAGACACGTATTCACATGCAATGGAACAAACTGAAGTCGTAATGTAACTATCGCAAGGCAAGACTGATTCCATCGATGTCATTTCTTTTCCGACTGTACTCTTGAATATCATTCAAGTTATCTCTTGACCTTTCCTGTCGCCCGCTCTTCCTTATCGCAGTGTTTGATTCGCATTCCTTCCGTCGGTAATCCGTGATTGCGAGACATGTATGTATGTATGTATGTATGTATGTATGTATGTATGTATGTATGTGTATATGTATGTATAGCTCGCGCAAAAAAACCATTACCGAAAACCAATGGTGGCGTTGCTGTCTGTTTTGACGTGTGTATGTAGGCACGCCGAGGGGGCGAGATTACAAGCCGATGGAAGTACTGTCTCTTCCAAGAAGATGAACAAATGAGGACATCGCTGTGGAAATAAAGAACGTAGCAAGAGAAAAATTCGAAGCTAATTAAACGCGCAACATATGTTTACGAATGAAATAATAATACCGTGCGATACGTGACACGTATTCACATGCAATGGAACAAACTGAAGTCGTAATGTAACTATCACAAGGCAAGACTGAGTCCATCGTTGTCATTTCTTTTCCGACTGTACTCTTGAATATCATTCAAGTTATCTCTTGACCTTTCCTGTCGCCCGCTCTTCCTTATCGCATTGGCTCATTTGCATTCTTTCCGTCGGTATTCCCTGCTTGCGAGACCTATACCAGTTGCAATGTAATACATTGTAATGTGTATACGCACAGCTTGATTCAGGGATTTTGGCCCCTGCAAAAAAGTAAGTAGACTAAGAGCGAGTTCTCATCACTAGTGGCGGGCTGGGTGTACAGGTCAGGCCGCATAGTCATAAAACCTAACACTTCCTACTTATCATGTCGCGGTACACTCCGTCTTAAAACACAATATTCTTCCACACGTTCCGTTACTGACCATTACGTCTATTGACTAAACAATATCATGATGACTTATATTTTCTTGATATGAGTGTCCCTCAGCTACGAGCACAGATATTATTTTCATTCTTCTTGTTTCCTCTTCCCCTCCTACGCACGTTTGTGATTAAATTTCTTTCTTATGACGCAACACACAGCTCGCTCACTAGCCAAACAACCAAGGACAGGGGCCATTAACGCTGAATCGAGCTATAATATGTGTATATATGTGCTTGATTCAGGGATTTTGGCCCCTGCAAAATGTAAGTAGATACTCTAAGAGCGAGTTAAGGCCCATTCACAATAAAAATTAAACATAATCGTAACATAAACACAGAGGTTTGCGCCCAGGCTACCAATGGGATCATTCACAATGATTCACATAAGCATTGACATAAACATTGCCGTAAGACGTTAACATGAAAGTTTGCAAACTCCAAACTTTCATGCTTATGCTTACGTGATTTGCAAACAGAACACTATCGTGGAGCGTTGAAGTATATGACAGAATATGAGGAAATGGCGTCGTTGTTATGTTTCCATGGTTACCAAGTATGTTTGCTGTTATGTTTATGTTCCCATCGTGAATGATGGTATGACTTCTTGATTTTACTGTAACGTTAAGTTAACGCTTACGTTATGTTTAATTTTCATTGTGAATGAGCCTTTACTCATCACTACTGGCGGGCTGGGTCACATAGGTCAGACCGCCTAGTCCCTAGTCGTAACACCTAACACTTCCTTCTTACCATGTCGCGGTACACTCCGTCTTAAACACAATATTCTTCCACACGTCCCGTTACTGACCACTACGTCTGTTGACTAAACAATGGCTTATATTTTCTTGATATGAGTGTCCCTCAGCTTCGAGCATAGATATCATTTTCATTCTTCCTGTTTGCTCTTCCTTCCTATGCACGTTTGTGATTAAATTTCATTCTTATGACGCAACACAACGCTCGCTCACTAGTCAAACCAAGGACAGGGGCCATTAACGCTGAATGAAGCATGTATGTATGTATGTATGTATGTATGTATGTATGTATGTATGTAAAATTGGTAAATTATGGTTTATTTAACGACGCTCGCAACTGCAGAGGTTATATCAGCGTCGCCGGTGTGCCGGAATTTTGTCCCGCAGGAGTTCTTTTACATGCCAGAAAATCTACTGGACATGAGACTGTCGCATTTAGTTAGTTCTAATTCTAAAAAATCTAATTTCAATATCAATTAAAATCATGGGGAGAATTCTATCCATTACATACCCATGTCATTTTCACTTTCTCACTTTAAATTTCACTTTCTTCCCCACTTACACAAAATTTCCTCGGAATACAAAAAATTCCCATCATCTGTAAACAGATTCTGGATCAAATATATAAACGTTAGTACGTTATTCCACATTTGTAAAGAAACCAACTAGTATTTGCTTATTACGGTGCGATGGTTGATTGTTAACATATAAAACTATCATAAATGTTTTATTGGCGATAATTACTCCGAACACGATAACAGATTCATGACTTAATGTCACACATAATAAGACGTATTTCCAAGAAGAGATTAAACCTAATGTCAGATTGCTTTTTCTCGTAGGTCATGTCCTTGCACTCCGGTTGATTTATAATCCGTACTACTCTGTACATGAGCACATATGCGTGTGCGTTGATTACGATTTATATCATATGAACAGCTCTCCTAGAAATCGTGTTTACAACCGTAGATTTCCAGCAAGCTCAACACCTACAGATTTCAAGTGATTCTAAATCCAACAGCCAGTCAGTGAACAGCGAAAAAGGTTACCACCAACAAGGTTCAAGATGAGTTTCCTTTTACATCTACTGCTGTAAACCGCCAATGCTTTCTGCAAGACAAGACAGAAGTACGTAATACATTACGACAGATACATATCTCGGTTCACACAGTAATAATATGCTTAATAGCTTACTAATGATGACGGGATTGTATTTCAGTAGGAGAAACTCGGCTAATTCCGCACTATGGGTAATTCCGCAGTAGTGTATATATGATTTTACTGCGGCTCTACAATAGCGTGAATGTAAGTTTTGAGAGGCTGTCAACAGGGGGCATGTCCTCTGCAGTGCTATTAAAAAAATAAAGGATATTGGTCGACACCTCTGTCGGCAATACAGTGAAACATCGAAAGTTGGCTGTTTCTTGTGTTTTGCTACACAGCTGTGAACAAAGTGAGCATTGTTACATATAAATTGTTCCTTTTATGTTACTTTCATAATGTATTTCATAATTATTTACGACTGCGGAATTAGCCAAGTCCTATTGCGGATTTTCGTCCATGTCTACATACTTTGATAATATTTTTCAACAAACATTTTGATAAAAGTATGATAGATTTACTTCTTAATATCGCGGAATTAGCCGAGTCTCCCCTACAGAATTTTGTATCTAATATTCAATTCCTATTTCGAGCGACTTTATTCTTAAAGTAGAAGTAGCCTAAATGCTTTGTTGCGTCTATTAGATTTTCACACACGGTATGGAAGACTGTTAACAAAAATTTCTCTACAAAATAGGTAAATGTCGACGGAAAACTGTAAGTATCGTTAAAATGTACAAAGATCCTTAAGATTTCTTGAGGATACAGACAGATGTAGGAACATTTGGTAATGTACTTTGCAAGACGAGAGTCAGCGAGTTATATTTTTAATTCGAAATAACATCGAAATTAACCATATTTTATACTGATATTTAAGGTTTTTGTTCACCGTAAAATAAGATCCCTAATCATTACGTGCATTAAAAGTATTCCATGTTATTTCTTAAATTTTATTGTACTTTTTTGTTTTATGGTGCAGTTGTTAATTTTTTATGAAACGCAGCCCAGAACAGTTGCATTACAAAGACACCTAGTCGTCTGGCCGTGAAACGAGTGGGCCCGGGTTCAAATCCTGGTTGGGATTTTTTTCGGGGTTTTCCTCAACCAATTGAAGTAGAATTGATGGGTAACTTTCGGTGTTGGACCTCGGACATAGCATAGCTCGGGTCAAGTTCACGGTGCGGCGTGCTGTACTTGTACAGTATGGCAAAAAAACCGGACCGACGGAATAATCAAAGTCTCCGAAATGAGCCACTGCGCATGCCACGCCCGCATTCACAAGATAGCGAGTAATCTATTGAAATTTTTGTAGTTTCGACTGCTGACGCAGCTCATTTCGAAAGCCATTAGAAAAAAAGCTGGTAAACTTCATGTTCTGGGAATAATAAGTTAATTAAGTAGTAAAACATCACTGTAATCGAAAAGTATTGGAATAAATTTGAATAAGGAACAAAAAAAAGTTTCCTTTCCAGGCAGGATTCGAACCACGAAAGTCTTCGTTACCAGTCTATCGTGCTGTCACTATGAACAAGGCTCTGCAATCAGCTACAAGGGTCGGTCCGGTTTTTCTTTTTGCCACAACTGTACAAGAGCGCGGTCGTTCGGCTACTCAATCATTCACAGAATAGGAGCGGTAAGCACAATAGGCCTCAGGCTGCAGTGCAAGCCTTCGAGTCCCTTCTCCGTATAAGGTTAAAAAAACACCTAATAGTCAAGGAAAACCCTGCTGCATTTAAGATATTTCAAAACATGTCAACAGAGAAGTGCTACAACTATTTATTCTTTACGAAGCTGTGTGCAGTTGAAGAAAGCAGAAGTACGTGACATTACACAATTCGTGGCTAGAAAAAATAGTAACTCCATTTTGTAACGGATAGTTTGAAACTTATGAGTTTAACAAGGCGAACTTAATGGCCAGTTATTCCTTGTACTAATTCAGAAGCAGAACAGAGTGTCTACAAAGTCTAACTTGATGAACAAAACAAAAATATAGCTGTTGCACGTCTTGACGACTATAACCTCCCGCTCTGATAACTTTTATGAGCTAATAAACGATATCGCTACGGGGAATTGTAATTTGGACTTCCTTGTGAAGCGTTCCGGCTGCTGTTTAAGAGCGAGTCCTTGCGTGATTTCAAAATATTAAGCTTAACAGATCAATCATAAGATGGGGCTGATTTGAACCGTGAAGATACTGTGAAATGTGAAGCACGGCTTTCTAATCTCTGCCCATCCTGGGTGTAACGCGTGTAATCGTGAATACATGCTCCAGCGCTCTATATTGAACCTGCTTTCAGATGGACGAGATACGGAGTTTCTTTAAGAACGTTACAAATGTGTCTAGAGGTTTAATATCTTGACATTTACCTCGTAACCTTATATTGATTTAGTCTAGCTAGTGTGTACTTAACATTTAAAACTGTAGGTAAAGAGGAAAAGAGTGTGTTTTGACCACAGATTTCTTATGAAAAATAGATGTGCCTTCGATTACTTTGTTCTTAAAATAAAGATAATAATTTAAATTTGAAGTTTTCTAATTATGGCACTTAAAAGCACGCTGTAGCAACTCCATAGTTTATATATATTATTTTAATGTATCGAAGTACATATGATATTTCCATGCAGATATTCTGCGTCATCACACGATGAAAGAGAAATGGAACGGAGAAAAATTCTCTCCGGCGCCGGGATTTGAACCCGGGTTTTCAGCTCTACGTGCTGATGCACTCCATAGTTATCTAGCTTAGGTAAAAACCAAGATAAATCCGAGTATTCGCCATGGGATTACTTAACATTTCTCATACAGTTAAGTAAAACGTAGAAAAAATCAACCAGATATTCAGATTCGAACCCGCGACTAATCACAGCCCCGGAGTAGGTACTATAGTCGCGTCGCTATTATTTCCGGCGTGACTCCTCCTCTTTGCTTATGCCTTAGGAAATGAAGGCTCTATAAAGTCTAGGGAGGTAATATCGTTCGCAATTTTTGTTCTTTGGTTGCCTAGCTACCAGACGAGGAATCTATTTGCCGCACCGTTAAACATTATCATGCCATAGCTCCTATGATAATAAATCAAACGCAATGTAATTTAGCAAATAATGCCCTCGTGTGCTTTCTGCGAACGGCAACGAAAGAGCCAAAATGGCGGGCGAAGTATTTATCGAGCCTTAGAAAGTGCATAACGTCATCAGCAGCAAATGACAAGACGCACACGTTTAAATGTAGCCGACCTGCAACGTGATTGGCTGCCGGAAATAAGAGCGACGGGACTATAGTCCCTCTCACTAACCTCAGACCATGTCGGTAGCTTGCACCTAAGTTGCCTACATTGGTCCAATGCCGGTAGCTTGCACAGACAGAGTCAAACCTAAGTTACCTACATTGTTACCGAGCCGTGAGCGTCGCCCTGTGACAGGCAGTGCGCTGTGTTTACCCGGAATCTTGTTTGCTTTAAGCCCGGTAAGAAACACAACGCCCAAGTTCACATAACTGAATATTTATCCGTTGTCTTGTGAACTTCCTGTGATGTCTCAGTCGTGGCCCTGCGCCATGCCGATCCCATGACCAGAGAAGCCCTCATTTGTGAGATGTCTAATGAAGTGTACGATCAAATAAATCTCCATCCTCTACTCGCAATGGTATGTAAGTCGGCTAAAGGGGGAGAGTAAGTAGCGTAAGGAAAGAAAAACAATAACTTTCTTCCTCAGGTTAAAAGTTTCAATTACTTCAATAACGTCCATTAAAAAGATCTAAAGTTAAAATTGTTTAATTATATTAACTTCCGTCTTAAACTGCAGATTGAACACTATGCACTTATTTACTAACATGCATTTTAAATCACTCAGCACCAAAACTGTAAATTCTATCACTTTACTACTGAGAGAGGGTCACTACGATCCAACTTTGAGACCTTGTAGATCTAGATCTATAGCGTTTACCCTCAAGCTAGGCGCATTCCCATCCCACACTGAATAAAGTAGTCGTTAAGTATCCAGGTTTCGAGCAGGCAACCCCACTCTTACTAAGACCATTCCTCCTTCGTGCGTCGCCAGCTGACGATCGAGGAGTGCTAAGGAATGATATGAATGGAGATCTGATGGAATGATGTTGAAGCCTATCTGGGGAAACGGAAGAACCCCTAGAAAACCTCCAATTGCGACCTACAAAAAATTCAATCAGGCAGCTTGTCCCAATCAAGGATTCCATCCTGGGCCTGCTAGTTTCGCAATCAGGCACACCACAGCGGTGGGCACTTTCCCCAATATACCCAGATTTTTTTTACGCTTGCGAGTGACGGTATGTGAATTTAACATCAATAACATATTCTCTAATTGAGATTCTGGCTGATATGTACATCTATTATTTATCATTCAGGCAGTACATCTCACTTAACGATATATTTCAGAAGAACAATTGTTTATATACATTTAAAGTATGATCAGTGTAATTTGTAGCTATTCGGCGTTGTAAGCAATGGAGGGAGAAAGGAACTGGTCACCTAAAGCCTTGGTTTTTCTGAACCGACGCATGAGACGTGCGAGGCGGGCCTCGCACAAATTCGGACTACACGAGAGATAGTGAGGTGCGCAGACCTCGCATCTTACATCTCACTGACTATCTCTCGTGTAGTCCTGATTTGTGCGAGGCGGATCTCGCACCTCGCACGTCGCATTCGTCGGTTCAGAAAAACCACGGCTTTACCCTATTATCGCCTGACTTAAGCCTGGTTCAGACGGTGCTTGTTTCCGTGATGGATTCCAAGGTGGCCTTGCTGTTGGCTAGCCTGCGTGTTCACTTGCTGGAAGTAATGCGCTCTGGTTTAGTTTCTTTTTGACCATGAGTGTTGACAACAGATGAAACGGTAGATGATTTTTCCAATTTGAACTGTGAAAAGAGCGAGCTTCGTGAGAACAACCATCACTGTAGCCAGGACCATATCCACCACGGCACCCAGCTTGCTAGCCAGCAAGGAAACACGCAAGAAAAAAAAGCAACGTCTGAACAGGGCTTTAGTTGACTCATAAGTGGTGCCTTGTTGGTACCAGTATTTAGAACAGAAATCTTCTGACCTCTCTAGATGCTTGGTTAATAGCTGCACCAGTTGACTGACGGTCGACCCTGAACCACAGACTCTGTATCCGTTACTCGGAGCTACTACTATGTGGTTAAGGGCGTTCCTTAACACTGCGGGTCAGCTCTGACCAACCTCTTTCCGCAATGTTTTTGCGCTGTATATAGGACTATCGAACGGCTGGAAACATTACGAGAATTCTCTCAATATCACGGTGCAATACGCCAGAACACAATGGAGGATATGGGACCAGAAGTAGCTCACAAGGGAACTGATAACACTGAACAACAAATTTTTACTTTTTGTCTTGCTCCGAAATAAAAATAGGTGAATATTACTAATATGTGTGCCCTAAATCTGAATTTAAAATCCAAATTTCTCCATCACATACTATTTTCCGGGGAAAGTGAATTGAATTTTTTAATGAAAAAACTTTTTTTTTTTCGCTGCTACTGATAAAATTACAACAGACTAGGGATTGAAATGTATACTGAATACAAAAATTATGTTACATAGTTTAAAACACAAAAAAACATAATAACAGTACAAATATTTCATGCGTATAATGAGAAAAATCTTAGAATTTGAAGTTACTATTTAAAAGGTTTTTCTGGATGACTTCCGTTTATAACTAGACCCAGGACTGTCTTTTAGAAGGAACCGACAATAGTCTTCAAGCATGCAGGATGATGATCTTCCTTCATATCCCTTTCCATTTCTTGATGAAATCTTTCCCCATGCTCATCGCTTACTGCTCCAAGGTTAGGAGGTAAGAAATCCAAATGAGAATGTAAAAAGTGTATTTTCAGAGACATATTACACCCCATTTTCTCATATGCACTTAACATAGTTGTCACAACTTCTATGTAGTTGTCTGCCCTAGAAGTTCCAAGGAAATTTGAGCAAACATCTTTGAAAGTGCTCCATGCCATTTTTTCTGTAATGGAAAGTTTTTCCTCAAAGTTTCAGCCATATTTTGCGAATTTGTGGACCGATGGAAATGCCTTCTTTTAATTTTTCTTCACTCAAACTGGTAAACTTTTCTTTTAAATACTGGAAACCACACCCTTGTTTGTTCATTGCATAGACTCATTTTGAACTGTTACGAAATTTACTGAATAGAAGGGACCAATACCTCTTTATTTATTAGAAGTACAAAATAATATGCCAACAACAATAAGAAACCGGAAATCAGTCATAAACTCATAAAATGCATTAGCTTTTGTTTTGGTTTACAACCCCCAACCCATGCCAGATGTTCCCTGAGAGAGCGCTTATTGAAAAGTGAAATAAAAGTATCTCTGAAAAACCTTACGTGATACGAAGAAAAGATGTGCATTTTCGAATTCAGCGCACACCAAACCATAAGGGACACATTGTTTTAAGTATAAAAAAAAGTGTTGTTCAGTGTAATGAGATGATATTAAAACTCCTTCTGAAACTGCGTACTTTATTAAATACTAGCCGTACCCGTGCGCTCCGCTGCACCTGTTAGAAATAAATATAAAGTAGTTACATAATTAAAATAGGACGTTTGATCCAGGGAACATTCGTGTTTGATAGAAGGATAAATCGTTTAATATGTCACTTAATTTAAATTGTATTTAAATAATTAAAATGCGGTCATTTTGGTCCAGAGAGCAATCATTTAGTGCAATGACAATTCCTTTAACATGTTTCTTAATTGTTATTACGTGCAACCATAGTTTAATGAACATTGACATCATTTATATTTAATGTGTATACTTTATTTTACTTGTTATAGGTTTCCATTGAATTATGGTAATAACTTAATTTTAATCCTTGTTTTCTACGTATTCAGTAAATCCCGTTTGGCCCAGTATGGTTCTGAACCCTTCAAATAACTTAAATTATATTATATAATATTACATTACATATATTATATTATATTTTATTATATTACATTATATTATATCAGAAGTTACTGTAATAACATTATAGCATTATGTCCATCTAGAGAAACTACACTTTCCAATGGTGAAATAATAATTAATTATACAAATCGGTTAATTTAGCTTCCTATACTTCATACAAAGACAGAAACATTGTCTGTAGGCTATGCTTCATAGCTTTCGATTGTTGTGTCCAAGGCCCCTTATAGACGAAGTCATTTGTTTTTTAATTCATTACACGGCCTTAGATGGCAGTGATTTTAATTTTAAAACTCATTTATCTCATTAAATATCAGTCCTATCAAAATTTTTCAAAGAATAAAACTTATCGGAAATGATTTTTAAAGAAACTTTTGTTATGTAACATTTTCCACAAAAATCAATAATAAGCGAGATATTTCGATTTATTTAATTCAGGCCCCCTTATAACCCCCCTTTAAAATAACGTATTTTGAATGCCATATAGCCTATAATCTAAGTTACAACGAACTTAATTTATATTCCAATTTTCATCGAAATCCGTTCAGCCATTATCGCGTGAAAAGGTAACATACAGACAGACAGACAGACAGACATACGAACAAAAATTTCAAAAAAGCGATTTTCGGTTTCAGGGTGGTTAATTATATATGTTAGGACCAATTATTTTTGGAAAATCGAAAATTACCAGAAAAATTTCGGCTACAGATTTATAATTAGTATAGATATTCTACATAGCAGATATATACTTGAACTTGGTTACCTTGGTTACAGCGATTACGGCTAGTGCGACACCTCAGCTACAGGAACAGTAATTGAGAAATGCGGTTTTTATTTGCTTTAAATACAATAAAATAATGTGTGCCTCTGATTGAAGTTCTGCCTGATATGTAAGGCCTACATCTATTATCTGGCAGTATATCTCATTTGGCGATATGTGTCAGAGGAAGAACAATATTTGTTTCAAGTCTGATTAATGTAACATGTAGCTAATCGACGATGTATATAATTGGAGGGGGAAAGGAAGAACTGGCCAAACTACCCCATTATCTTCTTGCCTAGGTGCTTCATAAATGGTGCATTGTTGTATCACTTGTGAGGATGAGATCTGTCTTCGGACAGTTGACTAAACAACTTACTTACTTACTTACTTACTGGCTTTTAAGGAACTTGGAGGTTCATTTCCGCCCTCACATAAGCCCGCCATTGGTCCCTATCCTGAGCAAGATTAATCCATTCTCTATCATCATATCCCACCTCCCTTAAATCCATTTTAATATTACCTTCCCATCTACGTCTCGGTCTCCCTGAAGGTCTTTTTCCCTCCGGCCTCCCAACTAACACTCTATATGTATTTCTGGATTCGCCCATACGTGCTACATGTCCTGCCCATCTCATACGTCTGGATTTAATGTTCCTAATTATGTTAGGTGAAGAATACAATGTGTGCAGTTCTGTGTTGTGTAACTTTCTCCATTCTCCTGTAACTTCATCCCTTTTAGCCCCAAATATTTTCCTAAGCACCTTATTATCAAACACCCTTAACCTATGTTCCTCTCTCAAAGTGAGAGACCAAGTTTCACAACCACAAAGAACAACCGGTAATATAACTGTTTTATAAATTCTAACTTTCAGAGTTTTTGACAGCAGACTGGATGATAAAAGCTTTTCAACCGAATAATAACAGGCATTTACCATATTTATTCTGTGTTTAATTTCCTCCCGAGTATCATTTATATTTGTTACTGTTGCTCCAAGATATTTGAACTTCTCCACCTCTTCAAAAGATAAATTTCCAATTTTTATATTTCCATTTCGTACAATATTCTCGTCACGAGACATAATCATATACTTTGTCTTTTCGGGATTAACTTCATTTTTATAACGACAATTTTTAATAATCAACTCGTTTACAACAACATTTAATAACAGTGTAAATTTTTTAACAATTAATGTCCCATTTACGTTAAAACAGAAGCTGTCGTAAAGAGCAATTCGCAGGCAACTATACTTCGTTCCATAATGTCTGACAGGAGATGTAAACACTGCCAGCAGAAGAGGAGAGAAGTATAATTGCTATAACAATCAATGGCAGAGGTCTGATTCCACGCTTCACTTGAAGTTGGACGGCCTGAAGCTTTCTATACCCGCCCAATTTCGAGTCAAGCGTGGAATGAGATCTCTTGTCATTGGTTGAGTAGCAGTACTAATCTTCTCCTCTGCCGGCAATGTCTAAATCTCCTGTCAGACATTATGGAATGAAGTATAGTAATGTTGTTAGTGACCAATGCTGTTTTCAGTTACTCTGACAAACGCATTTTAAGGGTAAAGAACTGAAATTCTAAGAAAAGAAGTTGCAGTGTGGGTTAAACCAAACTCTTCCTTTTGCATTGGCAACAATCCCGAGTTCATAACTGTATATTAATTACACATTATAGGATTTTACTCCGTAGTTCATTATTTTCTACACTTCAGTACCTTATGTGAAGCATTTAATAAGTTGTAGTATTGTAGGCCTATATAAAACTGCAAATGAAATTCTTTGAATTTTATTTACTGAATTTATTTCTTCTTACAACGTCACTTCTTTATTGGGACATCATTTTTCTTTAGTCCCTTCGGTGATTCTATAACCAAGTTACTTTTTGCCTCTCAAGATGCTTTCCTCTCAACCATAACCGAAATAAAACAAAGAAGGTTGTGTTTCCAATACTTTGTTTGCCTATTGTCAACATTATCAGAGTAAAAAAAGTGTCGCTATGCACGTTAATGCATAATCCATTCCAGAAGTTGTACTGCTTTCCAGCAGTGAAGCTGAAGAGATTTCAGACCTATCTCTTTGCTCAATTATTGTGAATTCTTTATAGCGGGTGTACTCAACCTGGTGCTTTTTAAATGACTTTTGGTGCTCTCGTCATACACTAAAGAAGGGCTCGCGAGCACGAACGTTCCTGGGGTCATTTTTTTCAACTCAAACTTTGTTGTACAAGGTGGAACAAATAGCATTCCTATCAATTCATTATAATATCTTAGAAACGTAACAGGCCTTCTCGTATTTCATGCTGTGTAACCCCTCTCAATTTAGTGTGGACTTAATCATAAAAATCAAGATTATTCAAGAGAATAATATGGTTGCTCTTGCGGATCTTTATTTGATAGATATCCCGCTGAAATATGTGTTTTAAAAGGAAAAATGCATAGCCTTTGTGGAGCAGAAGATACAAAAACACGCTCCAAATACTGCGGAATGTTTCTCTCAGATGTCTGGCTTATGAAATAAATCTTTCTAGCTTATGGAATACTTCAATCACGTTCACGATTAACTAATTCACATCTGCAGGGCTGTTACTGTAGCTACAAGCGACCTCTCCTTGGATATCACTAAAATTCTGAGTAACATTCAAGTTCGAGGATATCATTACCTTGTATGGGTATTTTAAAAATTGTATTTGTTTATTTATTTAGTTTATGTATTCATTTAGATTAGACCTAATCTAAACCTATTCTATTTTATGGTGCTCGCTCACCTAGTACTACGTGTGGGCGGTGCTCACAATCTTCGAAAAATTGAGAACGCTGCTCTATAGCAAAGTTAAATTTTAAAGTGAGCCAGAAACAGGTGATAAATAGGGCTCGAAAGTTAACGACCTAAAAATTACAGAAAATGGCCTATAAAATGACCTTAAATTTCTGAAAATATATTAACATTTTAAAAAATGACCATGATTTTAATAGTAAGATAGTTAAAAATAAGGATAATATCTATCTAAATATCAAGTCGAAACTGATTGCAATTAATTGCTTCTTATTTAAGATAGATTGAGCTATTGGAGCAATAGTTACAATAACAGGTATTATTAAATGGTTTCATCAATATAACTTCCATTTGTGAAAAATACATTGTCACCAAACTCGACTAGTGCTCCGAAGTTAATGACCTAAAAATCACAGAAAATGACCTATAAAATGACCTTAAATTTCTGAAAATATGACATTAACATTTCAAAAAATGACCATGATTTTAATAGTAAAATGCAAACAAACAGTACACTTCCATCTGTGAAAAATACACTGTCACCAAACTCGACTAGCGCTCGGAAGTTAATGACTTAAAAATCACAGAAAATGACCTATAAAATAACGTTAAATTTCTGAAAATATGACATTAACATTTGAAAAAATTACCATGATTTTGATAGTAAAATACAAACAAAACAGTACACTTCCATCTGTGAAAAATACATTGTCACCAACTCGACTAGGGCTCGGAAGTTAATGACCTAAAAATCACAGAAAAGGACCTATAAAATGACCTTAAATTTCTGAAAATATGACATTAACATTTTAAAAAATGACCATGATTTTAATAGTAAAGTACAAACAAAACAGTACACTTCCATCTGTGAAAAATACATTGTCACCTAACTCGACTAGCGCTCGGAAGTTAATGACTTAAAAATCACAGAAAATGACCTATAAAATGACCTTAAATTTCTGAAAATATGACATTAACATTTTAAAAAATGACCATGATTTTAATAGTAAAATACAAACAAAATAGTACACTTCCATCTGTGGAAAATACATCGTTACCAAACTCGACTGCCGCAAAAAAAAGGTTGTCTGCTTTGTTTGACATTTTTATGTCTTCACTTGTATGATACAATATGTTGACTGCGAGCACTGCGGCTGCAGTATTTGTTCTCTTGCGTTTAATGGGGGGAAGCACTAACACGTGATCAGGAGTGACGGCTGATGCAACCATACGGAAAATTGTTCTAAGACGCAATCAAATTGCGGAAGCAATCTGAAACAAGTTCTAGAATATATACTGTGACTACACCATAAAAAATGACCAATATAAAATAAAAGATCGAAAAATGCAAGACAATGCAATATAAAAGTAGGCTATATTAGTTTGTGTTCAAGTGAAACGAGTTTGTATTGCATCCTGCATTGTCTGTGATGTCTAAGAAAAAAGGTTGTAGTTCATCAACTTCCGAGCCCTAGTGATAAAGTTTTCTAGGAACTCTCTTACTCATGGACAGAGTTTCTACGTATTATAGATATTACGACACGGGTATCACATCTCGAATTCTCTTCCTAAGGAAGTCATACTAAACATCTTGGTACGGCTAGGTATTAAGATATTCATGACCGACTTTGAACCCTGAATCTTGTGAACTAAGAGCAAGCACCTTAACCTCTCAACTACCAAGAACGACTCTTTCCATCATTGTGGCAGATCTTTAAAAAATAAGAGGAAGCTAAGGTAGCCAACATAGAAACCAGAAGCCAAAGAACATGGTTAGGTTTTAAAATCCATCGCGCAACTATGCAAACAGGTTTTGACTTTTATTAATTTGTAATTATCCTCTCTTTGATAACGTTTAATAACTATTACGCGACGTGCATATTATATTGGCAACTATAACCGGTAAATATTACAGAATAACTGAGCTCTTACAGGTTAATTATGAAACCGAACTCATAGTGGCTTCGGAACGGCAATGACCGCGTCCCCCTTCCCTGATACACTCTCTCTCCTCGCTGGAACTTTTCCCACCTGTAGTTAATAACAGATGTTTATGTTTGTGGTCTAAACATCTATTTCTCAGCTACTACAATATTCAAATATACGAGACAAAATGCAATATTTTGAAAATGAAACATAAGAGCATATGATTTTTGGTTGAAAGTTACAGAAATCCGCAACCTTTTAATCAACTGTTACCTGCGAAAACGTAGTCGAAGACTGATTATGCAATTCGCAAGTAGAAAGATACGTATATACCTGCCTACGTATGTTAACAGCTCTGAGAACCTGCATTATAAGCTGAAATCAAAGACAGTGAGTGAAGACTAATACTGCGGAGTTCATGTTTTATGCTTCGTTGTACAAAGACAGCTATAGTCCTAAGTACATGATCCCCTTACAACACACTATTTAGTGTGAGATTTAGTTTCTCAGAACACAGAGGGAGAATGGCTTTCCATCCTCTCTCCACCTATCATCCATCCATTCATCCATCCATAATATTACTTGTCATTCATTCATTCATTTATTTTATTCCATAGATCTTACATGAGCAATGAAGCTTTAAGATGTGGAACATGTCAACATTTTACAATATTACAATTACAATTTTTACAAATTTTTATAGTTTTACAATTTAGTAATTTTCTACAATTTTTACAATGTTGTACAATTTTTTTTACATTTTGGCGAGATGTAATGAGATGAAACGAGGTCCGAGGATTCGCCAAAATATTACCCGGCATTTGCCTTTTCGGTGGGGGAAACCTCGGAAAAACCCAACCAGGTCATCAAATCAAAGGTGTTGATGCCAAGGACTCGCCATAGACCATCCGGCTTCAGTCCCATGGCCTGTCTGTCCTCCTGTCTGTTTTACTGAGATTTCTAATGAACGCGAATGTATTATACTACTAGAGCACAATGACCATTTTTTTTTTTTTTTTTTTTTTTTTAGATTTTAACTTACTTTATTCACGTTTTAATTTATTCTTTTCAAGCCCATATATAACTGTGAAAGTTCATTTAACAGGCTCTCCTAAGTCTTGACTTAGATCCGTTTGAAAAAAAAAAAACATGCGGACACGAACGGCGTCAAATTTATTTTATCAGTTTTTTGTCATTTTTCTCTTGTCTTCAGGCTCTCTCCCACGTGTTTAAGTCCATATCTCCTTACGAGGTTAGGCATAGCTTACAGCAGTGCAATTTTGGAAATATTCAACTTTTTTTTTTTCCTCCATTATTGTATATTGTACAATAATGAAAATTAGTATGTGTCCTTCTGCTATATGAAAAAATATTTTTACGATTAAAAAAAATTACTCTTTTTTTTTTTTTTTCAAAATTCAATTCACTGTGCAGGGATGAAGCGTTTCACACATAACTCAAAAACTATTCAACATTCTGTGATGAAAAGTTGTGTGTATTTATGCATGTCATATCTACAATATGATGGAAAATCACTTCTCCATCTTTGATAGATTGTCTGATAAAAAATAAATTCGTTAACAAAAATGGTCAAATATCAGTATTTTCTTTTAATACAAAATACAAAAAATATTTATTAAGGAATGTAGTTGAAATTGTAAACATATGTTTCAGCAATAAAATAAACGAGAGAGAACATGAGGAAGTTAACAAGTTTGTGAATTATGAGGGAAACTCTTCATCACTGCACAGTGAACTACCACCATTATGAATTTAAAAAAAATATATATTTTTTTAACTCGTAAAATATTTTTTTCATATAGCAGAAGGACAGTGTTTTACACATACCAATTTTCATTATTGTACAATATACAGTAATGGAGGAAAAAAATGTTGAATATTTTCAAAACTTTTACTGCTGTAAGCTGTACCTAACCCCTTCAGCTAGCTTCATAGACCATAAGGTCCCCATCTCAGACTGTTTATTACAGTATCCCCTATTTCCTATTTAATTTCTGCAAGCTTTCACTGAAACATTCTATATTTGTGTAAAGATCATTTTATGAATTGTATCTATACACTAATGATGGTGAGACATTATGAAATATAATTTCATTGCTATTTTCTGAAATACTATATTTTGACAGTGTTATAAATTGTGTTACATTGGCCCACGCTATGAATTGTTTAGTAATTTTAATAATAATAATAATGATTTTAACTGGCAGAGTTAAGGCCATTCGGCCTTGTCTTCCACTCAATCAGTATGATAGAAAATTACTACATTGCTATGAATATAACAAAATTAATACAATACAATACAATACAATACAATACAATACAATATCATACATAATTAATATAATACAATGACAATTTTTTTATCTTCATAACCACAATAAAATAATTATGTAATAATAATAATAATAATAATAATAATAATAATAATAATAATAATAATAATAAAAATAAAAATAGTCATACCTAAATTAAATTAAATTATTAAACTCGAACACAATTATAACTTCAATTAGACTCGCCCGTAAGAAATCGTTTAGCCTTTTCTTGAAAGTGGTTATTGTCTGGCAGCCCCTGATCTTCTGACGTAGAGAATTCCATTCACGGGGGACTGAGACAGTAAAAGAGGATGAATAGTGAGATGTTCTATGGGCAGGAATTGCTAGGATTTGGCTCTCCTGTGACCTGGTGTTTAGATTGTGATTGGAGGATAAGTAGTTAAACCGGGAACGAAGATAATTTAGAGTAGAAGTGTGGAGAACTCGAAACAGAATAGACAGCGAATGAAGTGTTCTACGGTTATTAAGTTGCAGCCAGGATAGAGATTTGAACGAGGGTGTAATATATTTTAAGCAAATCGTTGAGTATTACTCCTTTTTCCACGGTGAAGAAAACAAGATTTCCCCCCCAAAAAAGTAATTATTCCTCAACTTTCCAACTGGACCACAGACGATGACTGATTAAAACCACTTTTAAAATACTCAGCAGGGGTAAAGACCTCTTGTGGGTCAGGTTATAGCGGACTAACACACTTCCGTATAGAAAAGCTGTCACTGCAGTATCTAATGGTGATGATGGGGGACGGAGAAATGATGGGCCATGTTAGAGAAAATTATCAACGGCTCTCAGATCGGACTGATAAAATCAAAGTGGTTGTAATAAGAAATAGGCCCGCTCTGCACGATATACGTACGATTTATTTTCATTTCGCAACTCCGCTCTGTGAAAAAGGAGCACGAACATTAATTCATAACACCTGCTGTATTGGAACTATTAACACTTGCAGAAGGATAACACACTCCAGTCTCACAGGGTAAACCCATATATCTTAAGTGACGTTTTAACATGTACAACCTGAAATACCGAATGTCTGTTAAGGTAGCAATCTGCAGCCTTACATGATTCATAACATAATACGGCGGTTCGTAATTCACTAAACAATGTACACGCTCAACCAGAATCTCGTCCGGTTTTTAAATTTATCAAACCAACTTAAATTGCTTTCATTGCTACATCGAAAATATTTTCAATCCAGCTATCACAAGCTTAAAGAAGTTTAAATTAAGTATCTAATTTATGCAAGGGGTATATAGTCTTCGAAATCTATCTTCAGTGAAGACGTGTTTCGGTTGATTCGAATATACAACGTAAAACAGGTTTCTGTGAACCTTAAATTAAAAATAATCATTTACAGTGAGTTCGCTTCCAATGAAGCCCGCCTTCCATAGCTACTATCGCAGGATATGGACCCTATCACGGTCGGTTCGTCTCAGCGATTTGCTTCGAATGACAGTATGTTTTATTTTACACCGCCTTTAACCACAGTCATTATCCAACATCGCTTAAGTTAATAAAGGTTTATGAACGTGTTGCATTGATTGGAAGCGTTTGTGACCGACGTAAATCTATTTTCTCAGGCATCATCAGCTAAAGACTACACAAGACATTTTGAAACTCTAAAATTAATGAAAACACTTCACTCTTAATGTAATATTTGTAACTAAATGTAACTAATTTTATTTATTAAAATACAATTTCGTATGAATTTTTATGTTAAACTCATCTACAGAGTAGAAAGGATTAATTAAAAGACAATTATAAAATCTAGCTTTGAAACTATTGGTTGGTAACTCATAATATTGACTGGGAAGCTTATTATATAATTTCATCCCCATGACAGAAAAATTTGTACTAGTTTTATGTAATCTACAGTATGGAATATTAATTTGTTCACTATTTCTAATTTCATGATCATGTATATTGGCTATTAATGAGTAATTGTCTATATTTTGTCGAGTGTAAAGGACAGGTGATTGTTTGAAAAGAGGTCGACAATGTTCAAGATAGTTTGATTGACATAGAATTCTAATGGCTTTCTTTTGCAAAATCAAGACACACTCAATTCTGCTACCATTTCCATTTGTCGTCTGTGTGCGTCGATTTTGGGACATCTGGTGTATTAATTTTACATTAAAATTTCACACAACATGAAACAGTCAATAATTTAGTATTACTATGGTGGTAACTTGTAGTTTGCATTACAGTAAAGAGGAATTATGTGTTCTCTTAAATGTAATTGAGTTACAATACATTGAATTAATGACATAAATACATACACTCATATACACGCATCCATGCAGTTTGAGAGGTGTTCATTAATAAATACACACATCCGATTCAAGTAAGCAGACGGATAATTAAGAAAAGATGGGAACTTGTTTACTTTATATTTTACGACGAAAAGTAAGTTATTACTCACGCTCGGGTGTTTCATAATCAAGTCTGAATTATATTATATTTCCATAATGTTATTTGAATGCAGAAGTAATTTGATATACTTCGCACTGTAAACAAGTGACAATAGGTCGTTTACGAGTACAAATAACACTGAAAATCAACTCTCAATAGAGTTCACATTAGATTTCATAACAATAGCTAGTAAAATTACATGTTCTTATGCACAATATTATTTTATTCTTCAGGTTACAAAAGGAGTGACAATGGGACATTAGTAATGGCATTAAAACGGTACGCCGATGTTTCACACTAGATTAAACAACAATGGTTAGTAAAATTACAAGTTCGTAAACACTAGTTATCCGGATACTTTTCGTTTTGTGAAACACCCCAAGAAAAAGTGGATATTAGAATTTCTCTACAATCTACGAACATGTCCTTAGAATGTAATCACATACTGAAGAGGAGGAGCGATAGAGAAATTATCACTTGTAATTGTATTGTGTTTTGTTTATTTTATATTCTTGTGTCAAATTGACCATGTTACTAGTAATCCCAATCTTCATTTTAAATTCGCAGAAGAGTAGATTGCAGTAACGTTTTGAGCAAAAAGATTAGATTAGATTAGATTAGATTTAGATTAGATTTATTTATTTAACCTGGTAGAGATAAGGCCGTCAGGCCTTCTCTGCCCCTCTACCAGGGGATTACAACTATAACATGAACAATAAGATTACAATTAATATTAAATTTACAATTACAATTACAATACAAATTAAAGTACGACAAGAATACCTGATTAATGAAAGCTAGACATTTTATCATAGAAGTTAAGAACAAAGAATATTTTTGTATTTACTAAATTACAAATTAAACCTACAATAACAAAATTCTATAGTGATGAAATTACCGGATATTGAGATATTTTGTGGTAGATTAAAAGAACTATTTACAAGAAACCATGTCTGAACGAGTCTCAATTACTGACCAAGTGCCTAGTAAGTTTGCGTTTGAATTGAATTTTATTTCGACAGTCCCTGATGCTAGCAGGTAACGAATTCCAGAGTCTTGGCAGGGCTATTGTGAAAGAGGATGAATATGAGGAGGTGCGATGGGATGGTATTGTTAGTATTGTTTCATGGCGAGAGCGTGTGTTCAGATTGTGGTGGGAAGAAAGGTAAGTGAAGCGAGACGACAGGTACGAAGGAATAGAAGAGTTCAAGATTTCGAAGAGAAAGAGAAGTGAATGTAAATTTCTTTTCTTATCTAGTTTAAGCCAACCTATTGCTTCCAGGGATGGGGTAATATGATCATATTTACGAACATTGCTTACAAAACGTACACACAAATTATGAGCACGTTGAAGTTTCATTTTGTTGTCGCTGGAAAGGTCAGTCAGTAAAATGTCAGCATAGTCAAAATGGGGAAATACAAGGGTCTGCACAAGGGACTTTTTTAAGCAAGAGGGAAGATGAACATTTATCCTTTTTAGCACATGAATAATAGAATATACTTTTCTGCAGGTTTCTGTGATTTGCATGTCCCAGTTGAGATTATTATCCATGTGAATGCCAAGATTTTTTACCGAAGAACTGAAAGGGATATGCACTGTACTTACTTTAACGGGGGAAATGTCGAGGTGCTTTACAGCGTCGGTTTGCCGTTTGTGTCCTAATATGATTGCTTGTGTCTTTCCAGGATTGATATTAAGATGGAATTTCTTTGTCCATGTCACAATCGAGTCAATGTCTTTGTTCAATTTATCTATAGCGTCATTTATTCGATCTAAGCGGGAAGAGATGTAGCATTGAAGGTCGTCAGCATACAAGTGATAGTTACAATGCCTTACATGAGATGTAATATCACTGACATATATCGTGAACAACAATGGTCCGAGTACCGAACCCTGTGGTATACCTGATGTTATGTTAAACCAGGAAGAGCTTCGATTCCCGGATACAACACATTGTTGTCTTTCCTGTAAGTAGGATTCGAACCAACTCACAGCAGTCTCTGACAAATGCAGATTTCTCAATTTATGGGTGAGCAGGTCGAAATTTACAGAGTTGAAAGCTTTGCTAAGGTCAAGAAGTGTTAGTATTGTTACTTTATTAGAGTCGATTGCTTCACGAATGTCTTCTGTCACTTTAAGTAGAGCAGTGCTTGTGTTGTGTCCAGCTCTGAAACCTGACTGATACTTGTCGAATAGTTTGTGTTCGTTCATGTAGTTAGTAATTTGTCTGTGTACGATTCTTTCCAGTGCTTTTGATATGGCTGGCAGGATACTGATTGGTCTATAGTCGTTCGGGTCGGTGGAAACTTTGACTTTTGGAAGAGGAAGAACGAAAGCTTGCTTCCATATTTTAGGGAAAGTTGAAGTGATTAAGGAACTATTGAATATGTGTGCAATTGTAGGTATTACTATGTCTTGTATTTTCTGTATGAGTAATATGCTAATGTTGTCTGGCCCTTGAGCTTTCGTCTTGATGCGTCGGATGGCTTTCAAAAAGCGGGGCACAAAATCAGTTTTTAGAGCTGACGATGAGGCAGATGCTACAGGTTTGTTTCTCCTTCCCCTATCCAGTTTTCTTCCTAGAATTAGGCTTATCCAACTAAAAAGTGCTATAATGTTGTATACGGAATGAAATGAAAGTCTATCTATAAACTTCTTGTGGTACTCTGTAGGTATATTATTATTAACAATAACAATGTCTTGCTTATATTTACCACATCTTATCTTTATGTTGCGAGACGTTTCCTATATGATTCAATAATTTTGAAATAATACATTTCCTTCCTGGACTTTTCGCATATTATGTTAGTCATTAGGACTAATACGATCTAATATTAAAATGTATTTTGTCTGACATGAAATGTATTGTTTTGACGAAAGAGTTTACGATTCATGAGACCTAACCTAAAAATGTATTTCCTTACTTGTGTTTTCACCAGTTTCCTATACTGCAAACCGAAATTATTGCTGCCAATATAACAGTTAGAAAATAACTACCACTTGTAGTATTTGTCAATACCCGAAATTCGAAACGAAGTTGGTAAAAGAAAATTCAACCTGAGAGCTAAAAAAAAAAATCACTATAATTCACTAGCACGCAGTAATAGGGGGAAAATGGTTAGGTTTCACCCTTACGGTATTAAGTAAGCAATCAGAGGTAGTACACTAATAATCAGACACGAATTGTGTTTTTGCAAGATTACAGGGTTTTAATATTCCTATTTCAAAGCTATTTGCGCTTTATCTCTTTACTTTAACGAAGCATAATTATTTGCAACAATTCAAAATAATACGAAGAAAGTTGCATACAAAAATAAATAAATAAATTATCGTTTTTCCGTGCCGTCATGGTGGTCTAGTGGCAAGAGTGCCGGCGTACACCCCGATTTATAACTTGTGTTGGGCACGCCCGTGGTCCTGATAACACAAGAGTGTTCTCCAGAAGCTCCGAATCCCCTGTGGTATCCCAAAAAATCTCTATCATCATCTCATCTCATAGTGGATGTAGCGTAGACCAGCCTCCTATGGCGCAACAAGGTCTACATAACTGACTTCACAAGGATGAATGGCGAAGAGTCAAGTACCGGCTCCATTAGTATAAAAATTTGTATTTTTTTCTGATTTTCTGAGGTGAATGCTGAGATAGTACCAATTTGAAAGACCACAACCTGACTTCTCAATCCTAATTAATCCTTCAACATCACTTCTCATCTATCATCTTTCCCGTGACAGGCTTGCCATCTATCCGTCGTATCCCACTCGGCAAAAGTGTTCTCTGTGGATACGAAGGTAAGCCACTAAATAAGTAAATAAATAAAAATAAACACATTCACAAGTTACAAACGAAGACAAATTGGTGTAATTTCCTTTTTCGAAGTGTGATCCTCCTACTCAATCTAATTCACTGCTGACCTTCCTACATTAAATACGTATAGGCTATATAATTCTTGTAACAAAATGTCAGATAAAATAGATGGAAAAATAGCTGTAAGTTCGGAACAGAATCTAACGATTTTCATATTTTTTTCTTGCGTAATATGGATATAAACTGAATAAGCAGCACAGTATGTACTCTGATCACTGATAATTATGTTTCAGAGAAGTTAATTAGGCCTACTAAATGAAGAATTATTTATACTTTTCGTTATGAATTTTGACAAACTCTCGACAGATTCTAGGCCAAGCCAGGTAGTCACTAGCATCAGTGATGAACGCATGTTATTATTTACGTCAATTTAAATCCAGATTTGGTAAACAGAAAAATGCAGTATTCTCCGTAACTTACATGGCGCTTCCGTCATGTCATGACACAAACTCAGTGGCATTTTCTGTTACTGTATATGCTTCCCACAGTCACCGCGAAAACGGCCGCCTTTTCTACTTTACTTTCTGAAACCTGTTTAGTGGGGAAAATATTTACAAACAACTTACAAATGAATACAAATGCATCTTATCTGTGTCACGAGATGTTCAAAGTGTCCTCCTCCTGTTTCAATACATTTTTGGCACTATCGAAGATTGTTCTGAAATACTCGACTAACCCAATCTCTTCTTACGAAATGTTTGAAATGACTTGTACGATATTTCCCACTTTTTGCAAAAATTCACTGCAATACATAGCCTAATACATTATTCTTAAAAAAATGCTTGCACTACATTATGCACAAATGAGTAATTTTTTCGCTGCTTTCAAACAATAAGTAAAGAAACAAATTAACGTCTACTGCATTATGCACGAATGAGTAGTCTCTTCAGTAATTCGAAATAGACTGTGAGGTGAATGGTACCCATGGAACACCCGAAAAATGCACTTGAAGTTCGGTGCTTACGACTGGCGTACAGTGAGAGACAACGTTCCTGTATGTCCCGTGGCATCATCATATACTCGTAAGGAGGACCGTGTACATGAAATCCTACAGTGTGTGTGTGTGTGTGTGTGTGTGTGTGTGTGTGTGTGTGTGTGTGTATATATATATATATATATATATATATATATATATAATCCATGGCGCTACAGCCCGTGAAGGGCCTAGACCGACCAGCCGGCTGCTGGCCTCACGCCCACATGTCGAAGCAGAGGTGGACGATCATCCAACCAGAATGGAGGTATCGTGTGGTTAGCACGATGATCCCCCAGCCGTTATAGCTGGATATATATAGCTATTTTAATTAAAGTTGTGAAATATTAATTACATTCATTCATTCATAGTGTTCTGCCCAAGGGTAGGTCTTTCACTAAAAACCTAGTATTCTCCAGTCTTTCCTATTTTCTGCATTCCTTTTAGTCTCCTATATCATCCACATACCTTAATTTCATCTATCATCTTCTTCTGCCCCGAACTCTTCTCCCGTTCACCATTTCTTCCAACGCATCCTTCAGAAGGCAGTTTCTTCTCAACCAGTGACTCAGTAGGTTCCTTTTTTTCTTCCTGATCAGTTTCAGCATCATTCTTTCTTCACCAAATCTTTTCAACAAAGCTTCCTTTCTTATTCTGTCTATCCATTTCACACGTTCCATTCTTCTCCATATCCACATTTCAAATGCTTCTAGTCGCTTCTCTTCACTTCGTCGTAGTGTCCATGTTTCTGTCCCATATAATGCCACACTCCACACAAAGCACTTCACTAGTCTCTTCCTTAGTTCTTTTTTCCAGAGACCCGCAGATGATACTTCTGTTTCTATTAAAAGCTTCCTTGGCCATTGCTATCCTCCTTTTGACTTCCTGGCAGCAGGCTTATTTTACTGTTTACCAAGTATTTGAAGCTGTCCACTTGCTCTACTGTCTCATTTAGAATTCGCAAGTTTATCTTATTTACTTTTATAGCAATGTACCGAAGTAAATATGATATTTTCATGCAGAAATTCTGCATTATCATAAGTGGCCGGGATCCGACGAAATGAGCGCCGTCATTAAGTGATTATATATGCATATCATATTATAGCAATATACCGAAGTACATATGATATTTCCATGCAGAAATTCTGCATTATCATTATGATGAAGACCACTTAGTCACTCGTAATGAGTGCACCTCTGCACATTAGTGTGTTTGACATTGTGCCACTGTCACACATCTGTGACACAGTGCATGAGGGTTGGCCACTAAAGGGAAACTAAGAGGTGGAGCTTAAACTGTGAGGATTCAATCCGGCATCGGAATTGGAATCCGGTATGGCTTAGTGGATAGAGTGTCAGCACGTAGAGTTGAAAACCCGGGTTCGAATACCGGTACCGGAGAGAATTTTTCTTCGCTCCATCATTCTTCATTCTTTACTTTTCTTCCTATAACCATAGTCTTCGTCTTATTTATATTTATCTTCATCCCATACTGCTCACAGCTCCAGTAGCGTATCCCTTAGTATTACCCCCTCTTATGCTAATAACGCCATATCAAAGCAAAGGGAAGCTATCGCATTTACCTTTCCCAAGAAAAACTGCAAACATGGCAATAATTACATATATCTACTTAAATTGATTATGTATGAAGTCAAATGTCTTAATTTTGTGAATATACCTAATGTGTCTTGTATATAATGCAGAACACGAATGTTCATCTTATTTGGGCGCATATTTAATAAATTTGTTTATGTGTGTATTTTGAATAATAGTTCAAGTATACAAACTAATCACGGCATTATCATTCGCAACGCGATAAAGCAAGTGAACTGTTGCAAAATGCGTGAAAAGTGTGAGAAAACATATGCCATTTTAGTAAGTAATATCTCCCTTCCCTTATTGGTTTCCGTTATTATACAAATGTATATGTACTATGTGTTAATGCGGGGATTGTCGTTGATTTGCAATATTTTTGTTCCTTTACTAGTCTTGTTTATCAACAACATCTACTAGTTCCGCAAATACGCGTGCATGTTACCACCTTTCGAGAAGAATGCTATCCGCTGTCACATCTAGGTCGAAAATCAACAGTAAGGTCGGATGGTAAATTTCACTCAACACGAGATGTCGTTAACCGACAAGGCGTGGACCGGGAAATACCTGCATCTTCAAACAGGTAGTCAAGAACGGGTTCGGGCCGTGAACCGTGTGAGTCATGTCTGCAGCAAAAATGACATCGCTTGAGCTGTTATTAAAGTGCTGATAAAAGAGCAAAACAAACAACGATTCTAGGAACTTTACATTACGCTGTTTTCCTGAATACGAAATATATTCTAAGTCGGCTAGGCATCGGGAGCGGAACCAGACTCTAAACGGGGACGCTTATTATTCATCCGTCTCTGCATCAATGCTGCGCGGTGTTCGGCGGGGAAGGAAGGGGATGAAGAGAAATCATACGGCTCCCCGTGAGAGAGTAGAATCCGCTCTTGCTGCCCAGCCTTGTATCTAAGACGTCCTGAACTTAATACGGAAGATTCTTCATAAAAGGAAAATATCTTTGAAATGTTGAAATATATTAATTTCATTGTTTCTCGATATTTCAAATCACTGTAATTTCGTCATTACGATTTTTCATGGTTTTTTAAGTAAGTTATTTTATGACGCTTTATCAACATTTCAGGTTATTTACCGTCTAAATGAAATGAAGGTGAAATGAGTCCGGGGTCCAGCATCGAAAGTTACCCAGCATTTGCTCAGATTGGGTTGAGGGAAAACTTCGGAAAAAATCTAAACTAGGTAACTTGTCCCGACCAGGATTCGAACCCGGGCCACCTGGTTTCGCGGCTAGACGTGCTAACGTATGGACTTTTTATGGTACTGTATACATATTTTATATTTTAGTGGATGTCTAACTCCCAAACAGAATACGTCGCTCTCATTGTCATCATCGTTCTATTTGTCATAGTCATCATTCTCTTCAACATATCGTCATTGTCGTTCTCTTCGTAATAGCTACAGTCATCCTCTTCGTTACAGTCAACGTCATTATCTTCATCAGTCATCATCATCTCTCTCTATTTCTCATAGTCATCATTCTCTTTGTTATCATAGCCACTCTCTTCGTCACAGTCATCATCTTCATTCTTCGTAATTCTGATCGTCATTTTCGTCACAGTCATCGTCAATCTATTCGTGAATCATTCTCGTTATCCTCTTGGTCAATCATCGTCATCTTATTCGTCAATCATCGTTATCGATCTCTTTCTCATAATCATCGTCGTTCTCTTCGTCATCTCATTATCATCTCGATCTCTTCCTTATAGTCATCGTCATTCTCTTCGTCACAATCATCGTCATTCTCTTCGTTACAGTCGTCGTCATTCTCTTTGTTACAGTGGTCGTTGTTATCTTCGTTATAATCGTATAATCGTCGTCATTCTCTTCGTCATAGCCATCGTCATTCTCTTCGTAACAGTGACGTCATCGTCGTTCTCTTCATCATAGTCTCATAGTCGTTATCTTCAACATAGCCATCGTCAAGTTATCTTCGTCACAGTCATAGTCATAGTCGATCTCTTCATCATAGTAGTCATTGTCATTCTCGTCATAATCATTGTTATTGCCATTTTCGTCAAGGTTATCGTCATCGCCGCTCTCTGCATCATCGTCATCGTCGCTCTCTTCGTCAGTTATCATCAACGTCGATCTCTTCGTCGTAGTAGTCATCATCATAATTACCGTTATAGCCAGTTTGTTCATCATCGTAATTTCCTTCGTCATAGTAATAGTCATCTCCATTTTCTTATAGCCACCATCATCGTCATAGTCATCGTCGTTCTCTTCGTCAGTCATCGTCATCATCCTCGTTATCCTTGTCGGTCGTTTCCACCGTCATGCACATTCAAAAACCATATATTTTTGGCTTTGTTTGTTGTCTCTCGTGTAAGAATTATATAATTATGAATACCAAACGGTTAAAAATAACGCAAATCTTTAGTTAGGCCTACTGTACTTGATCAGAATGATGCGAAGCCTCTGTAACCGCTTAACCGAGAACAAATACAAGTCAAAAAATACTACGCACTCAGTTCTTAAGATAGAGACTGTGGGTGTTATGCATAGGCATTTCTCTAGCCCGCGCTACGAGTGTGCTAAACTAGCCCCGGCTATCGACTGGTTACTTGTACAGGATTCATAAAACATCATATCGCTAACATTGGTTTATGAATACGAAAAACGTTAGTTCGCTGATCATCCACCGGAAGCCCGCGCTAAGAATGTCTATGAATATGGCCCTAAGAGATTAGACTTACATATAACTGCCAGTAACCGAACACGGGCCCACTGAATTTGTGGATAAAATTCTACCACTTGAGGGCTCTTCATCTGTGTATGATGACTGATGAGTTATAGCCTAATAATATTTGAAAGAGCAAACTTGTTCAACTGGTTTATCATGTTTACATTTTACCACGAATTTATGATTGCAATTGAAAGCGAAATATTTTCACATATATTGCTGCCATCCACGCAATATGTAATAAGCAAGGGCTTATTTCTATGTTGCGCGGAAGCTTGGTTCGAATCCTATATAGAGCACAGAATCGTAATTGGAAATTCTGCATTTCAAATTCATAAATCAATGTTTTAGTTCCCAACGTCATGAAAAAAAAAAGGTCAATTAATTTATAAGTGAGCGCACATAGCCTCAGTAAAAACAAACGCAGTCATACCATAAACCCATTTCCATTTATGGAGAGAAATCCAAGCACACTAAGAGTGTTATCTTAAAACGTACTTTGTAGCGAATTTTTAGCACAGACATAGCTTCGATGACGTCACTGAATACGATGCTAAATTATGAAGACTGATGAATGGAAAGATTATGTAAGTTTTGTTTCCGGCATTCTTCTTACAATACATAGCAGAAAACTGTACCAAAATAATCACTCTGAAGATAAGAAAACAAAGTTATCTGAACTAATAAACACTCGCATTTTGAAATAAATGTTGGACAATGCCATAGTGTGTTAGTAACGGTTAAGAAGAAGATTTTAAAACTGTGTGTAAGCGAAGGTCGTGAGAGCGAATCCTACAACACAGATATTCCACCGTTGTCGATGTGCCTCTGACAAGGGAAGAGTCTCGGCTCGAACAGGAATTTTTGGTTAAAAATTTGTACAGACGCTTACTTCACACTGGTGATGAAGACCGTAAAAGCATTCATTTGTGTAACTCTCCGTTTGGTTGGTATTGGTCAATACACTTCTTTAAAAATGTACATGAGGATTCTCTATAAAATGCATGAAACAGCATGGAGCAGAGCAATAAGCACAACACACAGAAGCAACACCTGAACAATCTTCTGAACCACACTCCAGTGCTGAAAAATAAAAAATGTCATCTGAATTACATTTTTGAAGTCCGAGACTTGTTCACTATTCACGTAACCAGTTGACTGCCAGGAATACTGAAGCAAAGGGCGGTATAATGAAGCAGACAACTAGTTATGAATAACAGAGTGCATTTTCTGGTTTTGGATTCTCAGCAAGAGTCCTTATGTAATCTGTTATCCTCCGAGCATATATTTTGTAATGTCTAAGGAAATAGATATTCAGAGGCTGGATATATTTAGTTATTTAAGGTGGAATTATCATACATTCCAAGTCCTAGCCTTGGAATGATTCATTTATTAAGGTTGCGTCTTTGTGCGCATTCATTGACTCGCACAACAATATATACTTTTGATTAGCTGCAATATTTTCAGACAGAACGTTGGAGAAAAATTTTCTTAAATGGGCTTTAGACATTTTACCACTCGCACTAGTTTCTAGGCTAAGGTAGGGTAAGGTGTCCCGTCCCCTTAACTTGTGCAGTGCTCTCACCACCCCTCAATTGTACAGTGCTCTAACAGACAAACCACATATTACACAAACGAAGGCTTTTGGGAGATTTACAGAGATTTAAAGATGGGCCTGTATACAAATTTTGGATACGAAATTCCTGTTCGAGCCGAAACCCTTCCCTTGTGAGTGTTCGTCAAATCAGGTTGACAAAAGTACAAGCTATGAACATCAAGGTGTTTATAAACTATGTCAAACATTCGAAAATGTGCTGAAGGAAAAGTTATGGAAGACCGTGGATAGGAGCATAGCATCTACACTCACGTGTTAGGTCATTAGTTCTGTTCCGACTTCAGCCTATTGCCTCCCAGGTCTGCCTATATCTCGTCTTCTTCTTGGTTTCTATTAGGCTACATTATTTTCTTAGGATATATTTCTTCATTCATTCTGTCTATGTGATATTCCCAGTTTTGTCTGTATGTTTTTATTTTGTCTGTTACTGAAAATATTTCAAGGTATTGTCTAATTCCTATAGTTTTAATTCTGTCGTCCCTTATACATCTCTTTAACAGAACGTAAAAAAATAACTTCTGCTGCTGTAATCTACTTGATTTTTTTTATTCAGAGAACGGGTTATATCGGTTGCTTGTCTGATTAATCTAGTTCCTACCATCACATCCCACCTCCCTCAAATCTATTTTAATATTATCCTCCCATCTACGCCTTGGCCTCCCCGAAGGTCTTTTCTCCTCAGGTCTTCCAACTAACACACTATATGTATTCCTAGATTCACCCATACATGCTACATGCTTGGCCATCTCAAATGTTCCTAATTATGTTAGGTGAAGAATACAATGCCTGCAGTTCTGCGCTATGTAACTTCTTCCATTCTCCTGTAACTTCATCTCTCTTAGCCCCAAATATTTTCCTAAGCACCTTATTCTCGATCACTTTTAACCTCTGTTCCTCTCTCAAAGTGAGAGTCCAACTTTCACAACCATACGAAAACATCGAAACTAGAGAAGAACAAAACTAACTGCCGCTCTCGCTCGCTGTGTTCGTTGCATTTGTCTTTCGAACCTCGTCTCGTCATTCTCGTGCGCTTCGAGTCTCGCTCATCATTCTCGAAATAGCATTTGGTAGGAGTGGAAAGATTTCGTAACTTTGAATATCATACATCATTGAAATAAATAACATTATAAATGTTTAAATGAGACAAAAAGACAAAACAGAACAGTATCTTAGTTATCAAAATGTTCTGATAAATAGAAAAAAAAACAATTCTCAAATAGATTTGCATTTCTAAGAAACATAAAACATAACGCTAATATCTTTTTACTTGAGATTATATACTTGATCTCAAACATATGAAAAGAAGATTCTTAGTCTTTTAATAAGGGCCTAATAATTAAATAAAGATTGGGGAATGGATTATTATACAATGAAAAATAGAGATGATGTTTCAAATAGGCTACTTGATTGTTTATACATATAACAGTTGCCAAAGTGGATAAAAGTTCAGTCAGGTATAAACAACTGTGGCGATTCAAGGCTGCTTGACGTTCGGGACTTCAGGAGTGATCAATCTCGGCGTCTCGAAACACTCACAAGTAATCTTTACGTCAAGGACGCGACGTATACAACATTGTCGTGCGGGTTTTCGGCTTTGCGGGAGTTGTTAGTCTTGCTTTCTCGATCGTTGTTCATCTCTAATCGAAACCTATCTCTGCAGCATCACAACATACTTCTTTTATGCTTCGTAATACTCGTAAGTAAGACAGAAGCATACTCTATACAGGATTCTAAACCACGGCCGTGGCTTGCACACAGAGTTAAATTGCGCCAAACCGTCATGTACACCACAACCGACAGTCAGGCATCATAAACAGTTATGAAACTACTGCGATGCAACATGTATTTACACACTCGTAATTTGTTGCACAGATAAGTGTGGCTGTAATACGCAAAGCTGAATTAACAGTACTGTCATTATTTGGCTACCGGAAACTTGAGAGATAACGTCTTCATTCCAGGAACCAAGTCTTGGAAAACCTAATGAACACATCTGATGGCTTGATGATTATGTTCCAGGAATAACCGAACTCCGGAGCCCTTCGACCTCCCAGGTACATACACCTCATACTAATGTTTGGCACAAGCTCCTAATATTAGTAACACAGAGTTGGTCTGTGTGGATATAGCACGCACAACTGTCTACACGGTGCGCATCATCATCCCATTGTCTGCATATCCATATAAATCATCCTTTAAAAGTTTAAAAGGACGCAAGCTGACTGTCACTTTAATTCACGACCATTTAACTGCGGCGAAAATTTTCGATAAGTGTGCAATGCAGTCTTGCATCTTGCACCGTCTCATTCAATACTCAGCAGATGGGCAATTCCATATGAAATTGATCAGTAAAAAACCTCGCATTTTTTATACTCTAATTTTTTCCCTATTTATACAAGGTGCTGCATTTGCAAAAACATACTATCGAAAGTCAAACGGTTTTCGTATTGTCGAGCGACAATAGCGTATTTAGCGAATTTTAGAAAAACAAGCCTCTTTCAGCGCTCACAACTCTGGAACCACTTACTGGAGAACATTGAACGAAAGCTCATTTTGAAGCTGACATTTGGTAGGTTATGATAAGAAGTAATCCTTATTTTTATTGTATACAGAGAGACAGATAATCTGATTTTACTTACTTTTAGGCTTTTTGCCCATTTGTAAAAATGCAAAAAAATATTGAGAAAAAACCTTGCATTATTAAGAGGGATTCGGCATTGTTTGCTTAGTGTCACGGCAATAAGTTTCGAGGGTATTAAATAAATTATTTTCACACGCCTGGACTTGAATGGCGCAGTACCGCACCCACTGGCCGAGAGATGAAGATAAGCGAGCGTTGGGCGTCATTTTACTCCTGTGTTTATGAAAACCTGTGATAAAGCTAGCCCAGCTATGCGCTACTAGACGACACGTCATGTGTTTATGTCTCCTGGCCTTGCTTGTCTCGGCTAGCTCCCGCCTCACAGTCAGCTGGTTAGTTCACACGCGTACTATTTATTTTCTTTATTTGACTTTTCAATACTTTCTTATTAACGTTGCACCAGTAAAAAATATGTGTTTATTTGTACTTTAAATTCGGAATCTAACCATAGATTTTAAAATATATTTTTTCGTGGGCAAAGGCGTCTTAATTAAGAAAAATCTAAATTTCTCTATTTCCATAAAATATAAGAAACACTGCTTACATGTCAATATAAACTTTAACTTTTCAGCATCAAAATAAACTATGATTTTGATCATTGGGTGAAAGGTTTTCGGAGCCACAACAGTTTAAAAATGCTAATTTTATGAAAATACGATAAATTAAAATATGTTTAATTCAAACACTATGAAGTTCTTATGCCTCAAACTTTGTACAAAGCATTGTATCACAGTTGTCTACAGACAGAAAAAGTTTCATTGTATTTAAAAATTGCAAGGTCAGTTTTCTCTATATTTCGGTCGATTTGAGATGGAATAGCCCATATATACATTATCGTGGTTGCGTAGGCCTACGTAAGATATAGAGAGTACTGGATTCAACAGAGTTAGCCTTCATGACAAATGAACGAATCTCACGGGCTTAATACGTTGTACGTGTTTACCGATACGATAAATTACCTTATGCTCGGTTTCTGGAAAGCCAGTTACCTATACATAGAGTTATCTATGATTTAACATGCTTATATGTTTAAAATGAGTTTCCGAAGCAACAGTTATCGATATCTTTACAGTTATCTGGGCGTAAACTGGTAACTATACCTCGGCCTGTAGTTACCTGGCTGTTAGTACTGATTCGAACCAATACTGATATGCGGCGCTACTGTATTATTGTTTCGTAAACTATGACAACTAATATTAAATAATAATATAGACGACAATAAATTAACTTACTATATTATCTGTATAGTTTTTAAAATTTGGCATTTTATTTACACAACTTACGGTAAATGTTTTACTTTCTATGATATATTAGGATAATAATGTGCGTTTATAAAGACAATTTCGAACATCTCAAGCTTAATTTTCGTCATCAACTTCAGATTGTATGTCGTCAGTCAAGCAATATTTTATTTTGGGTGTTCTACCAATGCCAATGGTATTTCGGGCTCTGAAAAGTTCATTTGAATACATGAAAACATTCATATGGGCGAATGTAATATATTTTAACATGTTTATCAATATGGCTATCATAGCCACCACAGCTGAATACGGTTGCAGTTTTGAAGGAGAAGTTACATCTAGTTCTCTCTCCATTAGTATTATTTACCTCGATAATCACGCCAAATACCAACAATTATTGTTTTTTTAATCATATTACGATTGAGCTGGAAGTGTACATGTACACTATCGTTTATCACACGGTTCTTTAATTAAAAAGCCTTGCACCTACTAGTACAGAGCTCACTGTGTATCTATGAGCCGTATTACTACTGAAAACTTCTGCAAACAAAAGTAACTATAAATAACTAAAAAATCACTAACAAAATACTAGTGGAGACATCTACGGACGACAATAGATACTGAACTTGAAGTTACCTCAACTGTTAGTTACAAGCGCTGATAAATCTACATTTAACTTTCCGGAAACTAATGAAAGTTATCAGTGCAGTTAAGTTTATAAGAGCAGTTAAGTAACTGAGAGTTAACTGAGATGTGCCAGAAACCGGGCATTAGTCAAGACTTGATTGGATTACAGTTCTGGAACCGAAGTTCGTTTGGAAAAGTCCATCCTACATAAAAGGGGTGGTAGGTTGTTCAGGTAGGCGAGAGCTTACAAATTACTTTCAACTTCATTTAAGCCCCGTTAGGCGAGAGATTACAAATTAAGTTTTCGTGTCAATGCACCCCAGTTATGCGAAATGAAATTGATAAATCAGCCATCAGTCTCTTTCACTGACAGAATTTGAGCCTTCAGTTAGTAACACTCATTGTCAGCACCAGTTCTTTGTATTTAAATTCCACCTAAAATGGAATAATTACTAAAATTAGTTATTAATAAAATTATTTAAGTTCGGCAGAGAAGAAGATATCAGATGATAGACGACATATGGATAATATGAGGAGACAAAGAGGAAGGCAGAAAATAGGAAACATCTGCCCTTGGGCAGAACACTGAATGAAAATTAATAAAATTATTGTCAACTTTATATGAAGTCCTGAAAGTCCTTATTAGATTTTGTAAAGTCCTAAATCTCTCTTTTTTACCACCTATAAATCCATCCCCTAGTGATTAGTATATGTTTTATTTGTTATTTTAAGTTGTTAATAAAAATTACATGCGAAACTTGCATCTTTGCATCTCGAGTAGGAACAACGATTCCTGCTTCGTAGGTTATATTGTACCGTCAGGCTTGCGTAATCCACTCCCTGCACTTCCTGCAATATTTTAACATCGCGGTAACGTAACATGAGGCCACGGTTACCACCTTTCTCACTCTCCAATAGCAGTGAGAGTTGGACATAAAAAAGCCTTAATTTTTTGGCACACGAAGTAGTCTTCTAACAGATCACAAGGTAAAAACTCTTGCGAGAGAAGTTGGCAAGACATAATACACAGTAGTTGTGACGTCACAGTTTCCGAGAGTTTACTGACCTCATCTCGGACAGCCTCTCTTTCTCTGTATAGCTGGACCTGCGGCTTTCCTCGTGCTGTATTACAGTGTCTCCTCCGCCAGACTTTACCTTCACAATCTTGCCAGATGGGACTACGCTACCGCACTGCCTAATCTCCACATATTTAAAATATGTACCGTTATGTAGTTACTAGAATTATAGAGTAAGATTATTTATTTCTTAGGTATGATTTAGGACTTTCGCGGTATCCGTCATGGTAGAGGATTTCTGGGTTCTTGCACCATGTCTGCAGAGAGATTCAATATTTCGGAACAACGTATGTATCGGCTCCATCTTCCAGGAATGACAAAGAAAAGGGAACCTAGAGTATCTGCTAGATCAGTGTCACTCGGCGCCATATCAGAGTATTAATTTTCCATCCAGGCAATCCGAATTTGATCCCCGACCAGATCGTGATTGAATTTATGTTGAACAAAGATGTTGTAAAAGATTTTTCTCGGTGTAAAAGCAAATTTCATATAATCAGTTACTTTTTTAATTTAATTATAGAACCTTAAAATCTAGACGATTAATAAATAGCCAAATTTTACTGTATAAGACTGTTAACGGTATATTGAATAACTGTGATTTTCTTAAATTTCTTCAGTTCAATGTAAAAAGAACAGAATTACGTCATTGGCAACCTTTTGTTATTCCAATTCCTAGAACCGTTTTCTTCAAGAACTCTCCATTGTTTGTTATGTGTAATACTTACATATCTCCGCCTTTAAACTGTGATTCTCAATTAGATTTCAGTTTAACAGTTAAAAAATGTCATACAATATTAAAAAGAATTGTATTTCCTTAGATATTTAAATTAAGAATAAGTGTATTATAATGTTTTTTACTCTAGTTTTGAAATAATTCTGCATTTTATATTGACATTTGGCACTACATTAACTGCTATATTATATTTGAGCATCTATTATGTATGTATCTTTCTTTCTCTCTCTCTTTCTCTCTTTCTTTCTTTCTTTCTTTCTTTCTTTCTTTCTTTCTTTCTTTCTTTCTTTCGTTTGTGTTGTTTGTTTTGATTTTTCTTATTATGTATTTTGTATATGAATCAATGTAAGCCACCTATACTTGGATATTTGCTTCTGTTGGTGGTAGATTTAAAAGTAAAATGAAATTCCTCTTTCATTTCAACAACACTCTCCAGCTCACCTACTATCTACAGCAGTTAAAAATAGTTTCAGTTGAGGTCTTGGGGGTAGTATGGGTCCTGATATAGGTTTATGACTCCGAGTCCTGGGGCTTATCAGGTGCTAATCTGGAGTGGAATCTGGGTCTGTCAAGGCTGAGGCACGTAGGCCCACCTATCAGAATCGAATTCAGAATTCAGGCCACCTTTCGGTCTTGGATATTTGAAAAAAAAAAAGTTTAATACAATTTTTCTCGTTCTTGCTTCCTTTTTGGAGATAATTGTTTTATATTAAACATTTCATAGCGTACTTTTGTTTTGAAGTTCAATCACGTTATCTGTGGTAAAAGTTGTAATTTATTCGACAGATAATATTTTACCACATATAACTCTTGATCGAACTTCAAAACAAAATATACACAACTTATCGGATCAAACATGTTTTCAAAAATTTCATAGCGTGTTTGGGAAACCCATTGATTGGATTCCCAAAATGCTCAGTCTATTTAAGACAGCAGTGTATTATGATAATATATAATTGAAAGAATTTTAGGTTTGTCCTTTAAATGTGCAGAAATCTGATCCGAAAAAAATGTATCTCACTCTGCAAAGGAATTTTTCAATATCACATTTGCTTGGATCAAATTTCTGAACATTTAAAGGACAATACTAAAATTCTTTCAATAATTTACTATCATAATACACTGTTCTCTTAAGGGGTTAGGTACAGCTTACAGCAATACAATTTTTGGAAATATTCAACATTTTTTTCCTTCATTATTGTATCTTGTACAATAATGACAATTGGTAAGTGTAAAACACTGCCCTTCTGCTATATGAAAAAAATATTTTTACGATTTAAAAAAAATTATAATATATTTTTTTCAAAATTCAAAATGGTGGCAGTTCACTGTGCAGTAATGAAGCGTTTTTCCCCATGACTCAAACTTTTCAACTTTTTCATCTTCTCTCTCTTTTATTTTATGTCTGAAACTCATGTTTACAATATTATGCTCTTTCAGCTACATTCCTTAATAAATAATATATATTTTTTTATTTTGTGTTAGAAGAAAATACTGATATTTGACCATTTTTAAATGAATTTATTTTTTATCAGACAATCTATCAAAGGTAGAGAAGTGATTTTGCAGCATATTGTAGATACGACATGCATAAATACACACAAAAAATGTCATCACAGAATGTTGGATAGTATTTTAGTTATGAAGGAAACGCTTCATCACTGCACAGTGAACTGCCACAATTTTTAATTAAAAAAATGTATATGTAAATAACTTTTTAATAGTATCTTTTTTTCATATAACAGAAAGACAATGTTTTACACATTTTTCATTATTGTATAAGATACAGTAATGGAGGAAAAAAATATTGAATATTTTCAAAATTTTACTGCTGTAAACTGTACCTAACCTAACCCCTTAAGGGGATCCGGTACGTCCTATCTCGGCTATGTTAAAATCATTACATTTCATTAAGCTTTTCTCAGAAACAGCTAGTAGTAGGCACTTGATTTTTTACACGTTGTTACATATACTAACCTGAATTTAACACAGCCTATTGAAGGACTATCAAAATGAATTTTGAAAGCCCGATAACACTCTCATTACTGAATATTTTTGTCTACCATATGTTCTTCGATAGGCCTTGAACTCCAGAACTCAAAGGCGATGTATCAATCTCTTAGTTAATGTTGCGTCACGGTAAGAATAACTGACACTGATTGGTTATCTTCTGCAGCGGCAAAGGATGATGAGGAGTAGATTGGGGAAGAAGACGAGTAGGAAAATCGAGATTAAATCTCATACATCATCATAATATGAAATTCGACATATTACTAAACTGAAGAGATTATCGAAATGGTTAGCCAACTATATTCAACTACAGATTTCTTTTCTGACTTGTGAGTTTTCTTAATGACAGCTTACAAGCGAGTTGATAGCCAAATGATGATAGGGTTGTTAATCCATTACTGCATGCACGGAATACTTTTATTTTGGTTCGTAAATGATTGCACTGGGCAATCTCTGCGAAATATTACGCAAGAGGCTACAGTTACCAGTTTATAATATCTACATCAAAACACATGTCTAGCCGTGATTTCAATAAAGACTGCACTTTTATGTCAAATAATCGGTAAGAAGCTCTATTTATTTTCTCAGTTCGGAATGTGACGAAAAGAGACTGTTCTGGTCTCCTCTACTCTTCCTACTCACTTTCTTCCCTAATCTACAGTACCATTATTTAGTCCTGACAGTCGCCGGAGATGTGCTCCTGGGTCAGACGAGTCCATTTAGTTACGCCAAGGGATGTTTTGGTTATTCACTCGCTTGTCTTCGGAGCGATCGGATGTCATGCGTGCGGTAGAGCGGTATGTTTCCAGTAAAATTAAGCTGTACTGCATTCCTTTACCGACCGCTCGCCCTTATCTTTACTCCGGGACTCTCCCCACTACTCCTATTACTTCCCCTCTTTCGCGTTGCTGAGCTGTCAGGACTAAATAATCGGTCTGTACTCTTCAACGTCCTCCTCCTCCTTCCTTAACTCCTCATTCACTTCTCCTTTTCCCTCCAACTACTCATTACCTTCCCCTATCTACCCGTTCGCTTCCTCTTCTTCCTTTAATCCATCATTTCAATCTCTACTTTCTGCATGATCTTTCATTCCCTTCAACTTCTTTCTCAGTCGCCTTTCTCTTTGTTTTGTTCCATCCCTTTCCTCTTTTTCATCTAGGATTACCAGACGTCCGGATTTCGAAAGATATGTCCTGCTTTTTGGTTATATGTCCTATAACCTGCCTCTGGTCAGATATTGTAGAAAATCAGAAATTGCAAAAATGTAAATTACGACAACTCGTGGTATATTTCCATAAGTATTCATTGAGTAAAACTATTCCTTGCTCAAAAAGTTCAATCATCCGAAAAGTACCAACAATCAGTAAATTAAACAAGTTAAATGGTTAATTTAATTAAAAGTTATTAACAGTTCTGTATCAATTTTATTGTGGGCTATACTAAGACTAACAATTTATCTTATTATACCGGCCTATAAAAATATTGAAAATAAGCGCCGCGTCGCGTCACGTCACGTGTCCCAGTGTCGTGTCCTGCATTTCAATTTTTTCATCTAGCAACCTTATCTCCGTTCCGCGCAGTACCGTCGTGATCTAAGGCATGATACCTAGGACTCTCGTTACGGAATGAGCGCAGGTTCGAGTCCTCATAGGAAAAGAATTTTCTCATGAAATTTCGGCCAGTGTATGGGGCCGATGGGCACTCAGCAACGTGATGAATTTGGGAAGCTAGGACACGTAGCGAAATCCGGTTTCGAAAATCAGCAATAACAACTGGGGAAATCATCGTGCGAAAACAATATTCCTCCGACCTGGTTGGATTAATCGTTCTTCTCTGCTGAGGCATGTGAACGTGAGGCCAGCAGCCGGCTGGTTGGCCTTGGCCCTGCATGTACGGATTATTATTATTATTATTATTATTATTATTATTATTCTCTCTCTCTCTCTTCATCTTACTCTCTATTTCTTCTCTTCAGTCTTCATACCATTATCATCTTTTCTCTTTCGTATCCTCTCTCCTTTCTCATCTTTTTCATCGAGCTTCGGATATGCATGCTATACATATTGTTTTCAATTCAAATCTTACTTTTAGCCCTTCAAGATCTCTGTATAACAGCACCACAATATGTTTTAAATATTATTTTGTTATAAATTACTCAATCTTCCGTGTGCTTGGTGTAATCATTAGGGACCGCACTTTGTCCCAGGAGGCTAAATGATTAGTATTACCAAAGTTTTTACTGTAGCGGACGACGCGCATTCATCTAGCAAGTGAAGCAGTTTACTGACTGCTCACGCGACTCTGGTAAATTAAGTGGAATAAAACATGAATCATTTTAACAATTACATTAATATTTACAAATTAGATTATTTATACTCTGTACACTACAATATCCTATTTTTACTATTTAAACTATTATAAAGAATGTAGCCCTACACAGATCAAACATTATTTGCATTATTATGTACGTACAATGCTGTGAATAGCAATACGTATTTCATAATACTATAGCCAACTTATTTTGTAAATAGTGTAAGTAATATTTGCTCATGTAAGCCTACTTTCCTTATGATAGTACAAATAGTAAAAATAAAATATTCCAGTGTACATAGTATAAAGAGGCTGTCAGACATTGACTGCTTCCAAAATCCGCCAAAAAGATTGCTTTTCGTTTCTAGAATATGATCTTTATTCAGATATATAACTTCTGAAGAATATGATTTTTATTTTTAATATACCAATTTTCCTTCATTAGTTAATCATTTCCTTTGATCCAAACTGTCTTATTTAATTGTTGAGAGGGACGAGATTAAGAGTGTTTGAGAATAAGGTTCTTAGGAAAATATTTGGAGCTAAGAGGGATGAAGTTACAGGTGGATGGAGAAAGTTACGCAACGCAGAACTGCACGCATTGTATTCTTCACCTGACATAATTAGGAACATTAAATCCAGACGTTTGAGATGGACAGGGCATGTAGCACGTATGAACTAATCCAGAAATGCATATAGAGTGTTGGTTGGGAGGCCGGAGGGAATAAGACCTTTACGGAGGCCGAGATGTAGATGGGAGGATAATATTGATATGGATTTGAGGGAGATGGGATTTGATGGTAGGGACTGGATTAATCTTGCTCAGGATAGGGACAGATAGCGGGCTTATGTGAGGGCTGCAATGAACCTCCGGGTTCCTTGAAAGCCGCAAGTAATTATTTAACTCTTAGAATTATATGTAACTAGACACATCTACATTTTACTGTTTATATTTTATTATTATTATTATTATTATTATTATTATTATTATTATTATTATTATTATTACATTGTTTTCTGTATTGTCGTTATTTATATTTGCTACGTATTCCTAGATATATTGGTTGAGTAGAAAAGAAGGCTTTGTGGTCTTAACTTTGGCAGCAAAAATAAATCAATTAAATTAATGAACAAATAATTTAAATTGTACGAAATATCGTCGTAGAATGAATGCATTGTAAACAGTCTATGAAATCAAGTTTGAATCATGAATAGAACGTCAACTGCAGCAAAAAAAGAAGCGTGTTCCCTGATCGGTACGCGCCAAACATGACGTCACGTCAATTTATGAACAACTAACTTTATCTCCATAGGCCCTGGGCCAGAATACCGTCCCTAGTAATATTTGTCCCATGTTTCTTAAATGTTCTTATCAAACGACTAATATCGTACGCCCTTTGTATCTTGTGGAATTTCTTAAAAATCTCATTTCACTCTAATTAAGTATGCATTTCAAACTCGGTGGCGCGATATATAAGACATTTATGTCCATCTATTGTCACTTAAAATAACACCTCCTACACTCCAGTTGCAGATTCCCTCGTCTGAAAGTCTCGGTGCTAGTAGCGCATAGCAGGGCTAGCTTTATCACAAGTTTTCATAAACACAGGAGTAAAATGACGCTCAACGCTAGCTTATCTTCAGCTCTCGGCCAGTGCGTGCGGTACTGTGCCATTCAATTCCAGGCGAGTGAAAATAATTTATTTAATACCCTCGAAACTTATTGCCGAGCCACTAAGCAAACAATGCCGAAGTCCCTCTTGATAATGCAAGGTTTTTTCTCAATATTTTTTACATTTTTACAAATGGGCAAAAAGCCTAAAAGTAAGTAAAATCAGATTATCTGTCTCTCTGTACAAAATAAAAACAAGGATTACTTCTTAACATAACCTACCAAATGTCAGCTTCAAAATGAGCTCCCGTTCAATGTTCTGCAGTAAATGGTTCCAGAGTTCTGAGCGCTGAAAGAAACTTGTTTTTATAAAATACGCTAAATATGTCGCTCAATAGTATGAAAACCGTTTTACTTTCGATAGTATATTTTTGAAAATGCACAGTCCTCAGCACCTTGTATAAATAGGGAAAAAATTAGAGTATTAAAAAATGCGAGGTTTTTTACTGATCGATTTCATATGGAATAGCCCGTATGAATTTTAAACTCGGTGGCGCGATATATAAGACATTTATGTCACTTAAAATAACACCCTGCACTCCCGTTGCAGATTCCCTCGTCTGAAGGCATCGGTGCTAGAGAGCGCTCTCCCAACTAGTTGAATATTTGTGCTCTGTTTTTTCTTTTTCTACACGGAAATCATTACCAGGAATATCGCCACGCCCCGTCGCCTCAGCTAAACAGCTTTTACGGTCGTCATTTTTTTTCTCGTGCCTCGCGGGTCAATCACATCGCATCTAGCCTAATTAGGCAGTCTAGGAAGAGCGCAATGCATCCGCCACATACACACGTTCTTATGTAATCCACACTCCCCGGCTCATGCCACCCACACCCCAATCTACTAACGCTCCCGCCCACCAGGCTCAAATCCAACAATTATTACGCGCATGGTTGGCAGCGAGCTGGCTTGTCAAACACAACCTTACGTAAGTTGTTACGTTGTGTATTAAGAGCAACTGACACACCGTTTAACGGCTTTATTTAATACATTGTCGGGTGCAATATCGCACTCCCGGAGTTTCTGCAGCCGCAGATTTCTGCAAAAAATTGTAATGTGAAGTGCTTTGTAGTGTCGTGGTAATTGCTCAATTACGGCCATGATTACCAACTACCAGGCTGTGCAGTCACTTTCAGGGGAGGAAAAGTTCAATTAATTCAGCGTAACAGCATTTTTAAATGCAGAGTAACTAGAATGTCACGCAGCCCGATATTTCTTGCATGTGAACTACTACGATAACAAAAACCTGTTTAAAAAAAGAAGCAATAAATTAGAATTGTCGTCGACGGTGGTCGAGCGGATACTATACTTGGCACTATTTTTTTTTACTATTAAACATTAAACTGTATACTCGTGACTGAGCACAATGAATTTGGAATTGAAGGAAAACTCTTTAACATAATAAATAAATAAATAAATAAATAAATAAATAAATAAATAAATAAATAAATAAATAAATAAATAAATAAATACTGTAAATAAATAAATAAATAAATTACTGCTGTTGATCGATCAAAATATTTAATCGATTAACTATTTGAATTTAATCTATTAATCGATATATTAATCGAGTTGAAAAATGTTTTAATATACTGTAATACACAATTATTGTTAAATTTAACTTTTGTTCGGTGATAAGCATAAGCATTAAATGTTTTTTTTTTTATTTAACGACGCTCGCAACTGCAGAGGTTATATCAGCGTCGCCGGATGTGCCGGAATTTTATCCCGCAGGAGGGTATTAAATGTTGTGTGTGTGTGTGTGTGTGTGTGTGTGTGTATATATATATATATTGTATCGTAATATTACAAAAACAACTATTTTAATTACTTAATTACTAACATATTTATTATGAGGCTTATAATTTATTGTGTCAATTTCTCCGGGAATTTTTGAGACAAACATAACATATGAAGACTCATCTAGTTAATACTGCTTCATCATGATTTTAAACATGTGAGTGCATTCACATGCTCCAAATTAAGTGCCGCTCTACGTTTAGTAACAATGTTTCCTGCATCACTAAACACGAAAAAACGTTTTGTCTGTCAAGCACTTCTCCACGATCGTTTAATTTAAATCCAAACGTTTCACTGAGTTTACGTCTCAAATTCTCATATGACATAATGGAGTTTATACTTTTCACAAACAACAGAAACCTGACTTTTTTTTTCTTTATCGAACTAAACACACAACCTTCATATACAAACTCAGTACAGAAACTGCAACTGCAAAAGTACAGCGATCGAAACAGAAGACTGGCCCCTATTGTAATCGAATTACCAGATTTTATAAAGAGAAGAAGGTAGTTACGCTCTCACTTGCACACAGTGTAGACATGGCTATTTCATAAGGGATAAGGGGGGGGGGGAACGAATCCCAGAAAAGTATGTATTTCATATGCTAGGAAGATGAGCTGACAAGTTGGAAGTTTTCTTGGACAACCATAAAACTTAACAAGGGTTTCGCATTGTGTTTCAACTTTCAATAGAGGTAGACTAGGTCACTGTCCTCATATGTCCATCTCTTTCTGAAGTGTTTGTGCAAAGATTTTCCCTACGCTACCTAGTTTACAGTTAGAAAATAACAGTACTATTGTGATTTTAAGTAAGCAATTTCCGAGAGAGAAATATTGTCGGAATTTTTAGTATGAGTTTGTGTTAACAAAATAATAATTAATATCAACTACAACTGATTAATTTTAATCCACTCGATTATTCGATTAAATATTTTTGATCCATTAATCTTACAACAGAAATTGATCGATTAATCGATTAAATTCCACAACACATAAATAAATAAATAAATAAATAAATAAATAAATAAATAAATAAATAAATAAATAATACAGTAAACAAAAGACGAATCAGTGATGTTTTGAAACTAGGACTGACTGGAATTAGATTCTAAGATTTTCCTTTGTGGTAATAATGCTTTGCACTTACATTAATGATTTTAGAGACCGGTTTTTAAAGGGAAAATTTTTCACCAAAAAGGGACAAAAAAGGGGGGGGGGAAAGTTACAGCCAAAAAAAAAAGGACTTGAAAAAGGACTACAGCATATTAATTCCCAAAACACACTTAAGCACATTCATGGATATACAAGGCACACACTATCTTATATTTATCTCTTCGCGACATTAAGGAACGTGTTGTATTTGATATAGTAAAAAAAAAAAAAGGACTTCAAAAAGGACTATATTACTCCCTCAAAAGAGTGCTATTTTAATTGAAAATACACTTCAGCACATTCATGGATACACATAGCACACGCAAGTTTACATTTATCACTTCACAACATAAGAGAAGTGTTGTATTTTATCACATTAAACATTTCAATATGTTTCAATATTATGATTCCGCCTCTTTGAATGCAGAATGTCTTTATAAACAGAAAATGACCGCTAAACATCGACTGAAACAAGAAGTGAAAATTTTCTTTTTATCCTGAACTCTAAATCAGCACACTTTATTAGCTTTTCAATGTCTGAAATCAGAAGAAGAACGATATTTATTTTCGCTTGTTCAGTAAGTTATAAACCTATCGGAAAAAACTATAGGAAAATTATCTAAATGTTTGCGATATTCAGTCAAAAAGGACCAAAATAAGAGATTTTTTAAAAAAGGGAATATGGACTAAAAAAGGGAAGTCAAAACCACGTAATTTGGTCGGTGGAAGATAGTTTTCAACATCGTAATTAATTACTTCATGTTTCGTGTTCAAATAAAAAAAGGGAGGATTCCCTTTAAAATCCGGTCTCTAAATTGATTATCATTATTTTATTTACTTAGTTATTTAAAGACGCTGTCGGTAGAGTACTGACCTTCTGTGCCCGAGGTTGCATGTTCGATCCTGGCCCAGGTCGATGGCTCTCATGTCAGTAGATTGACTGGCAAGGAAATGAATCCTGCGGCACACCGGCGACGCCGACATAACCTCGGCAGTTGCGAGCGTCGTTAAATAAAACATTGTTTAATTTAAATTTAACGACGCTGTATCAACTACTGGGCTATTTAGCGTCGATCGAATTGGTGATAGCGAGATTGTATTCTGCGAGCTGAGGCTGATAATTCGGCATAGTTTACCTGACATTCTCATTACGGTTGGCTAAAAACCTCGGAAAAAGTCCAACCAGGTAATCAACCTAAGTGGGAATCGAACCCACTCCCGAGCGTAACTCCGGATCAGCAGACAAACGCGCTGTCTCCTGAGCTACGCCGGTGGCTAAGGATTATTATTATTATTATTATTATTATTATTATTATTATTATTATTATTATTATTAATTGAACGGGTTACATCAGCTTCTTGTCTATGCGGATGACGTGAATATGTTAGGAGAAAATCCACAAACGATTAGGGAAAATACGGGAATTTTACTTGAAGCAAGTGAAGAGATAGGTTTGGAAGTAAATCCCGAAAAGACAAAGTATATGATTATATCTCGTGACAAGAATATTGTACGAAATGGAAATATAAAAATTGAAGATTTATCCTTTGAAGAGGTGGAAAAATTCAAATACCTGGGAGCAACAGTAACAAATATAGGCCTAAAATGATACTCGGGAGGAAATTAAACACAGAATAAATATGGGAAATGCCTTTTATTATTCGGTTGAGAAGCTTATATCATACAGTCTGCTGTCAAAAAATCTGAAAATTAGAATTTATAAAAGAGTTATATTACCGGTTGTTCTTTATGGCTGTGAAACTTGGACTCTCACTTGAAAGAGGAACATAGGTTAAGGGTGTTTGAGAATAAGGTTCTTAGGAAAATATTTGGGGCTAAGAGGGATGAAGTTACAGAAGAATGGAGAAAGTTACACAAAAAGAACTGCACGCATTGTATTCCTCACCTGACATAATTAGGAACATTAAATCCAGACGTTTGAGATGGAGGGCACGTAGCACGTATGGGCGAATCCAAAAATGCATATAGAGTGTTAGTTGGGAGACCGGAGGGAAAAATACTTTTGGGGAGACCAAGACGTAGGTGGAAAGATAATATTAAAATGGATTTGAGGGAGGTGGGATATGATGATAGAGACTGGATTAATCTTGCTCAGGATAGGGACCAATGGCGGGCTTATGTGAGGGCGGCAATGAACCTTCGGGTTCCTTAAAAGCCAGTAAGTAAGTAATTATTATTATTATTATTATTATTATTATTATTATTATTATTATTACTATACAGTAAATCAGGAAAAAAATTGTTCCAGAAAGACTTTAAATACAACTATTTTATTTTATCCAGAGATATTGGCTAGTTGCCGTTCAGACTTTTGTTGTTTTGTTCCACAGACTTGTACGGATTTTCTACAAGTGAAAAGGGTCTGATACTTTTAAGTATAACTGATAGCTTATCTACATATTAAACTACGTTAAAATATGCATTGGTCTTGGTAATCTACGTCAACTTAACGAGGTATACCGCCGCAAATACAAACAACAAACAACTCTTCGGTTTGAAAAGGAGGACACGACATAAAATCTTTGCATAACGTGGCAATTAGGCTGAAACATACAGAAGCAAAGCACTGTCAGGTAGACATCAATTATTGTTATCTACGCTAACCATCGTCAGACCACAATATGTACAAAACGGTTACATTCAATTGTTTGAAACGTAAAATAGCTATATGAATGACACCATTTACAACTATTAACTAATACAAAATAAAGTATTTGTTCATAATATGCAATACTTGTCAATTATTTTGTGGAACGGAAAATTGTAGCTCATGCTATACAAGACCGTTTATTTGCAATATAAATTATTATATATTACTCCGTACCTCTACTCTTGCAGAACAGACATCTGGAAACTTTAATGGAACTTTACACATTGACTGCAGATGTTCCTCAAATACGGTGACATGACGGACATGATATAACGGTTCAATACGAACGTTATAGAAAGCCAAGTGCTTTCAGAAACCCTTCCTTATCATTAAACTGTTAGCTGCAAATCTAACTGGTTCTGCCAAGAATCGAACATCAGTATCACAGGTGAAGATTCACAAGCTCATAATATAACCCAGTAAGTTATGTAAGCTTTAAAACTTTTATGTTTTATGTGCAAGCTTTCAGAGAATCTACCTCTGAAACATGAAGTACTGACTTGCATGACAACTCAGAGTCACTACATACAAACTATTATCCCGTTATATTCTACTGGATAGTTCTGATTTATAACGGTAAGTGGTTTCAAACTACTGTTTAATATTGGCGGGACTAATTTAAACAGTGAAATTCAACTTTATAGGCATATAAAATGCTTGCAATTTGCAATTGCTTTGAAATAGCCATATTCAAGACAGTATTGAAAGAACACTAGATCATAAATTTATGTGCGTCATTATGAAGTGGAGTTCTGAAAGACAGTGTGATCCATCCGCAAAAAAAAAAAAAGGATATAACGGAATACATGTTCCGTCATTCACGTTGAGATCACAATGTAATAATAATAATAATAATAATAATAATAATAATAATAATAATAATAATAATAATAATAAGAGATGGTAGTCTTTCGCAATCACGATGAATGCTAAATGTACCCAAATGCTGTTAAAATGAATAATTTTATATTATTTTAAAAGCATATTAAGTATATTAGCGTAGTGTACTAATCCACGATAAAATACGAAATTTAATACACCTTGTCCTGCTTAGATGGATCGAGAAATAAGTGATAATTTCAAGTGTAAATAATGGTTTATTAAAATACCCTTTTACATAACTCGATGTAAAAATTCCCCGAGTTTCGGAGAATATTCAATGCAACTCGCTGTGTGCGCAATGAGGTGCTCTGCAGACATCTAACAGTATTCAACCTCCCACCAAGTGTTCTGTAGCATTTGTAGAGTCACTAGCGCAGCTGCATTTGTGATGCGTTGCCTTAGTTCCTCGAAAGTGTTAGCTCTGTCTCTTTGGTACATACCATCATTCACAACCCCCCCCCCCCAAAAGGCCAAGGAGATCAGATCTGGTGACCTGGGTGGCCAGGCAAGGGGTCCTTGTCTTCCAATCCACCTATCGGGGAATTTTTCATCCAAGAACTCACGCACCTGTTGATGTTCAAGGGGTGGAGCTCCATACTGCTGAAAAACCGATCCTGGGAGAAATTTGTCAACAACGAAGTTCTGCAACATGTCCAGATACACATTTCCTGTGACTGTAGCCTCTACGAAGAAGAAAAATGGTAAAATGACGGCTTCTTCTACTAGTCATGACACGCACTGAACTTTCTGTTGTGGTGTCCACATGTTTACCATAGCGTGTTCTCCGACAAAATGACGCCAGGCTTGTTTTAGTGCCCTAGCAAAAACAAATTAAAGTTATGCATAAACAAACGAAAGTTACGTATGCAGCTATTTTCAAACTTTGTTGCATAAACTTGGACAGTTTCTCTCTCCTCTCAGATGTAAATCACAACGATATCTTTATCTGATTTTAAGTGGTGAGCATTTATTTCTCGATCCCTCTAAGCGGACACGGTGTACAATATGCGAAATGTATTATTTCTGCGAAATATGAAAGAAATTATATTTTATGAGACATGTTTGTGTTTTTGTATACATTATGTTAAAGGCCCCGTCACATAATGATTCTAACTTTTTTATTAAATAGTTATTCACATCTCCATGTTGGCCTTTACACTACAGCAGTGATGTCAAAGCAAGCGCATTTTTCTGACCTTGACGTCGTGAACGGGCATCAAGCGCTAAGTAAGGAAAGAGGAAGGGTTGTGTATATGAATAAGCAACCTGCTGGATTAAGAAAACAGTGGTGCAAACAAACGGAAATTGAAATGTTGTGTCGTTATTTTTATATGGCTTCTTTCTGTTTGATATTATCTATATTGTCTGTAAAACAAAAGTACTAACACCAATTTCTTAATATTGCAGCTGTGTTTTAAATGTTAATAACATAATAAAGAGTTAAGAAGGAATATTCACTTAAATTCCATAGTAGTACAACTATACTGTACTAAGTGGATTAAACATATCATTCATAAAGAAAGTGATATCCCAAAAAAAGAGTTTGAGTATGACATGATAAGTTGGAATTGATATTGATGGTACCTTTAACCTTACAAAAGTAATCAATAAACTAATCAAAACAATATTACAGTACAAAGCAAAGTTACCTAGGTACTGTATCTGTTTTAAGTGTAACTAATATTAGATAACAAAACTCTTATCGCATTATGCTTTTAAGGTGATATTTGTGAGCAACTTCCTATCATCAGAATATTAAATTAGTTTCTCGAAATCTGCTGAAGCTATAGAGCTGACATTTTTACAACACATGGGCACGTATCTTTTGCTTATGATGTAACAGTAGTCGCTTTGTTAATTCATTTCCTTACAGACAATTTCCATGCGAATATTTTCAAAATTTTCAAAACACTATCTTCAGTATACGTATTTACGGTATATCAGATTTACGAAAACACTCTGTAAGGCTACTAAATAAATAGACCTATATCTGAAAATTTCATTTTTCTATAAAAGAAAAGTTGAGAAAATATTTCTTTTGATTATAAAAATCAAACTTGCGAAAAATGAGCATTATAATTAAAACTTACATTCTTATAATGAACTTATACTTCTCAGACAAATCTAAAAATTAACATGGATACAGTTTTAATAAGTTCTCTTCCCTTTATCCATTGAATCAGTGGTGGCCATCCCTGAATATAGCTCGACCAAGCGGCATATATACTACCTCTTTCGTCTGTCTCTTTCCTTTCCGCTGTAAAGCGCTTAGGCTGTCCTGAGCTCTAAAGCGCGCGCTTGCTCCTATGGGCATCAATTGACATGACTGCACTACACTATGAATAGCATAAGAATGTGACTGCCAGACACCCTCTTTGTTGTTATCTGTACAATAGTGTCGATATCTCCAGTTATCAGCTAATCTGTCTGGAGCCGGTGGCAGAATACTGGCCGCCTATGCGATCTCTTTAGATCCAGTGTTCACTCAAACAAGTTGTATCATGCAGGGTTGCCAGATTGGGCTACTTAAAATTTTAATTGGCTATTGATTTTTACCATTGGGCTACTTTCGACTTTTTGGGCTACTCAAAAATTTTCGGGGCTATTTTTGGGCTATTTTTTTCAGATTTGAATTTGTGGAAAATTAATAATAATAGGTGTAGTAACAGTCTTCCTCTCCGTGAAAAAACCTGTTACAGTGTACGTCTCGCTTTATTCCACCACCACCTTAACCACGAGAAACGACGTACCTATGCGAAATATATATTTATTGTACATGTCACATGACCAAGCCAGTGTAAGGGGATTTTCTCGTTTTACCATGACCAGTGCCAGCAGAAATGCAGTGGCGAAGTGCAGCCTGCAGGCACATAATAATCAGTTGCTGTTTTTCCTCCAATTCAAGCGTTAGTATTTTTGTGAATGCCGTTACAGTTTATTACAATAATCTTAAATTAGGAATTAGGATCTTTTATAAAAGTGAAATACAGTTTTTAAGTTATATTAGAGAATTAATTTTTTTTTGTATCCTAATTGTAATGTAGGCTAATTATTGAGTTCTGAGTCCTATAGTGAAATAATTTTAAGAGAACTGTGTTTGTTATAGAAGTGATATACAGTAACATTTTTAAATTGTGATAGTGAATAACTTTTTTATACATTTATTTTGTTTTGTGATTATACTGAAAATGGAAATATTTATTATTTCGTTCTGTAATTGCTGAAAATGGGAAAGTGGGAGAAGTATACCAAAACGTTTAATAAGCAGTGGTTAAACGCTACTTCATTCTCAAACTGGCTTCAGGATGTGAAAGACGACAGCAATAAAGCAGATTGTAAAGTTTATAAAGTTCAAATTAGTGCTCATAAAGGAGGCTTGAAAAAAAAAACATTCCGATTCAGTTAAACATATATAATCCGCGAAATATAAATTTGCCATTTATATTGGGCTACTTTTTCTGAATTTTGGCTACTTTTCCAGGGAGCTTTCGCTACTTTTAGTTATACCAATCTGGCAACCATGGTTGTATGTGGTAACGTGTGATTGTGATTGAGTAATAAGACGGTTCGAGATAAAATTGCACCATTTCTCAACATACTTGTATAAAAAACAAAGATCACTGTCCTATATATTACCTTATTAATTTTCTCGAACCATATTTAAGTGTTATAAACAGTAAAATTCTCTAAGAGGTTTAAAACTGGTTCACCTCGTTAATAACTTCTTCCCATATCAGAACACAGAGAATTTCTTTGAACTTGACACTACTGACTACACAGTGTCACGAGCACTCGGTACTTCTCTCTGTCTCTGTCAAGCACAGGTGGGAATTAAATCTTTCCCCTCCTTTCGCTGAAAAGCACGCCGTAAGAAAGTAACACGGTTCTCGAACCCACGATCGACCGCTCTTCGGCACCAATTAGTTTAACAATGTTACAAAAGCCATTGTGGAGGACGTGCCCAAGTTTGAAAAAACTAGCGCCACCCTTGGTTCTCGTTTCGCCAAGTATCAATTACTGCGAAGAATAGACACAGCTGTATCAATCCCGTAGGTGGGTATCACGAGATAATTGGAGAATTTGCATAATCTCTGCGTCAGGTAGGTAACGTGGGAGTCAGGACCAGCATAATAACAAAAAGCTAAAGCCCATAATGGAAGCTCGAAGGCGTGAGTTTAGGAGGTTATTAATAATTAGGCTGGTGGAATGGAATCAAAGCAAAGTCTCCATTAACCAGCATCCAAGTTACAAATAAGCAACAAGCAGTCATCTACGAAATTAGCCATTTATAAAGGATTAATTATATTTAATTTTATGCTGGCAAACTCGAAGTATCGGAACGTGGGTGGTTTGATTAGGCTGGACTAGCTGTAAGTCAAGTGGCATGGTTTCCAGCTACCTATCTGACCAGAATTCCATTTTCCTAGTCTGCTTCGAGACTGATCGTATTCAGTTGTCTAGCACTGCTCTAGCACGTTTATCATTAGATACTAAGTTCGCGAATTCAAACCCCGCCAAGATCGATAAAAAATCGTTGCCACGGCTTCTTGTTGAAAGGAAGTACTTATGTACAGTAATATGTTTTTTAGATTTCCACAGCAGTGTTGCCAGACTCGGCACTGCAAATTTCCCTCCGAAGCTAACAAAATTTCCTCTTTTTGTTTGTTCTTTTTTTTTATAATTAAAAAAAAATGAAATTCTTGTGTTAACAACAAAGAAAGTAAGAGAAATTACTCAGTACTACTCGTAACTATCGTTACTGGGGTGTCAAATGTACACAGTCGTATTCTTCGTCTTGCAAGATTAGTACAATGGAAGACTTTACGCTAAAAGATCTTAACGGAATAGAATATCTGTTTATAATGATCAGCATTAACATGTACAGTACATGCACTGTGTGATCACAACACTGACTTGTTTTTAGATGTATAAATATCGGAATAAAGTTCCGAGCAAATCTATTATATAAATCCTGTAGGGAGCTGGGCTCGGGCTTGGTCTGATTGATTGGTTTCTTCCGAGGTTTTCCCCAACCGTGGGACTGATGCCGGATGGTCTATGGCGAGTCCTCGGCCTCACTTCACTTCATTTATTATATTCCATAGTTCTTACATTAGCAATGAAGCTTTAAGATGTGGAACAAGTCAAAATTTTACAAGATTACAATTTTACAAATTTTCTACAATTTCTACATATTTTTTTTTACAATTATCTACAATTTATTTTTACAATTTTCTACAATTTTTTGGCGAGATGTAGTGAGATGAGGTGAGACCGAGGATTCGTCAAAAGATTACCTGACATTTGCCTTATGGTTGGAGAAAATCTCGAAAAAAGCCCAACCAGGTAATCAGACCAAACGGGGGTACAGTGTGTGTAGACTTCAAATAGAAATATTTAAGTAATATAATGATTAATAGAATCCTTAAGTAACAATGGGTTTACAATAACAATTACATGAAATAAGGAAATATATACAAGTACATAAGGGTGTTTCTTAATATGTGAAGTAAAAACTGAATAACAGTATCAATAAAAATAAAAGTATGTTGCAATACAATAGTAAAATCACTTTATAAGGGATTATACATATTGTTAAAGGGGACTGGGCTTTGGTACTAAACATTACATATAAAATTAGGACTTAATAAATCCGAAGAAAACCTATCCTCAAGAAAGGCAGGGAAATGGGGGACATACTAATTGTATTTATTATCAAGAGCTACGAAGCAAGCATCTAGGAACATTCCCAGAATTGGATCTGACACCTAAGTATTCGTGTACGACTTCACAAAGACAAGAAAACAAGACTGCATCTGGCATTCAGAATAAAAAAATGAAAGGAAGTGAAATATAATCAGAAATGTTTTTCAAGGATGTGAACAAAAGCAGAAACGCAGACATTAGTCTTGAAGCATTATTTTCATGTTTTGCTCCGTGTAACACGCATTCAAATACAGAAGTTCAACAAAGACAAATACAGGTTGAAACTAGAAAGATACTCCTATATAACAATAGTTAAAAAGTCAGGTGTGGAATGTTGAGTTTTCTTTTTTCGAAAATTGATTTCTCGAAATAAAGATATTGTCTTAACAGAAGCAAGTTGGTCTAATTTAATGAACAGTTGTGCGTGGAAGGATACCATGCAAAAGAATTTTACAAAATTTAGAAATACTGACCTTACTTGCGAGTACATTCTTTTCCTAATACAGTAATATTTTGTCACAAACCAAGACACATTTAGTATTAAGTGATCGGAACATAATTTTAATACAAGGTATAAATCAAATCTCCATCTACTGTTAGTATGGTCGTTTATGCATTGCTCATAGATTTCTCAAGGGTGTGATACCTGAATATGTTTTTAATATACTATATTACGAGAAATTAGCAACAAAACTAAAGGATGCGAAATACTCTCTACAGCTCTACACAAAATAAAATATTTCTTCCAACGATTTAGATTGTGGAAAAGTCCCCATAACACTTATAGCGTTCCCTCGTTGAATGGCAATACTAATTCTTTGGCGGAGGAAAGCCGTAGAGCGAGAGTCACCGTTAAGTGCTGATAAATACTTGCCGATATCAGAAGTTAACAACTTCGCTTCGGAACACCATGGGCCCATTAGTATTATATATGATTTAATAAAATTCCAATCAAATTAAAATTTTTACATCAATAAACCCCATTATTTTGTGAATAAATTTATTTTTTTCATGCTTACATGAACAGTATTTTTAAAAAATACTCAGCGATTTCAAAAGCGTTCTAACTTTTGTACAACCATGTGTGTGTTTTTTTTTTAATCTGCAGAACATTAAAAGACTTCACGCAATAAGAAACCAGAACATTAGAAAACAATTAGGAGCAGAAACTACAACACGAGAAACTAGAAAAAAGGTTGAGATAAACACTATTATGAAAGCAGTCTCTTGTTTTTAGAGCAAGCTTAGTCACATAGGCGAACAGACAACACATGAGTTGGGACCACATCAAGAAAGATCGTGTGAACATGTACACAGTGTTAATGTTAGTAGAGGATTTAAACAAATGTTTACAAACTTAAATATTACCGCTCAAAATTCTCGCAAGTCTTTACTTTTATGATATCTTGAAGATATTTACATAGAAAGTGATTCACCAATTTATAACGTTACTGTGGAAGTTTCTGAGTCATCTGGAGCAAAATATTCGTATTAAGTTGAATCTAATATAAATAATTACAGTATCATAACAATTTGAATTTAAAAAAAATAATTCTTTCCACAGGTCATACATAATGTGCTCATAAATTATATATTTGTAGGTATCTAGTAACGACGAAATGAGAGTGGTGCACGAGAAAGGGGAATACTGCAAAGAACGTGTGGAGCAAATGTTGAAAACGGGTGATTAGAAGCCAGAAATAGCAAAGAACTTAATACACCAAATCGAGAACTACATAATTACTGTAGGAAAAAATTGAATTAGAAGGTCCAGCTTGCACGTGTTTTGGGAAGTGAAGAAACACCCTTAATTAGAATGGTGTATAAATGAAAATCCAAGGTCAAAGAAATACTTATGAGATACAGAGCGAATCCGTAGTTGAAGACGACAAGCAGAGGACAGAAATGGCGGGGCTTGATTTTCCGCACGCACGCACGCAAGCACAGAAATAAGAGATAGGGATAAAATGTGTTTTCTCTGCACAAAATTACGTTAACAGCATATTTAAAAATCGTCGCATGAATCATGTGCCTAGATGGTCTTCAAAGACACGCTCACAAACCAGGTGACACCCTCACTTTGCATTACACGCCTGATCAAGATATGTTTTCATAAAGCTGCGTAGAGCAGACGAAATAAAAGATCTAGTTCACAGTGGTGTTCTTATGAAAATTACAAATAATTTCTTACGTAAAATTCTGCTTCCCCTTGAGGAAAGTGTCTTAAATTCTACATTTTGTATAGGTCTAATGCTCTTCCTGATTGGAAACTACAAACTAATCAATTTCTTGCAACAAAGTTTTTATCCAAATTATATCTTAATTATCCCAATTTCTGAAATGAAGTTGGAGTGTAATGTTCCTAATTTCTGGCGTTGGAGGATAATATTCCAAATTTAGTGAAGATAAAGGGAAATGTTCCTAAATTTCAGAATAATGTTGCAAATTTCGCACGTGAAGTTGCAGAATAATGCTCTCAATTTCTAAATGAAGTTGCAAAGCAATGTTATCTTATTAAACTTAAGTTGCGGAGTAAAGTTTCCAATGTCTTAAGTAATGTTGCTGAGCAATGTTCCAAATTTCTGAATGAAGTTGCAAAGTATATTCCCAATTTCTGAAGCGAAGTTGCAGAGTAACGTTCCCAATTTCTGAAGTGAAGTTGCAGAGTAATGTTCCCAATTGCTGAAGTTAAACTGCAGTAATATTCCCAATTTCTTTAGTCAAGTTGCAGAGTAATGTTTCCAATTTCTTAAATGTGGTTAGAGAGATATTCCCAACTTCTAAAGTTAACCCTTAAACTGGCATAACTTCATTTCTCACACTAGTTTATTAAACCGTGTCGGACTGTAAAGTAAATAACTATCGCAATGTCCATATTTTATATGTTGTGCAATATTATAAATGTGAAATTTTAATTTTCCTACCAATTTTTTTCTATTGTTCCATTAAAATTATAGCATATAGCCTATTAACCTGTTGTATTCTATAGGATACATTGCCAATTTAAGGATTAAAGAGTTATATACCCAAACTATGAAGTGAAGTTGCAGAGCAATGTTCACAATTTTTTTAATTAAGTTACAGAGTAAGATTGCCAATTTTTGAAGTGAAATGCAGATGTTTCCAATTTCTTAAGTGAAGTTACAGAGTAATGTTCTGAATTTTGAAGTGAAGCTGCAGAGCAATTAATGTTCCCAATCTCTGAAGTGAAGTTTGGAGTAATGTTCTTCATTGCTGAAGTGAAGTTGCTAGTAATCTTCAGAATTTCTGAAGTAATATTGTAGAGAATAATGTTCCCAATTTCTGAACTTGAAGTGTGTTATACCCAACTGCTGAGGTGAAGATGTATATAGGAATATTAATGTTTTTCAGAAGTGGAGATGTGTATTAACGTTCCTAATAATTTCTGAAGTGAAGATACAGAATAATTTTCTCTATTTGTGAGGCAAAATTGTACTGTAATCGTTCTAAAGTCTGAAAGGAAATTATAACGTTCCGAGTGATGAAGTGAAGTTTTTCAGTAACACTTAATTTTCTGAAGCTAAGTAGTACCCTAGTATAGACCTAATAAGCAATTTCTGATGTTAAACTGTATATCTTCTAATATTCCTTTCCTCTAATGGAAGGTACACTGATTTTCATCACTGATCCAAGAATACCTATATAGAAGCAGACGAGTTGGTTGCTGTAGATACTGACCGTGGTGTACTCTGAGAAATATATGTAGCTGCACCAGAATGATAAATTAAAATGGAGAAATTGTAGCATACTGACAAGGAAAATTAGAAATACGTTTTCTAAACACACACTATGTCATTACCTCTGATGGAGATTCTGGCTGAAATGTACAGTAGTGGCAAAAAAACCGGACAGACCCTTGTAGCTGATTTCAGAGCCTTGTTCACTCCAGAGCACGATAGACTGTAACTAAGACTTTCGTGGTTCGAATCCTGCCTGGGAAGGAAACTTTTTTTTGTCCCTTATTCAGATTTATTCCCAATACTTTTCGATTGCTGGTAAAATTCATGTTCTGAGAATAATAAGTTAATTAAGCAGTAAAATATCGCAGCAATCGAGAAGTATTGGGAATAAATTTGAATACGAAACAAAAAAAAATTTCCTTCCAAGGCAGGATTCGAACCACGAAAGTCTTAGTTACCAGTCTATAGTGCTCTGGAGTGAACAAGGCTCTGAAATCAGCTACAAGGGTCGGTCCGGTTTTTTGGCCACTACTGTACATCTATTGTGAGGCAGTACATACTTTTAGTACATCTCACTTGATGGTATGTGTCAGGGGAAGAACAATTATTGTTTGTATACATCTGAAGTGTGATTAGTGTAAATGTTACTAGTCAGCAATGTATGCAATGGAGGGAGAAAGGAACCAACTATCTCCTTGTTTAGTTGCCTCACGAGCGATGCTTTATTGATGTCACTTATGAGGTTAAAACCTGTCTTCGGACAGTTGGCTAAACAACAACTCTATATCAATTACAAATTCCTCATGGTCTCGCCAAGATATGAACCCGGGTTTCCAGGGTGAAAAGCCGATTTCTAGCTGCTAGGTTAGTGGTACGATTTCGACAATGACTAATGCCAAAAAGTGACAACCGTAAGTGTGGGCTCGCTTCCGCCATGTGGTATCGTTCTGAAACCGCTACTCAGAAATTCTCGTTTCTATATAAGGGGCTAAACTGTGACCCAAAAGTGATTGAAAGGATGAGAGAAGGGTTCCTGGATGACCCTGTGAGAACGAGGCGAGGCGACCCGGTTTCCAGGGCGACCAGTCGTCTCTCTCTTGCCTTTAGTTACAGTGTGTTCACTTCACCTACTGACCCAATAAAATGCACAGCGCGCTCTCTCATCCAAGTTACGCACATACGTGACAATATTGGCTGCTGGAAGAGGCATGCGTCGTGTTACAACGGTCCAGACGTGTAATATATTTCGAGATTTCGAAAACAATCAAAAGCGTGCCATTAAACGAAAATAAAATTTAAATTTAAAAATATATTAATTGTTTTACTTTTTCATTACACGAAATATAAAGATATGATGCAAAAATCGGTTTTCATATTTCCATAGAAATTCACGTTTTTTACGCCATGTCCTCGTCTGTCAGAGTACAGTGGTTTCTCATAAATTATTCTATCACTGAATTTCATTCATTCACAGTTCCCTGCCCAAGGGCAAACCAGCATTCTACAATCTTCCCTATTTTCCACTTTCCTTTGAGTCTTCGCATACTATCCATATATCTTAAGGGATTATGTATAGATTACAGCAGTAAAATTTTTGGAAATATTCAACATTGTTTTCCTCCATTACATGTCTTTTGTACAATAATGAAAATTGGTATGTGTAAAACAATATCCTTCTGCTATATGCAAAAAATGTTTTTACGATTTAAAAATAGTACATTATGCAACGAGCCTATAATGATAGTAATTAAGACGCGAGTATGTTTGTTTATGAAACGAGCGCAAGCGTCTTAATTACCATTATAGGCAAGTTTCATACGACTTTTTATGCTCGACCATATTTCTAACTTGAAATTATTCAGAAGTATTCATTTTATTTGTATCTGACTGAAGATCGGAAGTGACTTTGTGCACAGCTCGTGAATTGTGAGATGTGCGCAGACGCGAAAGTATTGATTTTTTCCGAGGAACAATAATGTCATTGACCTTGATGTAATGTAAAGAATAACATGAACTACTTTTGACATAACTTGGAAATTGATTTAGAATTGAAAAACGAGATGACAAATTGAATTTATTTGAAATTATTTACAATTAACGCTATTTATTATAGTAACAGAACATAACCTTCTGCGACAGTATTGGATTTCCAGCCTCCGTAACGTTTCCCTCGTTGTCTTTCGATTGCATATCCGAGAATAATCGAAAACCTGAACTTTAATGAATAGGTGTACTTTAATGACATGCATTAAAGGACTGCTACCAGGTGTATAATTACTACATTTTGGCATGGTCGAGCATAAAAAAGTTTATATATTTTTTTCAAAATTCAAAGTTCACTGTGCAGTGATGAAGCGTTTCCCTCATAACTCGTTAACTTGTTAACCTTTTCATGTTCTCTCTTTTATTTTATTGCTGAAGCTCATGTTTATAATATCGTGCTCTTTCAACTACATTCCTTAATAAACAATATATTTTTTTTATTTTGTGTTAGATATTTGACCACTTTTTTAAATGAATTTATTTTTTTATCAGACAATCTATCAAAAGGTAGAGAAGTGATTTTGCATCATATTGTAGATATGACATGCATAAATACACACAAAAAATTGCATCACAGAATGTTGGATACTTTTTGAGTTATAAGGGAAACGCTTCATCACTGCACAGTAAACGTTGAATTAAAAAATAATAATAATAAAAAATAAAATAATATTTTTTTTAGATCGTAAAAACATGTTTATCATATAGTAGAAGGACAGTGTTTCACACATACTAATTTTCATTATTGTACAAGATACAATAATGGAGGAAATAAAAAAGTTGAATATTTCCAAAATTTTACTCCTTTAAGCTGTACTTAACCTCTTAGGCTGGTATTCATAGTCGACACTTTATATCACCACTTTGCAAAGTGACACTTTTGACGAAAGTGGCTCTTTCATATTAGTGGTATTCATAGACGATTGAAGAAGTGCACTTCACAAAGTGTCACTTTACGCCAGCAAAGTGTAGAGTTAAAATTTGGTTGGTAATAGAAGTCCCACAATTCCTTTCAAAACAAGTGAACAAACAATAACAAATTAATGACGTATAACCTACAAATTACAATGCTTGTGATTTGAATTGGGAGCCTATTGATTGCGCGAGGAAGAAAATATATATTTAAAGTTGTTTTATTTCAGTTTCTAGTTTTTGTTGCCGATAGTTTAGATTATTTCAGTCAGTTCAGATATATAACATTTTATTAAATAGTCAGTGATACTGCTAGTGAAATTAGGTTAGGTTTTGTACAGTACATAACTGATCCATTAATTTATATAGTTAGATTAGGTTCTGTACATATCTTTTTCATTGATTTATGTCGCTAAGTTAGATTATGTATGTATCCGTTCCACTGATTTATACAGTTCGGTTAGATTTTGTAGCCTACATATCTTCTATTAGTTTATATAGTTAGGTTAAGTTGGACTGAGTAGGTTAAGTTTATATATATATATATATATATATATATATATATATATAATCATTAAATTTATATCGTTAGGTTAGGTTTTATACGTATCTGCTTCATTGATATATCGTGTTATTTCCGTTATTTTCATTTTTGTCTTTTTCGTGAATAGTGAATAGAAGTAAAAAAAGAATGAGATAAACACATTACTACTGCTATTATTATTATTATTATTATTATTATTATTATTACTACTACTACTACTATTTTCTCTCTCTCGTTTCCATTATTGCCTACTCTTCAGGAATATTTTGAATACCAAATGTTTCTATAATGCAAAACAAAATAGGCCTAATAGTATGAGATCTCTTTTCATGGTGAGGTTATGACTGCACATGAACTAGAGACAGTAGATGTATTGCTTACCGGCGTGAAAATATATATTACCGGTATCAAAACAGTAATGATTATATCAACATCAAGATAAATCTTATCTCAAAATACAGGTAGTCAACAAAAATCAAAATCATTTTAAACCCAATATAATTATGGAATCTGCTTAGAAGGCAGGCACGTGAGGTCTCTCAATGCTAATTTAAAATAATTATGCCTACATTAGATTGAAGTTAGTTTAATATTATTTAAGTTAAAAAATTCGTTTCAGTAATAAAAAGTAGGTTATATAGGCATATCTACCTACATATCACTTCATCGAATTGAGGTTATAAATATACGAATGTTACTACAGAAATACCTGAACTATAATATTATATATATATATATATATATATATATATATATATATATATATATATATATAAATGTATGGTACATATCTGTAGCATAGAATTTTAATGCAGTCAATAACTGTATTATTGGAGGCACTGGCAAACGTCTATTATTCGTTTTTGTCAACCAGTCATCGAAAATATAAGCAATCTCAATAAGTTTCTTTATCAAATCGGAACCGTTTTTTTTTAATTCTATATCATTATAAAATTCCACGGGATTGTCTTTAGGCCTATCTCTAATGTGTACATTGTCCACTAATTGTGCCATCTCTTCCGCACGTTCTAATAATTCGACAACTTCCAAGACGTCCGCCATTTTTATACAAAGTGCCACTTTCGGCTCAAAGTGTGGTCGGAACTACACTTTCATCCAAAGTGTTCCTTTGCACCAAAGTGTCGACTGTGCAACGGAAAAGTGATACTTTGCGTCTTCCAAAGGACACTTTAATCGAAAGTGTCGACTATGAATACCAGCCTTAATGTTGTTGGTCATCTAATATTTTCTTCTGCCTCAAATATTTTTCCCGTTCACCATTCCTTTCAGTGCATCTTTCAGTAGACAGTTTCTTCTTAGCCAGTGACCCAGCTAATTTATTTTCTCTTCCTGGTCCCTTTCAGTGTTTTTCTTTCTTCATCAACTCTTTCTAGCACAGCTTCAATTCTTATTTTGTCTGTCCATTTCACACGCTCCATTCTTCTCCATATCCACATTTCAAACGCTTCCAGTTGTTTGTCTTGTCGAATATCCATAAATTGTCTGTGACTGAATAATGAGGCGCTTTCTGGAACAAGACCTGAACAACGCATAATCATGACTTTCAGATACACAGCATTAAACATTTTAGATCTCGTATAACGCATTGCGCACAACGACAATGAAATGTTTCTGTGTTCGTTGAAGGGAAATAATATTTTGTCAGATCGGAGGTGTTATAGTCGCGACGCTGTTATTCCCGGCGTGACTCCTCTTCTTTGCTTACGCCTTAGGAAGTGAAAGTTCTATAAAGTCTAGGTAGGTAGTATCGTTCGTCATTTTCGTTCTTTCGTTGCCGAGCTACCAGACGAGGAATCTATTCGTCACACCGTTAAATTTATCATGTCGTAGCTCCTATGATAATAAATCAAACGCACTGTAATTCAGCAAATAATTGAACGGCAAATAACGTCCTAGTGTGCTTTCTGCGAATGCCAACGGAAGAGCCAAAATGGCGGGCGATTATATTAAATATTTATCGAACCTTAGGAAGTGCATAACGTCATGATAAGCGAATCACAAGACGCACACGTTTAAATGTAGCCGACCTGCAACGTGATTGGCTGCCGGAAATAAGAGCGACGGGACTATAATAAGGAATCAATATATGCTGGAAACGAAAAACGACGTAACGTACATTAAGTTGTTATTCCAGAGAACGCCTTAGCTATGAATTTCTATAGATGGTGCTACAATTTGAATATTTAATGTAATAAACTGTATTTTCTTAGTACTACAATCAGAAGTCTTCTCAATTTCATATGCTCCGAAGTATAACAACGATGTTTATTGTTATCCCATGTTTTATCGGTTGTAACATCTGTAGAATACCTTTAGTACGAAAACAACAGGGCAATTTTCAAGAAAAACTTTCCTAGAAGGACCATTACGAGAATCTGTAATAGCATTGCGCTCGAGTTACATCATCATCGTCGTCGTCGTCGTCGATCATCATCATCATCATCATCATCATCATCATCATCATCATCATCATCATCATCATCATCATCGAATGCGCGGTTGAGGTCTATTGGTCTGTTACAACTTCACGGAGTTAAGTTAATTAAAACTGATCTCGCGCTCGGGCGCGGATTCTATTCCTGCTTGGGCTGATTACCTGATTGGGTTTTTTCCGAGGTTTTCCCCAACCGTAAGGCAAATGTCAGGTAATCTATGGCGAATCCTCGGCCTCATCTCGCCAAATATTATCTCGCTATCGCCAATTCCATCAACGCTAAATAACCTCGTAGTTGATACAACGTCGTTAAATAATCAAGTGAAAAGAAAACTGATCTCGCTGTAATAGTACTATTTTGTAATAGAAACTCTTCGCATAGGTTTCACGAGTAAAATACCGGATATAAAAGCATAATAGCCCCACAAAACAAAACTTTAATGTGAATTTCGATCCGATAGAGACCTTACATACTTATTTCAAACACTGAATATACAGTTAGCATCTTTTCTTCTATGAACAGAGAAATAGCGTCATGGTAGCTTATCAGACTTGACCCACTTCTGCGATAACGGTAACTCTGATAATATTTTCCTAACACGATAATTTATTTCAAATTCGCAAACAACCGGTAACAGTACTTCATATCAAAAGAACGTGCCACCTTTATAAGTTTACAGTGACGGTTTGAAACGAGTGACGTTTACAGCAGTAAAATATGTTATTCTATTTTTATTATTTTAAATAATTCATATGTCTTTCACATAATTTGAACACACTTGGTAGGTCTATTCTTCAACACAGGAAAGTGCACGTAATATATAGGCCTACTAGTATTCTATAAATTCACGTAGTATATCTACCACAAAAGTTTTGGAAATGATAACCATCCATGAGATAAAACTTAAAAGTTGCTCACTTCAGTGTACTGTAATTAAGACTGGGTAACAATGGAAGATTTTTAATTCCTATCGCAAGAGGCAACATAAACACAGAAAAATTCCAGATATGAGGTGTATAAAATACCTGAGAAATTACTGTATTTTTAAAATACATAATTAGATTCTACGTTAAATAAATAGTTTGAAAATTACATGCATATAATTGTACCAACTGAATGTACTTATTTAGGCACAAGGAGATAATACAGTGGAAATTAAAAACAGAATTACAAAACCAAAACAAGCAATAAATGCTCTAAATTCTTTTTGGTGGAGCAAAAATATTACAAAAAATAGAAAATTACATTATATATAAAACCATAGTCCAAAGTATCCTAACATATGGAGCTGGAGTTTCGAAAATTCCAACTAGGGGGAAAAAAAAAAGATTTTAAGTACAGATGTGGATGTCCTACGAAGATCAGCCGGGAAATCTAAAATGGAAAAAAAAGAAAGAAATAGACGAATAAAAGAAGTTATGGAAGTGCAAGATAAGCCAGACAATATAGTTATAATAGAAAGGAAAAGGTTACAGAGGTATGGCTATATCAAAAGAATACCAGAACAACGATTACCAAATTAATTATGTATGTGTATGTATTTATTCACAATGCAATGGGTATATACCTGGTGGCAGTGGTAACTAATTACACTCAATAAAGACAATAATAAACACAATTACTAAAAATATAATTAATACTACTACTACTACTACTACTATTACTAATAATAATGATAATAATAATAATAATAATAATAATAATAATAATAATAATAATAACAACAACAGGGAACATCCTAAATTAAATTAAGCACGATCGGTTAAAATAACATTTAAAGTAAATCTAATTTGTACCTTAAACCTATGTTCGAACTAAAACCTACGAGTATAATATGTTCATATCTGCACAAGTACCTTTCAACACTACACTCATTTCGCTGTCAACTCACTCACTGCACTGGAACTACGACACATTTCACTGATTCTATCCTGATTTCACTAACACTTCAAAAACATTTCACTGTTCAAATACTTGCACTGCCACTATAAACTATAAAGCTTCACTGACAGGAACACGTTTCACTTACTCAACACACTTCACTGACACAACATAATTATTCACTGCTAGAACACTTCAATAACAAAATATCAATTACACCCTTTAAATACTGTGTATAATTATCATCTATTAGTAAAGTCCTTAAGCCTATTTTTAAATACATTTATGGAATGGATCCCACCAGAAAGAAGGAAAAAACACGGTCAAAGAAGACTAGGATGGGGGATGTACTAGCAGCTGTGGATAGGGTTACCATCCGCCCGGCAAAAGGAGGACATGTCCTCTTTTTTAATCATTTTATCCTGTCCGGCAGGCATTTAAAAAAAATTGAAATGTCCGACATTTCGCATTTCAACTAGAATTAATATGAATATTGAATAATGTGCGCTATTATGAATAGAATATCTAAACAAGTGGTGAAAACCTATGAAAGAATTTAACTGCTTTCAATAGTTGAAGCTAGAGCACATAAACTTAAAATATGATGACCGATTGACATGCATTGAATTCTTACACTCCAAAAACGTCACTATTCATGATTCAAAACTATTTTATCAAGTTTATTCTGTAATGTACAAATATATGCTAATCAAGTTAATTTGGACAAAGATTTAAGTTTAGATATACAATGGTGCAAATTCTTCAATTCCAATAGTTCTGCGAGCACTAAAACTTTCTCAGAACTCTTATAAATATATCAATTCTATTTATTTATCCCAAGTCACAATGAAGTGATAAGAGAGTATTTTCCCTAATATTTGCTCAATGGACAAAAGAACGAAATCGCATGCTAACGAAGACAGTCAGAGAAATAGTGAAATATAATTTCAAGGACATGTCCTGTGAACAGTTCCATAGTTATTTGTTACAAGATATACAGAAAGTTTGTCTCTTCAGGCTCTTGTGCACAAAGTGGGCTTCACCGATAAGTAGGGTACAGATGTAATACTGATCCAGCAACTAGCGAAGGAACTGACTAAGGTGAGCCATTGTTTTTATCGTTAATTTTGTTCGTATCAATTTTTAAAAACTCCTCCTTTTTCAGCAATGTCCTCTTATTTTACATTCCATGTCCTCCTATAGAATTTCTTCTCGTGGTAACCCTAGCTATGGATGCTGGAGGATGAACAATGGATGAACAGAGAGGAGTGGCGTTTGGTTTCCGGAAGACGGCGACAGCTGCTATGACACAGGAATGATTGATTGATAGTTGTACCAATAAATGCGACTGCAGATTGTTAATAGTAGCAGCTTGAGTGTTACATCATCCTTGGTAACAAATTATTTCCTTAAATTAACTTAAGAACAAAATCGTATTTACGCCAATATAGGCCTATACCGGAATCGTTGGGTCCACTGCTACTTTTTTCATATTCTTAATGGAATTTAGTCTAAGAAACCACAACCATTACGTGAGGGAAGAATGATTAGTTTATTACACGAACAAATATCCATGTCATGGAAGAGATTCGAACTAGCAATGGTGGTCTTCTTGTATCTCTTATGTCGCACTGCAAACAAGTAACATTTGGTCAAAACTAGCTCATGAAACAATAACGTACCTAATTCGATACTCAAAGAAGAGCGTTGGAAAAAAAAAACTGTCGACAAAATTCCACTGAAGCGGCCTTGATATCAACCTACCTTTGGTAGGCAGATTGTAGTCATATTTTATAATACCTATTCAAACTAAATTAAGCACATGACAGATTAGCAAAAACAACAAGTCGTTGAAAGGGGTCACCTTATGGTCGTGGAATTAAATCTCGTCAAACTCTTCATAATTTATTGGAACATCCGTTAAGTTTACATGCCTGTTTCACAACCGCAGTTAGTTTGCTCAACTCTATTGCGATTACTACCTATAAACCAGCTCTCGAAGCGGTCGACGACACCCTAGAAATAAAGTGATACCTAATAAGGGAAGGAGAATGTGATTCTGAGAGCTACTTCAGGCCTAATCAAATCGTACTAAAAGTTCTCAACTACTATTTCCGCCATTGGCCAACTTTATCTTTCACGAGTTGTAAGATATGTAGCTGTCACGCTGCTTTGGAGCCTCAGTCATGTGTTCAAATACCATCTAGGGCATAGATGTCAATCCGCTGTGAATGGGATGTTTTCTTAAACTGGGAATATACATCGTGCTAACCCAACTTAATATAAGAATCACCATTTGTCTAACTATAAATGTGTCAGATTTAGATAATAATAATAATAATAATAATAATAATAATAATAATAATAATAATAATACTTTATTGCCAGAAAAAATACATATTGATTTTTTTAATATAAGAACTCTCTAGCACCTCCAGAAAAAGTTACATACTCGTGCTCAGGGAGCATTCCACATAAGTTAATGTTAAGACATTTTATTGAATAACAGAGTAAAAAGTAATAAACGACAAAAAAAAAAGAAGAAACACATATCACAATAATTGAACTTTAAATTTTCTCTGTTAACAGCAATTTTTAACAGATTTTTTGAAATAAGGAGCATTAGCAAATTGTATGTTTGGGAATTTATCTATTATCATGTTATAAAGCCTTGGACCGAAGTTGCTACTGTGATTATATGCTACAGTTGTAGTACATTTAGGAACTGTCAAGCATATGTTGCCTGATCTTTTGGTTTTATATTTATGTGAATATAAATTAAATATATTTCGGTTCTTATGTACGAAATTCAGTAATACATTGTTATAAACTAGATGGAAGTCAAATACTTTAAATTCTGAATACAGCAGCTCTGAAGGATAATCAAGAGGTTTATTAAGGCATATTTTTATTATTCTTTTCTGTAGCAGAATTATTGGCATGAGGGAGATAAATGTATTACTTTAAATATCTATTTATTTATAACTCTACTGCACCCCTATGCACAGTTCTGTACATGATTATCTTCAAACTATACTAGAAGTACTTTCAACAATAGGTCTATATAAAATAACTGAAAAGAAATTGGGATACTTGGAGATGGTGTGAGATTTCTGAAACATCTGTAGTGCCACACTTACACGTTGGTATAAACTTAAGCGTATATTTTTGGTGTCTATGGTGCCAAAGAAAGAAAGAAAGAAAGAAAGAAAGAAAGAAAGAAAGAAAGAAAGAAAGAAAGAAAGAAAGAAAGAAAGAAAGAAAGAAAGAAAGAAAGAAAGAAAGAAAGAAAGAAAGAAAGAAAGAAAGAAAGAAAGAAAGAAAGAAAGAAAGAAAGAAAGAAAGAAAGGGAATGAAACTTACAGTTGTGTTGAGTTGAATGTTTCATTTTTGTTTCGGTTTACAAAATGTGGAGTTTCGGTCTAGGATAAGATTAGCATTTTTTACTTGGTTATTTAACGACTCTGTATCAACTACTAGGTTAAATTTTTTTACCCTTGTGTTGGCCGAGATGTGCTTACGAAGAGGCAAGCACGTGCCAAATACATCTTTATACAATTATTATTATTGAGATTGGTGAAACATAAGCGGCGACAAGGCTTTTCCATTTGGACATCCCTCAGCACGTTCAGTAGACACTAATAATGACAATATGATGGAAGCTGTTGACAACCTTCATTTATATTCTATAGAAGAGCGTCTAGAATAAATTTTAACACGCGACGTAACTGAAGGTTACTCACACTCCCACTCCGACAAAAAGCCAGAGCGTTGACTCATCTCGAGTCACTAATTAGACACATTATTCTCGTTGTCGTAAACACTGCCTTTTGTTTACGCGTAGCACGTCGTCTTAATCGGAGAACTTCATTTTCACGGCCATGAACGAATAAATGAATGAATATTATTGCGTAATACGGTACATACCTCAACTTTCCTCACTAAATACGGATTTAAATTTTGTTACATTTTCTGAAGTTAAACGTAGATCTATACCGAGTGTAATTCGGTGACGTCCAGCATTTGCGTAAACATTTCTCGTAAACTGAACAGAAGGGCTTCAAACTTGACAGCCCTAGTTCAAAATAAGTGAAAGTAGCATAGTCTAATATATACAGTCACGAAGCTCAATACGAAGTAAATATGCATCCATAGATAGTTGCTAACCACTAGGATCGCTACTATCGCCTCATCACAGACAATGCGAAATAGTACCTGCACAGTCTATTGTTCCTAGTACCCTCACAACTCAAGCTTCATGACTGTATATACTAGACTGTGGTGATAGTAGTAAGGAAAAAGGAAAGTAGAAGTTAAGATGAAGGAGAACGAGGTGAAACAATAAAAAAATAAGAAAATAATTACGATTACGACAATAGTAATGCCCATGGTGAAGAGAAAGACCAGGAAAAGAGTGACGGTATCCATAAGAAAATGAAGCAGAAGACTATGACAAGAGAAGACACAAAACGAGGGCCAGATAAGATGAAAAAAGATGAAACGAGAAAAAGACAATGGAAACGATGTCGAAGGAGGAGTTGGAAAACGCAGAAAAAAGAAGACCAAGGGGGGGGGGGAAGAGGAATTAGAGATAGAAATTGTGACGGAAGATAAAAACAGAAAGTGAAGTAACATGAAATAGAAGAAGGAAGAGGGCAGAAACAGGTGAAAAGAAATAAAGTATGAGAGGTGAAAAGGGAGAAATAGTAGAAATAGAAAATGAAGTATGAGAGATAGAAGAGGAAGAGAACTAGTAGGAATTGAAAAGAGCAGTATGAGAGTTAGAAGAGGAAGAGATGTAGTAGGAATACAAAAAGCAGTAGGCTATGAGAGTTAAAATAGGGAAAGTAGTAGGAATACAAAAAGCAGTATGAAAGGTAGAAGAGAATTAGTAGGAACAGAAGAAATATGGAAGGTAGAAAATGAAGAGAAGTAGTAGGTATAGAAAAAGTATGAGTGATGAAAGAAGAGAAGTAATAGGAATGGAAAAAATTATGAGAGGCAAAGAGGAAGAGAAGTAGTAGGAACAAAAAAGCAATATGAGAGTTAGAAGAGAAAAAGAGTAGGAATATAGAAAGATGTCTTGGGAGTAGAGTGAAAGAGAAGTAGTAAAATAGAATAAACAATATGAGGTAGATGAGAAGTAATAGGAAAAGAAGTATAAGAGGTAAAAGAGGAAGAGATGTAGTAGAGATAAAAAGCAGTATGAGAGGTAGAAATGAAGAAGTAGTAGAAATATAGCAATAAGTATTAAGGGAAGAGAAGTATTTAAAATAGAACAGGCAATATCAAAGGTAGAAGAGAAGTAGCAGGAGTAGAAGAAGTAGGCCTATAAGAGATAGAAGAGGAAAAGAAGTAGCAGAGATAAAAAAGCAGTATGAGGGGTAGGTGAGAAGAAGTAGTAGGAATGGGAAAAGTGTGAAAGGTAGAAAGAGGTTAGTGGTAGGAATAAAAAAGTAATATGAAAGACAGAAAAGGAGAAGCAACAGGAAGGGATAAGGAAGTGTGATAAGTAGTAGAGGAAGTATTAGAAGTAGAAGAGGAAGAGAAGTAGTAGCAAGAGACAAGAAGAATGTCAGATAGAAGCGAAGTGTAGTAGTAAGAATAGGGAAAACAGTATCAGAGGGGCAAGAGCAAGAGGAGTAGAATGTAAAAAGGAGTATGAGAGCTAACGAAGAAGAAAAGTAATAGGAATAGAAAATCATTATAAGTAGCAGAAAAATAAAAGTAACAGGAATGGAAAAATCAGTATGAGAGTTAAAATAAGAAGAGGATTAACGGAAATACAAAAGTATATAAATATGAGAAGCAGAAAAGAAAGAATAGTAGAAATAGAAAAATCAGTTGAAAGGTAGAAGAGGAAGAGAAGTAGTAGGGACAGAAAAAAGCAGTGTGAGATTTAGAAGGGTAAAAGGATAGTAGGTATAGGAAAACCATTATGAGAGAAGAGAAAGAGAAATAGTAGGAATAGAAAAGGCAATATGAGAGTTAGAAGAGGAAGAGAAATAGGAGGAACAGAAAAAAACAGTATGAAAGTTAGAAGAGTAAGAGAAATATCAGGAATAGAAAAAACAATATGACAGAAGAGGAAGATATATAGTAGGAATAAGCAAATATGTATGAGAGATAGAAAAGGAAGTGAAGAGTTAGGAATAGACAAATCTGTATGAGATATAGAAAAGGAAGTGAACTGTTAATAATAGACAAATTAACGTGTATGAGAGGTAGAAAAGGAAGTGAAGTGTTAGGAATAGACAAATCTGTATGAGAGGTAGAAAAGGAAGTGAACTGTTAAGAATAGACAAATTAACGTGTATGAGAGGTAGAAAAGGAAGTGAAGTGTTAGGAATATACACATTAATGTGTATGACAGGTAGAAAAGGAAGTTAACTGTTAAGAATATATAAATAAATGTGTATGAGAGGTAGAAAAGGTAGTGAAATGTTAGGAATAGAGAAATCTGTATGAGAGGTAGAAAAGGAAGTGAAGTATTAAGGGTAGAAAAATTGTATGAAGGGCAGAAGAGGAAGAGAAGAGTATGAATAAGAAAAGCAGTAGTAATGGGAATAGAAAAGAAAAAGGACTAGAAATGCAGGAGAGCAAGAAATACAGAAGAGCAACAAAAGCAGATGAACACAATAGTTTATTAATAAACGCAAGAGGAAGATAAATAGAATTATAAGAAGGTCAGAAAGAGAAGAAATAAAGTAAGTGGACAATCACGAGTAGACGAGGGAAACGCTCAGGAAAAGGAAGACAAGAGAGGAGGATAACAACGGTGCATGAGGTAAGATGAAATGATGTTAAATAATGCAATGCAGTATAGCCTATTTATTTTACCTCCTGAACAAATTCTTCTGATGTTTTGCATTTAATGTTACGATAAATCTGCATAACTGCCATGATCTTAAACTGCGTTTTTACCATGTCTGTAGCGATTTGTGACAGGCAATTAAAGTAGTAATTGCGACAGATTACGTATTATTAGGGTTTATCGAAGTATAATGAGTGACTGGAATGGCTGACACGGCGACTGGATCAACTGATCTACATTACAAAGTCCAACGAGGAATTTAAACATACAAGTTTCACTAATTATCTTTCTTCATTATTCAACTACAAATTAAGGCCTGTGAACTGCCCGGGTGGGAACTATTCAGCTCCAGCATTCCAGTATTTAAATTTGCCGATCACTTGATGTAATTCAATTAATCTCGTGTGGGTGTGGCTAAATTTGCTATCTCGACTGCAGATTTCGTCTCCTGCCTATACTTGCGACAAAATGGAAGCATTGATTCCATTTCGTCCTTTGGCAACTCTTACCAGGGTACGAAATTCATCTCAAATACAGTGAAGTATATAAGTAAATTGGGAACAAATATGACAGAATCCATTTTAAAAGCTCAGAGTAGATTAACCTACTGTAGATATATGTGTCCAGGATCGTGAAAATTTTCTACTTCCTCGTTGTAGTGTCGAAATGTAATCCTGATCTATTCGTACGGCAGACAAAACTGAACCTCTATTTACATCTCATAAAATATACTGTAACACAATTCATAGGATAGCATAAATGGAGAAATAATAATAATACTACTACTAATAATAATAATAATAATAATAATAATAATAATAATAATAATAATAATAATAATAATAATAATAATAATAATATTAATAATAATAATAATAATAATAAATAATAATAATAATAAACAATAAACTAAAACAGACATGTAGGCCTGTATTAATCTACTAAGCTAAACCACATTGGTGAAGACCCACAGTATTATATTGTATCATGACGGAGGAAATTACTTACAAATGTTTTAACTATTATACAGACCGATTATTTAGTCCTGACAGCTCGGCGACGCGAAAGGGGGGAAGTAATAGGAGTAGTGGGGAGAGCTCCGGAGTAAAGGGCGAGCGGTCGGTAAAGGAATGCAGTACAGCTTAAATGTACTAGAAACATACCGCTCTACAGCACGCATGACAACCGATCGCTCCGAAGGCAAGTGAGTGACTAACCCAAATACCCCTTGGCGTAACTAAATGGACTCGCCTGACCAAGGCGCACATTGCCGGCGACTTTCAGGACTAAATAATCGTAATGTACGTAATAGTCTGCAATATGAGGACGAAGACGTATTTATGAAAGTATTCAAATTTATTATCATTATTATTATTATTATTATTATTATTATTATTATTATTATTATTATTTCATGTTTTCTTAAAATGTTCATATTTCATAAACATTTTCAAATTTTTTCGCATTTTGCATGATTCTTCCCCTCCGTTGCTATTTATAGAACTACTATTGCACGAGCTCTCGAGACATTATAAGGAGACAGATGTTTTAAAAACCCAAATCATCTTTTCTACAAACGTTTCGGGATTCCCAAGGGCAACTGTAATCTTCAAATTCCCATTTAGAATCATTTGACTCGTTGCATCAACGAATTCGAGAAGCCAAAACAAAACGAATGGTTCCCATTCCAACTTTGCTCATTTTTCGAATCCAATGAAAACCTTATCAGTGTTGTCACATCTATTTTTCTACGTGTAAATTTAAGTTTTAACTGGGTTTCAATCATATATCTTGCTGTCTACTGAATTTTTACTCTTTTTACAAATTCATTAATTTTTCATCGTACAAAACAATCTTAACTGACAGGTGTAATCCTTTGTCAGAAAATATACTTGTGTTGTATTGTAAGATTAATCGATCGAAAATATTTAATCGAGTCGATTAAAATTAATCGGTTGTAGTTGATATTAATTATTAGACTATTTTGTTAATACAAACTCATATTAAAAATTCGAACAATATTTCTCTCTCGGAAATTGCTTACTTAAAAGCATAATATACTGCTATTTTCTAACTGTAAACCAAACAGCGCAGGAAAAATCTTTGCACAAACACTTCGGAAAGAGATGGAGATATGAGGACAGTAACCTAGCTACCTCTATTTAACGTTGAAATACAATACGAAACCCTTCTTAAGTTTCATGGATTTTCAAGAAAACTTCCACCTTGTTGTCAGCTCATCTTCCTAACATATGAAATACATACTTTTCTGGGATTCGTCCCCCTCATCCCTTATAAAATAGCCATGTCTACACTGTGTGCAAGTGAGGGCGTAACTACCTTCTTCTCTTTCTTAAATCTGGTAATTCGATTACAATAGGGGTCAGTCTTCTGTTTCGACTGCAGTTGCAGTTTCTGTACTGAGTTTGTATATGAAGGTTATGTGTTTAGTTTGATAAAGAAAAAAATAGTTTTCTGTGGTTTCTGAAAAGTGTAAACTCCATTATGTCATATGAGAATTTGAGACGTAAACTCGGTGAAACGTTTGGATTTAAATTGAACGATCGTGGAGAAGTGCTTGACAGAAAAAAGTATTTTCGTGTTTAGTGATGCAGGAAACATTGTTACTAAATGTAGAGCGGCACTTAATTTGGAGCATGTGAATGTACTCACATGTTTAAAATCATGGATGAAGCAGTATTAACTAGATGAGTCTTCAAACTTTTTGTTATTTATGTTTGTCTTAAAAATTCCCGGAGAAATTGACACAATAAATAATAAGTCTCATAATAAATATGTTTGTAAGTAATAAAATAGTTCTTTTGTAATATAATGATATAATATATACAGATATACAACATTTAATACTTATGCTTACCACCAAACACAAGTTAAATTTAACAATAATTGTGTATTATAGTATATTAAAACATTTTTTTCAACTCGATCAAAACTCGATTAATCTATTAAATTCAAATAGTTAATCGATTAAATACTTTGATCGCTCAACAGCACTAATTGTAACCAATGCTGAATCCAGTCAATGTCAGAACTATTTTCTTATCTTTTTTGTTTTTTTTTAGTGTAAAAAATGTTACCTAGTTCTTGCGATCAGGTAAGTTTGATGTAAACAAAATGTTACCTAGTTCTTTCGTTCAGGTAAGTTTGATGTGCTGAAAAACTGTTTAATTACACAGATTTACTGTACTTCATTTGGTAGCATATTAAATATTGACAATACTATTAATCTCTGAAGGCTTATTTTGTAATTAGTGATGCAGTCCTGCTCCAAATGCTTTAGGAACAAAGATATTTTAGAAATGATATATTTATTTCATATTTTCATAATCTGTGCCGAAATAGATTTCATAATTTGGTAACATTTTCTTCATATTGTGCCGATCTCTAGTTATGAGTAGGCTAAATACGACTTGCGGATGTGTGGTAAGACCATTTTGACCAAAACACAGAAAATAACAGACATATTACTGCCTACGTATGGAGACAAATGTAGATGTATGTTGTTAATACAATCTTGGTTCATTGATCTTGTAGCCTGAAACGCTACAACTGGAAACCATCGCAGATAACTGTAAACATTGCTCAAGTGAAGACTAATTATTATAGGTACGAAAATGAGTAATTGCGTTACTCGTAATTTTGACAACTCTAATTGTATACAATTTCACGAATCCCGTCCTTCAGGTAATTCCCCTGGCAGCGCGTTTTATGTTACAAGTGTGTAGAAACGACTTACCAAATAAGGCTCACATAGCCTGCGAGTATTTGAGTAACTAAACATGAAAGTGTAATTTCACTGTAGATCAAATGTTATAATGCAATAATACGTGATTCATTAAGTGACCGATCCTAAATGCGCAGGTTCGAGGCTCCTCTAATAGCGATGCCGAATTGATTTATACATCCGCGACTCGGCATCAATTAACAGATAATAACGATGAAAGGCTATACCGTAAGGATCTCGTCCGTAACTTTGAAGAAACTGAATCATATTTATGTTCGTGAGAAAGAAGAATGTGCGTGATAGGTGATCGTGATTTACTATTTTCTAATTAGCTATTGCAAGTGGGGCTCAGAATAGCGTAACCGGTTCTTGACTTCTATTATCTATTCCACGAATCTAAGTATAGCACAGAAAATATATAAAGATGTTTCGACTGAAAATGACTAATAGTCTGCCAACAAAAGGAGCAAGAATATATTAAAACCGTGTAACGGTGCGGGACTAAGCATAGTTTCTGCAATTATGACGCCATATTCCATTCAGCACCATAATAAACAAGGAAACTGTGATTAACGTTAAATTATTACGCGTATTCTTGCAATTTACGCTTCCTCATTACAGTGAAACCTGTTCAAATCGGAACCTGAATAATCCGGAATCCTGTCTATTTCGGAACAATTTATTGGTCCCGGCGAAATTTGTATGTATTATGTGTGACTTTTCCTGAATAAAACGGAAACTGTCCAACGCGGAAACGGAAACTGTCTCCTACTGTTCAAAACGGAAATAATATTTTGGACACACTATATTTTGTAACTATATTTTGAAACAGCTTGTAATTTCAAGGAATATACGAAATATGTAGGTCACTAAGATAAAAACAAGTTTTCTTTGCAAAATTTTAGAGGGTACGAGAGTGTGTCGGCCTGTCGATCATAAATTTTATTACCCTGTTGACTAGGCAGACGAGTCCCTTCAAAGATTTTCAAAGCTTCACACCGGCATACTGTCGTAGCTAGCAAGTGTAGTGATTTCAGGTAAAAAAAACTGCGTAAAATGTGGCATTAGCATTAAGTGATGAAGTAAAAGTTATGGAGTTAAAGGAAAATTAGAAACGAAGTGCATGTGACATAATGTTGAAGTTCAGTTGTGGAAATATCAGGTGTGACACTTTAAAGATAAAGATCATAATGAGTGAGTGGCTTGCGGCCAATATTGGTGACATAAAAGGAACCCGAAAGCAACTGTTTTTGTGTCGAAAAAAATGAACTGTTGTGGAAGTGGGTTCTTCATGACCTTTCAAAGAACAAGCCAACTTCTGGATCTATTCTGCAAAGCAAGCTATTGAACTGGGAAAGAAATTAAATAAACCAGCATTCAAGGCTTCTTCTAAATGGCTCCTAATCCAATTAATTAATAATGTGCAGTGATATACAATACAGTAACTTAGCATACCGTTAGATATTCAATTCAATGAGATTTGTAACCTTTAGTAATGTTTAATGACTAATGACTGAGTTACGATAACATTTATAGAGAAGATGAGAGTTTAATCAAGATGATTCACCAACGGAATAAGCGACAGAAAGCTGATTTAATGTGAGTAGTGTTAAATGGAATATTTTGTACTTCTTGCAGTTTGCGGCATGCCATTTTGTTTTTCATGTATAGAATGACAAAATATTCCATTTTAATGACACATCCGAATAATACGGAAATCTGTCCACAACGGAAAAAAAAAAATAGGACCATGTCACTTCCGTCTTGAACAGGTTTCACTGTATTACGAAGTATAAGAAAAATGCGACCACCCTGAAAATACGTTTTTAGCATTCATATCAATAAAGGAGTGGTTTTAGACATGTCGCCTATAACTGCACAGCGGTTTCTTCTGAAGTAGTTGAGCAGATTTAGTTCACATGTTCATTATTTTTTTCTTTATCCGGCATTTAAGATGTTTCTTTTCGGCAAAAACGATTTCGGTTTAAAACATTTCTATTCGATCTACAAACAAGGAAAATATGCATCATTTTTGAGAGTATGCAAATTCAGGACAAAAACACATTGCTTATTTTTGGTCTCGAAAGGTACACGTATATTCCGGAATGAATATACCCAGCGAAGTTACGAGGGTAGAGGAGTGGGGGTAAACAAATGAAGAGCGTAGTGACGTTCACTCATCAGCTGTTTATAATACTTAAACAGTACATCCCCAGTTGGACTTACTTTGGTTCATTCCGTACACATCCGTCTAGTGAGGCAGCTTTATTGAATTAATGATTACTGTATGTTACTTAAATATTTCAATTTTAATGTCCACACATTGTAATCTTACCTGTGTAATAGAAAATAAATTATTACTACTACTAAAATATTATTAAAGCAAGTGTACACACATGACGTTTTCGATTAAATCTGCCAGTCCTAAGTCTAGGGAAAGTGGCAAAGAACTTCTTAACTTAAGTTCTGTGTCCCCCATAAGTTTGACAGCTTCTTTCCACTACTCCGCAATTTACGTGCATCCGTCATCAGTTTGCTCCGTAATTTACATAGGGAATGCCCGATCTAATCTTCTTCCGGGATCTACAACTACTATCTCCGGCTTTTCTGTGTATGAAGAGCTCGATGAAGTTCCTAACTTGGTTATAGGAGCAGCTCCATCGATTTTGTTACTGCACTAGCCGATAGATGGCAGTTTCCAAATAAATGTATATAAAAGGAAATTATGAAGTCATACGCCCATCAAATAACAGTTGGTCGTGCAAGGGCAAGCTAGATGAGACCATTAGACAACTGCTTTGGTGACAACCGCGACTGAATCGGCGGACCTAAGAGTACGAATAATGCGATCATTGTACCAGCCTAGATCATATATGTAACAGATAACTCCTCGCTACGTTAAAATCGGCAGCACTTCGAAGAGAACAACCGCCAGGATCGCCACCCGTCCGCCGTACACGAACACGAGATGGCAGCACAGTCGCTAATGCAATTCAAATGGGAATTATGACGTGACTCCTTATGTAACAACTAGATGGCAGCGTAGTAAACCTGACAAAAGTTGTTAACCTCAAAACCTATAAGCCCGACATATCTGTTACATATATGATCTAGGGTACCAGCTAGTGTTGCGCAGTGACTATAAGACAGAAATGTTCAAAATGCTTTCTACGCTATGTGTCAATGCGATCGTAATGTCTAAAATAACATTGTGCCTATGCAACCGTAATGTCTAAAATAACCTTGTGCGCTATATGACCGTAATGTTAAAAATGAACATGTGCGCTATGTGACTATTTAAAAGGATAAAATCTTCAATTTGTGTGAAATGTAGGCCCCCCTTCGCAAATCTTACTTAAGTGGAACGGTAGATCGAAGTGAGACAAGTTGCTTTTAGACTAGGAGTACACATAAATGGTAAGTCCCAAGAACGTTCGCAAGGACGTGGACTAGTGTACCCTTTCGCTACTTCTCTCTTATTCTCGCTCAGAGATTTATAGGTTATACAAACACGAATAATTTCTAAAAATCAACGTATCCTTAACACTTAACCGTTGAGAAAACAGAGCAAAAAACCAGACTATAATTTCTGGGGAAGGGGAGAGAAATCTACAGGCTATGCCTCCAATTAGAAATTTCTCCAAATAAGAACAGACACATCTGTGATACATTGTGTATATGTTATACACGTTTATTTCATGATTTGAGAAATATCCGGATATTTAAAGCGTAGTAAACACACACACACATACATACACAGTTCATACAGTCTTTAGATCAGTTCAGATTGAAGGGTTACAACAGGCATTAATGGTAGCCGAGTACAGTGTCAACAGATAGAAAGGCTTTCCGATAACCCCGGAGCAATGAAGCAAGCAACGAGACAAATGATGCTCCAGCATACTCAAATATGCTCTTACGAACTATAAATCACGACAAAATTATAGTGATTGCACGGTGATAGTCCTCACTTCCGGCTAGCTATATTTTACCATCGGTTCTACTATCAGTCTGGATCTCTAGAAGACAATTTGCCACCATTCAAGGGTCACTATCGTTAAGTTCATGGCCTGCTGGTAATGCCTCATCAAAGTCGAAACCCCAACTCCATGAATCAAAGACATTGTTGGTCACGCCCAGTCTTTGAACTACTTACTGGCATGGGCCACTCTGAATATGGTGGCTGTCGGACAAGTTTAGAATTATATTTACATTACGACCATTAATTCAAATGCAGAACTATAAAATTTATAGTTCTGTATAAATACAAAATGGTTTATATTGAAATTCAAGTTTCCATAAAAGCTGTTTTCACATGTTCGGTGGATAACAGGAAAACCAGACGTTTAAATTGCGAATTTTGTTGTTATGCTACAATTTCGTGTATTATGAAGAACGGAGATATAAACACGTGTGACCTTCTATTAAACGTTTTAATTTTATTTCACACGAGAATAAGTACGTACATACATACCACATTTTTTTGCTAAGTGGTCTTGAAACATGAAGACCACACAAACTACTTTAGAGCCAGCACTTATTAATATAAATGAAAATCTCCATAAGACGACCCAATGTCTTAAAAAAAATAATAAATAATATAATAATAATAATAATAATAATAATAATAATAATAATAATAATAATAATAATAATAATGAAAAACTACATAATGTGACTTCGATATGCGTAAGGCATGCTCAAGAAGAATTTTATAGACGCGATATAAGGACTTAAGGTAAGGTTAGGTTAGGTCACGGTGGCTACGGGTTAGAACAACCCTTTGCATGTCGGCCATACTGAGGCTTATTGTGAATCCCAAATTTATGGGATAAATGAATTTTAGCCTACAATATTTGTATTAGATTAATAAAATTGAACAATTAATAGAAAGTCAGCTATTCAAACTGATGTAACTTCATTTCTATCAGCTCATACCAAACTGTCTTCCGTATGGCATAATAAAATCCCTGCTTTAATGATCTATCCAGAGACAGCACCACTGTGTAGCAACATATTTCCCGCAATAGCGTGAAGATCAAAGTATTGCTGTCTCCAAACATATTACATAGTTTATAGTTCTCGGTGTAGTGTGTTACGGGCCTGAATACACGGTTTTTACGTCTCGTCACTGAATACACGGTTGCCAAGTTTCCTATCACACATTTTTCGCTACCGATCTTGAATGAAATTATGGCCAAACCGTAAATGTTACGCAAAAAACCACTAAAGGACACATTTGTTAGAATTTGCTTCAAAAACAATACACCAACATCTCCCGTTTTCCTGGAATACGCATTCCAAAATTCGCCTAAGAGTACTACTTTTCTCAGAATTCGTTTACAAAAGATCGCAATAAGATGAGACAATTTTGATTAACTCGCTTCCCTGATGAATTTCAAAAGGACTCTGTATATAACTCTGAAAAAAAATACAGTTCTCTTTTGTGGGGTTCAAAAAGTAGTGTTTCTATGGATAAACTGCGCGAAACCTTCAACGGAGGCGATTAGCTTAGAAGTTTTCTGAACTCCTCCCATTCCGTTTCCCAAAAAGCAGTCTCTCCAAAATGCATAAATAAGACCTACATCTACAGACAGGTTGTCAACACTCTGGCCTTATGAATTAAAAAAAATACTTCGTTTATCAGGTCAAGCATGACTTTCTGCGAGTAGTAATAACTGGAGAGTCCAGAATGAAAAGTGATTTCTTCCCTATAATTTCAGCATGTACTGAGAAAGATTGTAAAGTGCTATTGTTTGTTTAATTTAGTAGTGTTATTATTAATAGTATGTTGACTGACAAGTTCAAATACTTTCTCGTAGTCAAGTAATGACAGAAAATTGGAGAAATGACACAGAAAAAGGGAGAATCACTGAGAAGATATAGCATAATACCGTATTTATTCACTACATATTCGATTCGGATTCATTGAGATTTGAACCATATCGTCCTCGTACAAAACTATGTTCAAGTCGTCCGGCTAAAGAAACGTTTCGATTAATTGAAAGGAAAATTAAATATATAGGCCTAAAGAAAAACAGCAACTGCCTCTTATAATCAGGGTGCGAATTAAGATTTCTGATGAGGGGGGAATAGAATCCAAGATAGAGAATACCATACATAAAATTATTATTATCCTCATTCTATACGGCTCAACGCTTGGTCGCACTGAGTTGCTTGTCTTGCATCTTGATCATAATAATTACTATATCCATGAGCAGGCTTACGACAAGATGTGTAATTCCTAAGTTACTGGTTGTTGACAGCTTTCCGGTGATGATAATACATCAATATTATTTTCTTTGCTTACTTTGTGAAGTATACTCGAATTAAAACAATTATATTTTGTGAGGGGGGATAAAAGTTATCCCTGGCAGGGATGTTTGTAAGAATTTATGAGAGGGGGATAACTTTCCAACAGGGGGAAAATCCCCCATCCCCCCGTTAATTCGCATCCTGCTTATAGTACAAATGAAAGCAGAAGATCTCTGTAACGTCCCTCACGGTTTACTAATATCGTGTCGTGAGAGAAGATAAAGTGAAATTACCCAACAATTTGCATTACTATATCTAATAGCGTTTCGCATCGAGAATCCTTCTTCAATTTAACATTACTGGACTGAAGTTGATGTAAATTTAATTTAATGGAGGTAAGCCCAAAGTTCACACTTTTCTGGACGGGGTTCAAAACGTTTCTAGCGAAAGTGGTTCATGTCCATTACCTTCATAGGAAAGAGACGTGACGGGGAGTTAATTGTAGGGACATTAAAAAGCTTTCACCCTTAATAGAATAATGAAACTGTTCTTGCAACTGCACAAATTAGATACATGTAAACTTTACAGAGATTGTAACAAAGTTATACAGTGATGTAATGGTCAATAAAACCAAATAATCTATATACTATACTACGAGTATATTGCGCTATTACTTATGATTATAACTTGAGTCAAGCCACTATTATGAATCATCAAGTCAATAGGCCTATGCGGTATTTTATTATTCTGAAGATACTTCGCTCACAATAACAATTATATTTCCTTTAAGTTGTACTGACCAGCTATCAGGAAAATTTGGCATAATGAAAGCAACCACTAACATGAATTCACTGCAAGTTCACTGAGTACCTGAGGGTATGGAGAGAAGTCCAAGTGAAATTTGATTTTTTTTTTTCTAAATGATGCATAAATTTAATATTTGTACATGTAGAAATATCATTGCTGCAACAACTTACGAGTAAATCATTTATTTATTTATTTAATATTTAACTAGCTAGCGAGTACAAATTAAATTTATAAAACAAAAATGTTTCTAGTCATTACCGTAAGAGCCAGGCTCGTGTAAGGTGTGGTCTTAGCCAATAATACAGCCTAAAAGAAAATTTACAGAGACAGTTTACTAAATACAGTAATTAACTTAATTCAAACCAATAAATAACACACAAGAGCAAAAAAAGAAGAAAAAGAGAGAAAAAATCACATCTAATAAAAATTGACAATCAGACAAAAGCCAGTGATATTCAATAAAAAACATGAATATAGTCGACAGAAATAAAAGGTAAAAAATACACACGTTTGTTAATATTATATATAATGAATTTTATAATATTTCAAATTTGGAAAATGGTTTGTAGTTTTATTATAAAGTCTTGGGCCGAAACTAAACAATGTTTAAGAGCTGCACTTGTGACATTTAGGCTCAGTTAATGGGAAAGCAGACTTTTGTCTTCGAATACGATATTCATGTCGATTAGATAAATGTTTTATTTGCAGTGGTGATTTCTCCGGGCATGCTATGCTTGCTGCGCAAGCCCAATATTTTCGTAGAATGTGTATTTCTCAAAATGGGATTATGTACATTAAAATTTCTTTTGATTTTTGGAATACTGTGTAGGCGTACTACCATCCGCAGGTTGCACACCGCAAGTATCGCAACGCTTGCTCGTTTCTCGGAGCTACAGGAAAGAAGTAGAAATAGCGAGAATATGATGCGCGCACAAGTGCCTTCCTCCTTGGTCCGTCCTAGGCGCACATGCTTCTGTTATGTGTTGTGTGAAGTCTGGTCCGAGAGCTACACCAACGACTACTTAACGTTACACAGACCAGTATTGACAGCGGGAATGTGCTGTGATTTGCGAGTGCAATATAATTGTATGAGGGGAATGCATTATGTTAGCTGCTGCATATGTATTAATAATTCTTAAACATTAATTTGAAATACTGCTATGAGTTCGGAATTGTGTGTTATTGAAATCTTATTATTAAATCCATTTTCCCGAAGGACTATTCAAGAGAAGACATAGAGAATATATGCGCTCGTTCAGTGCAGCTCAATACAAAAATATGCATTGATTGGCAGGGTCGAAAAAACTAAATAAACTGTTTTGTTGGCCATGTTTGTTATATATCTACATCTGATAAACGAATATGATCCATGACTCATAATGATTTCATAATTATAAAATAAATTATTTATGTGGGTCTGATTATTTTTAATTAATTATGAATTATTATATCCCCCATCTTCCCCTATGAATGAAAGAGCAAGCCTAACTTTCGTGACCAGCATTCGTCCCTGTTTATTTGATTTCTGTGGTAGTAAGTTAGTAAACTATATTTATAAATTTATTCAATAGTTAATACTTTAAAATCTGTATAAATTAAATTTGTTGGTTAATCCATATTTTTGGTCAGACAAATTATATATTTAAAAAACAAAACGTTTCGCAATTTATATATATATATATATATATATATATATATAGTAAACCACTACCATGCATCATCGCAGCTAATGATCAACGGCACACGCAACAACCAGCCATCCATGAAGGACTATTACGGATAAGTCACAGCAAGGTACAAATCATGTAGGCCTACATAATCTTGCTGTTGATTATTTAGGAAAGAAAGTTCACGCTTCTCTGCACTTTGTCGCAAGTTATGAAACATCTTCGTTCACCAAGTTTCAACGTGTGAACTTACGGACTGATTATGAATACCAGAGCTTCCTTTGTGACTGCGTGTCTGGAATTCCTGCTTGACGACCCATGCTGAGCATAAGCTAGTCTGATTTATTCTCTGGATCTGGCACTGGATGTTTGCTTTACGGAAATTAAGCACGTCTTGTGTTCATCTTCCTGTGGCTGATGTTGCCAGTTATTAGCGTGAAAGTGGGGCCCACTTTAATTTATTACACAAATAATCTGATTTGGTCGAAAACATTACACTTTCAGATACATTAACTGTGAATTTCATATGTCTATTGTAAAAGTCACGAACCGCCACTGTCTTTAATCTAAATTATCTCACGGTTATCGGATAACGAAGATAGTGATGATGAAACATGACGCAAGACATCGCCTTATAACAGATAATGATTTTATCTGTTAATACATAAAGTTTAGACAGCTATAACTGAAATTATGTCACGTCATCGAACAGGTTTGCAGCACAGTGTTGACTTCTTAATTCTGAAGTTCTGTATTCCGAATTTCAATGCAGGCTGTCTGGAAACAAATTTTTCCGGCCTATCCAAAATTATGTTTGGATCGTACCTTGAAACGAACCATGCTACGAATCCACCTGTATTTCTTCCTCTTATCCAATTCATTTCTCATTCAAAACTGCATTATTAGTTAATACAATATATGACTAGTGCCTTTCAATACTCATCGCTGTTTTACCTTCATCGATGTTCCATCCTCTTTGACACTTTATAGCAAACCTTCAAAAATCTATCTTGTTCGCTAATTTATAGCAAAACTCTTTCAATATTTCATCATATTTGCGAAACTTATAGTAATACTCCTTCAGTACACATCAATGTATTGTAAACCTCTTTCAAAACTCTGTTCGGCAACTTATGATTAATTTCCTTCAGTACTTTTCCCAGTTCGCCAATTTATAGTAAGTTAAAACTTCAACAATGCTTTAACATGTTTGTCAATTTATTGCAAAACTCTTTCAATATTTCATCATATTTGCGAAACTTATAGTAATGCTCCTTCAGTACACATCAATGTATTGTAAACCTCTTTCAAAACTCTGTTCGGCAACTTATGATTAATTTCCTTCAGTACTTTTCCCAGTTCGCCAATTTATAGTAAGTTAAAACTTCAACAATGCTTTAACATGTTTGTCAATTTATTGCAAAACTCTTTCAATATTCTGTTCGTCAACTTTTATTTAGCCTCCTTCAATACCTTAGCCCCTTGCTAATAATTTATAGTAAAGCTCCTTCAGTGTTCTTAACAAGTTTACCAAAGTATTCCAAACCTCCTTCAATGCTTTATTCCTTTCAGTGCATCCTTCAGTTTCTTCTTAGCCAATTTCTTTTCCTTTTCCTATCAGTTTCAGCATTATTCTTTCTTCACCCACTATTTATAGCACAGCTTCATTTCTTACTCTGTCCATTTAATTGAAAAGCATATAGAAAAGCAGAACGGAATAAAATTCACTTGCGCATCCCAAATGTCTATCACTCGAATATTTCTTTCGGTTGGAAAATGCATCACGTCAAAAATCGCCATCATTGATAGAAAAGATTTTGAGATTATTTAGTTCCGTTACATATCAATCGAATGTTCATCTTTTCACCATCTCTTAAGTCTTCCACAGTCACGCGGTCTATGAAGTCCATAAAAAAAGAACAATTTTGGGTAGTCGATAATTATGTCGGAGTCAATAATAACTGCACTGTCATTTTTGTGTTACGTTCTACTATGTGTCCACACTTTTTGTTTCGTACGCCGGTGTTCTTTTGATGATTTAATCGTGTGAATCATAAAATCTGTCTTAAGAACGGAAATTGAGCTGCTTTCAATTGTCGACACACTTTAATGTGAAAAGTAAATCAGAGAATGACACTGGAAACAATGTTTTATTGTTCAAGTGTATATATATAACCATTTTCCTGTCTGAAATTTGACGATAAATGTAACGGACGTGATCCCTTGGGGCAATTACTTTCACACTAATTAAGAGAATTACAAGCCTGTGACTCGTTTAATGTGGGTCTTTTTCTGATGCCTTGGCATTGTAAATCAACAAAAAACTGTTTTTTAGAGACACACCATCACTATACTTGACTTTCTTCCAATAATATTTAGAGACACGTTTGAAAATTAAAACTAGATGATCTGTATGCCATAAGCCTACATTTACTCCGCTGCAGCGTATCATATTCTTCGCAAGTATGAAATCATGAACCACAGTAGCTCAGCTCACATTTGTAGTGTCATTCATTCGATCCGAGGCAGACAAATGCCAGAATTAACTCTGCAACAAATTGTACCACGAACCATTGATTAACCACAAACATTCAAGACCTGTGGTGAAGTAAGGGGGCCATGAAGTGTTACTGTGTCAGATAACGCTGAGCCTCCACGCATGTGAGTCCGACCGTGCAGTGTCAATCACAACTTATATCTCTCACAGTAGAAGAACTACCCGGCCCCCGGACCAATTTTTCTACTGAAATTATTCAAGTCTGCTTCACAGAGAGCTATACCTGAAAGGCACATTTGCATAATATACAGGGTGTTAAGAGAAAAGTATCCAATATTTCAAGAGGTGATATTATGCATCAAAACAAGAAAATAATACCTAATAAACATGGGTCCTACAACACATACTTTCTGAGATCTGAACACTTGTTCATAGGAGGTGCTCAATGTGACGTCCATTTCAGGCAATGCATTTCTCTGCCCTACTATACAGCAGACTACCAGATAATCATACCGTAGTTGACACCCTTGGTATGGAATAATGATACATCACAAGGAATACTGAAAATAAAGTCTGGTTGCGGATATGAGCGGGCTTCAGCAGAGATGGTGTTGTGAATTTGCGTAATCAGCATGTGTAGCTGATGAAAATCCCCATGCAGTTGAAGAAACAAGGCATCAGCACCGATTCTCAATCAACTTAACGCCAGGCGTTCTTGGTGATAGATTAATAGGACCATACGTGCTACCACAGAGATTAACTGGGGATCGTTATCAGTACATTCTTATTAAGTACCGGTATTAAAACAAATTTCAAAGAGTGCGTGATTTCTTACGTTGAGGGGCAGAGGGATGCATTGCCATGAATGGACGTCACATTGAGCACCTCCTATGAACAAGTGTTCAGATCTCAGAAAGTATGTCTTGTAGGACCCATGTTTATTAGACATTATTTTGTTGTTTTGAAGCATACTATTACTTCCTAAACTATTGGATACTTTTTTAACACGCTGTATGCGTCACTGTAGGTATGTTAACAGAAAACAACAATTCAAGTCACACAGAAGTTAATGTGCACTCAAAGTTGGGTTTCTGGCGTCTTGTCAGCCCACATGAGGTGTGTGTATATAAAAGGAAAAATCGTGACGGTGTCGGGTGTAGTTCCTGGGTAGCTCAGTCGGTAGAGTGTTGGTGCGTTCAGCCAAAGGTCACGGGATCGATACCCGGCCCCGGATCAATTTTCCTCTTGAAATTATTTAAGTCTCCTTCACAGGGAGCTATACCTGAAAGCCAGATTTGCATCTCACAGTATAGTTTGATACACTCCTGAACTACAGCTTTTTAAAAACTTAAAGTCTGCTGTGTAATATCTGTATGAAAGTCCGGTCTCTACTGATGACAAACCATCTGCTAACAGATCTGCGGTTGTTCACCTTAAAGGTAAAGTGTAGGCTGAATTTATTGTGCAAATAATAAATGTTATAAAAGAGAAGATACAATGTACCTCAACTCGCCTTGTACGAGTAGTTACTTATGATGTATAGTTATTACTACTACCTATTTAACATTTCTATTGTATCCCAGTCTTGGATTTAATGCAGAACTATAATTAGTAGTACAATTCGGTCATTCCACTCCACAGCCGCATTCTTTCATATATGCATTAGTGAGTGTTCATTTTTTGTTTATTTACTCTGCTCAATAATCTCATTCGTCCGTCTAAATAGTTTTAAGTGCTATAGTTAACAGAGGTTTAGCAAACACAGCTCACAATAATTAACTCAGGCTATAATTTATGTAATTAGTCATGACATCTTCAATTGGTTTGTGATGGTACCGATGGTGTGAGCGAGAGAGATAAGACGACGCCGACCATCTGCGCTCTCTTTTTCCAACAGATCGCAGGTTAGAGAACAATTAGCATTGTTTAACTCGAGACACGCTGTCCGCTAAATTTCACACACGCATTTATAAGACTGGCCAATTTCACGGCACTGCATGCGGTCCTTTCACGCCTCGAAACAATTGCAACAACTTGACTGCAACTCCGTAATCAAACGGTTTTACTTTTATCCGGACAGGCCTATCTCTTTTAGTAACCGACAATCCTTGTTTCTGCCGTTGTCGTGTGAATTTAGAATTTTCGTTGGAAGTTCAGACAATGATTAATAGTTAAGGTATGTATATTACACGCCAATTTACAAATGCAGATCTACGAAATTAATGAAATGGAATACAATTGAATGAATGCCACGGAAGGAAATAAATGGACCAGAATAACATGAAATTAAACAAATGGCAGTAATGAAGTAATTAGGCAAATAAAACTCATCGTATCAAGTTCATTGAGCTACAAAATTAAAACAACAAAGCTCTAAAATCATAGGGCCATATTCATAGACATTCTTAGCGCGGGTTTCCGGTGGTTGATCAGCGAACTAACGTTTTTCGTTTTCATAAAAAAGTGTTAGCGATATGATATATGATATGATATGATATGATATGACATGATATGACATGACATGATATGATATATGATATGATATGATATATGATATGATATAATATAATATGATATATGATATGAATCCTGTACAAGTAACCAGTCGATAGCCGGGGCTAGTTTAGTACGCTCTTAACGCGGGCTAGCGAAATGTCTATGAATAGCACCCTAAATGTTACAATGTTATAGGGATTAAATAATTCATTCCAACCTACAGTAAATAAAAAGATAAATGTATCCCTTACATACGCCACAAAGGCGTTTGGGAGTCACTGACAAAGACCCCCATATTTTCTTGTTCTCGGAACAAGAATAAGGTGGTATGGTAGGCACCACGTTCCTACCGCCTTTTCCCCGGGGAAAGATCTAGTACTCAATTTTATAGGAGGATGAGTGAACCTTATGGCCATTCTGGAAGTCTCAGCAACAAACATTTAACATATATTTTTCAGTTACCTTTGTGAATTGTGAAGTTCGTAGCATGATGAATGATTTCCACGAAAAAGTTGACGTGGGCTCGGATTTATATGGCCTAAACGTACAGAAATATGCAAGCAAATATTATTTGAAATGTTGACAAATACAGCCATGGATATGAAAAACATCGCCAATTATATTTTATCACAGAGCGAATCAAACCCAAGTCACCAGCACTCTTACCGAGCCACAAGGTTGCTTTTTGACGGGTAGCGCGTTATGTTTTCCCGGTAGTTGTTTCCTCTAAGTCCGGCAAAGGACACAATGCACACAAAATTAACATCTTCAGAATGCATGTAGAATATAACAAACTGGTCTGAACTTTAGGGAAATCACAATATCCTCCTTGTGTCATAGAAATTAACCTGAATATAAGGGAAACTACCCCCTTTGTGTCATGCTCTGAATGCATGGAGGTTTATGAAGGAAACCACAATATCTTCTTTGTGCTATGTTTTTTAATTGGTTATTTTACACGCTTTTTTCAACTGTTATGGTTATATAGCGTTTGAATGCGATGAAAGTGATAATGCCAGCGAAATGAGTCCAGGGTCCAGTGCCGAAAGCTGTCCATCATTTGCTCTTAATGGGTTGAGGTAAAACCCCGTTCTGAATGTATATGGAGATTATAAGAAACTGACCTGAACATGAGGGAAATCACAATATTCCTTCGTGACATGTTCTGAATGCATCAAGATTTATAAAAAAAGAACTGACCTGACCTGAACATAAGGGAAACCACAACATCCTCTTTGTGCTATGTTCTCAATGCATCAAGGTTTATAAAAAAAAAAAAAGAAAAAGAAAAGAAACTGACCTGAAAATAAGGGAAATCACAATATCCTCTTTGTGCCATGTTCTCAATGCATCAAAGTTTTTAAAAAAGAAAGAAACTGATCTGAAAATAAGGGAAACTACAATATTCTCTTTGTGTCATGTCCTCAATGCATAAAGGTTTATATATATATATATATATATATATATATATATATATATATATATATATATATAAAGAAACTGACCTGAATATAAAAGAAATCACAATATCCTCTTTGTGCCATGTTTTCAATGCATCAAGGTTTATAAAAAAAAAAAAGAAACTGACCTGAACATGAGGGAAACCACAATATCCTCTTTGTGCCATGTTTTCAATGCATCAAGGTTTATAAAAAAAAAAGAAACTGACCTGAACATGAGGGAAACCACAATATCCTCTTTGTGCCATGTTTTCAATGCATCAAGGTTTATTAAAAAAAAAAAAAAGAAACTGACCTGAACACGAGGGAAACCACAATATCCTCTTTGTGCCATGTTTTCAATGCATCAAGTTTTATATATATATAAAAAAAAAAGAAACTGACCTGAACATGAGGGAAACCACAATATCCTCTTTGTGCCATGTTCTCAATGCATCAAGGTTTATAAAAAAAAATAGAAACTGATATGAAAATAAGAGAAACCACAATATAAAAAAAGAAACTGACCTGAAAATAAGAGAAACCACAATATCCTCTTTGTACCATGTTCTCAATGCATCAAGGTTTATAAAAAAACTGATCTGAAAATATGGAAAACCACAATATCCTCTTTGTGCCATGTTCTCAATTTATATAAAAAAAACTGACCTGAAAATATGGGAAACCACAATCTCTCTTTGTGCCATGTTCTCAATGCATCAGGTTTATAAAAAAAAACTGACCTGAAAATAATGGAAATCACAATATTCTCTTTGTGCCACGTTCTGATTATAACAAACTGACCTGAACATAAGGGAAACCACATCCTCTTTGTGTCATGTTTTCAATGCAGCAAGGTTTATAAAAAAAACTGACCTGAAAATAAGGGAAACCACAATATCCTCTTTGTACCATGTTCTGATTATAAGAAACTGGCCTGAACATAAGGGAAACCACACTACTATCCCTCTTCAAAATTTTAAATGTATGGAGGTTATATGAAACTGAACCGAACATAAGGAGAGCTACTTTATTTTTCTTGTGCCATGTTCTGAGATACTGACCTTTTACGTAAGGGAAATCGTAATTTCTCCCTTGTACCATCTTCAAAGTATATGGAAATTACGAGAAACTAACCTCAATATAAGAAAAATCAGAAATACTTAATGCCATATTTATAACGCACAGAGTTACGGAAAATAACCTGAATATAACTACAGATCTCCTTCAGCCATGTTGGGAATGCATAATTCAAGTCCCCGTGCCCTGAATACATTTACTTAACACTGACCATCAGTTTCATAGCACTATGAATTAGAGATTTAAAGGAAAGTCGACGCTAAATATTTAACCGTTCAGGAAATAAGTGGATCTGTTCCTGTTTGCCACTGAAATGTTCAATCAGAGTTTCTACACCTCAAGATGCAGACTGATCTAGGCCACAAGATGCGTGTTAACTAGCCCTCATCGCACTTTTGCTTGTAATTTATAATGCAACCTCATTCAGAGTGCAAGCACATCTCGGATTATAATGAATGTAGTTGGTTTGAGTGGATGACATGCTACGAATGATCAATCGCGTACTTCACCCAAACAATTCCGAGAAGGAGGGTAAGCTGCGGTCAGCACCGCGCTCCTCTAGAGAGATGAAGACAGGTACCAATTATGGAGAGGTGGGCCATGCAACGACCTTCACAAGGGCGAAAAAATTCGAGCACCTGTAACAAAGTAGAACTTGAACGTACAACTAAATGTGATTGTGGTTTCGTATGTATGTAAGTATACCGATCTACTACTAGTTTAGGCTTCATCTCTTAGTAATAATAGCTTTTGTAACACCGTGAAACTCAATTCCAAACGTCAGAGCTCCAGGGGTTTTCTTACATCTGTATCATACGCACAGATACCTTAAGAGTGCAAGCAACCAAACAGCCATGTTTTAAAACAAAAGGGACGGATTGGGGAAATATATGCGCATTTAAACAATCAAATGACAATTGTTTATATTTGAAAGAAAGGAACACGTTCGTAATAAAATATGCATACGACAAAATCAATAAACATGTATGTACAGTAGTGGCAAAAAAACTGGACCGACCCTTGTAGCTGATTTCAGAGCCTTGTTCACTGTAAAGCGTGATAGACTGGTAACTAAGATTTTCATGGTTCGAATCCTGCAAGGGAAAGAAACTTTTTTTTGCTCCTTATTCAAATTTATTCCCAATACTTTTCGATTGCAGCGATATTTTACCAGCTTATTTTCTAATGGCTTTCGAAATGGGCTACGTCAGCAGTCAAAACTAGAACAATTTCAATAGATTTCTCGCTATCTTGTGAATGCGGGCGTGGCATGCGCAGTGGCTCATTTCGGGGACTTTGATTATTCCGTCGGTCCGGTTTTTTTTGCCACTACTGTACATTCAAATATTTTTAAATTCACCATGATGATTATGGAAAAAAAATTGAGTATCGGCAAAATTTTAGGATTATAACAGACAACATAATCATAATCATCCTCCTTGCAAGTTTTGATGTTGGCCTGTCAAAATCTCTTGCCAACGATACCGAAAATTAAAGCAATGAAAGCCAATGACTATGATGATATTAAGTCGACGACGATGTTGACTACAGGGTTCGTGGGTATAGCGTTCAAAGTCTATGACGATGACTATAGCGTTCAAAGTCAATGACGATGACTACAGCATTCAAAATCAATGATGGCAATGACTATATCTTTCAAGCCAATGACTACGATGACTATAGCATTCAAAGCCAAGTACGACTATGTCTATAGTGTTCAAAGTCAATTACGATTATGACTATAATATGCAAATCTAGCTTTCAGGTAAAGCTCCCTGTGAAGCAGAATTGAATAAATTCAAGGGAAAAATTGTTCCGGAACCGGGTCAGCTCACTCGAGTCATGTGGACAAAAATGGAAAAATTGAGATGGTGTCGGGTGAAGTTCCTGGTAGCTCAGTCGGTAGAGCGTTGATACGTTCGATACCAGGCCCCAGAATAATATTTCCCTCGAAATTATTCGATGACTATAGTGTTCAAAGCCAATGATGACGATGACTACAGATGTCAAAGTCAACGACGACGTTGACTATAGCGTCAAAAGTCAATGACAACGATGACTATAACATTCAAAGTCAATGACGATGATGACTATAGCATTGAAAGTCAATGACGGGGATAATTAAACTGTTGTCAATGGCAACGATGACTTTAGCCTTTAATGTCAATGGCGCATTCAAAGTCAATGATGACGATGACTACAGATTTCAAATTGAACGACGACATTGACTACAGCGACAAAAGTCAATGACGACGATGACTATAACGTTCAAAGTCAATGACGATGATGACTATAGCATTGAAAGTCAATGACGGCGATGATTAAACTGTTGTCAATGACAACGATGACTTTAGCGTTTAACGTCAATGACGATTACTAAAGCATTCAAAGTCAATGATGACGATGACTACAGATTTCAAAGTCAACGACATTAACTATAGCAACAAAAGTCAATTACGACGATGACTATAACGTTCAAAGTTAATGATGATGTCTATAGCACTGAAAGTCAATGACGGCGATGATTAAACTGTTGTCAATGACAACGATGACTTCAGCATTCAACGGCAATGACGATAACTAAAGCATTCAAAATCAATGATGACGATGACTATAGCGTTCAGAGTCAATGACGATGACTACAGCCTTTAAAGTTATGACGCGATGACTACAGCGTTCAAAATCAATGATAACAACGACTATAGCCTTCAAAGTCAGTTACAAAGATAACTAAAGCCTTCAAAAGTTAATAACGACAATGACTATAGCGTTTCAAGTCAATGACAACAACGGTCATAGTTGATGACGTTGCCTACAGAGTTTTAAGGCGATGAAATGGCTATAGCGTACAAATTCGTTGATGACTATAGCGTTCAAGTCAATGACGATGACTAAAATGTTCAAAATCACTGAAGACGATGGCTACAGAGTTAAAAGTCTATGACGATTATGATTATAGCGTTCAAAATCAATGACGACGTTGACATAAGCGTTAAACGTCGATGACGGCGATGGCTACAGCGATAGCGATCTAAGTCGATGACGGCGATGAATATAACGAATTAAGTCGATGACGAAGATGACTGTGACTTATCATAAGTGTCGACGACTCAAGTGTCGGCGCAGAGATTCCTAAGTACTCGTACTTGCCCTATGAAACGTTTGTCGTTGGAATTCCACGGCTCGTTCTCCTGGTGGGATGATAGGCCTACGATGTTTTAGTAATCTAGTTAATTCGCTGTTTTCTATTTCAATGATATGTATTATTGTGTAATTTATAGAAGGAGAAACGGAACGCTCAGAGAAAATATGCACCAACACAGTATTGTGTCTGTCCACAGCAAAATCCACTTTAACTCGTCAGTACTCGAATCCTATTCTCCGGTGTGAAAAGCTCCAGCCGTCAAGGTAATTTTGCATCCCACGACCTGATATATTTACCTAGATGTAAATTTTAAAAGCCTAGAGAATGGCTGAAGGCAGATGGCAGGTTTCATTATGCTAACTATACGCAGAAAATTAAATGAACTTCACTTAACTGGGGGAAAAAGTTGGCGTCCAAAAGTGACTCAACCGACGGCCTACTTCGAACACAAAAACCAAGAAAACTGCTTACAGAATATCAGGCCGACTCCAGCGTCAATCATATTTATAACCACAGGCTTTCAAAGCAGTGGATTTTTTATACGTTCACAATTAGATCGTTATTGCACGAAACTAATTAGTTGCTCAACAAGGCTTTGGAATCTTCCGTAACATTCTCATTCTTAGAATTAGCATGCACTTTTATGGATCTATCCAGTAAGAAAGTTTACATAATCGTTAAAAAAACACTAGGGATCAGAAATGAGGTTTGAATGTTTATTGTTCCTAGTCTTAACTGAGGGTCTGTGTGAGTTAATTATTATTTGTGGAGACTTGAGGGATGGAAATGAAGCAATTTCTACACTTAAGATTTTCACACTCATCGATAACCAATCGTATAATTTGTGGAACAGACAAGGCCGTCGTTGGTATGCATCGCTGGAGGGAACGTAAGACTGCCAAGCCCTTTCTCCTCAGTCTTCTCTCACTGTCAGTTGCACAAATAAGCAAAACAAACAGTTTACCCACTGTTTCTCTCTATCGCTTATAGACTATTCGAGTTTTCGTTATTTAAATATTCCTTCTTCCATATGTCTTCTGCTTCTTTGTTCCATTTCTCCTTAATTTGTTTTTATTAATTTCGTTTCTCTTCTTACGTCATTTTCTCTGTTTTATCCACTTCAATTATTTCAATGTGAAACGACTATATTCCATCTACAAACTTGAAAAATGTGTAACATTTTTGTGTAAGATGAAGTTCTCAAACTTGATTGTAGGGACAGCATAATCGCTTTCCCTATTGCAACTGACGATAGAGGGCAGTTTTCAAATGAAATATGTATAAATATCATATGCTGGCAAGACAGCTGTCGGCCGTGCAAGTATAAGCTAGACGAGTGCACATTATACATGGGAGGTAAGGTACGGTACTCAAAAAAAATAAAATAAAAAGAAAAAATTATTACAGTATATAAATTACCTATGTGTGAAGGCTAAAATTGGCAAAGTTTTAGAACAATTCTGTAATGCTTTGTTTTGGAAGCGAAAACGTCGAGTTCAAAATGAGTGGAAAGGAAGTCTGATGGAATGTAAAAGCAGAAAGAAACGACAAACAATTTTACAAGATGCAATAGCTATAAAAAATGTATCTACACTAACTATAATTGTGCAAACTCTAAATGTGATAGCTGTTAAAAAAAAGACAATGTTACAAAAGAACCTGTCAGTTATTTTCATAAATATTTTATTAACAATAAGTTTGGTTACATTTGTATTATGTCTGACAGACTGTTGTATGAACAAGACTTAGGACCTGTGAACTTAATTACATTCCAAAAATGAAGATGTTTCACGTATCCAAGAGATTTCATAAATTCCCTGTCACTTTTTACTTCCACTTTTCATTAATCATTCTGTCTTTTTTATCCTCCTCTACTTTTGTCTGTCGTCTTACTATCTTTTTTTTCTTTCTTTCTTTGCTGTACACCGCCAGTAACTCCGGTTACTAGTCGTCATACTCTTTTATCTATTTTATTAAATTGGCGACTTGAGTGTACTGTCGCTAATTGATAGTATCACTTCATTAAGCCAGACTCCTTCAAAACGGACAGACGTTCTGAAGAAACAAAATTTGGTAGAGCAAATTCTAAAACAAATTACTACCGCACTCCCACGACGCGCAGGCTACCACATAATGAAGGAAGAAACAGTGATTAGTAGGTCTATATTTTGTGTGAAACAAAGCCTACGTCTATCCGGATTAACAGGGTTTTATAGTAGGCCTACTACAAATACAAAAATTCTAAGTTATATTTTAAAACTAGTGATCTGAATGCCACCCACTAATACTATTGGTGACTATATTTTAACATGTCGTTGTCCCTGCAATAACTCCTAAGTGCAAAATATAAAATTTTCCAGTAGGAAGAAAAAACAAATTTATTCATTATATGGTAGTGGTATATAGGATATTGTGAATTCTTACATTTTCGAAAGAAAGAAATATAATATTATATATAGGAGAGTTTATTATTTGCTGTATCACTATTTAAGTTATTTAATAGAGTAAAAATCTGAAAATCGATAAATATGTCACATAGGAGTTATTGCAGGAACAACGACGATACATTTTACACCTTCCTATTTTCTTATAAATGTTCCTTTCTTTAATTCCACTTAAGGCTTTATTTTTTTATTTAACTACTTGTACTGCTTATTTTTTACCTTACTTTCTTTTCCTTTCTTATTTTCTATTTTCCTTTAGATTTTTCTTTCCCTTTCTTTCTTTCTTTCCTTCTTTCTTTCGATCTTACTTTCTGTCATTTTGCTTCTTTCAGATTCTTCCTTTTTTCTACTCATCTGTTTTCCTTTCTCTCACTTTCTTTCATTTTTATCTCTACTTTTGTCTTATTCATTTTTAGACCGCCATTGCTAAAGTCATATCTTTTAACGCTATGCAACCATGTTAAAAATTGACTATTATACGGTAGCATGCGAAAGTACTTTAACAAAAGTACGAAAAGTATTTTAACAGTGGCTTTCAACTATTTGCTCCGAATATCAATTCTTTCCTACCAGACCAGGAGTCAGTCATACGACGGCAATTGCAACCGATCAATAAATCGGTTCAAACATGCCATATCTAATTTAAAAAAATGACGACTTTAAGGTGTACACAAATTAAATAAACTGCTTGAATTATTTTTGATAATTATATGGAACAATTAGGAATTAAATGTAATTATACAAAATTAGAGGACATCCAGGTTTAAACCGGTGACCTCTCGATCTGCATTCCAATGTTTTCCACCGAGTTATACCACCGCTTGATTTTATGTGATAAAAGTTTCACTAATTACAATGAAGGGAAATATAACAATGGACATTCGAAGTAATTGTCATTACACCAGCACGTACGAGCGTCTGTCTAAACAATAGTGCACGACATACATGTTAAAAATGATTTTATTGTCATAAAATTATTGTAAATAACTATTTATTTTACTTCGTTTCTCTTTACATTTTCTCTATTTACTTTCCTTTCTCCTTTCAGTTTCTTTCCTTCGCTTTAGTTTTCTTTCATTTTCACTTTGCTTCCGTTCCTTCTTTCCTATCCCTCTGTTTGCCTATCTTTCTGTTGCTTTCTTTCATTTTGTCACTTTTTCTTCCTCACTTCATTTCTTTGGCTCTCTTTTCACTTCCCATCAATAATTTCCTATTTTATCCTTACCGACTTCATTTTCTTTCTTTCTTTCTTTCTTTTCTTTCTCTTTCCAACTACCTTTCTTAGCTTTTTATATCTCTTAACACTATGGCGGGCATTCCTGCGGCATTGCCGCAGTGATGTCAGACCTCAGCGAAGCATCAATCTTACCCCCTACCTTCCCTTTCCCCCACTCCATGAAAATACTGCGCGTGTACGTGGCGGATTATACTGGATTGCTGTACTTCGGAGCTTCATTAGTGATACAATGTCTTTCGCAGAATCATATGACTCGAGAGGATATCACGCTTACAAGAAAGGCGGTTCTTTCATTTCTCACGTTTAGGATCAGTTACAAATATTCAGGACGCGAACTTAAATATGTACATTCTTAAAATAGACCACCTGTTATACGAGTTCAAAGAACACAGATTCAGTGATTTTCAAAGGATGGAGAAAGATTTCAAAGTTTTTGCCACTCCTTTTCATGTTTAAATTGAAAATGTTATCCCAGAATTGCAGTTACAGGTACTGGACTTGCAGAATGATGGCTTCTTGAAAGCAGAATGTGAAGGTCTGCTGGAGGTTAACATTTTTTAAAAGATGTTCAGTACTACATATCCACTGCTTAGACAGTTTGCTTCAAAAATAATGAATACAGTCATTTCCCATAATTATGGTCCTAGAACATAACTATTGTCCACGATACAACTATTCAAATTTTGTACTCCATAACGTAGTACGTCGTTATCTATATTTTTGCTGTACTGTAGTTTGAAATCAAGTCACTGCAGCTATCAACGAACGGTCTATGTTACTTCCACAATGATCTTTGAATGGTTATATCGTGGACCATAGTTGTGTTCCAGGACCATAGTTATGGGAAATGACGGTATGTATTCATCAACCTACCAGTGCGAACAGTTCTTTTCTAAAATATTTATAAAGTCCAGCCACAGTTCCCGCTTACGCGATGCTCATCTTGCGCAACTGAAAATAACATGCACAGATATAAATCCTAGTTTCCAAGAATTTGCTTTGAAAAATGATTAATTAAATATCACGTGAATGGACTATTCTAATTACTTATGGTAGGTAGGAGTGTAGTGGCGCAACCCCTCCCACAGTATGTAGTTGTCATTTAAATCCTGTCTTGTGGATTGCGTTCATTTTGCCCACCACTGTCTTAACATAATTATATTACCTTTTTTCTTGTTTTTCTATTTTTATTTTTCGCCTCCTTTCTTTATTTTGCATTCATGTTTTCATTTTCTCCCATCGCCTCCACTATTCACAAAAGGAATGAATTTATTAAAATATTTTTCACCAAATTCTGGAGCTATAAAACTCCACTGTTTTTATCTCTGACGTTGTGGATCTGTCATAAAATCTGTTGTCTTCTAAAGTCATCTACTATCTATACTGTATCCCCAGATAATGAAATTACAGAGCTATCAAACTGACTACCAAGAATCTTTTTTCACAGTAAATTAAAATTAATGTTTAATAAACGTTCTTCCGTAAGAGAAATCCAGGTTAACACATGCTGCAAGCAAACTTACTACAGCGTTACAAACACGTACAAGACACGCGCACAGCGGGGTATAACACACCCCTTCACACATATCTCGGATCCAGACACAATAGCACACCTACTAACCTAAATGACAAGGCTGTATCGATGATCAGAGCTCATGAATTCCTCGTAGGAAACACGTTTGAGACAAGCCTCCAGCACAGAGGAAACAAGTATATATGTAAGACAGTAAAAATTTTATTACCAAGAAAGAAGGCCAGGTATACCGAGAGAATTACTACCAGCGATATTAAAACAATTCTACGAAATATATTACCTAAACTAGACACACAGACTAACTCTGAATTCGTACGAATCAAATCACAGGAACAGAAAATGTAAATCTGCTTTATAATTAATACCTACTAAAACCTTTCTCACTGATTTACTCTCTCAAATGATAGCATGTAACGAAAATATTTTCAAAATTATGCCTATTATTAAATCCTGTCAGTTTTGATAATTACTAGTACATCCTAAGAGTAATTTAGGAAATATTCTACATCCGACGAAGAAAGTTTAGTCCCAACCAGGTAGGTCTATACCCATCCACAAACAGCTCTCTTTCAGTCTCTGGGCAACTAGAATTATACCATGAAATCTTGTAGCTGATAATTTTAGTTGAAGACCAGGTCGCACCGGACGACGTACACCTAAAGCGCTAGATTTTCGCACCAGAGGTCAAATTTAAATTTCAACGGAAGATCAGCGGTAATGCAACGGGATATACTACTCAAGGGAGATGTCAACACATACGCAAAAAATCATTTCACATAATAAATACATTGTGTATCAGAATTGACGTTACACAGATCGGGAGCGGATTCATTGGTTCAAAGTGATAACATTTTGCTTACATATACGACCGGAAACGCATCATGATAGTGACCAGAAAATGTTTTTAGTGTTGTTCCTATGTCACTATGATAATCACAAATAGACTCCGTTGTGGAGAATGGACAAATCAAGATCAAAATCAGACATAAAACATTAAACATAATTTCATCGAGATTTGTCTTGGAACATGCCAACATCCCTTTCAACAATATTTCATAGCGTTTCTTGATACTCTGCGAATGCACTTTGTAATTCGGTGCATTGAGTTGTGGAGAAATGTATTTTATGTAAACACTGTATATTTTTTTCTTTTTCAGCTCACACACAAATGATTATTTTATATTGCTAAAACTTGCAGGCCTACAGTATAATGTAACTTAAATTGAAACATGTAATTTTTTTTTATTTTTGTACTGAAAGTGCACTGTATATTATATTTGTAAACGTGAACATTTATTTTGTGTCCTACTGAGACTGAATGTTTACATGTTGAGACAAGGAGTAACTGCACTTCAATCTCCCATTCCCCTCGATCTACACAACACAGTGGTCAGTGTTCGTAACTTAATGCGTTTCGGTATCCTGTGCCGTAGTCTACTGATCATACTGTAGATATATTATCCACAAATATTAAATCGACAGTATGTGGTTGATTAATGTTTATTGTCTCATTTCATCACCAGCATTATGATATGATTTAGCGTATGGGTTAGACATCAAATTATTAGAAAGTCTTTGCACTGATAGGATACAAGAAGAATTCATATCATTTTCACACCGAATTCCATTCCCAAGACTTGAATCTATCACATAAAGCTGACCGTATGGTGGAACGAAACGGTAGTAAATCTAACAGTAATTTACCTATGAATCAGCGCCTGAATCTTGAAACAGTAAGGACCCAATCCCGGAATATGATTACGATTAGATGTAAATGGCATAGCGCTATCATACCGTCATGTGACAGTCTAGTATATACATTCATGAAGCTTGAGGTAATTTGTTTGTATTTATCGCGATACAATGTTCCAACTGAGAGTACTAGGAACAGTAGACTGTGCCGGTACTATTTCGCATTGTCTGTGATGAGGTGAAAGTAGCGATTCTAGTGGTTAGCAACTATCTATGGTTGCATATTCCCAACTGACTACACTACCTATGAAGAAGTCCATGGACTAGCGGATACCGGAAGTCTTCGGCGTATTGATATTTAACATTTAAACCTGGAGAGACAAAAGGTTATATTCTGGATCCGATAATCAGATTCGGGACGCATCATAATCAACCCGAGGAAGTTAATTTAGAGAAAAAGGCAATTTATGAACCAACTATCTCTTATTACAAAACATCATATAAAATCAGGCATATAGAAGTCATCGGATTAATGGTGGGTGTCATTCTGTAATAAATTTGGAGTCCCAACAACAACAATTAAGGAAATTTCTATGATAGCTTTGAAGGGTTCTCTGCAGATTTTACGGCGACACTTGTACTTCAATTAAAATTACAGTTGAAATTTCTCATTCTACTTTATCTGTTTTTTATTTTACTGCAAGTTTTCATTATTGTAAAACATTGTCTACTATAAATTTTAGTTTATTGTAAACAAACTTCTTGTAAGACATTTTTAATGTCACATCTTAAATGTTACTATTTAATATTCTTTATCTTTGGCATCCTCAACAATTTGAGGAAGAATAAAAATTAATTAATTAATTACTAAACTGTGGTCATATTGATTCATAAAATCATTACCATGTATCACATCTTTAAGATTGTCATTGGTATGTGGTTGTGGAAAATAAATTAAATTGCTGTGCCAGCAGGAGTTAAAATGTACATTCACCATTTCATTTGCAAATAGTCTTGCTCTACAGCAGTGGTCATCAGCACACGCTGAAATGAGTAAAAGGTAAGCGGAGCAACATGATTTGCCCCGTCGTGCAGCAGGAAGAGGTAGAGAGCATACTGCCAGCAGCAACGAATGCACGCTGGTGCTGTAAGAGACCTGCGGGTAAGAGACGCTAGCCCGAGAGTGCAACGAGTTGACGACCGCTGCACTACCGTGTACACATATTGTATTTAATAAACCTACACTGAGAATTTCAATAGGATTCCAGGCTAACAGACATACATTCCCATTGCGATTATAATAATTCTTCTTCAATGTTCCGACTAAGGAGCCGTAATTATAAAGTCCAAATAAAAATGTTTAACATTTTAGTACTTTTCCCGGAATCCTTAGAATAAGGCCTTGTCATTGGTATTTATGGAGATCGCGAAAATCACGACATAATAGATATGCAATAGAGTTTTACTAATCTTTACGAATTAAGAGATTCTGATTAATAATACGTGGATAAAACAATTTCGACAAATCGCGAAATAGAGTTCTAACAGCGAAATATGAACACATTCGCAAATTATTGCTACTGCGTCGTTTTATAGCGAATTTCATATTCTGATTTTTTTCCCCCTTTTTTTTTCACTTGAATATGTTATATAGCCAAATAGGCTACATTACATGGTGTTCCAGGTGTTCTGATTACATTACTGAACTCAAAAGACGGAGAATTCAGTATTTCACTAATAAATTGAAAGTGTTAATTTGAGGGCTGCAAATTTTTTTCGTTTTTAATGAATGTGTGTTAAATACAATCTCAATCCAATAAATATTGTCTATTGGTCATACCGTACCTTTACCAGAATCCAACGAACCTTTAACGTTAAAATACAGTAATTATATTTTCCAAAAATTTCATTAACCTCTGCCAAGAGTACAAATCAATCTCCAACAATCTCCGCCGACACCAATATTAAAGAACAGTAATGATAAAATTAATGTTCATAAATATCTGCCCCTGCACATAGCGGATAATTTTACGTTTTTCTTTCTTCACAATTTCTGGTACCAGTTCGTATTATTTATATGTAGACAGAGACATAAGGAAACAAACAAGATAATAAATAGGGACCGGATTTTTATGTAATATCAAGGTGTGAAATATGTACATATTTACGTAAGAAAAATAAGCTGAATATGCACCAAAATATGCAAAATCATGAAAATATTTAATGTCAATATCTGCGCTGGTCTGTATTGTTAAGCCTAGATATTTGTAGCCTGGTACAATTTTTAATTTTCTGTTCTTCATGACGATTTCTACTGTTTCTGGTGCTCTTCCGCCGTTTCTGAGTATCATCATTTCTGTCTTGTTCACATTTATACCAAATTTGTTTTTATTGCACCATTTTACAATGATGTTTATTGTTTCTTGTAACTTTGTAAAGTCTTTAGACTACTACCATGTCGTCCGCGTATGCGTATGAGATTATTCCCTTCTTGATTTTTACAATACAGAGTAGTTGTATGAGAAAGGTTGACTTTTGCTCACTCATATTTACAGTGGGCGGTAAGGGGTGAGTGCCTCTTTTACTTCCTGGAACTTGGATGTTATGTTTCGTTCCGAAATATATCCTTTTTCGGATAGGTAAAAAGGCTTATTTCAAATTGTAATCTTCCCCAGCAGCAGTTTTCTTTTTCCTTTTAAAGAAGTAAAAATGAATAAAACCCCTAAATATGTAGATTTATGTAATACCAAGCCATAATATGTAATGTGGGGTAAATATGTAAAAATGTGTAGTGTCAAATTTTAATATATTAATGGTAATTACAAGATTCGCAAAGATTTGTTATTTATATACGGTTAGGTTGAAAGGAATATAATATGTAATTACATAAAAATCCGGTCCCTAAATAATAATGATGATGATGATGACGACGAGAAATTACAAAGTAAAGAACAAATTATGCTATCAAGAGATCACTACAAGCCGTAACGCCTGATACGTGGAAAAAAGATAATTGATTTCTGTGCTTTCGAATTTGGAAGTCGACGTAACCAAGTTCAGCGATAAATTAGCCACGGGTTAGGAGGTCGTGGCTTCCATCCTCCGCTCATGTCCAGGATGATTATGAACTCCTATTCAGTGGGAATGGGGCCGCTTTCCCCACGGCTATTACCAGGATTGTGTGGCCGCACATTATGGTGCTAATAGTCACTGTCTCTTGTTGCTGGCAGCAGACAAATAACAATGGATAGTAAGGGTGTGAACCGATTTCTGAAATGTTATCCGCCAAGAAATTAAAGAAGACAGTGAAACCTGTCCTGATTATTAAAGAAAAATAGTTACGTAGGATCAAAGCATTATTAATTCAACCGTAAAAATGTTCCGCACAATCATTTGTTTCTTTTTTTATTCTTATGATAGTAATAGGAGTCGTTTAAAATTGCAGTGCACTCGTATAAAAATACGCTAATACAAACGTCTACACTCCGTTTCTGAAATCTGTAAAATAAGTCGACGCATTTGGATGGAGCCGATGACAAGCAAATGAACGAAGTCTATCAGTGCGGGAGTGTTTTCCGAGCTGGATTGGCTGACAGCCGCTATGGGGTAAGATGTGCGTGGCAAAAGAGGGAGCATTTTAGACGCACGTCATGGATAAATGTATAATAGAATGCGAAACTGCGGTCAGCACCATCTGGCGGGAGGGGGCTGAAATAAGATGATCAGCGACCAACGTCGTAGGTGGTGAACATTAGAACTAAGTGTTGAGTACATTACCCAGAGTTCTCTATTTATCCATTCGAGATCTTGCTCGAGGAGACAAGATGGCAGAAAGAAACTTGTTAGTAAGTGAACATAAAGTGATACTAAGTGTGTGTATAAACAGTGATGTTTATGGACGTTGTAAAAATAGTGTTGTTGAATGTATTGTAAAGTAATAGTAATATAATGAATTGAACTATCTAATTAGTTCTTGCAGACTTTTCCATTGCGCTGTACAATAAATACCCAAAGAATACAATCCCAATTATCTAATCTTTTGCTTTAATTTTTGTCTCTGCCTGGTTATGCTGTATTTTAATTGGGTAGTGTAAAATAGATCGTCTCTTTTATCTTCCTGTTGGCTCCGGTAAGAATTTTCAGTAGAAGATGCTGTGAGGAATAAAAATGTAAATGTTTTATTTTAAATTGTGTTAGTTTTGAATATCGATGAGGGTGGGAGGGAATACTTTCTGCACAGTCTAACATTTTCGTCACCAGGTGCGCTGCTAAATGCATGGAATAATTAGTTACTTTTTTCGCTACTTGGTGCGCTGCTAGATGTAATAACGCCCCTCCTCCCAACAGGTGGCAGCAAGATCAATTTCTACAACAGCGCCTCTAGTAATGTGTTACGGGAAACTCAGTAAGTTTCGCATCCTATTATATATTCATCCATGCGCTCGTCTTCAACCAATGCTTTCCAGTAGAGCGGTCATTGGACTGGCCCCCTCCACTCACTACTTGCGCCAATGACTTGTTTCGTCTCCTATACTGTACAGATTCCAGAAACTGCCTATACACAACCAAAATGTCAACGAAACATAGCTTCCAAACGCTGGATGTTTCAAAATTCATAGGACGGAGTAAAACTGAAAATTTCGCACGACTTTGAACATACCGAAATATTAAATCGTATTACATAACTTATTAAATTGTGCAAATAATATGTGAGCATTCTGAAGAGAGATAATTAACAACTAGATTCCGAGTGCTGGTACTTTATTAGATTATCAAAGTCTAAATAGCCTATAAGATGGGGAATTTATGTACTTTTGTTACATAATATTATGTGCGATTAATTTTCTTCCTGTTAATAAACATCAACGTTTTGTGCCCCTCTAAACTCTGCGCCTCTGGCAGCCGCCCAGTTTGCCAGGTCCTCACTACGGCCCTGGTTAACATCAGAGAAAGCAAACCTCTTAATTAGAACCTATGAAGTCTAAACCCTGCTTTGAGGAACTTAATTTAAGATATTTAACCCTGAAAGTCTCTAAATATTATTAATAATGAAATAATCATAACAGCAGAGATACCGACAATGTGAGCGATAGCAATGATAATAATAATCATTACAATTCAGTGTTAATAATAACTCTTTTTACATACCAAGAATCGGTTAAATTTTCTCCTACTTCATTGATGTAAATCCATTTCATATACTCTGTAAAAGAGAAAAATCAGAGTTATAATAGCAAATATTATGTTGATGGCAATTAAGATATAAACTCAAACATAATACATACATAACCTTGTTAAAATTTATAAAACTCTTAGCCTAGGTATTACTTATAAGTTATCCTGGAATTTTAAGGTGCTAAAAGATGCATGTTTAGGCCTTAAATGGACTGGATTAGTAAGAAGATACATTAATATAACATTTCTTTTTTCCTTCAATTCAGCAACATGGTAGCCTACTCGAATTTAAGTAATAACAAATTAACCACTGGATTAAATTATTAAGTTACCAATTGATAAGGACACAAATGGGCCTGTCATGAATTGATCAGCATTAAGATATTAAGTGGAAAGCTAATGAACACAACTTACAGTATCAAAAAATGATAACACTTTCATTTATAATAAATTTGCTTTACGATACATAATAGTAATCACCCCGAAATTGTTTCTTGCTTCGTCTTTTTTGTCCGTCAATATCTTCTTTACGCTTACATTTTTCATTTAATTTTCATCGGCGAGATCTCCACATCCACAACTTGATTCACACGCTCCAGCACTGAAAAACCGTAATTTTTCTTCACCACGCTAGCCGATTGCTTGTGTAATGAGCGTAACAACAGTAGCGGTACGTCACAATTTGATAAGTTGTGAACAGTGTTTACAGTATTGGAAATGTTGATTGTCAGTAACAACACCTACCTATCTACCTATATAAATAGCACAGACGTAAAAGAATGTGCTTTAAGATTGGTCTTTTTCTTGTAGTAGTAATTACAAAAGTTGACAACTTTTAAATATACACAAATAGGTGTCGCAGACATTAAAACTGTAAAAAGGCGTTAACGACCCAAAGAGGCATTTTAGGGTACTAAAAATCTCTATCAAACTTCAATTATTTTTCATGAAATGTGAACACACTTAAAAATTTTTATTAACGTTTAAGAAACTAAATACACATTTGTCCTAAAATCCCAGATCTAGTTATAAGTTCCTTACACAAATACAAATAACACACGTGTCGAAACAAAATCTTTCTATGGTCCGTTTCATGATTCTGTGGAGTAACTTCGCGCATATGGGGGCGGAGTCTATCTGTGCCGGAGTGTATTGCGGGTAGTATCAGCTCGAGTCCGCTAAGGGGTAAGATGTTCTTAGTAGAAGGTATAGTAGAGTTCAGATAGAAATTATCCCTTCCTGCAAACGATTGCTCGCTTCGTTCTAGCAATACCTTCCCCCAGAGCAGTCATTGGCCCTAGCCCTCCCCCCACATACTACTTGCACAGAGGTCTTGTTTCGTGTTTCTACTCCACAGATTCCGGGGATAACTTCTGAACGCCAACGGCGTAGCTCAGGCGACAGATGCGTTTGCCTACCGATCCGGAGCTGAACTTCTGCGTCAGTTCGATTCCTACTTGACCTGACTACCTACTTTGGTTTTCTCCGAGGTTTTTCCCTAACTGTAAGGCGAATATCTGACAATTACATGGCAGATCCTCAGACACATCTCGCTATCACCAACTCCATGGATGCTAAATAGCCTAGTAGTTACCGAAGTAAAACGTCGTTAAATACAAAAAAAAAAATATCAACACCCCTTCTCAGTTATAGGATTACAAAATCAGACTCATAAAATGTAATATCTAATCGAGATATTAAACCGACATAACTAAAACGAAAAATATGATCCATACGTTGAAGATATGTTTGCACTTCGGCAGTTAATATTCTACATATCTATTTCCTAAGTTGTAAAATGCACATACAGAGACTTATACGGCAGTGAAGGCTACCGAAGATCGTAAGAAAATTGTTACAGGAACCAAGTAATGTTTAAGTTCGAAATGACAGTAAGTTATTTCCGCGTAACGTGGGCAGAAGATACTTCTACCATGCATAATACGCATGCAAAATGGAGAGCTGCCTAAAACATTTTACTTTACACTATATCTTATGAGTACTTAATACACGCATTCTAATCATGAATGTGGGTTGAAACAGCTAATTTCAAGAACGATAGGAAAATAGATGCACAGCCTTATCCTTTTCACCAATACCACCACCACCACCACCATGCATATGGAAAACCTGCTGACCTTCCTCTTCATTGACGTCCACACTCTTGAAAGCGTATTGACTTCACATATTATTCAATTGGTTATTCTTTTTGTATCCGTATGTTGACACCAATGTGTTTTCATTTGTTTTTTTTTTTTCCTTTAGATTGAATACGATTACGGACAATTTTCCTATTCTGTCTATATATCTAACTTTATCTTTGAGGTTGTATACAAAAACATCTGTGATTTCCACCATCAGTCCGGAAAATCTTTTGAGACATATGTAAGGTAACATTCATAATCAAACAAACTTATGAGCTAACCTATTGTTTACATGAAAGCTAGAAACAACGCCATTAGTTCCTATATGCCACTGTAACCTACAAAGCTGTGACCTATGCACGGTTTAAAGAATGTATGATATAAAAAGTAAAGGAATTCTATTTCTATAAAAGATCCATTGTCTTGTCCTGTAACACACCTGACATTTAGTCGTGTCATCAAAGATTCATTGATACTTGTAGAGAATGATGTAAAGCAAAATGAATTTACAGTGGCTGATTACTATGGCAGAGACATTGCACTATATTAATACATGCAGAATATGCGCTAAATAGTTCTTTAATTTTGACGTTCTCAATCGTCAATTTGTTATACAAATTTTGCAAATGACCCTAATGCTATGAAATTTGTTTCCATAGTGCCTAGAACCCTAGATCATATATGCAACAGATTGATCATCCCTATGTTAAAATCGGCAACACTCTGAAGAGAACCGCCAGGATCGCCACCCGTCCGCCGTAAACGAACACGAGATGGCATTACAGTCCCTAATGCAATTCAAATGGGAGTTATGACGTGCCTCCTTATGTAACAACTAGATGGCAGCATAGTAAACCTGACAAAAGTTGTTACCGTCAAAGCCTATTACTCCGAGCAATCTGGGTATATATCATCTAGACTAGAACTTACGCGAAGAATAAATAAACTAACGACTTATAAGAGGTCACAGTTCTCTCTCAACTGCAAATTCTCTACGGTAGTAGAGTCTGACAAGACGTCAGTACACATTCCACGAGATCTGTCTCTAACAGTAAGTGTCGTTTCAATTCCAATCGACTGTATTACCAACGAACAATATTACTTCAGGGCGAAAAAGACTTCACACTCAAGCGGACACAGACTGAATCTAAATACGGTTCCCAAAAGAGCAAAACTTCTCTCTTCGTATATAGAAGTAGAAGACTTTTGATCTCAGTTTCCATTGCCTGACAGATTGACAGCCAACTAAGCCCGGAACGATCCCGATAACGAGCAAAATTTTTTCACCCCTGTCTCTTCGCGTAGTATTTGTCTTCGTGGCAGAGTGCGTAGACAGGCGTACCTTTATAAGTACAGAATGGAAGCTGGAAATATTTTAAAGCAAGATCCTTTCAGTAAGTTGAAACACAAACACAAGCATGATGAAGTCAACCTGACTGGCCACTGCTTTGTTTTCTGACAGGTCCTCGAGACGTCCGCGGCGCCGAGACTGACTGAAGCTATCTGTATCTGCACGGGATGAAAGAAACCATCCATCCGCCACGACAGTTGGGAAAACCAACCGTTACTTCGGAAATTTTATACAAACTGGAATGTGGAAGGAATTATAGCATAGCGGTGCGATTCAGAGCCACGCAAAGAGAGACGGATCACATGTAATTGCGCAACTGAAGTCAGGCTTCAATCAGATGGTGTTTGTTCAGTCATCACAAAAACTAGGTATAAGAATGAAGGACTGGTTTCCGTTAAACAAAAATGTGAGTATTCATTTTATTACATCAGAGTTGCGTAAACTTGTAAGCTTAGCTTTGAGAATTTACTTTGTCATTCTATGAAGCTGAAGATTAGCTAAGTATTATGACGACAAAAATATATCTTTCAAGATTTTCACGGATATACGCATTTTCAGTAAATCTGATACCAAACGAAGTCATTTTCGACGCACTATGCAATCAACCGTTCAGCCACAACGGCGAAATATATAGAACTAAACGCCTTACGTCATACTTGGCAACCGCACAGCGTATGTAATATCGGACCTGACGAGAGATGTGAATTTGGTACAGGTTATCCTTTTTATAATAATAATAATAATAATAATAATAATAATAATAATAATAATACTGACTGACTTACTGGCTTTTAAGAAACCCGGAGGTTCATTGCCGCCCTCACATAAGCCCGCCATTTGGTCCCTATCCTGAGCAAGATTAATCCAGTCTCTATCATCATATCCCATCTCCCTCAAATCCATTTTAATATTATCTTCCCATCTTCGTCTTGGTCTCCCCAAAGGTCTTTTTCCCTCCGGCCTCCCAACTACCGCTCTATATGCAGTTCTGGATTCGCCATACGTGCTACATGCCCTGCCCATCTCAAACGTCTGGATTTAATGTTCCTCATTATGTCAGATGAAGAATACAATGCATGCAGTTTTGTGATGTGTAACTTTCTCCATTTTCCTGTAACTCCATCCCTCTTAGCCCCAAATATTTTCCTAAGCACCTTATTCTAAAACACCCTCAACCTATGTTTCTCACTCAAAGTGAGAGTCCAAGTTTCACAACCATAAAGAACAACCGGTAATATAACTGTTTTATAAATTCTAACTTTCAGAATTTTTTGACAGCAGACTGGACGATAAAAGCTTCTCAACCGAATAATAACAGGCATTTCCCATATTTATTCTGTGTTTAACTTCCTCCCGAGTATCATTTATAGTTGTTACTGTTGCTCCGAGGTATTTGAATTTTTCCACCTCTTCAAAAGATAAATTTCCAATTTTTATAATAATAATAATAATAATAATAATAATAATATTAATAAATTACATTATGGTTTATTTAACGACGCTCGCAAGTGCAGAGGTTATATCAGCGTCGCCGATGTGCCGGAATGTTGTCCCGCAGGTGTTCTTTTACATGCCAGTAAATCTACTGACATGAGCCTGACGAATTTAAGACAACTTAAATGCCATCGACCTCTGCAGTGATCGAACCCACAACTTCGAGCATAGAAGGCCAGCGCTATACCAACTACGGTAGTGAGGGCGACTAATAATAATAATAATAATAATAATAATAATAATAATAATAATAATAATAATAATAATAATAATAGCAATGCGACGAAAACAAAACATTAAATAAGAAAGTTACGCGATCACCTCTAAATCTAGAAGATTATCGCGTCAATGCGGGATGTGTTAAGAATCCATACACGCAAGTACAAACATAAATCGACAGGCAAACCCCCCTCATACATGGGCTAAAAGTATGAAGACTTTTGGTCTGGAGACAAGTTTCCATACTTCAGTGGCAGCTTGAATTTTTCCGACTGTAGCGCTCTTAATTAAGTGGGAGAAAAAGTAAAAATAGAAACAAACAATACTGCGTGTGGTCGAGATTTCATTATATCATTTTAAGCAGTCCTGCAGCGTTTATAAGTTATAACAGCAAAACTACAGAGATGATATTTAAGAATGGAACTAAGTAATGGCGAACAATTGAACGCAGAACCATGAAGGGATAGTATTTCTCGAGTGATCGCATTTCTTCACAGGAAAAAATTGGTGGTGAATTATAAAGTCCCGGGGGCCATATTCATAGACATTTTTAGCGCGGGCTTCCGGTGGATGATCAGCGAACTAACGTTTTCCGTATTCATAAACCAATGTTAGCGATATGATATGATATGAATCCTGTACAAGTAATCACTCGATAGCCGGGGCTAGTTTAGCACGCTCGTAGCGCGGGCTAGCGAAATATCTATGAATAGCACCCTTGGAGTTTAGTTTGAGCGTTTAAGGACAGTCATCCATTCAGAAATTAGATACTACCAGAAGAAAGTCTACAACCTACAGGAATCTCTGATAAATCTTTACCTATATGGAGTCCTCCACAGTGATCTCTCCTCAAGTACTGGATGGATTTTGTTCATTTTTAGTACCTACCTCCGAGTGAACGTATAGAACGGGAATGACGCATGTTGATCACCGCGTGAAACAAGAAGCATCCTTATGCATTCCAGTCCAAATAGGCTTTATTTGCACCCGTGATGGAATGAGTTGGTTGCCGATTGTATTGCAAGAATAAGCCAATTCCACCATCTCCCACATCACGCACTCTTTTTCAGCCAACAAATCCATATACTATACCTCTAGTGATGGTCTGCCTTACTTCAAAGATCTACAGAGTGAACCGTAAGTAATGCCATTGACGTTCAGAGGGTTACTCTATGAGATATTTCAAACAAAAGTGTTTAACACAATTTTGCTCTTTTTTTTTTTAGATAAAAATTGTTTTATATGAAAAATTTCATAGCGTATTTTGGAAAAGTCATTGATTGAAAGAATTTTAGTTTTGTCCCTTAGACTAATTGTGCAAAAATTTTATCCGAACAACTTTTCGTTCTGCAAAGGAATTTTTCAGAGTTACTTTTGTTCGGATCAATTTCTACACATTTAAAGGACAAAACTAAAAATTTTTAAATCAATTATTATAATAATACACTGCTCTCTTAAATTGGCTGAACATATTGGGAATTCTATCAATTGCTTTCCAAAAATAGGCTATGAAAACTTTCATATAAAATAATTTGTATCTCGAAAAGGAAGCAACAACGAGTTAAACTGTATTACAATTTTTTGTTTGAAATATCTCAAAGAATAACACCCTGAAATTAATGGCATTACTTACGGTTCACTCTGTATATGAGTCGTCACATCTCTGTCATGAAGACAAGAACCTTGGGGACTTCGATTTCTCTGAGCAGATCGATGAGTTAACTTATCTATAATCCACCACCACTACCACCAACCAACATCTGTGCAACCGCGAGAAAAATCTAATTTGCCGGACGATAGATTTTACGCCGTACAAACAGAAGTGTTACCCTGTTTTTCGGGATGGAAATGATAATGAAAGGGGATTTGAAGAGTGTTAGTAGATGACGAGGGGAAAAATAGATATATCCAAGAAAACTCTCAGAACCTTGGCTTTGTCCGGGGGACATAAATACAACTCTGCCGTCCTCGAGATTTGCAAGTGAGTCCGCGGTCGTTGTAACCAATGTTCTGCCAACTGAATCACCAAAGTAATAATGAAAGGGTATAGCAATTCTTACGAGAAGCAAAATTAATTTCTCCATAGCACTTACGCGGATTAGTGATAAATATTCACTTTTATGGGAATCGAAACGTGATCAGTTTGTTTGCAGATTGTCTTGTTACCTGTGCAGCTACAAATTGGCGATTAAAAATGAAAACATCTTTTTTTTTCATACCCAATCTTACTTAACTTTTAAAGTTCGGTTAATAAAATAGTTCTGCCCACAGAAACGACTCACATTTCTTCACGGATTTCATAAGTACGTGTTAATTGCAACCGGTTAATTATACAGTATTAGAGCCTTCTGGTATCTCAGTGAGTATCGCCATGTGGGACGGCACACTGACACTACCATCTTTATGTGCCCCAAGTGTAGTAAGCGCCTTCCAAATCCTCCAATATTCATTTTACTAGAAGTATGCACAGGCATGTGAGAAGACAAAAGACATTCAAATGAAGTCGTGCCTTAAAAATTTTACCCACTGATTCTACACATCTCTCCGGATTTTACCACAAGTCCATTTTCTCAGTTCTCTGATGTGTCGATAGAAGAACGGCAGGACATACTATACGTAACAGGCTGACATGGCTCTGGTTGTCACGAACATCAACACAACATGCAATCTGCGCCCGATTGTGGACTGTACAGTATGGATGACTCAAAGAATTACTTCCATTATGCCTTCGTTCACGTCGTTATATCATGATTTTCATTATCGTCGTCTTTTTCAATGTGGTCAACTTTGTCATGATCGATAAGGATGTTACTGTTATATTTGTCCTTGTCGTAATCACTAAGGCCATTGACGTAATCGTTAGACGTTATCTGATAGTCGTCGTTATCGCAAACTTCAAGAGCGTTGTGCTTGTAGCCATTTTCACACTCATTAAGGAAGTTCTCGTTACAGGAATTAAGGTACCAACCTTTTCTTTAGTAATCCTTAACGGTGTTATCCTAATTATTAACAGCGTTATCATTATCGTAATCGTTAAGGACGTACAGTTATAATCATCGTTACTGTAACGGTTAAGAAGAGGATGTTGTAGTTACATTTATTACAGTGATTAAAGACATTGTAGTGATAGTCTTTCTAATATAATCGCTAAAGACGTTATAGTGACATTCGTCATGCAATTAACTTATTAAGGACACTGTAGTTATTATAGTCGTCGTTAACGTAATCATTAGAGCGTTGTAATGACATCATCGCAATTGTTAAGGACATTGTCGTTACAGTCGCCACTGCAATTACTGAGGACATGGTAGTTATACTCATCGTTAACGTTATCGTTAAGGACGTTATAGTTACAATCGCCATCGCAATTATTAAGGACGTGGTAGTTATAGTCATCATTAACGTAATCGTTAAGGACGTTATAGTTACAGTCGCCATCGCAATTATTAAGGACGTGGTAGTTACACTCATCGTTAAGGACGTTTATAGTTACAGTAGTCATCACAATTATTAAGGACGTGGTAGTTGTAGTCATCGTTAACGCAATCGTTAATGACGTAATAGTTATAGTCGTCATCGTAATTACTAGGCCTAAGGACGTGGTAGGTATAGTCATCGTTAACGTAATCGTTAAGGACGTTAACTTATAGTTACAGTCGCCATCGCAATTATTAAGGACGTTATAGTTAGTCATCATCGTAATTATTAAGGACGTGGTAGTTATAGTCATCGCCAACGTAATCGTTAAGGACGTTAACTTATAGTTACAGTCGCCATCGCAATTATTAAGGACGTGGTAGTTATAGTCATCGTTAACGTAATCGTTAAGGACGTTATAGTTACAGTCATCATCGTAATTAAGACGTTGTAGTTATAGTTATCGTTAATGTAATCGTTAAGGGCGTTGTAATTATTAGGAATGTTATAGTACTTGATAATTGGGAAAAACAAACTGTGCCAGAATAATGGAAGGCGTCCATAATTGTACTTATCTTTAAGAAGGGGGACAAGAATAACTGTAGTAACTTCCGAGGAATATCACTTTTGTTGACGTCGTACAACATTTTGTCCAATATTATTTTAAGAAGATTAACTCCATAAGTAGGTGAAATTATTGGGGATCATCAATGTGGTTTTAGGCGTACCCCAATAGATCGACTATCGACCTTTTTTTTTTGTATTCGACTGATATTGAGGAAAAAATCTGTAACATTTCAAGAGAACAAAACTCTTGCCATTTTTACTCACGACCTATCGACACTTCGATCGTATCCATGAGTTGGGAAAGTTGTTTCTCAACAAGCAGACATGTACCAAATTAATTATTTAATTACACTTTTATTTCTGTGACTTGTTAATGCCAGTGACCGCACAGCGTAAGAGTAGACGTGCGGAGTTGTAGTCACGACTTCAAATCTTGCTCGGGAATTAATGTATGTCAACGTGTGACTGTTGTTCATGCTGTGTGAAAAAAATATATATATATTGAGAGTGGCTGACCATTCAACTAATGCGTCATGCTCATGACTACTGGAAAAGGTATACAACAGGAAGTCGAGATATTGTAAAAGACATCACTTTCCCCTTGAAAAATGAATATATCGAAAAAGAAAGAAAACGGGAGAGAAAAGGGGGGAAAGAGTAAGAAAAGCGGAATTAGAGAGTAAGAGAAGGGAGAAAAAGAGAGCGGGGGAAAAAGGAGAGTAAGGAAAAGGGAAAGAGAGGAGTAGTAAAAAAGGGAAAAAGAATAAGGAAAAGGGAAAAGAGAGTCGAAAAACGAGAGAATAAGAAAAAGAGAAAAAAGAAATTAGGAAAGAGGGAGAAAGAGACTAAGGGAAGGAAAAAAGAGAGTAGGAAAAGGAAAAGAAAAGCATAAGGAAAAGGGACAGATAGGGTAGGAAAAACGGAAAAGAGTATGAAAAAGGGAGAAAGAGAGAGTAAGGAAAAGAGAGAAAGAGACTAAGGAAAAGGGAAAAAGAAAGAACAAAAAAGGGAGAAAGGGAGTAAGAAGAAGAGAGAAAGGGAGTAAGAAAAAGGAAAAAATGAGTAAGAAAGAGGTAAAGCAGCGTAGGGAAAAGGAAAAAAAGAGTAAGAAGGGAGAACAGAGTAAGAAAAGGAAGAAAGAGTGTAATAAAAAGACGAAAATAGTAAGAAATTGGGTAAAAGAGTAAGAAAAAGGGGAATAAGAGAAAGAGAATGGAAAAGGAGAGCAAGAAGAAAAGGAAAAAAGAGTAAGAAAAAGCGAAAGAGAGCAAGAAAAACCAACAAAAGAGAGTAAGAAAAATGAAAAGAGTAGGAAAAGAGAGAAAGAAAGGTTAGAAAAAAGAGCCTAAGGAAAAAAAAGGTAACAAGAGAATGATAAGGGAAAGGGGGAGCAAGAAGAAAAGGAAAAAGAGTGTGAGAAAAAGGAAAAAAGTAGGAAAAAGAGAAGAAAGTAGAAAAAGGAGTAAAAAGAGGGAAAAAAATAGAATAAGAAAAATGGACAACTTGAAATACTTGGGGTGTACTATAAGTAGTAAAATGAGCTGCTGCCAGGAAGTCAAAAGGAGAATAGCAATGGCAAAGGAAGCTTTTAATAGAAAAAGGAGCATCTTCTGCGGACCTCTGAAGACAGAACTAAAGAAGAGACCAGTGAAGTGCTTTGAGTGGAGTGTGGCATTGCATGGGGCAAAAACATGGACATTACTTCGAAGTGAAGAGAAGAGACTACAAGCATTTGAAATGTGGATATGGAGAAGGATGGAGCGTGTGAAATGGACAGAGTAAGAAACGAAGCTATGTTGGAAAGAGTGGATGAAGAAAGAATGAGCTGAAACTGATCAGAAAGAGGAAAAGGAATTGGTTTGGTCACTGGTTGAGAAGAAACTGCCTTCTGAAGGATGCACTGGAAGGAATGGTGAACGGGAGAAGAGTTCGGATTAGAATAAGACATCAGATGGTAGATGGCATTAAGATATATGGATTATATACGGAGACAAATAGGAAGGTAGAAAATAGGAAAGACTGGAGAATGGCGGGTTTGCAGTGAAAGACCTGCCCTTGGGCAGAACACTATGAATAAATGAAAAAGGGAGAAAGAGAGTAGGGAAAAGGAAAAAAAGAATGTAGAAAACGGAGAAAATGAGAGAGATTAAGAAAGGACACAACTGCAGAGGTTATTCGGCGTACAAATTCAAAGTGGGAGAGAAATGAATGGCGAATTTTGCCTCAATCCCTGTCAGGGACAAAATCAGTTTACGAGCAGTAGACGTACGAGGGACTTCTATGCCAGAGAAAGCCATACGAAGATTTTATTGCTCTTCAATATCCAATGTCTTCAGCGGAGTTTGAACCTGCGAACTTAGGCAGGATAACCTCAAGACCACCGAGGAAGAAAGAGTACGGAAAAGGAAAACTGTAAGAAAATAGAATAAGGGTTAACTGAGAAACACTAAGCGAAAGAAATGAGTAAGAAACGAAGAAAAAGACCGAGAAAAGATTAATGAGAAGAAAATCCTAAGACGAGATAGGCGGAAGCTTTTTAATTTTGCTAACAGTGTAAGTATGAGCACCTCCTTCAACATGTGCTATTGTACAGCTACTGACTGACCGAAAGGATTCCAGCAACTGGAACATGGAAATCGATCTGCGACCGGCAAGATAGCAACTTCGCCACGCATGAGTGAGCACTTGAATCTAAACGGAGTGGACGCACTCTCAACAGCTGAGTTCTGTCCGATGCCCATACTGTGCACCGGAGTACAGGTGTGAGTGAGGCGAGGCCGGTAACATCGCGTGTTCCTGCACACGAATTTCCTGCTTGGTCGGCTGCAGAATCGGTCACAAAAAACTAGTTTACGTTATAAAATTACTACATACTTAACCTTAGCAACCATATTAAATTCGAGTTAAAGAGATTAATGTAATTTTCCAAAAAGCTTAGGTGTGTAATAAAATTGTTCAAATCCACTAAGTATTCGCGAATACGTCTAAATTACAAACTTATTTCACAATAATAAACACCTAGTTAAAATGTTCAAAGTGCAGAGGTTTATCCGCGTGATTCTCGTATCTGACCAGTCGTTACTGGTAGAACGTATTTAATATTTCTGCTTAGCAGGAATTCTATTACTAGCCATGCTTCTTTTAACAAGCCTTGATAATTTCATTTAAAGCACAGGTTTAAGTTCTTTTTACGGTTACCTCATGGTTAGTAATATACTCTTCAATATCCCCACAATCGACAATCCGATTACATTAATCTATAGCAAGAATTTTCTTGTACAACGCGCCAAAAAGTACCTGGGTAGGCACGCTATACACTTCACGAACATCCGATTTAGAATTATTTTTTTTTTACATAAATAAAACTTGAATCAGAGGTTAAAGAGTGGTTGACCTTCCCAGACTAGTGACTGGCAAGACGCTTACCCCCATCGCTTTGTCTCCTGGCAGAATAATTATTTCTCTTCAGGATTACGAGTACCTGTACTTATTTTCGACTCAGATCTGCATCCCTACTAGGCAGGAGAAATAAAACAAACCGAGGTTTAAAAATCAATAAGGAGGGGGGAACAGTTACAATGAAAAAAATAGACTATTGGAGAAAAGAAGTGGAATATAAAGTTAGATGCAAGATATCTTGTAAAAGTTTATACTTTTCCTTATTTGTAATCAGAAGTACTGAAAACTCATACGGAAAAATACAAAATGGAATTAGCAGAATTATTCAAAGAAGCTCGAATATATATAACATGATTAAAAGTGTAAAGGTGTAATATTGGTGGACAAAGGGGGCATTGAGGGACTTTGTCCCTCTCCACCAACATTCCGGGCTAGACCTCCACAGAATAAATAAAAATTACTAGAAAACTGGAGAAGTTGTACACATTTGTTTTTAGTAAACAACTGTTTAAACAACGCAACAGCTTGCAGACATGCCGAGCACAGGACGGTAACAACCATTGCTCCGCCCGCGAAGCAGACGGTATAATTATTCTCGATAAATAGAATAAGTGAGCTTGAATATTTATTAACACATTACTAACAATAAACATTACTCGTATCACATTAATAACAGTAAACTTTTCCCTATCACATTAAGAACAATAAATATTTCCCTTATCGCATTAATAACAATAGATATGTCCCGCATCACAGTAATAACAATAAACATTTCCCTTATCACATTAATAACAATAAATTTTTCCCGTATCACATTAAGAAAAATAAATATTTCCCTTATCGCATTAATAACAATAGATATTTCCCGCATCACAGTAATAACAATAAACATTTCACGTATCACATTAATAACAATAAACTTTTCCCGTATCACATTAAGAACAATAAATATTTTCCTTATCGTATTAATAACAATAGATATTTCGCGCATCACAGTAATAACAATAAACATTTCCCTTATCACATTAATAACAATAAACTTTTCCCGTATCACATTAAGAAAAATAAATATTTCCCTTATCGCATTAATAACAATAGATATTTCCCGCATCACAGTAATAACAATAAACATTTCACGTATCACATTAATAACAATAAACTTTTCCCTATCACATTAAGAACAATAAATATTTCCCTTATCGCATTAATAACAATAGATATTTACTGTATCACAGTAATAACAATAAACATTTTCCTTATCACATTAATACAGTAACAATAAACTTTTCCCGTATCACATTAAGAAAAATAAATATTTCCCTTACCGCATTAATAACAATAGATATTTCCCGCATCACAGTAATAACAATAAACATTTCACGTATCACATTAATAACAATAAACTTTTCCCGTATCACATTAAGAACAATAAATATTTTCCTTATCGTATTAATAACAATAGATATTTCGCGCATCACAGTAATAAGAATAAACATTTCCCTTATCACATTAATAACAATAAACTTTTCCCGTATCACATTAAGAAAAATAAATATTTCCCTTATCGCATTAATAACAATAGATATTTCCCGCATCACAGTAATAACAATAAACATTTCACGTATCACATTAATAACAATAAACTTTTCCCTATCACATTAAGAACAATAAATATTTCCCTTATCGCATTAATAACAATAGATATTTACTGTATCACAGTAATAACAATAAACATTTTCCTTATCACATTAATACAGTAACAATAAACTTTTCCCGTATCACATTAAGAAAAATAAATATTTTCCTTATCGCATTAATAACAATAGATATTTCCCGCATCACAGTAATAACAAAAACATTTCACGTATCACATTAATAACAATAAACTTTTCCCGTATCACATTAAGAAAAATAAATATTTCCCTTACCGCATTAATAACTGTAGATATTTCCCGCATCACAGTAATAACAATAAACATTTCCCTTATCACAATAATAACAATAAACTTTTTCCGTATCACATTAAGAACAATAAATATTTCCCTTATCGCATTAATAACTGTAGATATTTCCCGCATCACAGTAATAACAATAAGCATTTCCCTTATCACAATAATAACAATAAACTTTTCCCGTATCACATTAAGAAAAATAAATATTTTCCTTATCGCATTAATAACAATAGATATTTCCCGTATCACACTAACAACAATAAACATTTCCCGTATCACAATAACAATAAACATTTCCTCATGTGCGAACTATGTTCTACTGTTGTTAATATACACGAGAAATAAAATATACTTAAGTATCTCTGAAATTTAATGAAGATATAGGCCTATCAATAGAATATAGGATTATTAACAACATTATATAAATAGATTAAATAAAGCAAAATAAGATTTTAATTGAAATTAGCAACAAATTATTTACTGCAAAATGTATTTCCTTACTTGTTCTTTACATTACACAGAACAAACTGACAAATGAGAAATATTAATAATAAATTAGTGACCAGGAGAGTTCAGAATGTTCCTCTGGCATCAGCGACAGTGAGGAGGGAAGCAACTCACCAACATATTTCAATATTTGTAACGTTTTCACAGCATATTTTCTTAGAGATAAAAAATATTACAAATACACGAATAGCTATTACTGTGAATTTATACGAAATTAATTATATATAGCCAGACAAAACATACAATGCATAAATTAAGTCAGATATCTTGCTTTTTGGATTTATGAATAATATTTTTGTGTGCTATCCAACTGATGAAAATTTACCTTCTTATTTGACTGTACATTAAATTTCATTTATAGGCCTATATAACTTCTGAATACCAGTTTAAGGTAATAAACTATAAGCAGGAACTTATTCTAACTACAGCATGGTAAAAAAAGTGAGTAAAATTCATGCCAAATGCATAAAATTTATAAGATGTTTGCGTCATCTTTGCAATGCTGATTTTAAAAAAAATGGCTGATGGTCTTTAGCTGCTAAGAGGATATTATTCAAACCCTACAATATGATACTAGCTAGCCATCTGCTGTTCCTGAGCTGCGCTCGGGCGTGGGTTCGATTCCCGCTTGAGCTGATAATCTGGTTGGGTTTTTCCATAAGACGAATGTCAGGTAATCTATGGCGAATTCTCGGCCTCATCTCGTTGTCATCAATTCCGTCGACGCTAAATAACCTAGTAGTTGATACAAGTAAAAAGAAAATGATACGAGCTTCATTAACATATCGCGTGTTTTGCATGTGGAGACCTCTGTTGTAAGACGTAAACCGTATTTGTAATTGGGGTGTCGACTGAATGAAGTCGTCTGATTAGAAAGCGCACAGCGCTATGGACCGGACTTCCTCCCAGGGTGGCTGAATGCAAAGTGTCCGGCAGAACGCTGACCTCTGTCCAGCGAGATGCGCGCCCGCACGCTCGAGTCAGCAGCGTGCAGGTACGAGGTCGGCTACCCTCGCACACAACTTTTTGCGCGGTTTTACTCAGCCGCCCCAGGCGTTCATGGAATGGGATCTCGAGGTCACGACCACATCCCACTGCATCCATCATCTCTCGACTTGCACATCATCCGCAAGGGCGATAAGGAGTCAGGGCTCTGATGTTACCGTGGACAGAGAAAGACCTTGCGATGCATGTTTATGATCCTTCAACATAAAATCATGTATCGTATTATACAGGGACATCATTTTATTTTTACTTCAATTTTTATTGTACCTGAGTTTTCGGATGTAATTCACTCCCACCCCTTCTACTAATGAAGTTCAACCGTCCTCCACACAGATCCAAGGCCGCATATAGAGTCACAGTAGCCTTACGGTCACAGTAAACAGTACGTTCCAAAAATATGTTCGCACAGGTACTGTCGTCCATTTGCCTACGTAGCATCCCGTTTCCCCCACCTGCTTCTATTCGCCTCTATTCTATTCGCTAGTGGCTGGGCTGTCTTAGCTCTTTTCTGAGAACATTAATTTCTGTTAGGAATTGGACGTCTATGTAATATTATACCCATACAACTGTTTAACATAACTTAAATAAAAGGGCCTCGTTAAGTAATTAACTGTAACGTGATTTCCTCTCTTTCTACGATCCTGCGACATAACCACTTCGACGGACAGTAGATAGCATGTCTGAGTAATTTTATCTTTTCGAATCGGGCAGAAGTGAAGCTTGAATTTACAGTACGTAAGGTACTCTTTTATAGAGTAGGTACAGAATTATTTCAACATGAGTTACTGATACGAAGTACGAACCTGGTAATTGGAATTACGTACAATAGTCAATAGTGCGATAATATGCACTTTAGAACTGAAGCCTGTATCTAAATGAACGGCCACCATTAAAAAAAAATGTGTTTAAATATCCATATTATGATTATTTTTCAATTTAACTTCTTTCTCTATAGTGTACGCTAATGTGCTGTAGACAGTATAATATACACTGCATAATGAATACGTCCACATGGACAGCTCAGTTCGTGAGTAAAAACACTCATTGTTAATACTGTACTGTATTTTGATTAAACAAAAACCCAATGAAAGTGATCAAACTCAAAAGCGTGATATTTCTTAATTTACGTAAATGGATGAACTACTTTTCTTCCCTCCTATACCTAGTAAAGTTATTTGTTTGTATATTACGCCAGTATCATCGAACTCCAGTCGTGGAAGGGAATAGCAAACGGCGTTTCCTGTTTTCAATCGTTGATCCAAAGGTATAGCCAGGTTAATATTAGAAATGTTAGTAAAAATAAAATGATGTCCCAGTACTTACTTAACTTACAAATGGCTTGTAAGAAACCTGCAGGTTCATTGACGCCCTCACATAAGCCCGCCATCGGTCCCTATCCTGTACAACTGTGGTCGTCAGCACTCGCTGAAATGTGCAAAGGGTACGCGGTGCTGCCCGGTGTGCACCGTCGTGCAATAGGGAGAGATAGAGAGCATACACGCTAGCAGCTACGGAGTGCACCCTAGTGCACTGCGTTTTCCGCGGGTAAGGGACTCAAGCCTCAGCGTGCTCTGTGCTGACGACCCCTGCCGTACAAGATTAATCCATTCTCTATCATCATAACCCACCTCCTTCAAATCCATTTTAATATTTTCCTCCCATCTACGTCTCAGCCTCTCCAAAGGTCTTTTTCCCTCCGGTCTCCCAACTAACATTCTATATGCATTTCTGCATTCGCCCGTACGTGTTACATGCCCTGCCCCCCTCAAACATCTGGATTTAATGTTCTAATTATGTCAGGTGAAGAATACAATGCGTGCAGTTCTGTGTTGTGTAGCTTTCTTCATTCTCCTGTAACTTCATCCCTCATAGCCCCAAATATTTTTCTAAGAACCTTATTCTCAAACACCCTTAGACTAATCTCTGTTCCTCTCTCAAAGTAAGAGTCCAAGTTTCACAACCATATAGAACAACCGGTAATATAACTGTTTTATAAATTCTAACTTTCAGATTTTTTGACAGCAGACTAGATGACAAAAGCTTCTCAACCGAATAATAACACGCATTTCCCATATATATATTCTGCGTTTTATTTCCTCCCGAGTGTAATTTATATTTGTTACTGTTGCTCCAAGATATTTGAATTTTTCAACCTCTTCGAAGGATAAATCTCCAATTTTTATGTTTCCATTTCGCACAATATTCTGGTCACGAGACATAATCATATACTTTGTCCTTTCGGGATTTACTTCCAAATATGTCGCTTTACTTTATTATTATTATTATTATTATTATTATTATTATTATTATTATTATTATTTCTTATCGCTATGTTCATATAGATTTCTGCACAGTGACCACGCAAACAAAAATTGTGATTATTTTACGAATAAATGTTACTGTTTATATTTCAGACGATTTTGATTCCCTATTTTCATTCAACGGCGAAATAATTTGTGACTTTTTCATAAGCAACGTCAGCTTTATGAAAGGCATGAAAATTCACACACTTTTTTTTACCAGAAATTCTATTCGTGAATTTCTTTCCCTCGTTTTAAGATGCACTAAAACTGCTAACTTGTACAGCAGTGAAATTGATCCATTTAATCGATATACTTTGAGTTTCTGCAAAGACTAATAGTAAAATTTATACTTACTTACTTACAAATGGCTTTTAGAGAACTCGGAGGTTTATTGCCGCCCTCATATAGGTCCGCCATCGGTCCCTATCCAGAACAAGATTAATCCAATCCCTAGCATCAAATCCCACCTCCCTCAAATCCATGATCTTATTATCCTTCCATCTACGTCTCGCTCTTCCCAAAGATATTTTTCCCTCCGGCCTCCCAACTCTCTATACGCGTTTCTGAATTCATCCATACGTGCTACATGCCCTACCCATCTCAAACGCCTGGATTTAATATTCCTAATTATGTTAGGTAAAGAATACGATACGTGCAATTCTGTAAAAAAAAATATACAGTTATTATTGTTACTTGTTATTCAATTCAATTCAATTTATTTGACCATTAGACATACAGTTTTAGGCTTCGTCAGAATAAATTGAAAAACATATAAATACATTATAAAAAAACACTAATAAAAGAAAGAGTAAAATTTAAATAATACAATGAAAACATGAAATAATTTGAAACTTTTAAATTAAAGAAAACTAACTAAATTGCAATTAAACTTATTTATTAAAATACAGTTTCATACAAAATTGTGTTGAAAAACTCAGCAACAGAATAAAAGGGATTATTTAATAACCAATTGTAAAATCTAGTTTTGAGGCTATTGATTGGTAATTTATAATATTGACTTGGGAGCTTATTATATAATTTCATCCCCATAATTAAAAAGTTTGTGTTGCTCTTGTGTAATCTACAATATGGAATATTAATTTGTTCACTATTTCTAATTTCATGATCATGTATATTGGCCACTAATGAGTAATTGTCTATATTTTGTCGAGTGTAAAGTACTAGACCATATATATACAAATTTATGATTGTTAAAATCTGTGATTGTCTGAAAAGTGGGCGACAATTATTGTTGTGTTGCTAATGTATCTATTTGGCTAGCACATTAATATAAATAAATAAATAAATAAATGAATAAATAAATAAATAAATAAGTAAATAAATAAAGTGGATTTTCTTTAAATAGTGTATGCACTTGCCAACCAAGCGGTCCGTGATTCGAATCCCTTCGTGGGCAATAGATGAGATTGTCTTCCGTGCACGAGAATGGTTGTTTGTCCTTTACCATGTGGTCTCTCGTGCTGTTTAAGCGGTGGCCCTGTGCTATGCTAACCATACGATTAGGTCAATGCCCGCAGATATGAAAAATACACGTGAAACATGACGAAAGTAGCATCATTTTAGCTACCGACGCACACAGATGACAGGCGCCTTTGATTAGTCGAAGCTATGCTCAATTCTGGGTTCGAATCCCGCTTGGGTTGATTTCCTTAATTTCACTCTATGGCACTACAGTTCTTGCAGAACATTGGCTGTCGTACAGATGTCACTCCAGATCTTCCTATCCTCAGCTTCTTTCCTCCATCTTCCGACATCGATTTCTCTGAAGTAACACTCAATCCCATCCAACAATCTTTCACTTGGTCTATCTCTGGTCCTTCTTTCTCCTGTTTACCTTAAATACTTTCTTTGGATGTCTATCATTTTGTATTCAAGACATACCCAACTACCTGAAACGTCTGTTCTTAATTAGTGAGAATAACTGATTTCTTGGTTGGATTTTTGTAAGGACTTTCCGAACTGTATAGCGAATACTGCAAAACCAGCATTCTCCAATATTTCCTATTTTCCGTCTTCTTCTTAGACTTCGCATACGATTCAAATACAGCAGTGATGTCAAAGAAAGAGCGCATGAACGACGTTTGATTCCTTCGCGTGCTTACGTGCTGGAGTGGAATTCCGTAAACACAGAAACGAGCAAGACACAGGGGCGGACAAAGTGAAAATGATCTCGTGTACACATGTAATAATTCGTTACACATTTGTTTATACATTTTTATTAAATGCAATGCCGTGGCGTCGCGGTCTAAGTCATCCTGCCTAGGACTCGCGTTACGGAATGCGCGCTGGTTCGAGTCCTCATGAGGGAAGAAATTTTCTCATGACATTTCGGCCAGTGTATGGGACCGGTGCCCACCCAGCATCGTGATGCACTTGGGGAGCTACGATATGTAGCGAAATCCGGTTGCGAATACCAGCTATAACGGCTGGGGCGATCATCGTGCTAACCACACGATACCTCCATTCTGGTTGGATGATCGTCCACCTCTGCTTCGGCATGTGGGCGTGAGGCCAGCAGCCGGCTGGTCGGTCTAGGCCCTTTACGGGCTGTAGCGCCACGGATTATTATATTATTAAATGCAATTATCTGATAGCTCAATAATTTATATATGCTTTACAATAGTCAGCCAAGGTTAGTTTTGTAGACTATTATGGCCTAGTACTGTTTTAGTAACTTAAAAATAACATAACAGATAGAATGATTTCTCAATATTGTTGGTTATTACAATTCCTATCTTCAGTAATAGCAAACATAGGGAAAATGAACATTGGAAAATGAAGTTTAACCAGAATAGTCAGCCAAGCTAGTTTTGTAGACTATTATAGCCGAATACTGCTTTACTAATAACTTAACATATATAATGATTTCTGAATATTTTTGGTTATTAGAATTACAATCTTTTGTAATGCCGAAAATAGAGAAAATTAACACTTCAAAATGAAGTTTTACCAGAATCGTTCCTACGATTTCTGTTCGATACCAGTCTTGTAATGTTTGGTACTATGTTATTTGAAGTAGCAAGTCGAAGTGTAGCACGCATACTGTTATCAGATAATTTGGCCCTTAGTCTTGGCTTTGTCAGGTTCATCAATGAAAGAAATTGTTCATATACATATGTGCTACCGAAAATTTCCATAATTTGAGCTGCAAACGTACGGACCATAGGCTACAGTTCAGGGCTCAGGAGGTCCTGATCATTATGCATGTTTTAATAACGTTGTATTACCAATATGAATTATTTCTAGCTGCAATTCTAGTAGTACAGTTTCTATGTTTACAGCAAGAGGTCGATAGAAAAGTTCTAGTTTAGTTCACTAGGTGCATGATTAATGTCAACTGTACGTTGTACAACCCTCACCGAAGTACGTATTCGTAGCTGCGCGCTCTATGTGCTCTAATGGCGCAAGCGTTCTCTGTAGCGCATATACGCTCTGATTGACATCCCTGAAGTACAGTATCTTAATGTTTTCTATCATCTGATATCTCCTTCTGCCCATTCGTTCACTATTTCTTCCAGTGCATCCTTCAGGCATGTTTCTTCTTATTCAGTTACCCAGCCAGTGAATGTATGCATTGTTTAAAGAGTTAAGCATACCTCTGGACACTTGCCATGTGGTAATTGTCTTCCAGCGAATACTTACCACATCTATATAAGACTAGTCCCTGTGAAGCGTGAAATATTCTCTCATCTGCATTCAAGGTTTCCTTTTGCCTTATTCATATGCTAACACTGTTACATATTTATGCAACATTGAGAGTAGCCAAAATAAGGAGTTATAAATACGGTACAGCATAAAATAATAGTATTTTTGTTTTCCTTCCGAACTGCACTTGTATTTATTGTACCGTTAAACATACATGCGTGTGTTACTGAATATCATTGCTTCCATAGAAGAATATACTCTGAAAGAACATATGGAAAACAAACAGAGCAATAATAAAAGGACAATTAGAAGTCTGCCGTAACGTCGAAGAAAATTTAATCGAACATTGTCACCTCCACCTCTTACAAAATTCAGACCTTTCAGATATTTTTTTTTCCTTCAGAAAGTAAATGCAACGTACTTGTTCACGTTATAATATACTCATCTTCTGAGTGTTAGGTTACGCCTCTACTCGTCCTATTGACTTGTATTGTAAAAGTTTCCCTCCCTCCCGAATTCAGGAGGTCCAGGGTTCGATCCTACAGGGCAGCTATCCTCAGTGTGTTTTCGTTTTTCCCAAGTTCTTCAGGCAACTGCCGGGATAGTAAGCCATACCAATTACGAAGGGCCACACCTCGATTCCTGCAATACATTTCATACGTCATTAATTCATATTAGCCATCTTTCGAAACAGACCTGCCATCTATCCGATAAGTAGCGGACTAAATGGCCAAAGATTGTGTCATCTGACGAAAGACGAGAGAAATAGTTGCGAAATACGTGGAAACGCCCAAAAAAGAGGAGAGAAATAGTTGCGAAATACGTGGAAACGCCCAAAAAAGAGGAGAGAAATAGTTGCGAAATACGTGGAAACGCCCAAAAAAGAGGAGAGAAATAGTTGCGAAATACGTGGAAACGCCCAAAAAAGAGTTTATCATTAATTATGTTTGTAAGAATATATATATATACACACATATACATACACACACAGGGTGTTTCAGAAATACTTTGACAAACCTTGGAGGCATGTTCCTCACACCAAAACAAGAAAAAAAGTTCATATAAACATATGTCCGAAAACCCTTAGTTTTTTTAGTTATTGATGAAAGAACAAAATGAAACATCTATTAGGTATTGTGAGCTTGGTAACAATTGTTGCAACTTTAATCAATTGAGAAACTCATAACAATGAAAGTGGAAGTAAGAGGAGGACATTTTGAACATTTGTTATGAGTTTCTGAATTGATTAAGTTGCAACACATGTTGCCTAGCTGACAATATCTAGGCCTAACAGATGTTTATGTTTTAATAACTAAAACACTAGAGATTTTCGGACATACGTTTATATGAACATTTTTTCTTGTTTTGGTGTGAGGAACAAGCTCCCAAGGTTTGTCAAAGTATTTCTGAAACTCCCTGTATCCCTATATCTCATTAATAAATAATGCTACAAGGTTGCCTTCTCATTAGTATTATTTCCCCCTTTGAGTTGTACACCTTTTGTATGAAACAATTTTTCATTTGGTGCTTGCGTACAAAGTTATTTGCGGTGACTTAAATAGGACATCCTGTAAAAATTTTTTTCCAAATATGCTTAATGTCTTGCCATATCTTAATAATTTTAATCTTGTTTGTACAGTTTCAGTCTACCAATCACCTTTACAATCTCATCTCAGAAGACTCAATTCTCTTTTATTTCTTCTGTTGATCAGCCAGTTTTCGCTTCATTGCAGAAGAACGGAAGTTTTAAAAAACTTTGTATAGGCCTACATTTTATTTATTGTCCTTTCCTTCCTTTGCCTTAATTTTCTTAAAATATGTAGCACATTTGATAATAATTAAAATATATATACATGTATACATCGTCTTCCAGAACACAGGAGGTATCGTATACAGCCTATGTAAGTGAAGCTTTTCTTGTTATATATATTTTTTACAATTACATATTTTTCCTTCGAATGTCATGTCCTACTTTTTCATCTGTACTAGTATTTAAATTATACTCATGGCGTTATATATCACATTCTTTGCCGTTTGTAAATAGTCTTCACTAAAATAAATTTCAATTTACTCAAAGACTGGTACGAACATATTCAAATCATGCAGAAAATATATTAGGCCTAGCAAAATAAGCAAAGGGTACACGCTTATTAGAAATCAAGCAGGTATCGTCGCAGAGAATAATGTAAATATTCACTGAAACAATTTCGTGATATGGAACAATTTACTAAAACTTCATTACCACTGGCGTGTCCACTTCAAACTCGCAGGAAATAAAACACCTGATAAAATTGTTTTCACGCTCAATTTAATTTTAAAGAAACAACACACAATAATGTGACCTTTTAAGATTCGGGAAGTTAGAACATTCTTCATTCTCATATCATGCTAGAGAAAGTGTCCATTTTCGCTTGCAAAATAAATATCACGAATCCAGAACAGGATGTGTGCTGTAATATATCGAAAGAGCGCTAAACGTGTATTCTATGTGAGGACTAATGATGTATTGCCAAATAACTAAGAACGGAGTGGTAAGCAAGAACTTCATCATGTTCATCGTGATGCTGGTTGACCCATCTCTCACCGCATGAATTCTAGCCTCAATGCTTGTGGAAAGTGCTTTTAATTCCGGGATAACAATTTTAAGAATAGTATATTACGATACAAGGTTGGGAAGTGCTTTTTACAACATCGAGGAAAAGTTTGAAAAACGAGCAGGGCGAGTTTTTCAGTTTTCGAGATATTGTAATGCACTTCACAAAATATACAACATTTTTTGCACGATCATATTTTTAAAGTTGCAAATATAATATATTTTGCATTGAAAATTTAAAGCAATATTATTACAAAGCCTTCGCAAAACTAGACTGTAATGGTAACTAATTAATAGGGAACGGAATTTGGAGCAGTAAAAGCTAGTATTGGCATCTACATAGCCATTTGTTTACAACCCTTTATACCAAGTCCTCCCCTCCATGACATACTCGCAGGTCTCTGCACGTCAACAACAGGTGAACGGGACAGTTGTCGCATCAGAACTTCAACATGCAGGTTTGCAGTTCAGAGTAGTGAAGTGCGGGTACAATGCCGAAAGTGAAACCAACTAACAATACAAAATTGAAAGACTATATTTGTAAAACCTCCAGATCGAGTATCAAAATTCAGGAAACAATTCTCTAAATAAAATTGTCACTTCCCCCATGTCCAGTTCTTAAGAACTGGGGTTCATGGTTAGAAGCTTGCAATTATTACGCACATCACCTCCAATCTGTGAAGAAAGTGGTCCAGTCTTTCGATCCTGATGATGCCGCTGCGATTCAAATACGCCAGGAACTGCTAAATGATACAACAATCGAGAAAGAAGTCATGGATATTAAGCCAAATTTTGGATATTTACCGGATGCCATTATTCAATTAGAAAAGTCAGGAGTAGAACTAGTTGAGCAAATAAATATTACGAGGACTACTGTAAATAAACTGAGTGCAGTAGAAGGTGAAGTAGGAAAACGTGTTGGTGAAAAAATGAACAGAGTTTTGATTAAAAATGATGGGTACGGTATTCTTAGTCGGATTTCAGATGTACTAACAAAGACGTGTCCCAATGACGTCATTCAACGTGTGAATTTAATTAACGTATCGTGTTTCAAGTACTCTCCAATTGTCTCTGCAGCTGTAAAACGGAGTTTTTCCATGTTAAAAAATTTCCTTCTTTGCAACAGAGCAAAGTTGTATTTTGAATATTTGAAAATAATATTTACAATTTATTATAACAAGGCACAGCAGGAATAATTGTTTCATCCACAAAACATAACATTAATTGGAAATGCCATTTCGTTTGGTTCTACATTTTGTTCAACATTTAATGCTACTGTATTAGGCTATATTGTAAATATTGTAGTAAATTGCATATATTGTAAATACTGTGGTATACGTTGTATACATATTATCATATTTCATGATATTGTAAATAAAGGTTTTAATTTAACACGCTCCTGACAGAAAAACACATATATTCAGAGGCGAGTTCCATACAGAAGACATCAATATCAGCCATCAATATATCCACTAACACGCGAAGCTGCAGAGATTGTTATTTAATTATGTATATTTGTAATGTTGTTTATTGGTGTCTTATGCGTTGCCAAGAAAAGCACATGTAGTTAAAAAAGAAATGCAGATTATGTATGTAGGCCACTATATGTCATTACACTATAACACTTTTTTATTCTGAAATACGTTTGTATGAAGTGGACTGTACTCGTCCATGCTGTGTGACGCAGCTCGCTTGACAGTCACTGAGCTACGAATATCTATACTACGCTTCACCATTCTTTATAATACTCCAAATCCCTTTCCCTGCTAATTAACAATAAGTGCACTGTAATGGGTCTATTTCAGTATACTTAAATGTTATGAAGAATAGTTTTCATAGCAACAAGTTTCTGTGCGAAAATTTTAACTTTCAAGGCCTAACAACAATAGCTGTAAATACAACAAAAACACATCGTGCAAAAAATAATATTTCGTACGCCATTTAACTTCATAATGTGCAGAGCTAAATTCCCTACATGCAGTGCGAACAGTATTTGGACATCTAATAAATTCGAGAGAAAAGATGAATTACAGGGACAAAAAAGTGACTTTTAACAATAGAATAATAGCCCTATTTTTGCATTGCATTACCTGTTAACCGAGTAAAAGAGATAATACTTACGAGGAGTGATTAAATACAAAAAAAAATACAAATAGAGATATAACGAGCAAAAATTATTGGAACAGTCTACATTTCCTAACTTGACATCCTGAAATTTTCTGTCTACTATACCTGATTTAGCTTGACTTGGCTATATGAGGGACGAATCCTTGCACTTGGGCTTAAGTTGGCTTATTGTGCGCCTTACATATGCGATGACTGTCCTACTCTGAAAGGTGGCGAGGGTGACATTCGTGAATACGATTTTGACAGGTGTGCCAACTGCTTCAGCCCTGATAGAGTCAGGTCATTCCCAAATGAGTACCTGATAAGCCTCAGAACCCGAAACCCCAAGCCCTATCTATGTCCACATTGGAAAGCCGTAACCCACCCTCCCCCAAATCTTCATCCCAGCCTATGTGTTTTTAACTATCGCAGATGACAGATAAAATGAAAGGAAGGTGGAGTGTTGGTATATTGAGAGGGAAACTGGAGTATCCCGAGAAAATTATCTTCAACGTCTTCTCTATTAACAACAAATTCCATCGCGACCTGCCCGGGGATCCAAACAGGATCGCGCGGATAAAAGTCCAGCGCACTAGCACTTGACTAGATGGTCGTTGTTCCTGCAATAACTCCTATGTGACATATTTATCAATTTTCAGATTTTTGCTCTATTAAATAACTTAAATAGTGATACAGCAAATAATAAAATCTCCTATATGTGATTATATTTCTTTGTTTCGAAAATGTAAGAATTCACAGTCTCCAATGTACGGCTGCCATAAAATGAATAACTGTGTTTTTTCTTCCTACTGAAAAATTTTATATTTTGCACATAGGAGTTATTGCAGGAACAACGATATGCTACTTTGCTGGCTACCCATTAACTCTAAAAATGGTCATTATCACTTATGCACTGACATCATCTAATTTCTTCCAATAAAATTCAGTTCCAATTGACGCACTAGATAATTTGTCTTCATTATGTTTAAAAATGTGAAACTTTGATTTACCTTACTGTTACTTTCTAATACAAGACTCTGAGATAAAATTTATTCTCTCCTCAAATCAAACTGACTGTCCGCGGAGTAGCGTGCTGACTTAGTATTCGACAAGTCAGAATATAGAACTCATTATTTCACCGGAATCGAACAGCCATGTAGTTCAAATATCATTGAATAAAACAAGATACAAAGGCAACAGTAAACAGATAATTTACGTAACAACATATAAACATGAGAATGTTTATACTACAGGAGATGATCCGAACAAGAATCTGATGCTCCAAATATGACCAAGAATTTCAACATTACAGCAGCTGTGCATAGTAAGACAGATTCCGTATTTATTGCACTAAGAAAACATATCACAAACTGATAACGATATTCGTAAAATATATGGTGGAAAAGGGATACATTTTGCTAATGACGTCAAATGTTTACGTTCCTGTTCCTATTTCAGGAGTAGGCCTATTCACTGTGCAACAATTTTAAACTTTCTTTCTGTCCCTCGGATGAAACGATATGATTTCAACTAAATAAGGTGGATTGAATTCATTTTTAAAGTCCAACATTTTCTATCACATGTTATTTTCATCGTACAAATACTTTTGTACTTACATAAGTTTGTTTCACTGACAAACAAAAAGATGTAAAAAATTTGCAAAACACAAAAATTAAAATTACTTTCTTGATAATGTGCGCTGTAGGTATTCACCGAACATCACGTTTCACAAAAGTAGAGTTTATCATTTAGTACATATAAGTGATAACTTAGGGTCTACTTCTGTCTGTATTTTATTTCCTTGAACTATCAATCAAAAGATAAACCTACTGTATATAATTTAATGTACACTCAAATACGAGGTTAAACCCACACAAAGAGAACACACTTTTAATCCCAAGATTAAGACAATCACAATTTGTAAGTTCAACGGTTTAAGTAATGGTATGTAATTAATTTAGCATTAATTCATACAAAACAATCAGAATAATGCCCGAAGTGGTTCCCAGTTCCATTATAATAGTGCAAAGTTTTTTTTCCCAACTACGGGTAGTGTACGGTAAACACCTCTGAAATGTCCGAAACGGTCTCTAAAGGTGCTATACATAGACATTTCGCTAGTCCGCGCTACGAGCGTGCTAAACTAGCCCCGGCTATCGACTGGTTACTTGTACAGGATTCATATCATATCATATCATATCATATCATATCATATCATATCATATCATATCATATCATATCACATCATATCATATCATATCATATCATATATCATATCATATCATATCATATATCATATCGCTAACACTGGTTTATGAATACGAAAAACGTTAGTTCGCTGATCATCCACCGGAAGCCCGCGCTAAGAATGTCTATGAATATGGCCCTGTGTGTTAAATAGATAGCATGATTTTTCTTCTTTCGATATATCGAACATTTTCTGTTAGTACTATATTTCTTACTTGTTTAAAAGATTCAATTCTAAGCTCACTTCTAGTTGTCTTTGTTGCGGTGTGTTGAGTGTTGTGTAATTTGTTTTAACACTGAATTTGAGGTGATGTATACTCAAAAGGGCAAGGAACTTCAGTTAATTGACGGTTCTTTAAATAATTTAAATATTGAAAGGAACGTTGAAAAGGATATGCCTTATTTAACAAACCATTTGGTAATAAGAGACATTTGTTGTATGTTTCATCTTGGACAGACATGGTAGAGTACCATTCACGCATTAGGTTTATTACAGAAATATAAAAATAGTGATTCAGAGATACTACTTTAAGTGTTTATCAGAAATAACTTTTCTGTCGTCAGAAGAATTGAGGATCCTTCACTGAAGATCTGATGTCAGAAAAGCCTATACACATCGACCAGATGTTACATAGGCTATGTATTGCGAATTCAAATATAACTTCGTCGCGGAAGATGATAGAATGAAAATGATTGATTATAGGCTATATAAGCATTTGAAACTATTAGTCCAAAATTTTACTAAATCTAACAGGAAGTTATATCGCTGTATTTTTAAGAAATTTAAAATCTTTACTATGGTTATTATTTATTTGTTTAAATTCCATTCCTCCCGTAAGTTTGCAACAGAAGTAATGTCAGTATTTGGGAGTACTTATAAAGGCGTATAGTTTATTTATTTATTTATTTTTTTTCACAAATGAATCTCAGCAAACCTAGGCGTGGGTTGAATTTCTTTTTCTTCTTCTTTTTTAGGGGGTTTCCCAACTCTAAGATTACCGGTGTACTTATTCACTCCTGCTATCTCTCTTGCGGCGAAAGAGGGGAAGAGTACAGGTACACGCGAGCATGAGTGTTTACACGGCGTGCTACGTACTCCTAGCGAGCTGATGCTGACTAATTACGGCTTACGTTCGATAAGTTGGTGTTCACAGTAATGAGAATACTGTATAAGGGTCGTCTGTTAATTTTAAGACAATAGTAAGTGCAAATTATAACATAGTATCTTGACACAGTAGACGACAATGTTAAAAAAATACACGAAAATTAATAGCCTTATCAATTATACTAATAGTGCTATACAATCGAAACTCACAGACAGAAAAACCAGAGAAAGTTAACTTGTCTGCTACCTATTATTTATTCCACAATCATTACCATGTTTACTTCCCTTAAATTTACAATTCTGAATAATAAATTTCAGCTTTTGTGCATAGATATTACTACCATGTTGCTTCATTGCTATTTTCACGCGCAGAAAACAGTGGTGTAATGACAGTTAAATATTTTTAGAAGTTCCATCATTATAAATAACGACAGTATGCCTCATCTAATGGCCAAGCGCTTATACCAACTATATCTGAGGCTTTACACATTCACAACCTCTAAACGTTATTTTCTTTCTTAAATTAACTTGTACCTGCCTGCTTTTTACAAATTCCTTTGTCGTTTTGACGTTAAGTACACTTAAAATTATTTATTACCTAATTAAGATGAGTAACAAAACGAAAAGAATACAACTAACAACATGTCTGTCTGCTGCTTGACTAATTACAAGAAATGGTGTTAAAAAGACATTTCTGAAGATTCTAGACACTATATAGCAGAAGTACTGTCCGTTTATTAATATAATTATAGATTTGAGCCACCTCGACGAGTTTTCTCTCGAAGGATTAGTAACAGCTTTGGAAGTGGGGAAATTCATTATCGTACCGGTGCGCTACTTTAAGACTTGCAGGACATGTGTACAGTACAACCGCATACAATAAAATTATGGCTTCTAGGAACAGAAATAAGAGGAACTAATCTTTGACAGTAGCCAACAAATCAGAAAAAGCCACCGGCGTAGCTCAGTTGGCTAAGACACTTGTCTGCTGATCCAAAGTTGCGCTCGAGGGCGGGTTCGATTCCCGCTTGGGCTAATTACCTGATTGGGTTCTTTTCGAGGTTTTCCCCACCGTAGGCAGTCGTGGACAGCCGATAAGGTGTGGTCCTCCAGCTTGGGGGTTGGGCGAAGGGCTAACAACCCATCACCGTAAAAAACAGCTTGTTACGAAACCTAACAATAAAGAAGGGTTGGAAGTAAATCCCGAAAAGACTAAGCATATGATTATGTCTCGTGACCAGAATATTGTACGAAATGGAACTATAAAAATTGGAGATTTATCCTTCGAAGAGGTTGAAAAATTCAAATATCTTGGAGCAACAGTAACAAATATTTACACTCGCGAGGAAATTAAACGCAGAATAAATATGGGAAATGCCTGTTATTATTCGGTTGAGAAGCTTTTGTCATCTAGTCTGCTGTCAAAAAATCTGAAAATTAGAATTTATGAAACAGTTATATTACCGGTTGTTCTGTATGGTTGTGAAACTTGGACTCCCACTTTGAGAGAGGAACAGAGATTAAGGGTGCTTGAGAATAAGGTTCTTAGGAAAATATTTGGGGCTAAGAGGGACGAAGTTACAGGAGAATGGAGAAAGTTACACAACATAGAACTGCACGCATTGTATTCTTCACCTGACATAATTAGGAACATTAAATCCAGACGTTTGAGATGGGCAGGGCATGTAGCACGTATGGGCGAATCCAAAAATGTATATAGAGTGTTAGTTGGGAGGCCGGAGGGAAAAAGACCTTTGGGGAGGCCGAGACGCAGATGGGAGGATAATATTAAAATGGATTTGAGGGAGGTGGGATATGATGGTAGAGACTGGATTAATCTTGCTCAGGATAGGGACCAATGGCGGGCTTATGTGAGGGCGGCAATGAACCTCCGGGTTCCTTAAAAGCCAGTAAGTAAGTAAGTAAATAAGTAAGTAAGTAAATAAGTAAGTAAGTAAGGCGAATGACAGTAATCTATGACGGATCCTCGATCTCATATCGCCAAATACCATCTCCATATCACCAATCCCATCGATGCTAAATGACCGAGTAGTTTACACACAAAAAAAAAAAAAAAACAGAAACATTAGCCTTTTAGAAACTTCACAAGCAGAAGCGACATAGCCTATATTTCTGCCGTACAACAAATGACTGAATAGCTGATTTTATTTCAAATTATAGTACGATTAAGGAGAAAGCATTGCGATATTGTGCACGCGCACACACAAGATGAACCGTAAGTCAGGTCATTAATTTTAGGGGGGTTAATCTTTGAGATATTTCAAACAAAAAATTTAAATACAATTTTTCTTTCTTTTGCTTGTGTTTCGAGACAAAAAATAATGAGAGGTTTACTAGCGTATTTTATGCAAACTACTGACTAAATTACAAATATTCTCAGCCAATGTAAGAGAGGGATGAATTAGGGCTGAACTCTGATATTAAATGACAACGAATTTTAGTTTTGTCTCGTAATTTGCAGACACGGGTCTGAACAAGTGTAAATATTAGTTTTAAATTGCACGGAACCGTGACAACGCTGTGAAAGGTTGTCTGGAGTCAACAGATGCATACCACAGCTGGCGTATACATTGGAGGAGAGAAAAGGAATGTAAACACTAATTGTAAGCATAAACAATTGCGTTTAAAGACAGCTCTAGAAATTTACTTTCTCTAATGTAAGTTCACCGATTAACTACAACTCATGCATTATGTCCAGACACTCCCCCACTCTTCCTACAGAGCTGCGCACGAGATCGAATGAGTTTACTTACGAATTATAGGGGAATGGGTTAGTCTTTACCTTGAACTCGGTAGATACACGCCCGACCTTCCCTTCTACTCCTACCCCCTACCAAAAAACGTTCCCGTACTGCACATCGCGAGTGTCTTGACAAAATGCATGAGGCAACTATTTCTAATTAGTTGAATTAAAATACTATACACCTTCTCTCTACAGTCTACACGTTTAAAACAAAAAAATAGTCCACACCTGTGGAGTAACGGTCAGCGCGTCTGGCCGCGTAACCAGGTGGCCCGGGTTCGAATCCCGGTCGGGGCAAGTTACCTGGTTGAGGTTTTTTCCGGGGTTTTCCCTCAACCCAATACGAGCAAATGCTGGGTAACTTTCGGTGCTGGACCCCGGGCTCATTTCACCGGCATTATCACCTTCATTTCATTCAGACGCTAAATAACCTAGATGTTGATACAGCGTCGTAAAATAACCCAATAAAATAAAATAAAAAAAAAACAAAAAATAAATAGTATATCATATGTATTTTTTTCTTACGACATTAAAAACAATCTATATGACAATAACCCCCCCCCCACTCTCCTATTCAAAACAAGTACTGCGAAGGGCTTATTCACTGAGACAAAACAGACCTCTGCATTCGGTCAATGAATACAACGTTGCACGATGGTACAATTCATGTGTTTAAAATTACACGTTTTCCCGGAAAACTATGCAAAAGACTGTATAATGATACGTGATTTTTTTGTTACCCTTTACTGAAGGAATCATCTACCAACATTAATGAGTCACATGACTAACGGTTGACCCGGTATAGACTATACAATATTATAGTCTATTATTATTAACGTACCGCATATATGTCCGATGTTTTCAAGAAAATATACGAGGTTACTCAGCGTCGATGTTCAAGTGGGCAAGAAATTACGGACATACTTTGTATGGAGCCGTCTGTTAGGGCAGGAGTTAAATGTCGATACAGACCTGCCTCTCTATCGGAGGAAGCCACGCTAAGATATTTTTGGCCCTTTAAAATCCATAGCATTCCCCAGGTTTGAACTCATGAGCCTCAGATCCAACATCCTTTAGACCACTGAGAGCGACACACTATACCTAAAATACCAACATCTTTGTATAGTTCATTTTATATCATGGGGTGCAGTTCGGTGGCTCCTTTGAACGCCCACTTATAGATTTACGGCTTCCTATACAAACACTCCTGGCCATTCCATTCTGTCCCCTCGTCCCAACATTGCACAGTTGCCACAATCCTGGCGACCCTTGAAATGAGATGATTCGTGGCCGCCATCCCCATCTGGATGCCACGTGTTTTGAAGAAGAGAACGTAATATCAAGAGCTTACCGCTCAATAACAGCTGTATTTTACTGCGGTTTATTCGTAGATAATTTAACGTCATTATCCACATGTTTAACGAATGCTACATAATACACTCTCAGTGATACTCTTGTGCTAACTGACGGGATTCTTGGAATTCGGAAAAGATGTGGCAACTATGCCTCCAAGTGGATTTGACGGAAACCTGTCAATTCTTCTGAAAGAGGGTTCTGATTGGTTACTAATAGGCGAAGACAAGATTTCAGTCACAGTAAGGAAGACATTCATTTAAGACAACCAATTAGTAGGAGGCTGTAGAAGGTCTGTCGGTAAAGTTCTTTCTATGAAACTGCACTCCATGAAATAAAGTGGACTATACACTTTTCACGTTAGGATATTTCAATATTTCTACTTCTAAGTATCTTTTAACGTTTCAAGGTACGTTACTGTCTAATTACTCAAAGAAATATTGGAAAACTGGTAAAGAATTTTACACTATCCAAATGAAACAAGTAGAAGCATACCTTCTACAGGAACACAAAAGCATCAGATACGGGGCTATTATACACTCCTGCACTGCCCTCACCTCCTGACCTCTCTTCATCTTCTACAAACAACCCGTTTCATTGCTTCTATGAATCGTTTCAGTATATTATGCAATTATTGTATCTTGCCTTTACAATTAGGCACGGCCATTTGTTTCCAACTTATTAGAAATAACACAGAGGTAGGTCAGTTCTTAGAAGACCAAAGCTTGCAGTACCCTCCATGTAACGTGCAAGTAGTGTGGACTGCGTATTGCTGACCAGTGAAAAATTAACAAAGGCAGTAGTGCAATTCAAAATATTTAACAACAGGTACTGTCATTATTATTACTATTATTATTATTATTATTATTATTATTAGTAGTAGTAGTAGTAGTAGTAGTAGTAGTAGTAGTAGTAGTAGTAGTAGTAGTAGTAGTATGTGATAAATACGATAGAAAAGCTGAAAAATTACAAGTGTCCATATATCGATCAAATTCCAGCAGAATTAATACAAGAGGGTGGAAGCGTATTATCTAGCGAACTAGTGACCGATGGCGGGCTTATGTGAGAGTGGCAATGAACCTTCGGGTTCCTTAAAAGCCGTAAGTATACTGGGTGTTCATTTCAAAGTGTGTCATGACGTCACTGTTGTTGGGTCACCGATTTGAAGCGAGTTTCTGCTTAAATGTTAGAGAAGTTGCCTATTATTTAAGGCGTTCTTCAATCTGAACTTGAGAACGTGTACGGTATAACTTGAACGTCGTAGCAACAGATGGCGGTCTGTACGGTCTGTGTGCTACCATAACCTCTTTCGAACTGTGTTTTGCGCCGGCAAGTCGTACGCAGGGTATTTGTTATCATCGGTTGCGTACGGTAACATTCCACAACACAAATCAAATGCTCCGTGTCCATGTTGACCGTCGAAGTTAATGTCAACAAATACGTAAGTAATCGTCTTAACCCTCTCCCCATATCCCGACAGTACGTATTTCCAAACAGTTCACATTCGTGCCACTACTGGCGTTACCGTACGTATCGGCACGTACTCTTCAGAATGAACGCCGTACTTGCTAGCCAACTTCTCTGCCTCTTAGATTATACACCTGAGCTGCGGAAGTGTAGGAAGATTGAATTCTCTAGACTCATCAGCTAGCCACATGAAGGCATACAGCGAGCCAAGACACATTTTGAACTGAACACCCAGTATGTGATGAGGGTAACAATAAAGGTAAATTCACGCAACATGAGAGTGCAGGGCCGCGTTTAGTAGCGAGCTGGACTCCGAAGTCCTGATAATCGCGATAAGCGAGATGTATTGACAGCATTCTACAATAGTTAGAACTAACATACACAAAACATTATTTGCTCAATATACGCAGCATAGGCATATTGGAATTACGATAAAGAGAACAAGACTACGCTCTATGGATGAAATGGCAAGCCTTTATTTATGATATAAGCTCATTCCCGAAAGTGTTGTGTACTGCACACATTCCTTACGACGTCCTTCAACTTTAAGCAATGTAAAATACAAATACAGTATACACTTAGACTGCCCACCTTGAAAATTGTGTGAATTAACAGTTAAATGGTACTTTTCACATTCTGGAAAAAGTTTATATATATATTAGTTTTCTGCCCAAGGGCAGGTCTTTGACTACAAAGCCAGCAATCTCAAATCTTTCCTACTTTCTGCCTTCCTCTTAATGTTAGTCTCCGCATATAATCCATGTATCTTAATATCTTCCGTTCACCATTCCTTCCAGTATATCCTTCAGTAGGCAGTTTCTTGTTAGTCGGTGATCCAGCCAATGAATTTAAATTAAATTTACGAATATGGTCATTGTCACTCGAACAAATCTTGTAACTCTATAGAACACAATTCGTTAAAAATTATGCGAGTCCTTTAATGACTATTCACTTTTAACTTCACTCCAAGAAAGCAGGGTGTGTTCGCGATAGTTTTGCCATCCCTCTTGAATTTTCCTTAATACGAGATGCATTTTTCGTTTGGTAGTAAAAAGGAAAATAACTGAAACAATCTCCAAGTACTATACTCGGAAATAATCAAGATCTTCCTTCTGTCTATCTACTGACTACTGCAATGAAATTTTTGCTCGATCATACTATAATACGCTAATTACATGTGACATAACTGTATCTTAATAACCTACATTAAAGTACTGCTATTCATTATGCTATTCCAACTATCGATTTCCAACTAAGCATATGAGATATTAATACCGTACGCGCAACAACCCGCAAGCCTTGAAAGGAGCTATCCAAAATGGCAGGCACAAACTGCACAATCAACAACATGTATTTAAAATAAAATAAATCCTTATATATAAACTGAGTTTATATCCTGTGTTTTAATGTGTGTTGCTTTGAGGTTAAAATCGTCAAACAAACCCTGCAAAAAATCAATAAATACGGCGAACAAGCAAAAGTGCTCCGCGCCTGCCATCTATTGCACTACTCGGGAACACGCTGAAAAGACACTCGGGTAAGATATTTGTAAAAACTTAAAACTTAAGACATTTAATTATGGTTAAGGGAGAAAAGTTCAGTGCAGCAGAAGATATCAGATGATGGACAACATTAAGATAAAGGCCTATGGTTCGTATGAGGAGACTAAGAGGAAGGCAGTGAATAGGGAAGATAGGAGAATACTGGATTTGCAGTCAAAACTATGCATGAATGAACCGTTATATTGACTTGGAGATAGTTTTAGGTCCAAATATATTATTCACATTTGACAAGATGAGTCATAACGTGGTATAAAGGACAGAGCTCACGTTCGTATGTCAGCGCTCAGAAACTAAAAAGAAAAACATGTAACATCTTTCCAACGGACTACAAATCCAGGAAACCAATGAGTCAAACGTAATTTAATGTATCCTTTCATACTATTGACTGATACTGAATGTGGCCCTTGTGAGTCTGTGTTCTGTCAAACTTCTTCGTCCTGACGTTTGGCACCGAACTGATCACACATTCCAATGTTGATCCATGTTGGTAAATATTACTGAACTGAGTGGGAAAGGAGTGAATGACACGATAGGTCCTATCCTACAGAACAGACGAACTTTCAACGAAACAAAAGTGAATTGTGTAACAAATAATTACAATTCCCTCCTCTCGCAACTGTCAGTTCTCTGAAGATAACAATGTTGTAGGTACAGGAGTTCAATGCCGCCGAAGGAAAGGTACAAGAGACCAGGTGTACTACTTCCTGCCTGGTGACAATGAGTCCAATGCCAAGTCAAACGCTTCATTTATGCATTGACAGTTTCCATACACGAACAGAACTTTCCATCCCTTTATCACAAATATTATCACCATCGTCATCGTCCTTTCATATGGGTTGAACGTTAGTGACGGTAACAAGGAAATGCTGAGGCAGATAAGACTGCAAAAATGGACTCAACAAATTTTCTGTGGGCAATCTACAATCCTTAAATTCCTGACAACAATTAACATAACGTTACTCGACATCACATGCACAAAATTTACCAAATGATGGGTGAACAATAACAGCTATCAATAAGAAAAGGCTGCTGTCAGCACCCTCCTCAGAGACAAATAAATAATATCTGCACCCATTAATTTAAAATATTACGCAATTAATAGGTACCAATTTTACGAGGTCATTGTAGCCCAAGTATGCAAGCTACATAAACTGATTTAGCGTTTAGCTGATAACTCCGACCATCGAGCGAGCAAGTTAAAAAGACGAAACAGAAGAACTTAATTATATGCTGAATCGCAACATTTTTTTTACAAAAATGTTAAGAGGTTAAAGTTTCCATCTACAAGAAATATTTTGTAAAATTAATGTGATCTAAATCATTAAGAATATACAGGATATTTCAGAAGTGATAAAAAAATTTAGGGATGAAAAGAAATTTATTGAGTTTTCATTATTTGACTCCGGTTAAATATCTATATACATTTTCTTTCGTTCTACCAGTTGAATCAATTATCAAATTAGGTGCTGCTATTTTCATGTACAAAGTTATTAACAATTTAATACATAGTTAATATTACATTTCAATTTAATAAAGATATACATACTTATTTAATGATACAAAAAGACAATATATATTTTTCTCAGCATAGCTCAGTAACTTACGGAACGAAAGGACTTAATCATTTTTTAACAACAACTTTTTATCAACTTCCTTTAGAATATATACTTTTACCAAATTGCCGGTGTTTTAAGAATTGTTTAAAAACACGTTTTTGGGAAGATTATTTATTTTACTTCTCAGTTGATTTATTTATTTCATGGTTTCAAACTTTTTCTTCTTTGTGCCCAAAACTTTATGTTATCTTACTATTTGTTCTTATTTTGCTTTCTTTCTTTCATAAATTATTGTGTTATTGTTTGTTTTTCATAGACTGTAGTTTCATGACTTTTCAATTATATTGTATAACATAGGTATGTGTTCTTGTATAGTCCCTACATATGAGTTATACTCGTTGGGGCATATTCAATAAATTAAAAAAAAGAACGAAGAGGAAAAAAAAGGTTCCAGTAAACATGGGTCCGCAAATTAACAGTTTACGAGATAATGCCATTTTAAGTTCGTTGGGGCCCGCTAAATTCTAAGTACTAATTCCAATAAAAGCAGTGACAGTTTTGTTTAATTTATTAATCACGAGACAGTAAAATTCATAATTTTGGCTTCAACACCACAATAATGTGTTTCAACATACGCGAAAGAAACTTTTTTGTTTGAACAACAATAAAGTTTGTGGATAAACAAGGCACAGCACAGAATGAACATGTTACCTGAAGAATTTTACAGCAGGTGTTCAAAATGCTGACCATGCATCTGTGTAATCTTCCCCGCAAAAACCCACTCGAACAATCCTGGGTCATTCTTCATTTGCTGGAATGCATCTACAATCCGATGCTGCAATTCTTCAGGTGTGGTGATGTCTGTTGAGCAAACTAGGCTTTTTGCACAATCCCATACACAAAACCCCAAATGATTTAAATCCGGTGATCTAGGTGCAGGTCGTCCTCTAGTATTCACCGTTCATCATATCGTCTCACACTTAGTGTATCTAGGCGCTCGTCTCACCGACGACCCCAACCAGCAAAAAAAAAAAATATATATATATATATATATATATATATAATAAAATACAGGCCCTAATATAATATAATAATAATAATAATAATAATAATAATAACAATAATAATGAATAAAACAAAAGGTACTATCTCGTAAACGGTTGATTTGCGGACCCATGTTTACTTGAACTTTTTTTTGCTTCTTTTCGTTTATACTTCTCATCCCTAAATTTTTTACCATCGCTTTTGAACCATCCTGTATTAAAGAATGAATTAATACTCGCCACCATACTTTCCCTATGTATTGGATGCTATTCCAGTGACCAGAGTAGCAGGGGCTGTTCTCTTTAGTGTAGTCGTAGTGTGAAGTGTACAGTAGTGGCAAAAAAAACCGGACCGACTCTTGTAGCTGATTTCAGAGCCTTGTTCACTCCAGACCACGATAGACTGGTAACTAAGACTTTCGTGGTTCGAATCCCGCCTGGGAAGAAAACTTTTTTTGTTCCTTATTCAAATTTATCCCTAAAACTTTTCGATTGCTGGTAAAATTCATGTTCTGGGAATAATAAATTAATTAAGTAGTAAAATATCGCTGCAATCGAAAAGTATTGGGAATAAATTTGAATAAGGAACAAGAAAAAGTTTTCTTCCCAGGCAGGATTCGAACCACGAAGGTCTAGTTACCAGTCTATCGTACTCTGGAATGAACAAGGCTCTGAAATCAGCTTCAAGGGTTGGTCCGGTTATTTTTGCCACTACTGTACATTCACCCGGCTGGACAAATAATAGAACGCTTCTCTAACATGTTGAAATCTGAAATTCTACGCTAGTCACCTTTATGTATAGGTATACAATTCCATACAACGCAACGTACATTCTAGATGGATTTACTAATTATGCGCGCTTTGTTTCGCTAGAATACGCGAAACTTCAAGAGTATCTGCAGAAAGTAACTGAGCTGTCTGCTTTTGACTGCGAATTCTGTACAGTTCGAAACATTTTGTTGCCCTGCAGATGAGGAACACGCTGTCAAGAGCTCCTTTAATACGATTGTCTTGTATTTCGTGTACGTTGGTTAAGGTAAACACCACTCCCTAATTGAAGTTTAATTACTCCCATTCACGTTAATTAGTCGGATTCAGCAATGGACTTGGCCTTTACTCTTCTTGTGTACCTGTTATTACTACGTGCCGGAGATCTGTAGGCTACCGTTAGCAGTTCTTGCTGCTTCGAAAAGCGGCTGGCAACCTCAGCATAGGTCTGCTATCTTAATCGCCTCTACATTCGTGGAAGGGGAGCCGATATTTCTGATTGAACTAACAAGGCTGTTATTAGAAAGCGCCTCTTTCCGGCCTCGATTCGAATTCGGGTTACGCAGTGGATTCTCAACTTTAAAATTCAATTGTAAAATTGTGTATTTTGATCACATCTCTTTACACTACAGTCCAGGTATATTTTATCTAGTTTCTTTTCCATTCCTAGTATTCAAGACCAATTTCCATAATTTAAGGGGTTAGGTACAGCTTACAGCAGTAAAATTTTTGAAAATATTCAACATTTTTTTCCTCCACTACTGTATCTTGTACAATAATGAAAATTGGTATGTGTAAAACACTGTCCTTCTGCTATATGAAAAAAATATTTTTACGACTTTAAAAAATTATTTATATATTTTTTTTTCAATTCAAAATGGTGGCAGTTCACTGTGCAGTGATGAAGCGTTTCCCTCATAACACATAAACTTCTTAACTTTTTCATGTTCTCTCTCTTTTATTTTATTTCTGAAACTCATGTTTACAATATCATGCTCTTTCAACTGAATTCCTTAATAAATAATATATATATTTTTTTATTTTGTGTTAGAAGAAAATAATGATATTTGACCATTTCTTTTAATGAATTTATTTTTTATCCGACAATCTATCAAAGGTAGAGAAGTGATCTTGCATCATATTGTAGATATGACATGCATAAATACACACAAAAAATTTCATCACAGAATGTTGGATAGGTTTTGAGTTATGTGGGAAACGCTTCATCACTGCACAGTGAACTGAATTTTGGAGAAAAAAAAATGTAAATATATTTTTTTCATGTAGCAGAACGACAGTGTTTTACACATACTAATTTTCATTATTGTACAAGATACAGTAATGGAGGAAAAAATGTTGAATATTTCCAAAATTTTACTGCTGTAAGTTGTACCTAACCTCTTAAAGCTAGCAATATTCAACTTATCTGGTATGTGATATATACAATGCATTTCGTCCAATATACGTTTACAAGCTCTGTTAATGCTATGGCGTCGAAGTGGAAGGCCTATGATGAATCTCTACTGAGTGAAACTGTACATGTAGTAAGTACAACAGGAAAAATTCGAGCACTTTCAACATTTGATAATATTTACCTACGAGCATGCGCTGCTAGACACAAAATATTTGTCATGCTGGCGCGTAACATCGTTCACAATAGGGCTGGTTAAATGCCAATAAATTTAATATTTGTAAAAAAAATCGACAACACAAACTCATATGTAAATTAAAGCCCACAAACTCATTGTATGTAAATTAAAGCCCAGATAACTCAACGTATTAATTTGTTCGGGAATTTTATTTTTAATTGCAATGTTACTCTGTACAGGTTGTTGACCTAAAATGCTATTAGCCTATTCCAGGTTTATTGCGGAGTACGAAAATAATGTTGACGCTTTTATATGCGTAAGGTACATCATATATGTACAAACACTTTATATGCAGTATTAAGGGAGAATTAACTGGTCTATATCAACACTGTTAAATTTGATTATTTAACATCTCAGGAACTACTGAAGCTGTTGTACTGAAACTTTTACAGGTTTCTAAACAAATTGACACAGATTTATCAAGAAATATAACATGTAAAAAAATATTTCACTTTTTTAAATAATGTTGATTATATTTTGTTACATTTTATGTAATTTTTCTACCGATCAAACTAATAGACATAGCCTACATCACTTAATGTGCGTCAAATTCATTATTGTATGTTGTTAATAGTACATTATACAACGAGCCTATAATGGTAGTAATTAAGACGCGAGTTTGTTTGTTTATGAAACTCGCTTGCGCTCGTTTCATAATTTTCATAAGAGCGTCTTAATTAACGTTATAGGCAAGTTTCATACGACTTTTTATGCTCGACCATATTTCTAACTTGAAATTATTCATAAGTATTCATGTTATGGTTATGTAAGTGAGGAGCGGAACTGACCTGAATTGTGAGATGTGCGCAGACAAGAAAGTATTGATTTTTTCTGAGGCACGAATGTCATTGACCTTGATATAATCTGGAGAATAACATGAAAATTAGTCTTGATATAACCTGAAAATTGATTTAGAATTGAAAAACGAGATGACAAATTGAATTTATTTGAATATTATTTACAATTAACGCTAATTATTATAGTAACAACATAACCTTCTGCGACAGTATTGGATTTCCAGGCTCCGTGACTTTTCGCTAATTGTCTTTCGATTGCATATCCGAGAATAATCGATACTTGCGTTTTTATAATGGTACAATGGTGATTTCTCATTAGCTGAACAACTGAATTATAATGAATAGGTGTACTTTAATGAGGTGCATTAAAGGGCTACTGCCAGGTGTATAATTACTACATTTCGCCATGGTCGAGCATAAAATGTGTTTAAAAAATTCGATTCTTCTATCGCTTATACTTCGTGAGAAATTGGGTCATTTGCATAAAAAAGACAAAATAAAATCAACATTATTTAAAAAATTCAAATATTTTTACAACTTGTACTTCTTGATAAGTCAACGTCAGAATGTCTAGTGAACTTGTATCTATATCCTGTAAAAATCTGAGTGTGATGTCTTCAATAGTTCCTGAAATAATGGGTCACTGAATAAACAGATTTAACATTAAGCATTGGCAGTATATGGTAGTTAATAATATTCCCTGAAGTGTTAATATTTTAAAATATTCTGTGTACTACGTTCACGAATGAATGTGAATTAGAGATGAACAAAACTAACTGCCGCTCTCGCTCGCTGTGTTCGTTGCATTTGTCTTTTGAGTCTCGTCTCGTCATTCTCGTGCGCTTCGAGTCTCGCTCATCATTCTCGAAATAGCGTTTGGTCGGCGTGGAAAGATTTCGTAACTTTGAATAACAAATCATTGAAATAAATAACATTGTAAATGTTTAAATGAGACAAAAAGACAAAACAGAACAGTATCCTAGTTATCAAAATGTTCTGGTGCTATTATATGATATTACCTACGGTTATATAAATAGAAAAAAAAAATCCTCAAATAAATTTGCATTTTTATAAGAAACATAAAAGAAAACGTTAATATCTTTTTACTTGGGATTGCACACTTGACCTCAAACATATGAAAAGAAAATTCCTAACCTTTTAATAAGGGCCTAGTAATTAAATAAAGACTGGGGAACGGATTATTATACACTGAAAGATAGAGATGATGTTTCAAATAGGCTATTTGATTGTTTATACATATAAAACAGTTGCCAAAGTAGATAAAAGTTCAGTCAGGTCAGCATATCAAGGCTGCTTGACGTTCGGGATTTCGGGAGTGATCAATCTCGACGTCTCGAAACACTCACAAGCAGTCTTTACGTCAACGACGCGACGTATACAACATTGTCGTGCGGGTTTTCGGCTTTGCGGGCGCTGTTAGTCTTGCTTTCTCGATCGTTGTTCATCTCTAATGTGAATATATGATCCTGATGAAAGAGCCTGAAAGTACGTACTTTCGTGGTTTCGAAACGTCGTAGATAATCGGTCTCAACGCAATTAAAAAACAAAAACCCAAAATTCTTTTTCTGACCCAATACAAAGTTTGACATCAACATAATAACAGGTAGAAAAGAACATTACAATAGAGTAACATACAACCCGAGAGACAGAAAAATTAGGGCAATCCTGAAAAAGACCAATTTGAGTTATGCAGTTTGTGGCGCAAGACACCGTTTATGAACACACAAGGCAAAGGGCATAACGCATTCCTTGTTGGCGTAATCTTCTCCATGACTGGAATCGAACCCTGATCCACTGAACTTGTAGAAAACACCACACTTGATCTACATGGGGAAGGGAAGGATTGACCTTGAAAGTGTTCATATTATGTGAAAATTTGAAAATTGTGTCATGAACAAATTTCCGAAAATGTTTTAGAATGTTTTTTTCTTCTACTGTACTGATGCTGGAGCCAAGTCGAGAATTCTCGTGTACCCCGCGAGCGACTTGTCTCGCAAGACGAATCACATAATAAACATCCAACAGACGCTGGATAACCGTATGACTCAGCACTAACCATGTGTACAGGAATAAGTTCCGCCGATAAGGAAATACATGCATCTCTGCTGGAATAGACTGCGTTCTTACACATCTCGAGCTATTTGTATTTGTGTTCTGTAGTGATAAGCAAGTGGCTTCTAATTCGAAGGTCGTATTTGTAGGCCTACTTCGGCTTCCGAATTTCATTGCAAATGCAATAGATTTTGATATAATAACCTTCTAATATTTCTGCAAATTTTAAAATTTTCACACAAATGAGGAAGATTCATTAAGTTACAAATTGAAGTAATGAGGCGCCTAAAGTTTTCACCGCTAGATGGTAGCACTATCGATGTGCATACAAGCGAAAGAAATAAGCAGCAGTTGAAAGATGGCAGCACTCTGCACGAGTGTATCACTGACGACTTGATCCGACAATTGATACGCTCTTTGCCTCAGGCTGGTAATCATGCACCTGTGACTATCCGGGCTAGCATATCGTTCCCTTCATCCTGTCTACTCGGATCAAGTCGCCTATCTGTTGCACATTTGCCTCCGTGACAACAATCTCCACTGCCCGGCCGACTCAGTGTCCGATACTTGTCCACCATTCAATAAGTAAACAGCTTGACGTGACAGGTAATGCTCACGACACACGGGCAGCATTTCTTCATGAAGACCCTTTGCCCTTTTCTGCCAGACCTCCAACTCAGAAAAATCGCACAAGGCAAGCGCTGCTCGACAATGGTACTCATCCAGAGATAGCGCCATCTTGCAACTACTGTTTCTTTGTTTAGCTTGTGCTAAATACTGTCGGCTTCAGGCGTCTCAATAAAGAAATTAGGTCGCTATTTAAATTTGTAAGTTACTGAGTCACCTGTGCATCACAATAATTCTACATTGCAATATGTACAGCTATTTCGAGTAAAACTGTTTAGAATAAATTACATATACTTGAAATATAGACTATAATTTAAAATGAAGTCAGATTTTTACTCCAAGTACTCCAAGCCCTGTGTTCATTACAAAAAAAAAAACAGCATTTGTTTCACAGTGACTGTATTGTTACAAAAATCGTGAAACCTACATACAATGAGTAGGCCTGTGTAATCTTCACCACACCGATTTTTAGTGGAAAGAGCTACAAAGCATAAGACGAATCGACTAAAATGTTGAAGTTGCCACAGATGACAGAACAGATCAATTCTTAAAGCAGAGATTAATACCTACTAGGCAGAAACGTATTTATCTCACTATCTTACACAAAACAATTCAGGTTTTTTCTCGATGTTATCATCTAGGAAAGGTTCTTTGCATTAACTACACTGTCAATGTGATTGGTTTCCCTGTCACAAATCTTCGAATCTTCAATTCTATTGTATTAATACAAACGTGAGGAGCTTAGAAGGTGACTACTGCTCAGGACGAAGTAGAATTTTACCATCACAAGTATAATTTTATAAATATCCACGCTTCAGAAATCTTAAGGACACATGCACTCGGTCTGAATGCAAAATTCCGTCCCTTAGTCACTCCAGTAGAGTTGTCAGACCTCCTAATGGCAGGAAATAATGATAGTGTTAATCTCATATTTAATTTGCAAGAAATCTGTACATTTTATTATTATTATTATTATTATTATTATTATTATTATTATTATTATTATTATTATTATTATAAGGGATACATCATCCCTTATCAGTTTCCCTAATGATAAGAATAAAAATCAGAATCCTATGGATAGTACTTATGGAGTAAAACAGTGTTTACATTTAAGGGAATTTTTTTTCTGAGAAAAGTATTCATTTGGAACTAATATGTTATTATAATTTTTTGTTGTAGATACCCTATCTAATGAATAAGCTGTTAAAATCTGCACAGCTGTATTACTTTCACCGCGCGCGCGCACGCACACACACGCACGTAAACAAATATATATATATATATACACACATACTTAGAATATGCATGACGCCTCTATAATTTTTATCTCAGTCACCACTTTCTTTATTTAACGCTGTTTACAGACAATTATTTAATATACATGATAATACAGAGGGTCGCACTGAAAGTCATGAGCAACACATTGTTATAATTTCAATTTCAACAATGTAACAAAAACGAGTATATGATCATAATCTATAGACTTTACACTATGAATTGACATATTGTGACGTCATTAACTTCTATCATGTGACCACAGGCAATGTTTGCAAAATGGTCGACAATGATGGTTCGTTTCGACAGCGTGCTGTCATTAAATTCCTTGTTAAAGAAGAGAAATGTGCTGCTGAAATTCACCTCAGACTCCAGCGTACATACGGAGATGTGTGCATGGGCGCCAGCAGTGTTAGGAGATGGGTGAAATATTTCGACAATGGGAACACGCACATCCAAGATGAGCCTCATAGCGTTCGCCCTCGAATTGTTTCCACGGAACGCAACAAGGAAAGAGTTGATGAGTTCTGGGATGCATTTTGGTTGAATTTCTTGAACCTGGACAGACCATAGGGCCTAGCTGCTATCCGCTATATTCGGACAGTTTTGAAACTCCGTCGTGCATTGCGTGAGAAACACCCTCGAAAGAAGATCCTCCAACACGATAACGCGTGGCCTCACACTGATCGTGTCACCGTGGAGAAAATCAGAACATTTGGATGGGAAACTCTTCCGCAATCTCCCTACAGTTCCGACTTGGCACCCTCCGAATACCATCTTTTCAGTTCTGTAAAGGAGCAGCTGCGAGGCCAACGCTACGAGACGCTGGAGGACATCCGGAAAGCAGTGCGTCAGTGTCTTCGGGAAGATGAAACGAACTTCTAAAGCAAGGGAATTTTCAAACTTACAGAACGGCGGGAAAAATGTGCAAAGAAATGGAGACTATATTGAAAAGTGACAGAAAAGTCTGTAGATTAAGATGATGTACACACCGATTATTTAGTCCTGACAGCTCTGCGAAGCGAAAGGGGGTAAGTAATGGGAGTAGTGGGGAGAGCTCCGGAGTAGAGATAAGAGCGAGCGGTCAGTGAAGAAATGCAATACAGCTTAACTGTATTGGAAACACAACGCTCTACCGCACGTGTGACCCCGATCGCTCTGAATGCAAGCGACTGACTAACACGAACACCCCTTGGCGTGACTTAATGGACTCGCCTGACCCAGGCGCACATTGTCGGCGACTATCAGGACTAAATAATCTGACTGTACCTGGTTTGTCTAAAAAATAAAAATTAAGATTTATAACAATGGTTGCTCATGACTTTCAGTACGACCTACCGTAGTATAATGGTGAATTGGTGTACGGAAGTGTCAAATTAAATACCCGATTAATTTTTACCAGAATTTTTAATTGATTAACTGTGTGAAATAAATAAAACAAAACAGTTCTAATTTTAACATTGGTATTTACTTCATCACAAGATAAAATGTACAAAGATGTACATTAGATATGTGTTAGGACTGTTAGGAGAGGACTGACTCACCCTTCAAAAAGCTGCAAATATTCCCTTACGGGACTGCGAGCAAACCGATGGAATTAACATCCATGATAAGGTATACTAAATCTACACTTCCTGGAGAGGAAAGAATTCTAGTCCGCTAGATTTGTAACTGTATCATAAACATAATATATTTATTACATCTCATTCATTTTTCACATGTAACTCAATGCTATGGTATAACAGTATAGTTACAATGACTTCGGGCAGTCTCCCATGACGACAGCAAGACAACTTAACAATGACCATGAGTATCCTCAACTTCTCTATTAAGACAGCGTCTACAAATACGTGGAACGTTTAATGATTTATGACAAAGTGAACAACAAATTCAAGAAGTGGGAGGGGGGTAGGCACGCGTTACGCACGGAGCACATGCGAATACACGCTGCATGTGGTTAATTGTACACAGTAGTAGGAAGGGCTGCAGGTTGATGAGGCCATTGTCTTGTACGACCGCCCACGTGGTGGCGAGGGCCGCAGTGTTCTGAATGACATAGCGAGTGCTCCCTTATCTGGTTGGCTTGAGCTCGATGCCCATCGACAATGACAAAGCGAGGGTTTGTTCGAGGTGGACCGAGGATGCGATCTCGTTTAGAAAGCGTGGGCCGAATCGAAATGGATTACCACGGGCATTGCCGGGGTTGACATTTCACTTACAAGACGTTCACCGAGCACCTGTGGCGGTCTTCAAACATTTACCTTACTCGAGAGAAGAGCTGCTCTCTTGCCTGAGCAAATACATTATAAAAATATTGGACTGTTACCGTAATCTAGCATTGGTGGTACCGGTAATAGATGAATCTGAGAATCAACTATATGATTGAATACTTCACAGTCTTACTGTACATGGAGAAATGGGAGGAGAACCATTAAAATGTAGGTGAAAATGCATCCTTGCATGGGAGTTTGGGACTGAGAAAAACTGAATATGTGAGCCCTAAGCCTGTTGGCCACTTTTCTCACTCCGAGTTTCGCCGTTCCACTGAAGGAACTCTACGAGAATTTTGAAGCATTAAGCTGGGACCGAACACGATAACTTTTGTTTCGTAGAAAAGAGTAACTTGTGTTCCGAAGATAGTTAAGCACTTGAGAAAACCGCAAAAAATGGCCGCTGCGACTGAACGTAAAATATCCTCCGGAACTAGATGAGTTACAGACTTGGCCAATGTCTCATTTTAAAGCTCTTTTCATGGACTTTAATTTGATGAGTAAAAAAGAGACAGTTCACTGGAGAAACTTTGTGTGAAAAATGTGAAATGATCGAAATGTGAAGCGTATGCTATCATATTTTATGTAACCTCATGCACAACTTGTGCGTATTTATCTTAATTAATTTGATGTGTAGGCCTAACATGACAGGGGTTACAATATAATTTTTTTTCTTAGAATTGAAACAACATTTTAAAATTCAAGTTTCTCAGAACATGGTATTTTTGTAATTAAATAAAATCGCAAAACTACTTTCAGAATATCATCTTATACCTCGCAAAGTTTCATTTTGCGATTATAATGAGATCGGGAAGGAATTAAACATAACCCCCATTCACGAACACCTCAACAATTATTACAGACAGAATTGGCTCCAGCATGTCAACAGGATGGACTTTTCCAGATTGCTTAGACAGATCCTCAGATACAAGCTCGAGTCAGCGTTAATGGCCCCTGTCCTTTGTTGTTTGGCTAGTGAGCGAGCTGTGTGTTGCGTCATAAGAAAGAAATTTAATCACAAATGTGCATAAGAGGAAAGAGAAAGAATGAAAATATCTATGCTCGTACCTGAGGGACACCCATATAAAGAAAGTAGGGCCTATAAGCCTAGATCATATATGATCTAGGCTATAAGTCATCATGACATTGTTTAGCCAACAGACGTAGAGGTTAGTAACGGGACGTGTGGAAGAATATTGTGTTTTAAGACGGAGTGTACCGCGACATGGTAAGAAGGAAGTGTTAGGTGTTATGACTGCGCGGCCTGACCTGTGTGACCCAGCCCACCACTAGTGATGAGTAACTCGCTCTTAGCCTATCTACTTACGTTTTGCAGGGGCCAAAATCCCTGAATTAAGCTGTGAATACGTCGAGGGAAAAGATCTTTGGGTCGGCTCTTAAAAAGATGGAAGAAGACCGTAACAAGTCACGCTGTTCTTCAGTTGGTTCCCAAACAAAAGATCAACAACGTGAGTAGGTTCCCAATTTTCAAGTATCAACAACGCGAATAGGTTCCAAGGCTGTGTGGAAAGGGAATGTTTATTGATCATGTAGCAGAGTAGTCACAGTGTTCAAATATCAACAACGGGAATGAAGTAGTTGTTATTGTCTATAACGCCACCTGTAATAATCGATCAGACCAGTGTGGAAAAATAATTGAACTAAGAAATCTACCTACTATAACAGCTATAATTAATAAACTTAATATCACCTTAAGCTCCATATACGTTAAAATATAAATACGATCGTAAGTTTCAGTAATTAGTAGAGTAGTGGACGTACAGGATTTCACTACTATGTTCAATGAAAAGAGGAAGAAACTCTTAGAACCAATTATATAAAACTCCCTGACTAAAGATCAATTTTGATCGAAGATCGAAAAGTAAACCGAGTTCAGACACTTCTTCTATTGTATAAAACTTTTCTGCGATCAAATTACCTTGGTTCAAATGCAATTTAAGTTCACGTGAAAAGGATTTGGCAACATCGCATAAACAGGTGAAATACGTGATGCGCGGACCATGTTATACAGGTTTGTTCAGTGTTGCCAATCTAGCGATTTTAACTCTTTTTCAACAACAATTTCTTTTAACTTTTATATTGCTTAAATAGGGCTTTAGTGACCTTTTTAGCACTCCATAGTGACCAAATTTAATCTTTCTTTGTTGATAACGAGAAATCTAGCGACTTTACAACTACTTTTTGGCGACTTTCCGTATTACACTCTGTTGGAGACACTGTTTTTTTTTTTTCAATGTAAATAATGGCGGACAATAAGAAGGAGGTTGACTGTTCTCCAAGTTGTTATCATGTTATGGTGTTTGATACTGTTAAACATAATAAAGCTTTATAAAACGACAATTTTCGTTTATTAATACAGTTAATTGAACATTTATGAATGTACCTATCATATCCATTAATAATTAATGGTTGTTATAAACATAATATAATTATAGGTTATGTTATTTGATACTGCTGAACACGATAGAGCCTTATAAAATATAAGAATGTTTGTGTATTAAGGCAAGAAATTGAAAGAAATACATATAAATGTACGTGACATATCTATTAATATTAATAATAATGGATATTTTATTTGCACAATCTGTCACTCGTATAGTTCAAACAGAAAAGAAATAACTGAACTTGGATCATCTAACTTAATCGGAGAAATTTCTTCAGTCAAAGTTGACTTTAGTTTGAGACAAATTAATCTCAGATTAGACTTTATACAACACAAAATTCCAAGTTCAGCTGAAACAAGGATCAATTTAACCTCTGATCTAAGATTAAATGGTTTATACAATCGGGCCTTAGTGGTCAACGATCACAAGTTCGGTTTTCAGAAAACATTATCTGGTGCTATGGAAAGATACACTTATGTTAAAAGAGGATGTAAGTGTTTCGTGAATCTTTCTCATTCAGATATTATAATGAAATGCAACGTCGAACATAACCACGACACTTGTGATATTGCAACTTTAAATAAATTTATGAAGTTGTTCGACTCAGCGTGTCCGCCAAGCACAAAATATTTTTACCGTACCTGCTACCGTAGACAGTAGCTGACAACCCTAATTCTGTAAAATAAAAAGAGGGAAATGTTTTCTGGCTTGGTCTGGTGCGGGAACCAATTGCAGATGAAATAAACCTGGAACCAACTCGAGTATAGATCTGGGACGACCTGGGAACCAATTCATAGATATGGGAACCAATTACAGTACAAGTCACTAGGCCTACTACATGAATGGCTGATGATGATGATGGTGATGACGATGATGATGAGATCAGGTGTGTGTAGGTTTCACATGTAAGCAGAAATAGCCAGCATATCCGATCTAGTCTTTGACAATACTTGAATAACTTCTGAACGGAAGAAAAAAAGAGTGTCTTATGATTTCCAACCATAACTATGTAAGGTCACTTGATATGGCAAGTTTCGTCAAAATCTGAGAGGTCAAGGGAGATTTTAATTCGAAACTCTGTTGATTTGATAGATGTGTAATTAATTGCCATGAACTTGAACCCGGGCCCATTGGATTTATAGTCCCAGACAATATCATATTAAATACAACGACGAAATAATTAATGTAAAGGTATAAGAAAAATGAGCACTTTAATTTAAGCTATTATGTGATGTGTGTTCCCTGCAAGGGTCTTCTTATACAATACGTTAATATCTTTCTGATGTAGGATTAAGCAGTAATATAGTGGGTGGCACATGATAAATGAGAACACAGGCTAATTACTTTATAAGAGTAGGGTGTGACTGGTGTGAGGCAGACTAAATTAAGAAAATCATGAAGTCCATGAAAAAAAAATGTATATGTAATTACTAATTAATGTGAGGCTCGAAGGTAAATTTGTTGGAAAACATTTCTTTCAATCATAATGAGTGGATACTTACAAAACATTGTCTCATCATAAAGTTTCATACCTTTGCTGTGGATTCATGCGCATGAAAAACAAAAACAGATACACTCTGTTGTACTCCAGGATTCAATCGATTTTGGTTAAAAAATTTAACATACAAAGACAATTATTACAGTATTAAAACACACATTGAAAATCATGTTTAAACCATACATGTTTCAGAACTTGTGGTCCTATCTTCAGTGGTCATCTGTAAGGAGATGAATCTCTTGATATAATGTTACTCAAAAATTACAATGTTGAAATTGAAGTTTAATAATGTGTTTAAAATTGAAAACGGTCATAGTACAGAATTAATACTTACTGTTCTCCAACCAGGAGATAAACTGCGAAAGGAATGTGCTTACTATTGCGTTATCTATTGCAGCGAAGTAGATAGATAATATTGAGTTATAACGTTGTTTAAAAATCATGCGCTCTCCTGCATATGTTATTTCCAGTATGGAGGGATTAAAAGACCAGGAGATTAACCGTGATCTAATTTTGTAACTAGGGTAGTATAAAAATGTGTATATCAGTGTTATTGTTTGTGCTGTGAGACTTAGCCAATAGAGATACGAGTACCCACGTGTGTGACCTTATGACATCAACATTCATTCACAGCATCACCCCGCTCCCTCTCATTCCCTGGAAACTTTTTCGTGGTTGGAGTACAGTACGACTAGTCAGCTGGTGTTCGCTGAAATGCGACGCCGGTGTGGGTAGGTGACTGAATGCGGCGAGTGTTATGACTACGCTGGTCAAATTGAAAAGCAATGCACAGATCAATGAGAATGTTAACGTCAATTGGAGCTTTATCATTTAAATTATTTTTTATTCGTAATTTTGTCTTTATAAATCTCTATGGATTCTAGAATGTTTAAAGTTTGACTAGGTTTTAACATGTCTGTAACAAGCATGTCCAACGTTCAATCGATATATGTAGCTACAAATCCAGAGGACCTAAGTCTTTTTAGTTGGTTATTTTATGACACTTTATCAACTGCTCTGGTTATCTAGCGTCTGAGTGAGATAAAGGTGATGAGGAGAAAAGTCCAGGGTCCAGTACTTGCTCTTAATGGGCCGAGGGAAAAAGGGAAAACTCCGGAAAATACTTCAACCAGGTAACTTTCGCAACCATGATTTGAGCCTGGACTCTCTCGTTTCATGGTCAAGCATGCTAACCGTTATTCCACAGCGGTGAAGAGGACTTAAGTTAAATTCCTAATATGAAAATGGAACATTTATTTTCATTTCACACGAAGTGGGTATATCTACTCTAAGCTGTGACCTTGCACCGTGCTCAACACATAGCTAGCGAGTCCTGCTACTTCTTAACGTCTATTGTTGTTTCATACAGAAATAGACTTTATGCACGCTCTGATTTACGACTCAAGTTAACTGCACTTGAACCCAACATACACCAGCTTATACAGACACGACAGGCCCATCCATCACATTAGTTTGGTGAGTAGCTACCAAATATTTTAACTAAATTTCAACATGTGCTCAATTAGAGTAATATACTGTAGTATTCTTTTATTCACATACAAACATACAGTATTTACCTTTTTATCAGTGATTAGAGCAGGCATGTCAAAAACCTGCACATTTTGCAGTCGCGCACATTGTGCAGCAGTCTCTGTGCGATGTGCACTTTCTATTCCCCTACCTGGAGGGAGTGAATCGCCTTGGAGAGGAACGCGACAGGGCTATACAGACCTGCAACAGCATATCAGCTTTTCTTTCAGTAACTCAGTTTCAGTACGGGTACTGATTTGGCTGTCTGTGAATGAGTTATGATAAATAAAGTGAGGAGTTCACAGATAACGAAGAAGGGAAATTATGAATTATATAACATAACTGTTATAATGTTTTCCTCAGCCAACAATAATTATTTTAAAATGAAAGGTTTTGATCAGCCCATGTCGAGGTAATAGTGTTGTGACAATTTAGATCAGATTAGTAAAGTTAATCAATACTCTCACAGCAAGACGAACTTGACATTGGCGTTGTTTTAGAATCTGTACTAACACAGTCATCAAAGATTAGACGACTTACGACTTTCATTTCATAAGCTGGTAAGTGATGAGGATATTGTGAGGAATACATTAAGGCTCTTGAGGGTGTAAGCAACTATTTGCAAGGCGGAAAAATTTTCTTGAAAAATATATAGGCCTAATGGCAAATTTTTCCGTCTCACGTCACTATATTATGTATGCTAATATACTTACATTAATAAATCTTTAAACCTGACATAAATAGAATATCGTCAATATCATCTATCTACTTCGCTCCAATAGATGACGCAATACTGGGTGTTCATTTCAAAGTGTGTCATGACGTCACTGTTGTTGGGTCACCGATTTGAAGCGAGTTTCAGCTTATATGTTAGACAAGTTGCCTATTATTTAAGGCGTTCTTCAATCTGAACTTGAGAACGTGTGCGATATAACTTGAACGTCGTAGCAACAGATGGCGGTCTGTACGGTCTGTGTGCTACCATAACCTCTTTCGAACTGTGTTTTGCGCCGGCAAGTCGTACGCAGGGTATTTGTTATCGGTTGCGTACGGTAACATTCCACAACACAAATCAAATGCTCCGTGTCCATGTTGACCGTCGAAGTTAATGTCAACAAATACGTAAGTAATCGTCTTAACCCTCTCCCCATATCCCGACAGTACGTATTTCCAAACAGTTCACATTCCTGCCACTACCGGCGTTACCGTACGTATCGGTACGTACTCTTCAGAATGAACGCCGTACTTGCTAGTCAACTTCTCTGTCTCTTAGGTTATACACCTCTGCGGAAGTGTAGGAAGATTGAATTCTCTAGGCTCATCAGCTAGCCACATGACGGCATACAGCGAGCCATGACACATTTTGAACTGAACACCCAGTAGTAAGCACATTCCTTTCACGGTTGATCTCCTGGTTGGAGAACAGTATAGGTCGCATGAAGTTTAATATCCTTCAAAGCGGGTCCCGGACTTAAAAAGTTTGAGAATCACTGGGATACGTTCGTTTCGATACGGAACATGTACTTTTTAGACTAGACTATTACCTTTGCAGAGGTATGGATGTTTTTCTTTCGGCGTTAACTTCACCATGGTTAAATTAATGGAACAAAAAATCAAGACGAATGCTTGGAGGAAACCTTCTCGCACAATCTTGCAGAAATCGAACTTCAAACCTTTTGATAAGAAGTCGGCGAGTAGCAGAGTTACAACAGGACCAATATTATTTTATTAATCTCTCCACAGAATTAATGACCTAGCACTTTCAATCAGCCATCGACCTCCTCTTACAAAATATCTATTCCAGTTAAATATCATGATTACACCGCTTCGCTCGTACTAAATGACTTCTGCAATCGATAAGCGTCATTACACAACGTTAGCGAGAACTTCAAACGAGTTTAAATAACCTGCTGATACTATCGAATTTAATCTTCGCTGTATTTAAATGACGTACGCTAGCGTAGGACATCGTCCACGGTTGTTGAACGCATCTGAGTGGAGTCTTCACGAATCTGTCAAATGCAGTTGCATGGAAATTAAATTGCCAGGCGAATTGTGTTTCTGGGTTCATGTCCGCCGCGCGAGGAAGAGGCAGCTTGCAGAATATTGTTTATGATGTCTGTACTGCAAGAATGTTGATGCTTGTTTGTACGACGCGAGCGCGGCAAGTAAGCAATTATTCGGGATTTTCTTAGAAGGGAAACAGGTAACTTACAATGACCTTGAAGCTTTATTCTCATTAAAAGAGGCGGGTGGAGGGGGGAGAAGCTGATTTTATTCAACTCTTTTTCTTGTATTGATTGTCTGTTGTGGCCTAAATGGTAGCATATCCTGTTACAAATCTAACGGACATGGGTTCAGTTCTCGGTTAAGGAAGTTGCAATTTTATATCTTCCACACGGGCTTCTGTACTGTTCGAGAGAGACAGATATGCGGCCATGTTAAATAATTTTAATCAGAAGTATCTGAGAGACACATTGCGCGAGCTGGTGTAAAATAACTCACTGTGTTAGCAGCTTGCAGTGCTGACTGTCCTTGTGAACAAGATGTCGCAGATAAAAGAAGTAGAAGATTAAGTGTATGATCTTAACGATCGCAGGGATATACAAGATGTAATGAATAGGGAGCGGATTTTTATGTGCTAAAAATTTAAATATATTTATTTTATGTGCTAAAAAGTACGAAAATATTTGCTAAAAATAAACAAATATTTTTTTTTAAATATGACAAAATATCTTACTTAGCTTGAAAAAAAAATGTTACTAGGTACTCATCAACCACACTTGAGTAATAGCAGTTGGCCGAGAATTGCAGTGAACGACAAAGGTCATCTCCAAATTCTCCATCACAAATGAATGCCGATTATCTCTGAACAACGACTTATACTGTGAAAACGATCTTTCCACATCACAGGACGTCAGACGTGCATATTTAAAGAGAGGAATGTCACAACCACATACACCGTAAATTTCACCTACAGGCACATCCTCCAATATTACAGCAACTTTACACATGTTTTTATATCCACTGTTTTTCCCAAACAAATTCTGAAATGTGTCCCTTAGTAGTTTGTGCTTCTGAACCTGGTAGCGAGTCTAGTTTAATTTTCACGGCATGCACCTCCCTGTTCCAAACAACAGGTTTTTGGGCGTTTCGAGGTTTTTATGGTGTCACACAAAAAGCTTAAATTTGCTAATAGCAAAAGCCAAATCGTTTTTTAAATAACCATCTTTCAGTATATCTTGAAGGATATCGATTGACGAAGCCCAATAACAGGGAATCACAACAAGATACATTGCCTTACTTGAAGACATGAGCGAAAGGCGAGAGATTTGTTTAAATTAAATAATGTTCATACCCGTGCTCTTATCTGTTGTGTTTGACAAACAAAGTGTGGAATGAAATCAAGCAACAATAAACATCCCTAATTATGTGTTGCAAAGTCTCTCCTCCTTGTCCATGTTAATTTATTCTCTAATAACAACATTGATATGCTACTTAGCAGTTCTCAGAACTTGAGGCGATACTATTACAAAAATGGATCACAGATATACCACACAGCGCTTAGAAATACGAAGCAACCAAGAATTCTTAAAAAGATAACGTACTTCAAAGTGATATAATTGATATAGTTTTAAAATATTTAAAAGTTCCCGTAAAAATTATTTAAGTAAAAAAACGCCAAGATTTATGTGTTTATGATAGATTTCCTGAAAATGTGTATTTACATAATTTTTTGTGAAAATATGTGTTTTTATGTGAAATAAAATTCGGGTTTTAAACTTGAAACTTCATATTCGGAATTTTTAACTTTGTTAATTGTGTTTTATCACACGCAAAAAGAATATTTAATTACATAGGAATCCGCTCCTTAGTAATGAATATACGGGACAAAAATGACAACGATGACAACGAAGTACCCGAAGATGAAAGTGGTACAGATTGTGAAGCTGTAGTGAAGACTCGAGATGATGATTCTGATATCTCTCAAAATGGTACTGATGAAGACATTGATGACAGTCACTTTGTTTCTTTATATCTGCGTGAAAACATTTTTCATATAGGTAGGCCTAGTAATAGGCCTACCTGTAGTATTGAAATGTATAGTTTTCAAGCGTCTCTAGAATGCCTATTATTATTTCAGCATTACAATGTGTATTGAAAACAGAATAATTTTATTATTCTAAAATACAAAATTAAATGTAATGTTTCAAAATAAATACAGATTTTATTCATGGTAATAATTTTCAGGCACAACACAGACATTAATATGAGAGGTATCCCTGAGATACATTGCGTCCGATCGTGTAAAAATAGGGACTGCGCCTGACTGACCAACATCCCTTACTATCACAAACTAGGCTACAAGTTTAAAGCCCCGCAATTTGGTATGGATTTAATTAGGATGACCAAACTGTCTGAGCTTTATACGGGTCATTAGGAGGGCAAAATTTATTCTTCAGTAAACATTTCTACTGTATTAAAATTAACACACATTTATTATTATTATTATTATTATTATTATTATTATTATTATTTCACACAATGTTAGCTTCTGATACTGAAGGCTTTTCCCTCCGAAAACATACTTGTTTTATTAACATTTTATTAAAACTCATTATTATGTTACACAAATTCATTGATGTTAGCTTCTAATGCTGAAGGCTTCTTCCTCAGAAAATACTTTTATTGTATCAACATTAAAACACATTATTATTATTATTATTATTATTATTATTATTATTATTATTATTATTATAGTTTGTTGTTTGGCTATTCTTATATTAAGCATATTCATTTCAACTTCATTTGTTTGTGTTGTTTTTAGCTTTTCTGTACCATGTATTTTTGTAATTATCTATTCATTTTGTCATTATTGTTTATTTGTATTTGTCTCTAATTTTAATAATTATTTGTATGCACTGTTTTTGCTATCTATTCATTTTGTCATTATTGTTTACTTGTATTTGTCTGTAATTTTAATAATTATTTGTATGTACTGTTTTTGCTATCTATTCATTTTGTCATTATTGTTTACTTGTATTTGTCTCTAATTTTAATAATTATTTGTATGCACTGTTTTTGCTATCTATTCATTTTGTCATTATTGTTTACTTGTATTTGTCTCTAATTTTAATAATTATTTGTATGCACTGTTTTTGCTATCTATTCATTTTGTCATTATTGTTTACTTGTATTTGTCTCTAATTTTAATAATTATTTGTATGCACTGTTTTTGCTATCTATTCATTTTGTCATTATTGTTTATTTGTATTTGTCTCTAATTTTAATAATTATTTGTATGCACTGTTTTTGCTATCTATTCATTTTGTCATTATTGTTTACTTGTATTTGTCTCTAATTTTAATAATTATTTGTATGTACTGTTTTTGCTATCTATTCATTTTGTCATTATTGTTTACTTGTATTTGTCTGTAATTTTAATAATTATTTGTATGCACTGTTTTGTTATTCCTTGTACACTGTAAATCTTGTGCTAACTCTTATCTTGTGCTGAACTGTTACTGGCCCCTGACTGTTGTACAGCACAATAAATAAAATTAGTATTATTAATTTCTGATGCTGAAGACTTCAAACAAGAGTAGTCTACGGTACTTTCAAGACGGACAAGCAAATTCTAGGATTTATTTTCAGAACGTACTTGTGAAATTCTTAAAATTATAGAGCACTTTAAGAAGGGCAGTCATCTTGAAGTCTGCTTTACAAAATTGAGAAGCTGCGACAAATCACTTCCGGGATACTGAAACAATCGATAGTTATTTCTCTGAAAGAAATGATTCATTCATTCATAGTGTTCTGCCCAAGGGCAGGTCTTTCACTGCAAACCCAGCATTCTCAGTCTTTCCTATTTTCTCCCTTTCTCTTAGTCTCCGCATATGATCCGTATATCTTAATGTCGCCTTATCATCTGATATCTTCTTCTGCCCCGAACTCTTCTCCCGTTCACCATTCCTTCCAGTGCATCCTTCAGAAGACACTTTCTTCTCAACCAGTGACCCAGCCAATTCCTTTTCCTCTTCCTGATCAGTTTCAGTATCTTTCTTTCTTCACCCACTATTTCCAACACAGCTTCGATTCTTATCCTGTCTGTCCATTTCAAACGCGCTATTCTTCTCCATATCCACATTTCAAATGCTTCTAGTCGCTTCTCTTCACTTCGTCGTAGTGACCATGTTTCTGCCCCATACAATGCTACACTCCACACACAGCATTTCACTAGTGTCTTCCTTAGTTCCTTCTCCATATAGAACAAAAATGAGATGAAACACGGAGAAGAAAGTGCAACACTCTTCGATTGAGCAAATTCCTGAGTACTAGTCAAATATCGCTCCCAATTTATTATTAAAAATCAATGGAAATGAAATGAAATAAAAAAATCCTACGTAACCAAGTTGAATTCCATTTGTTCTATGTTGATTTCAGACAGGGTGCGAATTAACGGGGAGAGGGAGGATTTCCCGCCTGTTGAAACGTTATCCCCCTCTCATAAACTCATATTAACATCCCTCCCAGGGATAACTTTACACCCCTCACAAAATACTATAATTGTTATAATACAAGTATACTTTATAAAGTACAGTATAAAGTAAGCAAAGAAAATAATATTGATGTAATATCATCACTGGCAAGCTGACAACAATCAATAACTTAGGAATTACACATCTTATCTTAAGCCTGCTCATGGATATTATTATTATTATTATTATTATTATTATTATTATTATTATTATTATCATCAAGATGCAAGACAAGCAACTCAGTGCGACCAAGCGTTAATATCGACTGAAAATAATAATTTTATGTATGGTATTCTCTGTCTAGGATTCTATCCCCCCCTCATCAGAAATCTTAATTCGCTCCCTGATTTCAGGGGACGTGAATGCGTCGAAAAATCATTATAAATCTACTAGGCCTAATATTCAAACTGCAGAAGCATAAATATTGCAGCCAAAATTTAATGTAATTTTTACAGCATTGTAATCAATCAGTTAGGAACATTTTAAAAGCTTTTAGGTGCATAGCTCTTTTTTAAATAGGCCTACTACTGTGTATTATATGAAAAAAATGTTTTTAAATTTGCTTATGAGCTTATGTAGCTCAGAAACAAATTATATATAAGAACTTATTTTTTTCAACTGATTGTTATTTTAAGATAATCTAAAAAATAGACTATTAAAATAGATTTTCTGGTGATTAGTTATTAGTTTTTAATTTTAATTATAACGAATTACTGTAATTAAAATTAATAATTTCTGTAAAAATGCTTGTAAGTTCTTATACGAGTATCAATACCACGATAATAGTAGGCCTATACTTTTAACAAACTTGGGTTCTGAACCCTTACACAAATTTCAGCTTCTTAACATAATTTCTTTTAAGATAGGCTATGTGAAGTAAATGCAAATTAGAACAAGTCATGTCTCATCCCTTAAAATATTTCAAAGTGATCCATTAAGACGCTGAACAATTACATCAAATTATAGCAGCAACGTTTCATGTGCCTACAGTTTAAACGTTTGCAAATTTATACGGAAACGACTTCTTCCATGCCGTCATGTGTCAAAAGTCTTTACGGTAGCCTTCAAGTCCGCTATTGTTTGTGTTGTTCAACGCACTCGAAAATGTGTCCTATAAACACAATGTAGAGCAAGAAGACGATAAAAAGAAAAACATACTGTAGGCCTATCTAATGTTCCAATAGTTATTGATGTATTTTGCGCAGAAGTTCATAAATTAATGGTGTACAAACTCCATTATATTGACTTAAATTATTGCCTCAATTCTGATTTAAAACCCAATCTATATCCTTCAATTCATGAGTTATCTCTTTCTTAAACTTTATCAAGTTCTAATTATAGATTGAATAAACGAGATGCTATAGCCAAGAAATGCTATTTTCAGTGTTATTTTTGCTCGGCTATTTAACGACACTGTATCATCGCCATCGTGATCTAGATCGGTGATCGGTAGCTGTATCAACTACTAGATTATTTAGCGTCGATGGAATTGGTGATACCGAGATGATATTTGACGAGATGAGGCCGAAGATTCGCCAGGCATTACATGACATTCGCCTTACAGTTGGGGAAAACCTCGGAAAAATCCAATCCGACAATCAGGCCAAGCGGTAATCGAACCTGCGCCCGAGAGGAGCCCGCAATCAGCATGCAAAACGCGCTACCGCCTGAGCTAAGCCGGAGGCTAAAATTTTTAGTTTCGAGATTAATTTATCAGCGATCTCCAATACTCGAATAATTTCGGAAAGCAGGTAAGCACAAGCAGTTCATTAAATGCCGGCCATTGTCTAGAAATACTCATATCATTAATTTAATTATATGTATCGCTTTAAAATCATCTTCTCTTTTTATATCGAGACACTAAGTACTAAATTTGATGTAGGAATTGGTTCACTCTACTCTAAAATATTTTAATTACTATGAGTCCGAAATTAAGAAGTAATTTGTCACTATCTCCCTTTGATTTGTTAACTTCTGCATATTATTAATAGTAGTTATATATATATAAAGTGGATAATATACTCTAATTATGTATATAATTAATGTGCTGAACGTGAGTGCAATCACGTACGGTTTAATATCGTCCAAGAGCAAAGGGCGATATCGGTTTCATGGACAAATCTATTTAGCACATGGCCGGTCATCCGATCTTCGATCAGAAAAAGCTGAGAGGCGACGTTTCGAATATCATGTAAATCAAGCTGTTGACAGCAAATAACATAAAATATTAGAAAGTGTTCTAAAGTTATCGACAAGAGAGTGAAATCGCAAGAACCCGACAACATTCACATCATTGCTAATTGCTTATTCCATATTTGAATATTCTCCAACTGAACTGCCAATTAGAGCGAAGTTATTCATAAATTACAAGTGGACCGAATGAATGATGCGTACTTGTTTATGTTTGTGCTAAAGCGCGGGAACAAAAATGCTGTAGGCCTACATGCGCACACTTCGCAAACCAGAGTTTGCTACGCGAACAACATTACAATGTTTGCTATACAGTAACTGTTATGGTTCACTGATTTAATAAGTTCTGTCACTACGAGAGAAATGTGCTAATATACACGTGGTTTATTCAAATAGTAACGCATGTATAACTGGATTAAGGTGTATCGTGATAATATGGTTAAAAAACCGGTATTCACATAATCAACAGCATGTGCAGAATGCATGTATTTTTCTCTTGCGATTCCAGAAGAATACAAAGAAGTATAACCTGGATACATTTAATTATAAATGCTAAGGTACTTCGTATTTATGTGTAAAAATTCATCGTAACAGCTTGTCACAGCTATCCACTGCTCATTTGTTTTTATTAATGCGCTGTAACCTTCGCCAAAGCGGTAAATAATTCGAGGGCTTAATGTGAAACTAACGTAACTACAATCGATGTTTTATTCACAACAAATTCTTAAGAGGATACGCTTATTTACTATAAATTACACAGTCATGTTTTGTGATCTGGAGTTGCGCTGGGGTGCGGGTTGATTATCTGGTTGGGTTTTCCCGAGGTTTTTCCCAACCATAAGGCGAATGTCAGGTAATCTATGGAGATTCCTCGGCCTCATTTCACCAAATACCATGTCGCTATTACCAATCCCATCAACGTTAAATAACCGAGTAGTTGATACAGTGTCGCTAAATAAACTAAAAAAAATCATGTTTTGTAGTCACGATTTGTATTATCCTATATACAAACTGTTCGAAACCGAGTTACGATTTTTTGTGATCAAGTAGAAGAACGAATTATTATCGATTGATGTAAAGCCTGTCAATTTTTGTAGTTACGTTAGTTTTACACTAAGCCCTCGAATTATGACCGTTTTGGCGCTATATTATTGGTCCAGGAAAAACAAGTCCAGGTGTCATAATTATTTACTGCTTTAGTGTAGTTTACCAATCTTGTAACTAACGCAAAGGCATGCGTGTAACAAGAAGTAAACAAACTGCAATGAATAAAATCTACCTTATTAACGTAAAGATGGGAAATTTTTCTTTGACAACTGCATAGAAAAGTAAACAAACTCGTTCCCCTATAAATGCCACAATTCACAGTCTTTATAAACTTCATAATCATCATCAGAAAAATGATCTGAATGTATTTTACATAGGTTATTGATACGTAAGTTATTCAATGTTATTTTATACTGAAGAAAACGGTTAGGATCAGTTATTTCAGTATGCGTTGAGATTAGAAATGATGTTACTTTCAATAATTACTAGTAATTCCGTTTCTCACTTACCACCAAAGAGTTATCCTGATTGTGTAGCTGTCTGGTAACATGTGCACTCCCCACAAACCATTACAAAACTGTCACTTATTATGTCACTATTAAAATTTCACACGTGGATAAAAACTTTGAAATGTTTACAAAAACTTTTCACTTCAGAAGTAAACATACACACATGTGATACATTTAAACAACAACAGACAAACCACCTCCTCTGCGACGAATCCAAGAACAAAATCTGATTTTAAAAGCTAGCAGAGGAAAACACTGAGAGGTAACTCTGAACAGCCTTCGATTCCGTACGTCCTTGAGCGTAGACTGAGTCGCCAGCCAACTCGTAGTGCCGACTTGCCCTCACTCCCTGTTCTCCTCCCCTCCTTATACTACCTCCTACTTGTTCTATCATCTTGGCGGACAGGGACGCCACAACTTCTCCTCCTCCCCACCACCTCGCAGCATCCCGTAGTGGTTCTGTGTATACCTTGCATCTTGGAACACGGCAACCCTCCGGTACTCACCGTAGGAGAAACAGTACAGTCAAGAAGAAAAGTGGCTACACTGTTTGTCTGGCATTTAGAGATGGTCCACTTCATTTGTAATTACTTCACAGTTTAAAACGCTTGCGGTTTCTACAGTACAGTGCAGAAATTTTTATTATACAGTATTAACGACTGACATACAATCACCACATAAAATTACTAATGTACGAGTATGTTATATCAATGTTCTTCTGGCTATACAGCTATTAAATTTTGTTTATGATGTAGCATATCCGGCTTGCAATTGCGATGCTTGCGAATAATTTGTTTTATTTGTATGAGATACAAGGTCAAACGCATTATTCCTAACCTGGAGGACCTACAGAAACCGCAAATACAGAAATAAAATCAAATGATATACAGTGAATTATAATGAAGAGTAATATGACACTTCAGGCTATCGTGATAATTGGATTTTGGACAAGATTTCGGATTCACAGCATTTCCTCTGGCGCTTCGAAATTACAGCTACCATCTTCACATTCGTGTCATTACCCTTGTTCACATAGAAACAGTCATTATCGAAATATTAAGTACCGGTATAAATAATTCTTTTAACTTATCTGAAAAACCACCCACGAAGACTTTCGCAACTGCCGAGGTTATATCAGCGTCGCCGGTGTGTACGAATTAAGCACACTTAAATGCCATCGATCTGAGCCGAGATCGAACCCACAACCTCGGGCACAGAAGGCCAGCACTCTACCGACTGCGCCACCTATGCCGACATATCGAAATAGAAACACTGCTTAACAATAGCAATTTATGTTACAAGAGAGTAAAGTAGAATTTTATACAAGTGGAACAGCTATAGTTCCACGAATTCATTAAATCGTTTTACTCTTGTGTGGCATACAATATTTTATCCAATACGATGCTTAATAAATCATTATAATAAATAAATATTATAATAATAATTTAATATTAAATATTTAATATGTAAAGTTATCCCTTACAATATATTCATGTCATCGTTCATAGAACGAGTGAAAGAAAGTTTGCAAAAGCCACTCGTCGCTACTACATCGAGTAACTAAGACAACAAAACTATAAATACTCATTCCTTTACACCTAGCAACAGTAACATGAATATTATAAACGATAACTGTATGCCTTAAGTACCAACATAGCAACGGAACATTTTGGTACGAAGTGCTGGAAGAAGAAAATTTATGAAGCTGTTGATGACGAGGATGATGATGATGATGATGATGAGCTTTAATGATTACGATGGCTACGATAACAATAACGTTGTTGATGAGGATAATGAAAATGCCAAGATATTTGTGCATATGAATATGATAACACCAATCATGGTGACTATGACAACGATGATGACGACTACTACTGTAGATAATGGTGACGATTATGAACAATCCGACCATAACGATGATGTGAATGGTGAAGATTATGTTAGTGGAATTGTAATAATGAAAAGGCGATAATAGTGACAATAAGGATGATGATAGTGACGTTAAGAATGATGACTACAACAAGGACGATTATGAAGAGATTACGATGATATGATGGTGAGGAGAACAATGATAGTGAAGTTGATGATGATTATGATACTAATGACGTAAGTTGCGAATCATGACGATAATGATGTATAGTAGTCATGTTGAAGATAATGATAATGAGGTATGATAGTGAAGTTAAGAATGATTATGATAATGAGATATGATACATTTGGGAATGATGAGATGAGATATAAATTGTCATGTTGAAGATGATGATAATGAGATATGATATTTGTGTTTAGGATGATAATAATAATAATAATACGGTATGATGAAGCTGAGAATCATAACGATAATGTGGTACCTATAGTAGTCATGTTGAAGGCAATTACAATGAGGTATGATAGTATGTTGAGAACTGTTGAGTTAGTAATGAGATATGATAGTGATGATGCTAATGAGGTCCGATTGTGACGTTGAGAATAATGACAGTGAGACATGTCAAATAAATTTGAGTATGAGAGATATCTCAATGAAGCTGGGGATGATAATGAGATATGATAGCGATGTTGAGAATGATCACGATAAAAGAGAGCCCTATGGTATTGAAGCTGAGAATGATAATGATGAGATAATACGTTATTAAAGCTGAGGATGATAACGATAATGAGATAATACGTTACTGAAGCTCAGGATAACGATAATGAGATAATGTTCTATTAACGTAGAGGATGATAACGATAATGATCTATGATAGTCAAGTTGAGAAGTTGAGAATGATGCTGAAAATGGGTATGATAGTGAATTTGAGGATGATGATATTGAGTTTTGATAGTGAAGTTAATAATAATAATAATAATAATAATAATAATAATAATAATAATAATAATAATAATAATAATAATAATAATAATAATAATAATAATAATAATAATAATAATAATAATAATGTGTTTTTTCAACCTTGCAAAGTAATGAAGTATAATAGTCAAGTTGAGAATTATGACGGTAGTGTAGTACTAAGTCTCTGGTAATACTGTATGATGTTGAAATTGATTATTTACAATTCATATTGATTTTTTAGATAAGTCGATTAACATATATACTATGTGACTTTTTTTTGTATATTTTTAGATTGTTAAATAATTAAGATTGATAATTATAGGAACTTGATATAAAGTAGGCCTACATATAGAAGTTCATTATGTTAATGAAGCTGAGAATGATTACAATAATGATGAGATATGATAGTGGAGTTGAAAGTGACAATAATGAAGTATGATAGTCAAATTAAAGCATGATCATAATGAGGTATGACAGCGAAGTTAGAAGATGATCATAATGAGATATATATGGGAAGTTGAGGATGACAACGATGAAGAGAAATAGTTGCAATGATGATAGTGATGATGACTATATGATAAAGATAAAGATGAATGCACTTTTTACAATGACTATGACTTCGAAAGTGACGATAGTAATTAGTATAATCATAATGGAGGCCATGAGATGATGGTGACAAAAATAGTAATGGTGAAGTAAAAATGACGAAAATGATGGATATGAAAACCATACAATGACAATGACTCTAAAGACAAATATGATGATTGATGATGATAATGCTAATGGCGACGGTAATGAGAGAACACTAATGAATTGACAGTGACGATGGGGATTGGAATCGCGATCATGACCACGATTGTGACAGTGATAATTAATATGACGATGATAATGCCTGTGAACTATAAGACTATGCTACTTTTTTTTCTTCTCGAGGGAACCTACCGTTATTCTATTTGAGAAAACGTTGTTATATTTATAAAGAAATTGTTAACAACTTTCAGCACTAAAGTAAATAAATAATAACCATCTATTACGGCAAAAAAGATTTTTCATCTGTCGAACGTTTTTATGAAGTCTATTAGGTAGTGCATAAATTAAATACCTCTTAAACAGCTATTCTTCTTTTACAAATAATGAAGTTAACTACAGCAATAAAACAGCAGAAGTATGTTCACAATAGCCGAGGAAGAAAATGTATTAATTATGATGCCGCAATTACATTAAACCATAGAATGCAATGAATACAAAAGATTCTTAATGAAGAGGTACTCGAACGAGAATGTACATAATCTTTTTTTGCTGTGGTAAAACATACCCTATTTATTTTTTTTTTTCCACTCGTACTGTAGTTAGTACGCTATTGTCCTCTGCTGTGGAATAACGGTTAGCGTGTCTGACCGTGAAACGAGCGGGTCCGAGTTCAAATCCTGGTTGAGACAAGTTACCTGGTTGGGTTTTTTCTTTCAGGGTTTTCCCTCAAACAAATGAAGCAGAATTGTTGGATAACTTTCGGCGTTGAACCTCGGACTCATTTCGTCATCATTAATTCACATATCATCATCCATACCATAGCCCGGATTAAGTTCACAGTGTGGAGTGCTGTACTTGTATATGAGCGCTGCCGTTCGGCTACCCAATCATTCACAGAATAGGGATGGTAAGCACAATAAGCCTCAGGCTGCAGTACAAGTCTTCGGGTCTCGCCTCCGTACAAAAGAGAAAAAAAAAGTACGCTATTATTATGTTGCCTTTGGGGAAGTAAATTATTGATATTACCTAAACAGTATTGGTTATTGTTGACAACGGAAAGTAAGTGATCTAATTATCATCCTACATAATACAAAGTAATTTGAGTTTCTTACAAAAAAATGAAAATACTTTAGTTAACCAACTTTTTACAATTTGAATGAAAGTGATATGAGATGTGGGTGATGTAAATGATGCAATCGATGCAAATTGTAAGTGATATAAGTGATTAATCCGTGGTGTGATAAATGGTGTAAGACTCTAAGTGATGTAAGTGATAAGTAATATGTGATATAAGTGATAATATTAATATGTTGTGTAAGTGATATAAGTGATCCCTAACTAATAATAAGTTTTTAAAATTATATAAATGATAAGTAATGTATTGTATAAGTGATAAGTAATATGTTGTGTGATAAATAATATAAGTAATAAGTCATATGTTGTGTAAGTGATATAAGTGACAGCCTAAGTAATATGTTGATATTATAAGTGATAAGTAATATGTTGTATAAGTGATATGAGTGGTAAGTAATACATTATATAAGTGATATAAGTGATAATTAGTATGTTGTGTCAGTGATATAAGTGATAAGTATTATGTTGTATAATTGATCTAAGTGGTGAGTGATGTAAGTGCTGAGAGATGAAGTGATAAGTCTGAAAAATGATGTATGGTGTAGATGGTATGTTACGTAAGTGATATGTGATAAAAGTGATGCAAGTGATTTGTGATGTAAGTGATGTGTTATTAAGTGATGTAATATATGTGACAAGTTTTATTAAGTAATGTCAAAATAAATTAATGAAAAAATATAAAAAATAAAATCTAATTTCTTTTTTTCGTGGAATATGAGCTTGTAAAAAAAAAGTAATATGGAATTCGTGATGTAAGTAGAGTTGGCCAGTCTCGGGCTACTGTCAGGTATCATTTTGAACTTTTTTGTGACTTTATATTTGTACTCGCATTTTTCTTCCCGTCTTTGTACATTTATTAGTGTTTTTTGTATTTGTATTTTAAATTTTATTTCTATTTGTGAGTTACTTCTTCTCTCTGAATTTTTGTGTATAGGCCCATTTTTATGACTAACTGTAGTAACTTTCGAGGAATATCACTTTTGTTGACGTCGTACACAATTTTGTCCAATATTCTTTTGAGAAGGGGATCATCAGTGTGGTTTTAGGCGTAATAGATCAACTATTGACCAGATATTTTGTATTCGACAGATAATGGAGAAAAAATGGGAGTATAAGGGTACAGTGCATCAGTTATTCATAGATTTCAAAAAGGCATATGACTCGGTTAAGAGAGAAGTTTTATATGATATTCTTATTGAATTTGGTATTCCCAAGAAACTAGTTCGATTAATTAAAATGTGTCTCAGTGAAACGTAAAGCAGAGTTCGTATAGGTTTATAAAACAGTTATATTACCGGTTGTTCTGTATGGTTGTGACACTTGGACTCTCACTTTGAGAGAGGAACATAGGTTAACGGTGTTTGAGAATAAGGTGCTTAGGAAAATATTTGGGGCTAAGAGGGATGAAGTTACAGGAGAATGGAGAAAGTTACACAACACAGAACTGCACGCATTGTATTCGTCACCTGACATAATTAGGAACATTAAATCCAGACGTTTGAGATGGACAGGGAATGTAGCACGTATGGGCGAATCCAGAAATGCATATAGAGTGTTAGTTGGGAGGCCGGAGGGAAAAAGACCTTTGGGAAGGCCGAGACGTAGATGGGAGGATAATATTAAAATGGATTTGAGGGAGGTGGGATATGATGATAGAGACTGGATTAATCTTGCTCAGGATAGGGACCAATGGCGGGCTTATGTGAGGGCGGCAATGAACCTCCGGGTTCCTTAAAAGCCAGTAAGTAAGTAAGTAAGTAAGTAAGGCCCATTTTTATTCTGGTTGTGTGGTAGAGAAGGCCTGATGATCTTAATTCCATCAGATTAAATAAATATATAATACATTAATAACAAAGGCTATTGAAATACACGTCAAATGGAAGTGAATTATGGGAACAGTAACTGAAATCAGACATATACATATCCTATAAATATTATTGCCAATACAACCATAGATAATTGTTTTCTTTGTCTTTTTTGATAGTTCCTGGAATCAAAGCAAGCTCTGTTGTGATGGTAGCTTTTCAAAAAAAAGACACGTCGCCTACACAGTGCAGAACACAAGTCATACTCTGGAGTAGTCTACAGCTTTTAATAGCCTAAACATACAAGACGAGAGTAAACTGGTTTCAGCACGTTATTGGCATGTAAACATACCTGAACAAAGTACTTTTCAGGGTATCAATATTTGAGATCTCACGCTGCGACTAATGAGTTGACAGGAACCAGGGAAACACCGAGTTCCAAAGATGCTATCACAGCTCATGGCGCGCCGTGATACCGGGTTCAATTGTGCGGTGCTCAATCAATTTCACGAAAAGTTACTCGTACGTTTTCTCTCTCTCTCATTCCAGACCATCACTCATTCTGCATACTTTCAAAATCAGATAAATATTATGAGAAAACATCCAGAAACAGCAAGAATAGTTTCAAGGACCATTAAAGCCCAAGAATGGTGTACAATATAAAATTCTAGGAAATCTATATTAAGACCAATGTATTGACGAAAAGAATACGAAACTTTTCTTGCATACACCTGTAGGAAATGTACACAAGAACACCGTACAGACCAAAAGCAAACAAAATATTAATTTTATACTACAGAAAATATATATTAACATCAATCAAATTATGCTCTTGGATACAGTTGGTCATAATTTATAAATCAAGACAAATGCGCAGATATTACCGGTCAACGGCTGGACTTGGTATTTCGAGGAGAGGACCCGAGACGGATCCTTACATATAGGCTTGCTGAATCGTCCTGGTGTTCTATATGACCAATGCTCTGAAATTTGTGGAGAAAATCACATTTTTATACCTATCGTAATTGAAAGTATTTCAACAAATAGCTTTATTAACTGAACCCTAAAAATAAATGAATCATCAGATGACTGAAAGCAAGTAATGGTCTCTTAAACCAAATTAAGAATTATTGTGCGCCCCAAATATGCGATGATTGTGTATGTCTAATAGGTAGCAAGGGTGGCATTATTGAATCCGATGATTTATATGTTTTAAAAAAATTGTTTGAAATTAATAGCAAGAATAATGAGTAAACTGCGATTTCCCATACTTCTAAGCGACACGGACCCCTTAAAACTGTTATTTCACTTTAATTAATCGTTTGATTTATTTATTTATTTAATTTTACCAAATTAATATTAGAAGGTCATTTAAGTCAAGAAATTCCAGTAAAAGAGGAGTAAGACATGGTGATTCGCTGAGCCCGCTGTTTTTTTTTTAATGTAGTCATGAATGAAATAATAAAAAGCAATAAAGACAAAAAAGAATATAAATAGGCAGGAAAGAAATAAATATTATTTGTTATGCAGATGATGCAGTACTTATTGCTGACAGCGAAGATAACCTGCAAAAATTACTGTATCAATTCATTTTGAGTTGTCATAAACATAACATGAAAATATCAGTTGGTAAAACAGAGACTATGAATGTCAGCAAAGAACCTATTCGCTGTGAACTGGAATTGCAAGGAAAAAGTAATGAGATTCAATTATCTACGGACAGAAATAATTAGTGATGGTGTTCTTCAATATGAGGTAAAACAACAAGTTGATAAAGCTGCAAGAATTTCAGGATGTCTAAAAGACACAATATGGCAAAATAAATATTTAAGAATGGAAACAAAAGTAAAAACTTATAAACATGTTATAAGATCGATATTCAGTTATGCAGCTGAAGCAAGAGCGGACACTATACGAGCAAAACAAATTACTGAAATCACTGAAATGAACATACTAAGAAAAATAGTGAAAAAGATTAGATTGGATCGTGTTAGGAATGACATCAGAAAGCAGTGCAGGATTCAAACTATAAGAGAATGTATGAATGGGAGAAGAGCAGAATGGAAGGAACATGTTGGTAGAATGTCAGAAGATAGGGTACCGGTAATGAAAATGTAAGGGACAACTCTCCAGAGATGTCAAACCCGTACTACTTCCAAGACAATCCCAGCCTATTTTTAACTACTGCAAAATTATAGGTGAAATAAGGGGAAGGTGCAGAGTGTTGGTTGAATAATAAAGGGAAACAGGAATATTCCGAGAAAAACCCTGCGCAATGTCCGCTTTGTCCATTACAAATTCCATCGCTGCCTGGCTTTGGCTCAGGGGCAGCCATTTTGCAATTGCTGATTCTTTGTTTCCCTTGTGCGCACATCGATCTTCTTGAACCTGGATAATATTGTCATGTAGTACTGACGGCTTTAGACGCCTCATTCGAAAATGTAGGTCGTTTCTTCGGATTGTAACTTACTCTCCTGTATATTTTAGTGATATTTTTATACTCTATAAAATTGCTAGTTTTAAAGTCTTTTAACGCTTTAGGTAAAAATAAATTACTTAGAGATAAATTCGAACTTCATACTACTGCAAAATTATTAACTCCAAAGTCGTAACTAGAAATAGACGCAGGGGCCGGCTGCTGGATGCTGCATTTGAAGCCATCCACAGACCCTAATTGCAGATGATTTAGACGAGACATTAATTACCAGCACGTTTCAGAAAATGTTATAGTTATTAATTCTTTCGCACATGGGTTGCGAGTATGACAAAGTGCATTTTTACGATGTTCAACAATGGGGGAGGCAGAGTTATGACCTCCAAAGCCATCCTTCAGTTATGCCCGTGGCAATGCTTGTAAATTATGTACTGGGCGTACTCCAGCTTCATTAATCGCAAGTGTGTTGTCACGTAAAGAGGTGAAAATGATTTGTATGCAGTGGCAATAAAAATTAGCGACACCCCTTAGAATACCATAAAAGGCTTTTCATTAGAGATACCTGAGCACACAGCATATGTCAATAAGAGCCATCAATCTCCTCTCTTATCCTGTCCACCCCCTCATTCTCCTCTTCCAGCTCCTATCTCACCTGCTCTCTAGGCCTCTTATCTCCTGTTTTTTTTCTGTTTTGCCGTCTTTCTTCCTCTAATGTTCTCTACTCTTCATCTTTATTCTATACATCTTTTCACTGTCTTCGTAGCTCAGTTGATAGAGCGCTGACTTAAAACGACCTAGGATTGGAGTTCAAATAAATGTATTTTTGGTGGATAAAGTCAAGGTTGTGAGAGTATTTCCCAGGATTCTCCTGTTTTCCCTAATAATTCCATCAACACACCACAATTTCCTTTTCATTATCGTCTCCGTCTCGAAAAATAGGACATTACTTGTGTTTATACGGTGCCGAATCGATCGTCCGTCATGGTTGGTGTTCCTCATGGTTTGTTCAGAAATTGTTAGATGGCAGTAGCGGTACATTCTAAACAGAGTCCGTGGATATCCAGAGTACCGCAATCCTTTGCGCCGGCAAATGCCGACAAATCCGCCATTGTTATTCCAGCGCGCGCTATGCAGTATACAGTTGTATAGGGAAATAATGTAATGTAAGTGCGAAAAAAATGCAATGGTGCTGTGTTCAGAACCGTTCACAGAGAACTGAAAAAGGCGCACATTTGTTTTCCCTGTCACAAGGTGAAAGAAATAAGGAAAAAAGAAAGAAGTGACTATAAATATAAAAAGGAACGATCCACAACCTAAGCGAGCATACATTGTGAGATTAATGAAAGGCTGTACAGTATTTTGATATTTATTTCTTAAAATTTGGACCCTAAAATGATTTTCTAAAACTAATCTTGAATTTAAGTTGTTGCAGCAATGATATTTCTACATAAAACAAATGAAAATTACGTACCAATTAGGATCAATGTCAAATTTTTACCATCTTCTCCCTTTCAAACCAAGGATTTCTGAATTTAATCGTAATTGCTATTTGCCAGAATGCCGTAATATATTTGTGAAAGTTCTGAATTCATTCTTGAGACAAGATTATATTCTTTGGCTCGATTGGAAAATACCCTAGAAACCCTATTATTATATTGAAATTATTAACTTCCATATTTTTAGAGCTACATTCACAAAATGTTTGTCACTAGTATATCTGGTAATGCAAGATTTTAAAACGTTGAGTGGTAAAATGGACTGGATTCATTACCTTCAAATGTGACGCTTGAGAAGTAGGTGTATAATGTGAACCAATATGTGTAGCATGTGTAAGACTTGTATAAAATAAATACACGCCTATATCGAGTACTTCTACAGGGACATCATTTTATTTTTACTTAAATTTTTATTGTACCTGAGTTTTTGAATGTACTTCACTCCCACTCCTTCTACTAATGAAGTTCTCCACACAGATCCAAGACCGCATATAGTAGCCTTACTGTCATATTAACAGTACGTTCCAAAAATATGTTCGCATTTTCCAGTGACGAAAGAAGAGCTTTCAATATTGAATCATTTTCGCACAGGTACTGTCGTCCATTTGCCTACGTCGTATCCCGGTTTCCCCCACCAGCTTCTATTCGCCGGCTATTGGCTGGGCTGTCTTAGCTCTCTTCTGAAAAGATTAATTTCTGTTAGGAATTGGACGTCTACGTAATATCATACAACTGTTTAAAATAACTTAAATAAAAGGGCCTCGTTAAGTAATTAACTGTCACGTAATTACCTCCATTTCTACGACCCTACGACATAACCACTTGGACGGACAGTAGATAGTATGTCTGAGTAATTTTATCTTTTCGGATCAGGCAGAAGTGAAGATTGAATTTACAGTACGTAATGTACTCTTTTATAGAGTAGGTACAGAATTATTTCAACATGAGTTACTGATACGAAGTACGAACATGGTAATTGGGATTAGGTACAATAGTCTATAGTGCGATAATATGCACATTAGAACAGAAGCCTGTATCGAAATGAACGGCCACCATTTTCAAAAATGTGTTTTTTTAATTTAACTTCATTCTCTATATTGTATGCTAATGTGCTGTAGACAGTATAATATACACTGCATAATGAATACGTACACATGGACAGCTCAGTTCGTGAGTAAAAACACTCATTGTTAATACTGTACTGTATTTTGATTAAACAAAAACCTAATGCAAATGATCAAACTCAAAAGCGCAATATTTCCTAGTTTACGTTAATGGATGAAATACTTTTCTTCCCTCCTATACCTAGTAAAGTGATTTGTTTGTATATTACGCCAGTATCATCGAACTCCAGTCGTGGAAGGGGTAGCAAACGGTGTTTCCGGTTTCAATCGTTTATAGAAAGGTATAGCCTGATTAATATTAAAAATGTTAATAAAAATAAAATGATGTCCCTGTATATGCATGTGCGCATCAGGTCCCACATGTCTTGTATGTTTGTGCGCTTCAAGGTCCTGCTTTAATGCAACTGAAGGTTCCGTTTTAAACGAAAGTGCGCTTCGCGGATTTCCCGCTACGGAGAGCGATAGTTTCCCCTTCCTGGTAATTGGTATCGTCTGCCATTATTATTCTCTAATCATACGCCACTGCTATAATAGAGAATTTGGCTATTGGTTTCGTTGAGACCCCACGCACATGTGAAGATTATGATCTAAGTTACTAGTGAGATGTAACCAGCAAGACGTAGTCGCCGCCCACAAAAATATACACAAGAAAATGCATTAGCATTTCGATTGGTTTGAACGAAGAGAAAGCAAATATGTAACTTTACAAATTCCTCCGTATTTCTGGAAACTTATGCATACAAGATATGATATCCAAGGTCGACCACACAGAATTCGTGAAGTCACTATTGCCTTGATACCGAAATAATCTTGAGTGATGTTTGACGAGCGATTCACATATAAAGTGAATTTTTTGTGTGAAAACATTTTTTTTTTTAAATGAACTGAACGACAAGGAATATTTTTTCTTTGCTGACATAGGTACAGTTTGGCTCTATCTATCCTCTCATATGCGTACATTATTTCACTTTTCGAGGAGACTATGATTCATGTTCAAAACAAGCTCAAGAACTGAAAGAAAAGAGAAATTCTGTTATAATAGTTGAATAATCGATATGCTATGTAAATTAATATTGTATATTTCGTAACACAGATAATTTATAAATAAAATAAAACATGAAAACCGTTTCAACTTAATGTGTAGAAGTCTATGTCCTGAAGAAATACAATAGAAAATGTTATTAAAATAAAACATATTTTGTCTTAGCGTGAAGAATTTTAAATTTTAACTTCATAAGAACACAGACTGATATGTACAGTAGTGGCAAAAAACCGGACCGATCCTTCTAGCTGATTTCAGAGCCTTGTTCACTCCAGAGCACGAGATACTGGTAACTATAACTTTCGTTGTTCGAATCCTGCCTGGGAAGGAAACTTTTTTTGTTCCTTATTCAAATTTATTCCTAATACTTTTCGATTGCAGCGATATTTTACTACTTAATTAACTTATTATTCCCAGAACATGAATTTTACCATCAATCGAAAAGTATTGGGAATAAATTTGAATAAGGAACAAAAAAAGTTTCCTTCCCAGGCATGATTCGAACCACGAAAGTCTTAGTTACCAGTCTATTGTGCTCTGGAGTGAACAAGTATCTGAAATTAGCTACAAGGGTCGGTCCGGTTTTTTTTTTCTGCCACTACTGCAGTACATTTCACTTGACAATATATGAGCCGTTCAGAGCACAAGTGGTGTAAGTCAGAATGAGGTTTAAAGTAAAATATAGCGCAAAGTAGCAATTAGTATGTCCTTCTTAATATCCACTGACTACTAATAGTTAAATAAATTGAATATTAATTGCTATTTTGCGCTGTATTTTACAGAATGTTTACTTTAACCCTCATTATCCATTTTCACTTAAACCACTTTTGCTCTGAACGACTCACATGTCAGAGGAAGAACAATTTATATGCATCTGAAGTCTGATTAGTGCAATGTACATTATATCTAGTCGGCGATGTATGCAATGGAGGGGAAAAGAATTGACCATCCTACTCCATTATCTCCTGACCTAGTTGCCTCATAAATGGTGTCTTCTTGGTATCACTTGTGAGGTTCAGACCTGTCTTCGGCAGTTGACTAAACAAGAAGTATACAGAGAAGAAGCACAGAAAGAATTAGTGGCACGAAGTTAACACACTCTCATTACAAATATCCTCTTTTTTATCTGAAAACGAAGGTGGAGCCCGAAAGGTTGTGAATTCTTCATTCCTTAACAGCAATGGAGAAAGTCCATCTATGCCCCTTCATCACAATGCATAATTGCTTGCTCCCTCTTTCATATCAACATCTTCCTTAATGTCTAGCCTACGTTTAATTCGTGATATAGCAGACTGTATCCTACCACGATCTTAGAAATTTCATTTCAGCGGCTTCTATTCCCCTTTTCTGTATAATGCCAGCATAAAATATATTACTAGGAATTTGCACACAATTAATTGCCGGACTGGAAATTAATTAATAAAATGGTTCGATTTAAATTCACTTGTAATTAATAACGATAAAACAATAGCGATCCCATTTTCTTTAAACAATAAAGGTAATAAACCAATTTCATTTATACTACAAATTAGAATGCATAATTCTGATTGTTGCGATATAAATTGCAATTGTTCAGTTATTAACGAAGTTAATGAGGTTAAATACTTAGATATAATTATTGATAATCATTTAAAATGAAATAATCATATTCATTATATTTGTAATAAATTACGTAAAACATTATGTTACTTTGTTGTTCTAAAAATATTTTGTCAATTTACTCTTTACGTATAATTCATTTAGCATTATTTCAATCTATATTTATGTATGGTATTATAGGTTGGGGTGGAACTTATAAATCCAACCTTTATTCGTTAATTTTACTACAGAAAAAAGTATTAACAATTTCTTTAAAAAAGCAGAAAGATTACCCAACTGAATTGTTGTTTAAACATTTCAAAATTTTCCACATTAAACAAATGTATTATTTCATTTTATTAAAATATTTTCATAGAAATTTTAATACCTTTGAAATGTATATACATAAATATAGAACTAAAAATATGAATTCTCTGCGTTTGTCTGAACCAAAATGTAAAACCAATGCAGCTTTTTATCATAGCATGAGTCAAGGTCCCAGACTATTAAACAAATTTTATTCCAATATTATTTTAACCACGAATCCTCTCCAAATTAATAAAAAAATGTATTGGATTTATAGTTTGGATTTAAACATATTAAACACTATTTAATCTATATTCACTCTAATTTTAATTTTATTTTTGTCTGTATTGGAATCCGCTCCTAAGCACGAGTCTTACTCATTCAGGAGTGGGCTAGTTTATCTTTCATTATATTTATTAACTTGTATTCATTTCAAACTTACTAGCAATAAAAAAAAATAATAAAAAAATAAAATGTTGAAATTAGATTCCTTATTTTTTATCTGAGTATTTTCAGCTTGTGTGTCTAATTAGAAAGTTACCTAAAATAAGTTTTTGGCTTCATTATATGAACCTTCACAGTATCTGCGTAAAATTCAAGATTAGTGTACGCTACATAGTGTTTCAAAGCTCATTTTGTATAAGATACAGTCATTCCTTAGAGAGAACAATTTTTTCAGTACTAAGTGAGACATCTGTGGTCCATTTATAATGGATGACTGCAGTAATTTGTTTCGACTCATTATCATCTCTGATATAGAACTGACGGACTTTAAACTAAAGTCAATGAACTTTCAGGAGGAATAATATTTAGGGACGTGTTGAGAGATGAAATTCGTTGATTTATTGATTTGGCCATCAACGTTCCACTTCTAAATCGAGGCTATTTGCAGATAATGAGCTTGATAACGATTCTGAGAATCCTACATCAGCGGCAGAGTTTAATATTAAAGAAGAATCTAGCCTCTAACATCACTTTAACAATTTCCAAATGATAAAAGACTGTTTTTTGTGCGTTTCTATCACAGTCTTCCGTTGCTCTTGTTTCGATATCGAGAGTGCAGGACTGCTTGCGGCAATACGGTACAAGAGAATAGCGAAATCTGAGTGCTCATCATGAAAGTTTAAACAAGTTTAGTCGTCCATAAAATCTGAATATGTAAATGTAAGTGGAGAAGCTTATGAAACGGTAAGTAGATGGCACTGGTGATCCGTATCTCATGTTCGGTGCGATTTCTAGCAGATGATTTAACTGTTTCACTTTACTTTCCCCTAGCGAAATTCCTGCCTGTCGTGTCGCGACGTAAGCCAGAGATTCAGTCCCTACCATTCCTCTGATACAAGCTAGCTCTAATTGGCTGTGTTTTAATTTGACTATTACACTCTTACTACGTCATACTACTTTTGACCAATAAAATGGTACGAAAGGACGTATTTCAACCAATCATGGCTGCTTATCGCACAATTTTATCGCGTCCCTAGCATTTGTTTAATTTTATCGCGTCCCTAGCATTTGTTTCTTTGTTTGCCAACATTTGAAACTGCGCTGGTCTGGACGTCAAAAAAAAAAAACATTACAAACCACTCCAGTCGATGCACAGCAGTTTCAAATATGACTCGCATTGGCATTCAAGAACAAGAATTAATAAAAATCACTGATCATACCTATGCATCTTCTGAAATCCGATTTACAAATAAATGAAGAGCACCATTCGGAAATCCTGAATAAGTTGAATACACCATGTAGGCCTAAATCAACGAGTTCACTTCTATTACGCACACGTCCAATATAACATCAGTTGAACCACCAACCACATTCAAATTTGAAAATTGTACATTCAATAATTATTCCTTTTAAAATTATTCATGTTTATTTTTTATGTCATCGTCGTTAATTAAAACTTTTCTAACACTTGTGTACAGTATATTAGTTAGGTTATGTTATAGCTTCTGCTATATGATATTATGGATAGTCACGTATCAGAGATTGTTTAATATTAAGATTTATTGAAAATCATCTGTCAAGTGACGTTGATTACTGGGATTCGGATAATTGAAGTGGTATGTTGCATTTTAATAAAAATGAAACTGAATCAACAATGCCTTCTTGACTAGTAACAGTCCACAGAGTTCAATGATGATTCCATAGTTGGCACAACTGATACCGGTAACAAGAAAACATAATCATAAAACACTACTGCCATCTAGCGTAATGTTGAGATGGTACAATAATAATAATAATAATAATAATAATAATAATAATAATAATAATAATAATAATAATAATAATAATAATAATAATACTTATTTGTCAGAAACCAGTGTACAAGGCCTGGATATAACATCGTCAGGTTCGATAGTTGAAGCATTTGAAGACAGTTGTATTTTCATAAGCCAATTAATATTTTATTGTATTGGAGTACTTTGTTACTTCTAATCTTTATATACATTCTTCTAATCGTGTAATAGTCAATTAAATCCCACTCGAGTTTTGATTTTCTCTAGATAAATCAAAACCTCTAGTGAGATTACTGTTGACTATTACACTTTTACTACGTCACACTACTTTTGACCAATAAAACGATACGAAAGGACGTCTTTCAACCATTCATGGCTGCTTATCTCACAATTTTATCGCGTCCCTAGCATTTGTTTAATTTTATCGCGTTCCTAGCATTTGTTTATTTTTATCACTACCCTAGCATTTGTTTCTTTGATTGCCAACATTTCAAACTGCACTGGTCTGGACGTCAAAAAACAGAAAATTACAAACCACTCCAGTCGATGCACAGCACTTTGAAATGTGACTCGCATTGGCATTCAAGAACAAGAATTAATAAAGATCACTGGTCATAGCTATGCATCTTCCCTGAAATCCTATTTACAAATAAATGAAGAGCATCATTCGGAAATCCTGAATAATTTGAGGGATACACCATGTACATCAACGAGATCACTTCTTTTACGCACACGTCCAATATAACGTCAACTGGCCCACCAACCACTAAAACATTCAAATTTGAAAATTGTACATTCAATAATTGTTCCTTTTAAAATTATTCATGTTTATTTTTTATTTCATCATCGTTAATTAAAACTTTTCTTGTTTATTTCATCATCTCCAATTAAAACTTTTCTAACACTTATTTATATTATTTAGGTTATGTTATAGCTTCTGCTACATGATATTATGGATAGTCACGTATCAGATTGTTTAATAGACTAAGATTTATTGAAAATCATCTGTCAAGTGACGTTGATTACTGGGATCCGGATAATTGAAGTGGAATGCAGATATTTTAATAAAAATGAAACTGAATCAACAAAGCCTTCTTGACTAGTAACCGTCCACAGAGTTCAATGAAGATTCCACAGTTGGCACAACTGATAACAAGAAAACAGCTAATCATAACACACTACTGCCATCTAGCTTAATATTTGTAATGTTGAGATGGTACAATAATGCATTTGAAGACAGTTGTATTTTTGTAAGTCAATTAATATTTTATTGTATTGGAGTACATCGTTACTTCTAATCTTTATATACTTTCTTCTAATCGTGTAATAGTCAATTAAATCCCTCTCGAGTTTTGATTACTGTTGATAATTCTCTCTTGTTACGAAACCATACAATAAGAGATGGGAGGATAATATTAAAATGGACTTGAGGGAGTTGGATATGATGATAGAGACTGGATTAATCTTGCACAGGATAGGGACTGATGGCGAGCTTATGAGAGGGCGGCAATGAAACTCCGAATTCCTTAAAAGGCATTTGTAAGTAAGCAATTCTCTCGATATGATAGACTATGAAATACTGTGCACACAACGTCTAAGACAGAAACTTAAATTACATGAAGGCTACGATCATGGGTTCGAGTACCGTTTTTGGGCATGAACGTTTGTCCTTTCTTATTGAGAAATCTTTGTCATCTTAGTCCGCCTGATTGGCGCAGTTGGTATAGCTCTGGCCTATTCCCGATGTTGCGGGCCAGGTCAATGGCATTTAAGTGTGCTTAAATGCGACAGGCTCATGTCAGTAGATTTACTGGTATGTAAAAGAACTTCTATGGGACAAAATTCCGGCACACCGGCGACGCTGATATAACCTCGGCAGTTGCGACCGTCGTTAAATAAAACATAACTTGTCGTCCTACATGGAACCTGTGTTTTTTCCTTACAGTATGTTACAAATACGTAGGGTTGCCATACTTCCTTAAGAAGAGAGATTGTCCTGAATTTTAGCTTGCAGAAAGTTGTCCGTCTAAATTTCTAATTTCTTGCAAAAGTTCTGAATTTTTTAATATTACCGTTACTCAGAATTCTTACAAGTTTTAAAAATTTAATCCACTTATCGGAGGCAGCGCTTCAGTGTGGAGGGGGGGGGGGAGGGAGTTTTGGCAGAAATTGTGACTGAAGATGAGTCCAAGAGGCAGTCGATGGAATGGCATCACACAACGTCACCGAAGAAGAAAAAATCAGAAACTGTACGATATGCAGGGAAAGCTATGGCGACGGTCTTTTGGGATGCGGAGTGTGTGATTCTGGTTGATTTTTCGGAGCATGGGCGCACAATAAGTTTTGTCCAATACGTCGAAACCCTCAAGAAGCTTAAAGCACGTCTTCGACGGGTTTGCCCATCAAAAACTACGGCGGGTATTTTTCTTTTGCACGACAATGCAAGAACACACACCAGTCAATACACCACTAGCGAGATTGCGAAAATTGGTTGGGAAGTCTTGCCTCATCCACCATACAGCCCTGACCTAGCACCATCAGACTTCCATCTGTCCGGTCCATTAAAGGAAGCTCATCGTTGGCATCACTTTGAAGATGAGTAGATCCTGAAAAATTCCGTACAGCAATGGCTGAAGGAGAGGGACGTGATTTTTACCGCACTGGAATACATGCTCTTGTTTCAAGGTGGACAAAAACTGTGAAAAAAGACGGAGATTTTATTGAAAAGTGACAAATTAATCGTGAATTTGTAGCTGTTATGTTATGTAAAATTCATTTAATTTTCTTGTAAATTAAAAGAAAAAGAGAAAAAAAAGGAGGCATTACTTTCTGTCCGGCCCCTCGTGTGTCTTCTTCATAAATAGTGTCGTGGTGTTTCGTCAATTCTTCATTTTTTGGAATATTTTTATATGAAAACATCTTTACTAATTAAAGAAGGTAACGTGTTAGTTTTGTACTGGTGCCATTTCGTACACATACATTTTATTCTCCTGTCAGCTTTGGGATTTTTTTCTGGTCATGGTTGATGATATTCTTGCGCTTCTCACTTTTATGTACGCTTAGAGTTGACATTGTTTTAGAACAGAGATGAACTGGAAGAGATGAGGATGAGGATGATAGTGAAAGCCAGCATTGAAGCTGCATTGCGTAAATAAATTATCCGTTTTATTTGTTCGACCTAAATCCGCGACACAACTTTGCTGGCACTTGTGAACTTCCGTTACTGTATTGTCTGAACTATATTAAGAAAATAATATTACAATTGCTTTAGTTTAACTCTTAATTGTGTCCAGTTGCTGATGAAATCAATTTAATAAACAGACCTTGTATTTATTCCCTTTAACTAATGTCTAATTCGTTACACTTTCAAACTTTACACATCTAATGACAATATTGTACAAAAAGTGCTAGCATTACAAGTAAAATTTGCACATTTATTCCCAAATTATGAAACAGAAACACTTGTAGATAATGCTACATTTCTTTTGTAAAGATTTAACTTTCTTTGTAAAAATGATTATTAGAGGAGAAAAATTCGCTCCGGCGCCGGGGATCGAACCCGAGTTCTTGATTCTACGTACCAAGTGCTCTAACCTGGGTTCGATCCCCGGCACCGGAGCGAATTTTTCTCCTCTTATAATGAACTTGGGTTCGATTCCCGGCGCCGGAGCGAATTTTTCTCTTCTAATAATCATCACCCGATTTCGATCCCCGGCGCCGGAGCGAATTTTTCTCCTCTAATAATCATTGATCCCAGTTCGGTCCCCGGCGCCGGAGCGAATTTTTCTTCTCTAATAATTATTGTTACCCGGGTTCGATCCCCGTCGTCGGAGCGAATTTTTCTCCTTTAATATAATCATTGTTACCATAACAGATATATTCTGTAGGACCAAAAGTTAAACTTTATGTAGTTCATCTACCCTCTGTTAGTCTAAGCTGTTTTAAAAAAGGAATTCGCTATTCATGTATAACAGTCTTCAATGCACTGCCTAATTATCTTAAAGATTTGAAGAACCACGAGAAAAGCTTCAGAAAAGAATTAACCAAATTTCTACATACTCATACCTTCTACACAATTGATGAATTGTTTATGCTTGTGAATTGAATTATTCTACTTAAATGACATGTACAATTTTATATAGCTCAACTAAAATATGTTTTTATATTGACTTAATCTGTTTACTATGCATTGCATATTTTTGTTTAGCATAACTGATGAATTGTATGTACTGTAAATTGAATAGTATACTGTATAGGTCAGCTGATGAATTGTTTAAGCTTATAAATTGAATTAATCTACTTCATATGAATAGTACAATTTTGTATAGCTTAACGAAAATAAGTTTGTAAATTGAACTAATTTGATTGTATATGTTTTGTATAGTTTGGGTATAGTTTGGCTGATGAATTGTATATGCTTTTAAAATGATTACTAGTCTGTGTAGCTCTACTGATGAATTGTATATAGGCCTACTGTAAATTGAATGGTAGTCTGTATAGCTCAATTATTGATTGTATATGCTGTAAATTGTATAGTAGTCTGTATAGCTCAACTGATGAACTGTTTATGATTATAAATTGAATTAATCTACTTGATATTAATTGCACAAATTTGTATAGCTTAATGAAAGTATGCTACTTTGTAATGTATATATATTTCTATAGTTTTGGCCGATGAATTGTATATGCTTTAAATTGAATAGTAATCTATATAGCTCTATTGATAAATTGTTTGTGTTTGTAATTTGAGTAGTTTGCATGATATGTATCATCAATTTCTGTATATCACAACTGGTTGAATGTTTATGCCTTAAATTTAATTAACTTACTTGTTTTGTATTATACATATAGCTCAACTGATGAATGATCGTTTGCGTTTGTAAATTTAATAATCTGATTGGCTATGTATTGTATACTTTCAGTAGAGCCATCGATGTAGTTCAGTCGGCAGACTCGCTGGGCTGCTGATCCGGAGCTGCGTTTGGGCTTGGGTTGAATCCCCCTTTGGTCTTTGGTTTCTTCCGAGGTTTTCCACAGCCGTGGGACTGAAGCCGGATGGTCTATGGCGGTTCTATGGCGAGACCTTGGCATCAACTCCTTTGATTTGATTACCTGGTTTGGGTTTTCCGAGGTTTTCCCCAACCAAAAGGCAAATGCCGGGTAATATTTTGGCGAATCCTCGGACCTCACCTCATCTCACTACATCTCGCCAAAATATTGTAAAAAAATTGCACAAAATTGTAAAAATTGTAGAAAATTACTAAATTGTAAAACTATAAACATTTGTAAAAATTGTAATTGTAATATTGTAAAATTTTGACTTGTTCCACACTTTAAAGCTTCATTGCTCATGTAAGATTTATGGAATAAAATAAATGAATGAAATGAAAAAAAATGAATTTGTAAAGTCGAACTTTACACGCTCAGATTGTGAAGCAAAAGTTTACAAACGAAATTTACAAAACCTTAAGTCTCCTGGTGCGAGATATTTAGGTATAGAACAGTTCTCACTCTTGCATTAAAAAGATAAGTTAAGTTGGCTTTTCCCACATGATTGTAATAGCGTCGAAATAGTTGACGTTTCTGATCTATGACTAGGTAAAAAAGCCCTTTCAGAAACAAAGTTGAAGGACTAATGAGAACAAAATGTAAATGAGTAAGAAAGTCATCAAGACATAAAAATGAAATAGCAGTATAAAGGTGTCAAAGCTATGAGTTCTCTGCATTATAAAGCAACGAGCTAAAGAAGAAGAAGCACATAAGGAATTTTACTACGCAGCGACCAGTAATACACGGAGAGCGTTATGTAAGATGAAGAGCCATCTGCTGCGCGGAGTCAGATTTTTACAGACGGCATTTCAACTCCTGGAAGCCATTTTCGAAGCTCATATCCCGATATGAAAGTAGAATTTATGGCTATGTCAAGTTTCAGATAGAGAGTGCGCTCTTGATAACTGCCGCCGTATCCTATTACTTTTTTCTTCTCCTGAACGAACAATATCGAATGTGAACGATCCTCGTTGCACAGAAGCCGAACAAAGCTGCAGTGTCGGTTTTCAAGATTGCTGCAACAGATAGACGTTTACTAATTCGAATATTTATTATCGAAAACGAGATAATTGACGGGAAAGAACATTGAGACACAAATAAATAACGGAATGATGAGAAGTGCGAGATAAATGGGAAGAAAATTAGAAAAGGAAATCCGGAATATATGTTACTCATCATCAATAGCTACTGTATGTTGTTTTATTAAGAAAGGGGGAAAGAAAAGTAAAGTAAAGAGAGCAAAGGAAACTAAACGAAACGAAGGGAATTAAAATAAAAGGCAACAAAAGAAGAGAAGAAGTAGAGAATTGAAAAGAAAGAAGAGGATAGGAAAAAAGGAAAGGGAAAGCAAGAAAATGAGAGGAAAAATATGGAATGAAAAAGGAAATAACAGGAAAGCAAAAAGAAAATAAGGAAAAGAAAAAGAAAAAGAAAATAAAATTAAAGGTACAAAAAAAGTAAGGAAAGAAAAACAAAATAAAAGCAGGGGAAGTTAAGGAAAATAAATGAAACAACAGGAAAGGAGGGCCATGGAATGGAAAAGAAAGAAAAAAGGAAAGCAAAATAAAGAAAAGGAAAATGGAAAGATAATTAAATAAAAGGAAAGAAAGGAAAGGGAAAGAAATTAGAGGAAAAGAAAGGAACTGAAATTAAATTAAAGGAAAGAGAAAGAAAAGCGAGGAAGAGAAAAGTAAGGAGAAGAAAGAGAAAGAAAGCAAAGGGAAGAAAAGAAAAAGTAAGGAAGAGAAATGAAAGGGGAGGGAAAAAGGAAAGAAAGAAAAGAAAAAGGAAAGCAAGGAAAGTAAAAGGCGAGGAAAAGAAAGCAAAGGAGAAGAAAAGCAAGGAAAATAAAAGGAAGGAAAGAAAACGTAAGGAAAAGAAAAGCAAGGAAGGTGCAGTGTAAAGTAAAGAAAAAAAGGAAAGGAAAAGAAAAAGTAAAGAAAAGCAAGGAAAGAAAAAGATAAAAGGAAAAGGAAGAGAAAAGCGAGGGAGGGAAGAGAAAAGCGAGGGAAGGAAGAGAAATACAGAGAGGTAAAGAAACGCAAGGAAAGAAAAAGAAGGGTATGATAAAGAAAAAGTGAGGAAAAGAATCCAAGAAAAAGAAAAGGAAGGAAAGGAAAACGTAAGGAAAAGAAAAACAAGGAAGGTACAGTATAAGGTAAAGAAAAAAGAAAGGAAAGAAACGTAAAGAAAAGCAAGGAAAGGAAAAAAATAAGAAAAGGAAAAGGAAGAGAAAAGCGAGGGAAGGAAGAGAAATATAAAGGTAAAGAAACGCAAGGAAAGGAAAAGAAGAGTATGAAAAAGAAAAAGTAAGGAAAAGAAAGCAAGAAAAAGAAAAGGAAGGAAAGGAAAACGTAAGGAAAAGAAAATCAAGGAAGTACAGTATAAAGTAAAGAAAAAAGGAAAGGAAAAGAAAAATTAAAGAAAAGAAAAGCAAAGAAAGGAAAAAATAAGAAAACGAAAAGGAAGGGAAAAGCGAGGGAAGGAAGAGAAGTACAGAAAGGTAAAGAAACGCAAGGAAAGGAAAAGAAGAGTATGATAAGGAAAAGGCAAAGAAAAGAAAGCAAGAAAAAGAAAAGGAAGGAAAGGAAAACGCAAGGAAAAGAAAAATAAAATGTAAAGACAAAATAAGGAAGCGAAGGAAAAGTAAAGAAAGAAAAGGAAAAGAAAAGTAAAGAAAAGAAAAAGGAAAGGAAAAGAAGTGCATGGAAAAGAAAAATTAAGAGAGAGAAAGGAAAGTAAAAGAAAAGAAAGGAAAACGTAAGGAGAAAGAAAGCAAGGAAAGGATAAAGTAAGGAAACGAAAGAAAGGTAAAGAAAAGAATAGAAAAGAAAAAGTATAAATAGAAAAGCAAGGAAAGGAAAATAAAAACATTCAAAGGAAAAAGAAAAAGAAAGGAAAAGAAAAGAAATAGAAAGGAAAGGAAAAGGAAGGCTAGGAAAAGATAAAGTAAGGAAACGAAGAAAAGGTAAAGAAAGAAAAGGAAAAGAAAAAGTACAGAAAAGAAAAGTAAAAGAAAGGAAAAACCTTCTTTTCAAAGTATATTAAAGACTAGCTGAACATAATGTTTTCGAGTCTATATTTTTTGCCGGTACGGTAACATGGAGTTCTAATAATTCCAGAAGCTTAAAAGCGTATATACTGTTAAGGTTTTTGAATCTATGGTACATTCGCCAGGATCTATTTGAGGAAGCATTCTCTGCTACAAAACAAAACGTTTTCAAAGTTAGTGAGCTACACAACAGGACAAAGATAGTTGAAATAAATCATAGTTAATTTTATAGAAGCCTGGCAGAAAACTTCAAGCAGAGGCTTATCAATCCCACACAAACATCGTACTTACAGTGACAATCTAAGATAGTAATACAAGAAGACAGATAAAAGAAAAGAGACTACTGAAAGATTTGACTTGTAAATACAAACATAATATATAACCTGTAGTGATACATGCATCTCAAACTTGTATGAACATTTCCATCTCGAAGACAAGCGAAAGTACATTCAAGCCTTCAGGATATATACTGACTTCAATTTGAAACCACCAGAGCTTTGTAGTTTGTTATATATAATAGATTCTATTCAAATTCCAACTTCAGAATGCGAAGGCGCATTAATGTAATGAACGATATCTGGACTAAGAAAAGGAATACTCTTCTAATAAAATAAGTTCTAGGCTTTTGTTTAAAAAAAAATGTGTTGTGTCATCATTGTCAGCATTTAACCCCAAGTCTTATGTGCAATTGTGGCTGCAATCTGTAAGGTCTGCAGAGGAGACTGATAACCAAGGAGATTTCAACAGTAGGCCCAGATTTTTTTTTCCAACTAGAGCACTGTTGTAAACGCAAATAACCTGAATTAAACGACACATCCTCAACGACTTCAATACATTTCTGAATTACTAAGAATGTAAAAATACACAGCCAAATACAAGTTTAAAAATTTACGTGCTTTTGTAAATGACACATAAGCTTACTTAGATTTTATTATTCATGCTCGTTAAAATTAAGAACTCTATGAAATCGTTTAAGCAACATTCTTAAATTAAGGTTCACATTAAAACCATTTTCATTTAAAAATGGTCCACCGCTGTGGAGTAACGGTTAACACGGCTGGCCCGGGTTCAAATCCTGATTGGAACAAGTTGTCTAGTTGAGGTTTATTTCAGGGGTTTTCCCCTCAGCCAATTAAGAGCAAATGCTGTGTATCTTCCGGCGCTGGTCTTTGGATTCATTTCACTAGAATTACCACTTTCATCCATAGCAGTTGATAAAGCGTCGTAAAATAATCAAATAAAAATGAATTTCTACGTCATTATGCTCGTTTTCAAATTATTGCTGTCGAAGTGAAACTTCTTTAGGCACAGTATACTAATAGAACTCTATGAAGCAAAATTCTGTCATGGACATGTTCAGAGAGCTTTACGTGTTGTTGGTACGGGAATGTCTACGTTGCTATGTTATCGGGTCAATAAAGTTGTTGTTTGCGGTTTTCCATTAATTTACACTAATTATTAGAATGCTTATTTAAGTTAGTGGGAACGGGACTGCTGCCGAGCAGTGAGTCTTCTATGTAGTGTTGTGACGTTACACAATTGAAACCAACAGTGAGTGAAATTTAAATTATTGAGAAGCTTTTTGCTTAAAATTATGCCGAAACTATGGACTAAAAGAACGAGAGCATCGCTTGAAAGAAAGCGTGTAAATGAACTGGCGAAAATTCAGTCAAAATCAAAAAAGCAGGAACGAATACGAGAGTGCACGGCAAAGAATTATCAGTATATTTCAACAATTCAACGTACTTTATCGCTCTGGCTCTCCTGAGGTCGTAATTGTTCTTTTCTACTCATATTGCCAGCAACCAATTCATCTCTTGTGTTTTCTTCGCTGTTTTTGTACATTTTGCCTTTCATGCACCTATACAGACAAATATCAACAGAAGTAAATTCTGGGGACTTTGGTGGCCAATGTACGTGACCACTGCGACCGATCCATCGTTCGAGAAATGTTAGATTTAGATTATGTGTCACTTGACGGCTAAAATATATGTCTTACAGGGCCTACATCATGCTGGAAGGACACTTCCATCTTTGTAGCCAAGAAAAAAAAACGAACAGCTGTTTCTCTACAACCGTTATGAACATTGTAACTCTCGGACGATCTCAGAAGAGCGACACATAATTATTATTTCTTTGTGCATATTCAATAGTACGTAATCATTGCTCGTTCCTTCATAACATTTTGTAAGGCCTGTTATGCGTAACATTCAAACGGCTGTATCTCCACACTCGTTGAAAACTAGTCACATTATATGAACTTTTACCCAGAATAGTCCATAATAGTACCCCTTAAACTTTTGACATTCTACCTGAATCATCCTTTACATACATTATACATAGGCTATATATAATAGTCTATATATACAGTGTATATATATATATATATATATATATATATATATATATATATATATTCATTCATAGTTTTATGCCCTAGGACAGATCCTTCACTGAAAACTCAGTATTCTTCAACCTTTCCTCTTTTCCGCTTTTCTCTTTGTCTTCTCATATTTACAATCCATATATCTTAAAGTTTTTTCATCTAATATCTTTTTCCGCCCCGAACTTTTCCCCCGTTCACAATTTCTTCCAGTGGTGCATCCTTCACTAGGCAGTTTTTTCTTAGTCAATCGCTGAAAGAGTTTGCAACATACTTTCAAAGTTACTGAAGTTCTTCTCTGTGAAGGACAGTAACTAAGTGATAGAAGACTTCTGCATAATTCTTTAATGCATTCCAGGAAATCTACGCATGTAGCAGTAAAGGTAAGATCCTGCTAAATCTTTTAATGTTTTAAATTTAAACTTTCATAATATCTGACATTTATTTCTTTAGTTCCCTGAGTTATAGTAGACGCGCATTTTGGAAGGCCATTATGATGTTAATTTGCATAGGAGGCATAAGAAAGATTAATAAAAGTTTCTTAATTTTTTTCCGTCACTTCCATAAAAATTCCAGACAGTGCCACAGACATATGCATTCAGCATTCTGGAAACGTTTGACATATAAACTGAGATTCTTTCTTCTTTCATTGTCAAATGATGTTCTGTTTTCACACATATTACGCTGGTTTTATTTGACATTTCCTGTTACGTACACCTGACTCTGTGAGATTATGTGCAAGTATGTATGTACGAGGCGCATCCAGAAAGTAAGTTTCCCGAGTTTTTCCCCTTGAAAGTAAACGTAATTAGCCGTGTCAATTGCGCATGCGTAACAGATCTATGACGTATCAATCATATGCCAGCCGGACAGGTCCCGCCTGGTGCCAATAGCGTGGCAGCAGTAGTCCGAAATGGAAGCTCTTATTCTTTCTCCCGCCGCCTGCGAGGTTCGGCCGGTGATAAAGTTCTTTAATGCACAAAGCATTGCGCCAATTGAAATTCATCGGCAGCTCTGTCAGGTCTATGGGCCGAAAATATATATATATATATATATATATATATATATCTCCCCCTCTCCCTCCCTCGCCCTCTCTCTCTCCCTCTCCCTCCCCCCTCTCTCTCTTTTTTTTGCAGGTCAAGAAATTCCTGTCCTCCGGTGAGCGTTTTGGCAACGATGAAGAGCTGAAGACGTCTGTCACACGCTTGTTCCATTCACAGGCGGCAGAGTTCTACGACAGAGGGATACAAAAGTTGATCCCACGATACGACAAGCGTCTCAATTCTGATGGTGGCTATGTTGAAAAATAGCTGAAACATTGCTGTACCTGTTGCCAATAAATGTTTTCCTGAAAGTGTGTGTTTTTTTTTGTTTAAATAGGGAAACTTACTTTCTGGATGCGCCTCATATGTATGTATGTATGTATGCATGCATGTATAACAAGTTTTTCCGGATTAAGTGTGATGATTCTACCTTTATTTTTACTGATGACACTGATTTGACTATGGGATATTATTATCTACTGAACACAATTCCTATACATAACATTAACTTCGAACTATTTCTCTTTGAAAATTGGTACATGAATAGTGAGCTTAAAAATAAATGTCTCTCTTCTATGGAACAATTTAAAAGAAAGTGCAGTGGGTACTTTACATTGTTCATTCAAATAAGTGCGCAATCATAAAGAAAGCCCGCGATAGGCCTATAAAGTAAGGAACGTAGCGACATAAAAATTGGCTTCATTTTTTTACGAAAGATGGACTGTATTCTTATGTTATACAGCATGACTTATTGTTTTGTACATAGAAGAAGTTGGTGGGCACATGCAGCATTGATAATGGATGCAACATTTTTAATAAACATAAATTTTTCAGTACAAAGGTGTGTTTTGTGTAGGTTGTAACTTTATTAATGAATATAATTGTATTTTAAAACTATATAGCCTACTGTTAGTTATAACTAGAGACCGGATGTTTAGCCATTCATTTTGGTTAAAATAGGCAGGCACATAAGTACTAAAAATAGTAAAAATAGGCAGTGAAATAGACATTTATTATTCATGGAAACAGACAAAAAAAATGGACAAATACTTAATGAACTATCCCATACGGTACTCACTTTCCTTGGTTACATGTCACAACAAGATGCTTTTTTAAGTTATTAATTGTCATAGTGAGCCGTCTGTTAGAGAGAACGTTTTTCATGGTGAAAAAAGATCTTTCTACTTCTACTGAAGTGATTGGAGCAAACTTAAAACAACTTATTTCAGAAGGACTGTCTCTACTTTCTTTCAGAAATCGGGAAAAACCGACTGTGTATTGTTTCAAAAAGAGGGGTGCGAGAAGGGATTAGATACTTCAAAGTACGCGTGACTTGTGCATGCAAGCGACAACAGTAACGGCACCTGGAGATTTGCTTTTAATACTTCCCTCGTCCCCTTTCTTTCGCTGGTAAACCCCGAAGTGACCTGAGCACTGAGGGTTATACTGTTCAAACATCTTTGTTAAGTAACATAAAAGATGGAATCGGTAGGGGAGAAACGTTTACGACTTCTTGGAAACGTATGTATTGCTGGAGAATAAGAGTTCAGCAAATATTTGTGTGAGGTAATATATATTTTTAATTTGTACAACCGTTCTTTTTTGTTTTTTTTTTACATAATTTATGTGCGGTTTATTTTAAATGCATTAAAAATATAGAAAATGTGCAATAACGACGTAAAAAGGCTAAAAAAGGCGTTTAATCTTAAAATAGGCAACAGCTAAAATAGGCAAAATAACAATTTGGGTTATCATCCCGAAATGTGTGTAAACGTGTTTATCTCTAATAGGTCTTTCATACATACAGTCAGTTTAAAAACGGCATTTGCCTAACATCCGGGCTCTAAACTTATAACGTATATGCAATAGAAGTAATCTTCAGCACTTCATAATGACCTCCATCTCATAACAAAGCAGAAGTACAAGTTCATCTTTGACTCAAAGCGCACATATAAACTCTTAGACCATGTCTTTTTCATGATGCAAGATAGGACAAAATGCGGGCAATTAAAAAAAAATCATTTGGAGATAAATAATTAAATTCTCCTTTGCTGAGAGTGGAATACTTATCCAATCGAGCCTCTGCTTTCAACAATAGAGACTATCACAAAGATAATGAACAACAACCATGAGCCAAGATTGGAACCCACAATAACGGCTTTTACGAAGTGTTAAAAAAAAATAAAGTTAACTGCCTTATCCGTTTCGCATACCGCGGCCGGCTTAATTGCAATAAAAGTCTGATACGTTAACTAGTCAAAGAATGTTAGGGGTTCAATTTCAATCACTCTGTATTAGAAAAATTGAATATTTAGCAACTTAATCCCTAAGAAAATTTCTTGTAAATAACATGTTTTAGAACTGCCAGCTGAGAAATTCTACACTATTAAGATGCGATGTTCCTTCTCATGACATTTAAGCTAGACGAGGTGTGGATATGTGCACAGCCTTTGCTCCTGGTAGTTATTCAATAAAACTTTCTTTTTCTCCTCAGTGCAGGCTAATGTTTGAATGAGTAATTTTCGGTTCTTAGAATTCTTTTTATACAGAGATGAACGTGGACTCTTCAGTGAACATGTGATTCAACTCATGTTCATTTCAAAATGTCTGATGGTTACTCCCAAAGAATTACATCACCCGGTCATTAGAGAACAGATATGACACAGACTTTTCTGTATGTATAACCCTTTATTTCCAACAAATAATTAAAGGTAAAGTTCAATGAACAATTTGAAAAGAGTCTTCACTTTTACTTTCTCAATCTACACAGTACAGAGTCCTCCGTACATGACGCCATGGAAGGTACAGAAACGTTACCTCCCACAGTGTGCCTGTCGTATTCAAGGCTGTTTGTCGGGTGTTGCATGCGTGCATTTCACTTAAGTATGTTGTGAGCTAGTGAGCTACTGAAGGGATTACTCATTCGTGCGTTGTCTAGTGCAAGTTATTCTGTTTTTTTTTTTTAATTATTATTTGATAGTGGTGTAATCTATAACATTCCGCAGTAAATTTTTGTATTTTTAAGTTACGAAAATTATGAAAGAAAATATCCGTTAGATCATTTCGAACATTTCGCAAGAAGAGATTAGTCGAGTATTTCAGAACAGTCTTCGGAGATATCGGAAATGTACTGAAGCAGAAGGGCACTTTGAACATCTCTTGTGACACAGCTAGGATGAACATGAAGTCATTTTTAAGTTGTTTATAAATATTTTCCCAATTAAATAGCTTTTAGAAATTAAAGTTAGTACCGTAGAAATGGCTACCGATTTAGCGGTAATTGTGCGAGGCGTGTAACAGAAAAATGCCGCTAAGCTTGCAGTGTGAGGGAAGCGATATATTTGGAGGACTCTGTAGCTATATAAGTACTTCAAAAATCGATGGCTGCGGAAGGATGCCAATTCAGCATCCGTGATATTAAAAAGAGATTTTCCATATGCCGTATTTATGTCTCTTTGTCTGTGTACAGCGATTTCTTCCAACTATGGAAACATTTTTGTCCATTTTCAATATCTATCGGAGCTGAGGAATCGGCACACAAACACCTTCCAACAACTCATTCATAAAAAGTTGATATAGGTCTATTAGGCCTCGCGTGGCGTGGATAATTGGACTAGATTTTAGACTTCTTAAAACATAAATTCGTGCCACGTGTAGGGCCAAGGCAGACCACCCGACTGCTAGTCTTACGTCCAAATGCCTTAGCAGAGGTTGCAATAAAAATATTATTTTCATTCTTGACGTGAAATCTCTCTGTTCGACGACGTGCAATAGAGAAAAAATTTTAACGTTTTGATATGAAGGTTTATTCTGACGTCACTCGTGGTACCATGGAAACAGAGATGTACGATGAACTTCGAGTCTTGTGGTTTCCCACGCGGCCCGTCTCGCTCCATTCGCTATTTAACGTGCTTAGTTATAAGGTTACGTTCATTTTCGGCTTTCCCCTTCAAAATTATCCTATGTACCTTCAATGATACGACGAAAGTCGAAGTAAGACAAGTGGCGAATAGAGTTAGAGCTCATATAGACACTCTTTTCTCAGTGCCAATTTCTGTTGCTAAGGAACGTTTTCGCGTACCTTTTAATGTTTCTCCTCCCACTTCCCTCCCCCAATTGACATTGAGGTTTTCCATGTATTTTGAATCATAAAAGTTTGCTCCAATGCAATAAAACGTTAATTTAATTTTAAATAAACTACAAGTTCACAGGGCTAACGGCTGAGTATTTAAAGCGTGCACTGATTAAAAAATTAACATGGAGGCATGAGATAATTCTCTACCAATATACGTCATTCTGGTTCCACCTCTATTTGATTCAATTCAATTCGACCCATACTATTTGCTCCTATTTATTAGTCATTATTAATGAACCAAGTGACTCGGTCATCTAAACTGAAACTACTCATCCTGCCTTTGTCAGGATAAGCCCTAAAGAAATGGACCACGGGCTGACTGGCTTAATTATCCAGACATTTAAAGTTCCTTCTAGTTTACGGTTCTTTCGGTTTTTTTCCTGTGCACAATTTACTAGGTCCCTTTAAGAGAGACAATGTGAACGAATTGAGACAAGTGGTCTTTAGGCTAGAAGATCACATAAATCTTAAAATGAGTTCAACAGCCCTTGCAAGAGCACGCATTCGTATACCTTTTAGTTTACTTTTCCTCCTTTCTCCCTCGTTGATTCATAAATAGAGACAGGATTTCCATGCAAATGCATGTTTTTATATAGCCTAAGCTTGCTACAGTTCTCAAACTTTGTAAAGATCCATTTCATGGCTTAGTGATTCGAAATATGTATATTTTTTCCGTGCATATTTGCATGTTTTGGTCTTTTTAGTGGTAAATTCATGCATAATGCATGTTTTTTTTTTTATTTTTTTTTATTTTTTTTTTTTTATTTTTTTTTTTTTTTAAGTTTAATAATGCATATTTTGAGGTTCATGTTACGTATTACGTCCATTTTTATAGTTTCATTGCACATTTTATTTTACATGATACTGCATTTTATAAATGTTGTCTCGTAGAGTTTGATATATCTGAGCTTACAATATTTGAGTATATGTACTGAAAAATATAAGTGAAAAACTAACGGTTTGCAGGGTTTCTACCCGAGGACTTTGAACCTTACCAGCTAATCCTCTCATTGTATTGTTACACTGGAATTCCACATTCCTCTTCTATACAAGTCTTACCCTGAGGCTAAAATTATTATTAGGAGGATGCCTCTTCTGCTCCCTTCCATAATTTGTAGTTTGGCGACAATAGCATTAACATGCTACTCCTAACATGCTTTAATTTGGAAAGGTAGATAGGTAGAAGGCTACATGTACAGGTGTTTTGTGAATTAGCTACTGCATATGTGTTCTGTGGCGATCTGTGAAGTGTTGTAATGCCCCCGATTAAATGCTCGAGAAAAGATCTTGTGGCACAGTGGATCAAGGGAAAAGAATATCTTAGAAATTTGGAATAACTGTTAGTAGTACATCATGCAATTCGAAAATAAAATGTAAGTTTCAATTTAGATAGTGCATATTTTCAGTGTTTTTTTTTTCTTCATTGTGCATATTTGGCCATTTGATAGTGCATGGATGCATGCATATTTTACGATTTAATATGCATGAAAATCCTGTCTCTATTTATAAATTTATAGATTCCCACACAATAGTCATGAAAATATTGAACAGCTGTATGGCTTATCTGTATATATGATTAACAAATAAAATAAAATACTGTGTTAAAGATATGATATTGTGATTTATTACTTCATTTCGAGTACAGACGTTTTACACAATCATTGGGATTTCCTTTCATTCCCTGCCAATTTTTTAATGTACCTATTTATCTAACACAAACGGAAACTGCCTTTCACCATTCGGTCTCGATAAAAGAATGTTTATTCCGACTTCGAGAACGCTCTTTGCAATTCATGCAAGTGGAATTGCTTATCAGGAAATGAAATCACAGAACATTCAAATATATACCGAATGGCGTCCGGTTCGAGAATGGGAGGACAAACAAAGTAAACCATAGGGGCCCATCTTGGAGGGGGGTCTAGCAGTGGGCGGCGCGCGACATCGGACCACACAGTGCTTTTATTCATAATCTCCATGGAAGCGTACCATTACGGCTTTTAACGTAGGTTTAACACACCATTCAGAGTCACTTAATTATTGTTTCCATGTTTGTCATCATTGTTTAGAACGACAACTCTCTCTAAGATTTATTTACATCTGGTTGACTTTAAAACAATCCATATGAATAAGTTTCACATATAATACTGTATATCGGTCATATATTTCAGGTGTAGACAAGAGATGTTTTACGCCTATATGAAGAGCCATAAATAGTTCTACTGTAAAATTATCAAGCCTCTAGAAATGAAGGAATAAATACGAATTATTATTTTGTAAACCCATTCGTAATTAACTATTCAGTAATTCAGTAAAGTATTGTACCTCCTTTATTTATTCAACATGGTTGTAAGTGGACAGGTACTCTCTATGCAGATAGTCCTACTTCAAGGTGAAGGGTGATCTTTCCTTCTCGAGCTCAAGATTCTTTCTGGCCTAGGCGAGGTGTAGGCCCAGTATGGAATGGAATTTCGTGAGGGATAGGACTAGGGATGGGACGATATCGCTTTTTGTCGATACTGATACCAAAATTTTGAAACCGATATCCGATACTCGATACTCAGTTGTTAAAAACGTCTTTGTAAATTTTCAGATGTAGGTACCGCAAACTGTTGAATAGTTAGATACAAACGAACTACACACTACAGTATTGACAGTAACTGCTAAAAAAATCTCGAAGCTGAGAGGGAAGAATTAGAGAAAGTATAATATATAATATAGTATATCTTATGTAGTGAATTCCAATTATTTTGAAAACTTTAAGAATAGGAACTCCCAAGAACTGTTTTGTAAGTTATGTGAGGTGCCATTTCACAGGAAGAAAGTGCTTAATGACAAATATATATCATATCATATCATATCATATCATATCATATCATATATCATATCATATCATATCATATCATATCATATCATATCATATCATATATCATATCATATATCATATCATATCATATCATATCATATCATATCATATCATATCATATCATATCATATCATATCATATCATATCATATATCATATTACAGTACAAAGCAAAGTTTTGTAAGTAGCTAGGTAGTAAGTTACGTCTCTTCTCACACCATATTTTTCACCCCCTTCGTATCGCTGCTTTTATTTTAAATTGCAAGTATTGTAACTAATTCTACGAATCTACGGTTTATCCTTATTTTGTATTTACGGTATTGTTTATATAATTATTTATAACTTAAGCTGTTTTGACAAGTTGACGGCTATAAGCTGGAAAGTCGGCACTCTTCCCACACCACCGGTATTTGTTATTCAGTATTCACTAATTGAACCGACTGATAATAGAAAAGGGTTAGAGGCGGCACATGCATTGTATTGGACAGAGAACAAGTATATTTCTGTTTTCTAATCACTAATTGAGGGAACTGTGCGTGCCACATACAATGATTTTTTCCTTTTGTAGAGAGGATCTTAACATGATCACTACGTGCTGAAATTCTTGGATTCAGGATTGCATATTATTTGAAATGCAGAAATTGAAAGTATCGGAAAGGTGTCGAAGACATATTCCGATATATTAGACAAGTTTCGATACTACTGAGTATCGTAGGTATCGAGGTATCGCGAGTATCGAGGTCCCATCCCTAGATACGATCCAGTACTGCGATGTTTTAAGATCTATTGCTCTAACCCTCAAGCTAGTCCACCGCTATGGAGTAACGGTTAGCGCCTCTGACCGTGAAATGAGCGGGCCCGAGTTCAAATCCTGGTTGGGACAAGTTATGTGGTTTAGGTTTTTACCGGGATTTTCCCTGAACCAACTGAAACAGAATTGCTGGGTAACTTTCGGCGTTGGACCTCGGACTCATTTTGCCATTATTAATTTTCATATCATCATCTATACCATAGCCCGTGTTACGTTCATGGTGGGGCGTGTTGTAAAAAATTACGAATATTTCAAAAGGGCCCCTACGCCAAATAAATTAATGAATAAACCTATACGAATTAGACATCCACTATTTAAAATTGCCAATGTATAATCTTAGCCCTTCGGCTACCAAATCACTCACAGAATAGGAGTGGTAAGCACAATAAGCCTCAGGCTGCAGTGTAAGCCTTTGGGTCCCTCCTTCGTACAGGAGAAAAAATCCTCAAGTTAGACCCATTTCAAACGACACCAGCTGACTACCGTACACTAAATATTTCATGCACAAAGAACCGGTTTTCAGCCGGAGCGGTACCATAACATGTGAGGATTGATTAAGGAGGAGAGAGTTGTTTCTATAATGCACACGAAGAGAAATAAATCACGTATAGCTTTAATAGTTTAAACAGTTAAACGATTTATGCTGTAGACATTTTCCTTTAGTATTTCAAGCGAACTTAAAAATGTCAACACACTTAAAAAAACACAAAGTAAAGAAATATTTCTTTGGAACAGATATTAAAATAAAAACATTTTTTGTTAAACAAAGATCTCTAATAATACATAATATAATCATGGTATACTGTACGATTAAATAAATTACTGATATCGCAAATTCGTGACTAGGAATATATTTCAGAATGGCATCGCAATCCACTTTAATATATGTAGTCTATCCATACTGATTATTTAATAAACAGTACAGTACAGTTAGGAGCTACAATTATACGCATGCACCCACCCACGTGACTAGTGACGTCACGTCGGGTAGCGAAGAGGGAGGAAGCTCACGTAAGCGCCTCTCGCGTGTTCAAGCGGAAACAACTTTGTCTCAGTGTGGAACTGCAGAGCACAGCCATTCTACGGGAGAAATGTAGCTGGCCATTGCAAGAACAGATGGCAAGGACTGCCTAACCAACCTCCCAAGTATAGAGGTGGTAGTATGTTACGGCTAGCAGCTTCATACTTAAATAAAGTTTACAAAATTCGAAGTAGATCTGCAACGTATTCGATACATACACACTCACATAACTTTCAATTTCAGGGAAATTTCACGTCTTTGTTTTGCTCGCACTCATGGATGGGAAACTTATTTTGCAAGCTTCTTTTGGAAACTCGAAGTATTCTTGCATTCTTTCATTCGAAACTGGTGCGCACACTGCGAAAAAAAATAGGCTATAGCTTCAATAGTCCAGCTGTAAGTAGGTACATAGTTCAATGAGTCTTTTCTTAATATTTTTTGGAATTTCATTGAGTTCTACGTGAAAACACGTCCTTGCAAAGGGGGGAGTCGGGGCTGTGAAAAACTGGGTAAGCCGAAAATGGACGTAACTGATTAGCTACAACATACGGGGGGGGGGGCAGAAGTACAGCGACCTGATCCGGAGGAGAGACGCGATGGTACCAACTAGGAGGAGGAGTCTAGGCACGAAACTTCATTGAGTTGAACGCAACTATCTAAAAATGAATTCATTATCCATCTGTGACTGTGGTAATTGTTTTGCAAAAAATACTAAAGAAGGTTGTTGTTTAAAAATGTGTAAACTTAATTGCATGTCCGCAAAAAACAAACTCAGTATTTGTCATACCATAGGGTAGGCCTGTGTAGCTAAATTTTCCATAAGTTCTTTAATACACTGGAATGAATCAAATTTCTTCCTGTCAAATGATATCGACTAAAAATCAAGTTTCCTTATAAATTTGTCGATTTTATGTCTGACTGTTATTACGTTAACATCTTTATCTTACAAACTACTGTTCAAAGTAGTAAAGTGTTCGAAAAATATATCAGCAAGGAAGGCCAGTCTAAGAAGCCAAAGAGGATTTGAAAATAGGTTTGCATTATTCAATTTCTCATCTTGCAGATACCGGCACATTAGAAGTTTAGTTGTATCAACTGGTTTTGAGTGAAACTGATCGCTGTTTTCGATTTTATACGGATTTGTATTTTTAAAATTATTTAGTGAAAATGTTTGTATGATATTTGATAAATTTTATTATTATTTTAAGTGTTACTAGCATTATATGGTACTAATATCTATTGTATTTACCTGATGCATGTATCCTATAAGATAAAACATTGTAATAAACATAAATAGATAATTTTCTTAATTAATAACAGTGTATATCTCTAATAAATGATTTCTTAGCATCGCCACAGATACACTTGATTGTACTTGTCACTATCTCTGTCATTAGAGAGTTCTTGAAATTTATATTTTCCCCGCCATTCATAAAATATTTTGATATGATACCTCTTGCACAAAAGGGGAGATCTATAACTGAAACTTGATTAATATATTTCAGTATTATTTATATTTATCCTGGTAATAATGAACAGTTTGATCGTAGACATTTTGTTTTTCAGCATTAACTTCCCATGATTACCTATATGAGAAGATTCGAAGAGAACGGCAGTTACGTAGACCTTCGGCTCCCCCCTACTACCAATAATGCATAACACAATGTTAATACGGCGGTTGCTGTCGTCTGCGGTACAACGAACTTTTCTGTCGATTTTCGAGTTCGTCATTTTTTTTTTCCTGGTTATTATATGCTTATTTAAGTTGTGTTAACTCTCGCTAAGTGGTTTTATATTTTATTTTATCCCGCTTAGTATTTATTTTATTATTGCAAATATTTTTTGTTTTATTATTATTATTATTATTATTATTATTGTTGTTACTAAAATTTCTATCATTAACATTATTATTGATCTCTGTAAAATTTATGTAGACTACTGGACTGTACCCGAGCACGAGCATATGCTCATTTCGGGTATCTATTCATATGTTTTCATTTAAAATGTAAATTGTGAATAAATTTGAAATTTGAATTTTAAATGTGGTTAAAATATTGTTACAGTAATGGAGAGCCGTAAACAAAATTATTTTCCAAAAATGAGTCGCACTTGCAAAAAGTTTGGGAACCACTGACGTAGAGCGAATGTGATCACGAAAGAAAACCTGCTCTTTTGAAATTCGACATTGACCTCGGCGTAAATGATTTTAGCACGAAAAATATTTTGTTTCTGTCGATCAGATCCGAGGCGGCAACTTCCGTAGGCGACGGCGAATTAGCTGCAAAGGGATGTTGAAATCCGAGCCGGTGGGCCGGGCACGTGTGGCCAGCCGTGACCTGTCCGGGCAGCTTCATCATTATTAATGTCCGTTCGCAGCGCGGAATATACAATTTTGTTGTTTTCCTTCCCACACTGGAATCTCATGTTAAGCTGATTATGAACTGTAAAAGGCGACATTCGGAATAAGTAGTCCTATATATTTGTGGACATAGTTCGCAACCAGTTGTGCTCAAACAAGTCGCCAAGCATACATGCAAGAGTAAAAGATCCAACCATAAATATTAATTCTCTGGCAGAGAAAACACTGTATTTATAATAGTTTATTGAGAAGGTATTCAAATTTATGTATTGTAGGATTTAAGGAGTAATTGTTTCATTTTGATAATGCATGTTTATGTTTACAACACGGGGCTTAACCAATGATTTAATATTCCAACCATTTTGGCAAGCAATTTTAAATAAATTTAAAGCTTATTTACAGCAGGAACAATTCTTCTTGGTCGATAGAGCACGTTGCGAGCCGGAGAACTCAAAGTTATAGGACATGCTTACAGACAAATCAGAATTAACAAAATTTGAACCTGTCAGCAACATGTTTGTTACTACATATAGGAAAAGTTGCTCTCTTTCTTAAACTAATCCACCTGTTCAGGCTCACCTAAAATACAAGGTTGCAAACAACAGTTCTGAAGTAACACTTTGACGAATGAACTAGACGTGTGACACTACACGGCGAGTCAAACCTCAGGGACCGGCAGTCTTGCCGTCACTCGGCACATTAGTCTGGCAAGCACATCGCCAGTTCTCGCGGATAACGTTCTTGCCGTTTCACGGCACTACAGTCGGGCAAGTGATCTTTCGCGTAACTTGTGAATTATTTATTCAAGGAAATGGAGAGAATCTTACCTAAAAATTCATGATTCTGGCTGTTAGTATTCAACTCTGGTATCCGTAAGTTAGAATGCTTTCAAAAATGACTCTGAAGGGCATCACTTTTGCCTTTCTGGAAGATTACAGCTTCATAAGATGCCGTTGAGGCTATGAGTTGCCGTCTGAACCTACCCCAGTTTGCTATTTAAGTCAGAATTACACTGTACTGATATATCAATCACTGATACAAGATATTTAAATAATCTATTGCCTTGATTCGTCCAACATCCAACTCTAAATCATTTATTCTCTACCAGTCAGATATTCTGTTTCAGTTAATTAACGTGCAAGTCCCAATATGTCTTAACCAGTTTTCTCATTATGGCACTGTGAATCCTCTCCATCCTGGGATGAAATAACCCGATACCTGATCATTCGCAAAAAGAAGTGAATCAATTACATGCCCTCTATTATGAACGCCTATAGTACCTCTGCACTGTTTATTCCAGACTCGTATAACAGATTCTATGTAATCTTAAAGATAATTGGTGGCGTTGAATATCCTTGGTGCAAACCTTACACATCTTAAACACTGAGGAACGGTTGCTCTCATATTTAATTGCAACATTGCAATTTATACACATTACTTTTGTCATATTTACGTTTTCTATATCCATTCTAGCTTCCTTTCTCTAATGATATCCAAAGCTTCGTCTTTGACACGACACAGTATCATAGATCTTTTCCAAAAGTAGACTTTCTATTATTAATAATATTGAGCTGTTATGGAAGTGTAGGAGATGGACTCTCACACTGGGAGAGAAAATGAGGTTAAAGGTGTTTGAGAACAAGGTGCTTAGGAAAATATTTGGGACTAAAAGGGATGAAGTTACAGGGGAATGGAAAAAGTTACACAACGCAGAACTGCAAGTATTGTATTCTTCACCAAACGCAATTATGAACATTAAATCCAGACGTTTGAGATGGACAGGACATGTAGCACGTATGGCCAAATCCAGAAATATGTTAGTTGGGAAGCTGGAGAGAAAAATACTTTTGGGGAGGCCGAGACGTAGATGGGAGGATAATATTAAAATGGATTTGAGGGACGTGGGATGTGATGGTAGAGACTGGATTAATCTTGCTGAGGATAGGGACCAATGGAGGGCTTATGTGAGGCCGGCAATGAACCTCCGAGTTCCTTAAAAGTCACAAGTAAATGAGTCGGATTTGACTCTGCATTGCTGAGAAACCATAGCAACATTTCCATTTATTCAGAGGTAGAAAGTGTCAAGGAAATCTCAACTGAAGTTCCCATGATCAAGGCGAGAACATATGAAGAACATCACACCGGAAGAGATTAGGTGACCTGTATTATCCACTTTTCTTTAATGATACAATTTTAAAAGAAGTCAAACATTTACAGTTAATTGGCACCAGTTCTATACCAACTTTTTGTTTTAGATTTAGCCACCGGCAGATCGGCATGATCGTTCTTTAAATGCTTTCCTCCTTTCGGTAAACAAGATAATGAAAGGTTGAACGACTGTGGTGCGTTTATTAGCTTCAGGGTAAGCAAGAAAGGTTAAAAAAATTACCCAGTACGGACTATTCATTACTCCTATCGGGGTTCGCTCCTCAGACCTCCTAACAATGGCCATGAGACCACCTCAAAAGCTGTAATGTGAGACTTGTATGCTACCAAAGCCATTTCATATATTCATGCCTTCGGGCTTATCAATGTTGTTTCTATTCTCCATATAATGTTAATTGTAATAATCACATGTCCACTTTGTTCTCCGATATCAGTTATCTGAGAATATTGTTACACGAATTCTCCCAAGGAAAGAAAGGATGCAGATACAAGTTTAACATTTTCAAAATTTATTTTCCATCTCTTTCGTGTCCATTTATCTGCCGCTAAAATAAAGATATCGCTATTTCAGGCCTTAGAGCAGCGATTCCAAATAGGTGTCCACGGGCCAAAGTTCAGTTATGGCCCACAGTGCAATCAGTGAACAGAGAAACATGACGTTACACAAAATAAAATTGTTTGCAAAATTACGGAATTAGACAGAAATCTTCCCATCATTTTTCAAATATTTTTTATTAGCACAAGTGATTTGGCGGACATACAGAGTGTTCAGAGGTGGTGTTACAAACTTTCAGGGATGATGGCGAAGGGCACATGTATCAATTTGAGATAACGAACCCTGCTCCGGAAATGACCGAATCGAAAGTTACAAGCAAAAATAGTTCTTTCTCTGTACACCTTATTTATGTGTATTTATCTATACATCTTACACATACTGTATTCATCTGATGTTGTTTACGTTGTCTACTTACAGTATTCCATTCAGTACGCTGTCTGAGGGATAGGGACAGGAAACTACACTAAAGCAATGCAGATAGCGTAATGTGTAACGGACATGGTCGGTCCTGATATGCACGTCTGTATACAACAGTGTACAAGTTGCAGTGACCAGTCGATCAGTCCTAGTGAAATGGAGGAGTACACGAGAGCAGAATAAGCAGACCTGATTTTCGAATACGGATTAGCCAATGGGAAAAGTAGAGCTCACAGATTGTAGCGGGCTAACTACCCACGTAGGAGACATCCGGCCCATACTAGTTTTCCACGACTGTTCCAAAAGTTAAGGGAAGGAGGGCACGTGGTGCCAAATTACAATTCCATTTCCACACAACTACTTTTGCTTATAACTTTCAACTCAGTCGTTTCCGGATCATTGTTCCCTATCTCAAATTGATACATGTGCCTTTTGCCATCATCCCTGAAAGTTTGTAACACCACCTCGGAAACATCCTATATATGAACAGTGTCTATGACGAAACAAGATGGTTTCATAGAAAATTTTCTATCTTGGCAGATTTCCTTCTTACGAAGGGTTGCTTAAATTTTCTTGTAATTTAGGAAACATGCGCAAGTATAACCTAAGTCACACACAAATATTAATTTTTATGGCTAATCCCTATTCAGAAGACGTAACAGAACTCATATCACCCTTATGCCTAATGGAACTTATTTTCACAACGTTGTGAATGAATTGCCTTGTTCTACTTTCTTGGTAAATTTTATTTAAGATGAAAATAATAGACTGCATACTTAAAATCAACACCTTTTTTTTTTTTCACACTTCAGTAAACCATATAACTAAAATGATACTGACATATTAAGTACATGGGACAAATAAGTATTTTTACAATGCTTTCTTTGTAATTGTACCATTAACTTTAAAACAAATTTCCATCTTATTCCGGCAATAACCAACCAATAGTTTTTCAAAACCATTTCGTTTCCATGTTACGGAATTTGCGGCTTATAGAAATCGTTTACATGTATAAAATTGTTCCATTGTGACCTTTATTTCCGTATCGACAGGCTTCCTTCTTGTACAGGTTCCGTCATAGACAGATTTTACTGTATAGTGTATAATTAGTCAAGTCTATAGCAGTAGCGGCCGGTGATCGAAATCCTCGGTGAGGCCAGATGCAACTAGTTTAATTGCCTCCGATAGGAAATGTTTGTTTATGATATTAATTATTATTGTTATATACTATTAATATCATTATTACTGTATTATTATTATTATTATTATTATTATTATTAGTCTATTATCATTATTATCAATGAAAAATAATAATTTCACTCACCAAATAAGCTGTTATGCTGTGAGTTTCAGTGATTGTTTCAGTGTGATGAAGCAACCCATATGTGTTGAAATTTCCCTTTCTTTCTTTTCTTTTTCTTTTTTTTCTTTGACAGCAACAAACAAGGCCAAGAGAAGTTTATTTTGCATCACATTACCACATAACCATTTATGTTGCCCATACCAGGATGCAATAGAAACTCGCGTTTTAAGATTATGTGTGAGAAAAATTATCAGCGATGTCGTAGATATCTCGGTAGTCTCTCTTTTTATTTAAAACTTCCTTTCTTTCAGTATTATTTCTTCTCAAAAAAGGACACTCTAACAATGAATTAACTGCACCGGCATTATTTCTCTCATTTGTTTCTGTTTGTATTTTCCCGACATACATAACAACATTGGCCCACATTCACTACTGTACTACACCCTCGCTTATATGTCATAAACTGAGACATAAGGGGAGAGAATGGTGTGGGTCTCTGCCTGCCAAAGAGCTGGAATTTTGTTATTTATGGCCTAGTTAGGAAAACAAGTCACCACTGCTATTCCCACCCCACTCTACCCTTGAGGCCGGCCCATGGATGGGAGAAGTGAAATCCGACCAGGCTAGACGGATTGTGCCTCAGCTACAACGTTTTAAGCGCAAACTCAAAGCCTGCGAAAGGACATGAAATGCATTAAGCGAGACCCGGCACGAACGATTCTGGCCTCAGGAACAAAGTTTACTGCAAAACAGGTCTATATACATCACAAGCCAGACCCGGCACGAGCGATCACGGCCTTAGGAACAAATTTTACTGAAAAACAGGTCTATATACATCAAAGTTTTCAAATGCTGCTACAGCGATATATGCTTTCTTTCAAATAACTAATACATTATATGAAAACACAAAATTTGATTTCAGTTAAGCCAAGGGACTGAGGCCCGGCCTCACTTGCCTCAGTCAATCAGCCGCCACTGGTCTATAGTAGAGTAGAGAAAGAGAACTAAGATGAGGGTGGAAGAAAGAGAAAGTTGCACCGTCCTTACAAGCAGCCATTGCGTTGCGAAGGGAATAGATGAATGCATCGTATAGGTCTTGTATTATTTTGTACTGTTGTAGTGAATTTAGTTTCGGCTTTTCGGTTAAAAATGTACTGTACAATTTACCTGTCGGTTTCTATATTGGTGTAGTTATGGTTGCAGTTGGTGATGTATTATACGTAGGTGAATATAAGCCTATTATATGATTTGGTTATGGCTGAGATGTGTTCGTTGTATCGTATTTGAAAAGATGTGCCCTGATGATGGTACTGTAAATGAAGAGTCCACCGCAAGAATGATGGATGTCACTTTCTTGTCAAAAACGAACCAAGACTGTCAATGCATAGCTTAAGACATATAGAATGTACATATAGAGTTATATGGCATTAACACTGATAGTCATTGTGCAGTAATGATCGGAAAATCACAGTTAAGCTTTGAGCGCTAAGCATTTCAAACTTTCAATTGCTTCTCCTGCAAAATGTATTCCAAATGATATCCATCATTCTTGCAGTGGACTCTTCAAATAGTTCTAAAACGTTGGAAAGTCAAGTTCCAGCACACGGTGGATTACCCAAAAGACTCATTCTGATCACAGTTGCCGTGAAAGCCTAAAATCTCATATCTACCAGTCTGTTCAACGACGACTTCAAACAACAAGACACCGATACAATGCGCAAAACCTCACTAGACTGTATGAAAATGGCACACACCACGCCGAAAACAGTCACAAAGGTACAGTATCTTTTTAAGTTTCAATAGTTAATACAATACATAATTAAACGTTCTTAGTTTGACAAGTTTTAACATATTGTCATATTGGACATAACTTGGCCAAGATCCTACACATGTAAAACTGATTCGATGATTCCGTTGCTCATTTCTACAGGACCTTCTACGTAATCAGATATTATTTTTGTTTTCTTCCGATTTAGAGATAGTCTTACTTATTTACTTTTTATAAGTCTTAAGTATGTCATCTAACATTCCCTATATCATCTTCTTTGAGCCTGCGAACAAAACCACAAGTAATAAGCTCATGAAATTTCCAGTGGGAATTGATTCGGATGTTGGCATATTTGCTCCATACAACGTATGACCACTTCCCTTACATTTGTACTTGCTCGATGCTACATCGCCTGACAAAGCGCCATAAGTTGTCCAACAATTAACTTCCCCCACGATAACCTACATAAATAAGAGGTGGAAATCTAGATGCTCGTATTCTTGTTGTATTTCCGAACCTTTGAGAATTATTGAGTGTGTAATTGTATAGTATCGGTACTTTCTATACACAAGGACTACTAATTTACTTCCAACTTTTTAATTAAAACGTCGTTAATAAATTTACTAAGTCTTACAGAACAAGTTTAGTCTCATTTCCCGTTAGCCTTCCATTTTAAGAAGCATCCTTGACTTTTCTCTATCAGCTTATTGGAAGTAGGTTTCTGTCTGGATAAAATTAGACTTAGATAGGTCATTGAAATAGAGTTAGAAATAAAAGCACTGTAACAAAAGTTTGTGGTTAATTGATTGTAGGTTACATAGACCAAGATAATTCCAACTTCTCTCACACTTAAGTTAAATTTATATTTTTCAGTAAAACGCCAATTATTCGATTCGTAACTTTATAACAATGTGAGTATAATAGACAGTGGATGTGAAATTTGTAGTTTTTCAGATGTCTGAGTAACTTTGATTGCTGCACCACAACCACCACCAATAATAATAATAATAATAATAATAATAATAATAATAATAATAATAATAATGGGTATAATCAACGGAATTTATACTCTTCTTTCGTACTATAACAATCATTAATCACACAAATCAGAAAATGCCATTTAATGTTAGCTCGAAGAAAGCCACTTAACACCTTATTACAAATTTGGCATTTTACACTCTCATCATCTTTTTTACAACAGAAGAACTCTTCATCCCATTCCACAAGAAATGTCAGTTTTTTGGAAGTGGAAGGTTCAGACACAGCCATTGCTCCACCACTGTTGCCGCTTGCTTGTACACACGTAAACTGAGTAATGGTATCAAGGGAAGGAGGTATGCTCTGCGGATAGTATATCTATACAGCTTGAAGGTCAGGAATCACAGGGATTCACGAATCCTTCTTTTCCCAGGGTGGATTAGATCATAGAAGATGTAAAATAGCTATAAATGATATAATTTTAGAGCAGGTATCTGCATTCAACTATCTTGGCTGCAATATTATTTGAAAGAATCAGATATAAATACTGTATTAAGTTGAGTGGATTTCAACAAATTTACGGTACAATTAGGAGGACCCTAAGAAATAGAACCCAACAATCAACTCAATTCATATTTTACAAAGCATTAGTCGTCCCAATAATAACATATGGTTGTGAAAATTGGTCTCTGAATAGTACAGAAAAAAAAAAAAAAGAATCAAATGAAATGAAGTTCCTCCGAAGTGTAGCTGATTTCACTCTCTTAGACCATCAGAGAAATGAATATATTAGAGAACAGTTACATATTTTCAATATAACAGAAATAATTAAAAAACAAAAGCGGAATTGGTATCTCCATCTAAGACGGATGGAAGATTATAGGATAACAAAACAAATTCTTAACTATATACCAACCGGAAGGAGAAATATTTGAAGGCAGAGGACAAGGTGGATTGATGAACTATACTTTGAAGATGGAACAGGCCAACATGCCTAGTCCTTTTAGCTGAAGAAGAAATATACATAATCTCAATTAGGCCTACTTTCCTTCCGTTGTTCTCCTATTTCAAGATTTGAAGTTCCATTTTGTTCCACTATTCAACCCAGATAGCAAAAATTTTGCACACTTTTAGTTTGTGCTCCACCAATCTGCAATTTTTCATTCATGTTAGTTGTAGGTACTGAAAATTGTACAACAAATACTTTCAAATCCCTCTGTTGGTATTCTTCTAATAATCTCCTGTCCATGTGTTCTGTTTTCTCATTGTCTTAAGCTGTTAAATTGTTGTTAAGCTATCTTGATCGTAGCTAATAGTAAGTGATGAGGGTATAAATTGTCTCTAATAGAAATTCCCATCTTGCATTTTTTATCATTCTCTTAAACTTATGTCAATAAAATTATCTGAGTAAAATAGCAGACCAACGTTTATTTTATGAAGCAGCAATATTTTATTTAAAAATAAAAACTTATATATCTAGTACAAAGAATATTGTTGTATGGAGCTGAAAAGAAATAAAAAGGAAGAGTGTTAAAATATTAAAGTAACAGAAATTATTGAGATTGCCTAGGATAGTTCTAAAATGTAAGGTAAAAGGCAGAAGAGAAAAGAACAGACCATCAAAGGGATGGATGGACGAGGTACAAGACAAGATCTTCAGAGAAGGAAGATAAAGAGTTCCTTTCTATACGCACTATGTTTGCAATTTTTGTGTATCATATATGTTTTGTTCGAAGAAAATGAGGAAACTCCTAAATAAATAGCAGCCTGTATATAAAAAATATTCCCTCTCTTCCAAAATATGGTATAGAAAGATGTCATTAATTTTGTTCCAAAATATGATATACATTTGTTAAAGTTCTCAGTAATGTAATGTAACTTCAATATATCTTCTAGATACTTATTTGGTTCATAAATTAACATAAGAAAAACATAAAAATTAGGTACATTTCATTCTGTGTGATGTCAAATTAATAAAAGAAAAAACAAAATTTTTTTTGAGAGAGCCAAATTAACATAAAAACTACAATAAATTATAACCCGTTTTTGTACGACTGTTGTGCCTTAGATGTTCTATTCAAAATTGACTGGGTTGGTGTTACATTTTCTGCAACAGGAACACCACAGCAGGTGCCCATTTGATTTCTGTTCATGATGAACTATTTAAATATTATAGTTTGATGTATTACAGAAGATTAGAAACATTCACAACTGCACTATCTGATAATCCCTTCACTACTGAACAGAATAAAACTCATTCATTCATTCATTCATTCATTCATTCATTCATTCATTCATTCATTCATTTATTTTATTCCATAGATCTTACATGAGCAATGAAGCTTTGAGATGTGGAACATGTCAACATTTTACAATATTACAATTACAATTTTTACGAAACATTTCATGCGTGCATGCGCAATAATCAAACTTGTTTTGTTTGTTGCTTATACGATATTTTGGAGCGGAGGGAGTAGGCCTATGTAAAATAAACCTGGCTCTATTATAGAACCTATGACATGATCAGCAGGCACATACCACGTTTTTAGATATATGTACAGTCAATAACATATTCATTTGCAGTCTAGTTAATGAATTGACTGATCGGAATTCGAACCTGGGGCACCTGCGTCACAGGTTAACGGTCTAGATAACGTAACCATCTCAGAGGTCTGAAGGAGCAGAAGTTTGGTACGATTTTGCATCCCTGACTTCAAGGTTAGCTTTGTCATGAGAATTTTTCTATACGAGTATAAACACAAGACATAATGCAATAATAATAATTTGTCTGCGTGTTTTGATATCTTTGCATGTGACAATGAGGGCCAAGGCCAGTAGCGGCCGGTGATCGAAATCCTCGGTGAGGCCAGATAGGAAATGTTTGTTTATGATATTAATTATTATTGTTATTATATTATTAATATCATTATTACTGTATTATTATTACTATTATTAGTCTATTCTTATTATTATCAATGAAAAATAATAATTTCACTCACCAAATAAGCTGTTATGCTGTGAGTTTCAGTGATTGTTTCAGTGTGATGAAGCAACCCATATTATGTGTTGAAATTCCCCTTTCTTTCTTTTCTTTTTATTTTTTTCCTTTGACAGCAACAAACAAGGCCAAGAGAAGTTTATTTTGCCTCACATTACCACACAACCATTTATGTTGCCCATACCAGGATGCACTAGAAACTCGCGTTTTAAGATTATGTGTCAGAAAAATTATCGGCGATGTCGTAGGTATCTCGGTAGTCTCTCTCTTTATTTAAAACTTTTTTTCTTTCAATATTATTTCTTCTCGAAAAAGGACACTCTAACAATGAATTAACTTCTCCAGCATTATTTCTCTCATTTGTTTCTGTTTATATTTTCCCAAAATACATAACAAAATTGGCCCAGATTCACTACTGTACAATAGTAGAACACCCTCGCTTATGTCATAAACTGAGACATAAGGGGAGAGAATCGAGTGGGTCTCTGCCTGTCAAAGAGCTGGAATTTTGTTATTTATGGCCTAGTTAGGAAAACAAGTCACCACTGCTATTCCCACCCCACTCTACCCTTGAGGCCGGCCCATGGATAGGACGAGTGAAATCTGACCAGGCCAGACGAATTGTGCCTCAGCTACAAAGTTTTAAGCGTAAACTCAACGCCCGCGAAATGACATGAAATGCATAGGCCAAACCCGGCACGAACGATTCTGGCCTCAGGAACAAATTTTACTGCAAAACAGGTCTATATACATCACAAGCCAGACCCGGCACGAGCGATCCCGGCCTCAGGAACAAATTTTACTGCAAAACAGTTCTATATACATCAAAGTTTTCAAATGCTCCTACAGCCATATATGCTTCTTTCAAATAACTAATATAATATATAAAAACACAAAATTTGATTTCAGTTAAGCCAAGTGACTGAGGCCAGGCCTCACTTGCCTCAGTCAATCAGCCGCCACTGGCCAAGGCACATATTTCTCTTGCCAATGTCCGAACTCGTAATTATGTAGGTATTCTACTACAGAAAACAGAAAACTTTGCATTTTCAATTGTACATGTCAACACACCAACATAAATGGAGACTACAAATTTATGAGTAGAAATAATATACAGTACATTATAGTTTGCGCATAGTCTTATGAACATCATACATGTAATTTGTAGTTAGAAAAGTAGTCACCGCTTGTACAATCCTTAGCAATAATTTTATTTCCTCAAAACACTCTTTGAGAGTTACAACGCATTTTTCTTCATAAATGTAAACCCTTTGAGCTATAAATAATTTCGCATGCAAATTATAATGTTTTCTTTGACTTACTTTCTTTTCATTGCATGAACTTAATTCACAATTCCTTTCACAAAAAAGTAAACAAATAAAAATAAAAGCTCAGTTCTGCATGCTAACGGATGCCTCGCTGAAGTATACGATTATCTTATTCTAAGGTAACTAAATTTTCTTTCGTTACTAACTACACTTTTTGTGGACCTTTTTTGTAACCTGTGTCTTCCCTCTAGACCCTTCTCTTTAAAGAAGACTGTGTCCCCTTGCCCCACCGCAACTGACAGGTTACGCCTACAAACAGTGTTGCCACACATACCTCTCCCTAACCCTAACAAACCATCAAGGTAAACCAAAAACCATCGAGTAATAAAATTGGTATAATTATTTAGTTCTTTTCCTTTTTTCTGTGGGAAACAAAAACATCCTTGCAGTTTTGTACTCGGCATTTGTGTTTCTTTTTGTTGTGGCAACCTTGCAGTAATGAAAGGGTTTATTTGAAGGTTTTCGTAAACGAAAAAGGTCGAATAATTGTACCATGTGTTTTGTGTCTGCCCTACGGAGATAGGTGGTGGAATGAATATGGGACGGGCGGGGAAGAGTGAAGAGGGGAGGTGGTGGGGACGGCAGTCTCAGGTGATGCTGCGAATGCAGCCACCACGGAGAACGGAGACAGAGAAAACCAGAGAGGTCGATGCGCCCACCAAGCCCTGCAGTTCAGAGAGAACTATGATGGTATGATGGTACCAAGATCAGTGGAGTGCGTTACGCTCCTAGCACTGTATTCATCATCATCATCATCATCATCATCATCATCATCATCATCATCATCATCATCATCATCATCATCATCATCATCATCATCACGTAGGCATAGAAGAGTTACTTGTTCCAGATGTCCAGTCTAGCTTCCACATGATCGTTCAATACTTTTTACGCTGAGTCTGCACTTTAAAACCACGGTCTAGTATATAGTCACGAAGCTTGAGTTTTGAGGGTTCTAGGAACAATAGACTGTGCCGGTACTATTTCGCATTGTCTGTGTTGAGGCGATAGTAGCGATCCTAATGGTTAGCAACTTTCTATGGATGCAAATTTCCTACGTATTGAGCTTCGTGACTGTATTAAAACCATTATGACAGCGGTTCCCAACCTCAGAAATATTACGAACACTTTCATTTTTGCGGACCGCCTAAAATGTTTTACACAATTTAGGTTCATGACATGTTGTATTCATTATATGTATAGAACCTCATTAATTCGGACTATGAATTGGAGAAAGTCCGATTTATAGAATTTACTGATATTTCAATATCGATGATGATGACTAATCGACGATTAATTATTTCCTGAAAGCAGCGACGACTTATCATACGATGAGGTCTCGGACGCCATTTTCTCCATCGCTTTTAAAATTCGATTTGTAATCGTGATTTGTGATTTGTTTACATTGGCCATTGACAATCTTCATTCCTCACTTGTTCTTACCTTTATTATATTGCCAGAAAGGGTAAAGGTCTGGCCAGATTGTGCATCATATTTTCTATTACTTTCATGTTAATCATATCATCCACTCATTCACAGTTTTCACAGGGCAGGTCCTTCACTCCCAACACACGATTCTCCAATCTTCCCTATTTTCTTCTTTCCTCTTAGTTTCCGCATACGGTCTACATTTCTTAATGTTGTCTATCATCTGATATCTTCTTCTGCCTTGAACTTTTTTCCAGTTCACCATTCCTTCCAGTGCATCCTTCAGTAGGCAGTTTCTTCTTAGCCAGTGATCCAGTAAATTTGTTTTTATTTTCTTGATAAGTTTCAACATTATTCTTTCTTCACCCACTCTTTCTAACATAGCTTCATTTCTTATTTTGTCTGTCCATTTCACACGCTCCATTCTTCTCAATATTCACATTTCAAATACTTGGTGTCTTTTCTTTTCATTTCGTCTTAATGTCCATGTTTCTACCCCCATAGAATGCCATACTCCACACAAAGCACTTCACTACCCTTTTAGTTCTTTTTCCAGAGATCCGCAGAAGATTCTCTAATAAAAGCTTCCTTTGCAATTGCTACCCTCCTTTTGACTACCTGGCAGCAGCTCTTGTTACTACTTATAGTACATCCCAAGTACAGTATTTGAAGCTCTTCACTTGTTCCATTGCCTCATTTCAAATTCGTACGTTTACCTTCTTTTTTTCCTATAACCATGGAATGGAATGGAATTTAAGTGAGGGGTAGGGATGGCCCAGCACTGCGACCTGTTGACATCTATTGCGCTAACCCTCGATATGGAATGAGATGCGTGCCATAGATCCCCTACGCGCACCAACCCAACCACATGACTCCCTAACGACCGGTCCCTACAGCCAACAGAAATCCATATACCATTCCTGCTTCGGCAACTTCTCCCAAGGTCTCCCTGTCGGTCCGAGGCGAAACTCTTCCCCCGAGTAGGCCCGCCTCGGGTGCTCGTTGCAGAAGCCTTCCAACATCGTGTTGCTACATTCCACGGAGGCCGGTCGAGAGAGCCAGTAGTTCCGGGAGGCCGCCTGAAAAACCAGAAACAGGATGATGAGGAAAGGATGCCGGGGGAGGAAAGGAAGTGACGAAGATGAGTGGGGGTCCAATCACCTGATAAAGTTACCTGATATTCATCCATAGGAGTGAGGGAAAAACTCCGAAAAAACCTCATCCAGGCAACTCGTCCTGACCAGAAATCTAACCCGGGACCGCTGGGTTCGGAGATAGACTCGCTAACCCCTCAGCCACAACGGTGAACTTTCTATAACCATGATCTTCGTCTTATTTGCACGTATCTTCATCCCATACTGCTCACAGCTGTTTAATCATATAATAAAAAAAACGTTTAAAATTTTCTTTTCCTTTAAACTGTTCTATAACAATTTGTAAAGCCTCAGTATTTGCTTCAGCTGAAGAAGTTGCCTTCGCGCCTTCAATATATTTTACACTTTAGAGTTCAAGTGCATTCAGAAAAATTCATCGAAACTGCTCAGCTTCACGTGACCAATGATCTTGCGGTAACTCATCGCTGTATTCTGCTAAATGTGGCCATTCAGACTTTCACAATGTTGAACCTAGTGAAAATATTTTTTATGTTTGCACCGTGTCACAGTTGTAGGAACATCCGACGTTTCGGAGAGACGTATAGGCTCCATCATTAGCAAGACAGAGAAAGGGGAACCTGTCTATTGGATCCGTTATCAAAATATCTTCTCCAGAATCCGTAGTAACTGTTCCAACAAATAGGTTTCCTCTTTCCCTGCCTCTATGATAATGAAGCCAATATGTGGCTCTAAAATTTAGAACGTTTCTACAACTATGACACTATGCAAACAGCCAAGAATCTCACATCAGGAATATAGGCTACATACCTACGAAGGTCTTGTCGGTGATCTACCGATCGTTGTCGTCCATTTGGTTTGTGGATTAGCATCCGAATACCAGTCCTGAATTGCGACGAAAGTTTCGATCCATTAATTTAGTAATTGCGAAAAGGCAGCAATTGTTATCTTTCAATTTAATTACTTAAGCGGTAATAAGATTAATTTAATTTATTCGATTACTGTTTAATTTATTTCCTATAATTACACCTTCCACAGCAGTTATTAATCAGAACTGGTGTAATGACTTAATAATTACAATCCGGGAACGCGATCGTGGCCTACTTTGAAGTACTAAGACGGAAATTTAGTCACGGTGCACAGAAAAGACTATAAACATCAAGACAATAGGCTCCGGGATCCAAACTTTGGAATATCTAACACAAATCAAGTTAGCTAAACTATTGTGTAATAATGTCGACTGATGGGTGGTAAAGATAGTAGATCTATTTACAATATAATAATTTTATCTCTTCCTCTGAAGTAGCTTGTCAAAAAGATTCTGCTATCATTCTTACTGATTTGGCATAACTTACACCAATGGAGACTTCTGATAAACCTGCTCGTTTACAACAGATTTCAGTTTCGATTCTTCAGGTTTCCAAATTTAGTGACAGATGAAGAAAATTTATACACTAGTTTCGGTAGTTTTTTTAGAGACTATTACACTTTTACTACGTCGTACTACTTTTGACCAATAAAACGGTACGGAACGACGTGTTTCAACCAATCACGGCTGCTTATCCTACAATTTTTATTATCCCTCTAGCATTTGTTTTTTATCACCTCCCTAGCATTTTTTTGTTTTTGTCACTTCCCTAGCATTTGTTTCTTAGTTTGCCAACATTGTACTTTCAATAACTCTACCTTTTAAAATGACTCATATTTATTTCATCATCCTTAATTAAAAACGTTTCTGCAATTTATCTTGTTTATATTATTTAGGTTATGTTATAGCTTCTGTTGTATGAGATTATGGATAGTCACGTATCAGATATTGTTTAATATATATTGATAATTGAAGTGGAATGTAACTGTTTTAATAAAAATGAAACTGAATCATCAAAGCCTTCTTGACTACTGTAGTAATCGTCCATAGAGTTCAATGAAGATTGTAGGAGCTGGCACAACTGGTAACAAGAGAACAGCTCATCATAACATAATACACTACTATACCTGGTAAGGTTTATCTTGTCTCAATAGCAATAAAATCAAGTCACTTCAAATGAGGGTGGAGATTATAGGAGGGTTGTAAATTTTCAGGATTTCTTTCAAAACCTTGTTATTGTACAGGCTAACAGAACTCAGTTTCTGAAAGACAAGCTCAGTGGCGGAACTATACAGTACGAAGAGAGATATTTTGTTACTTTATTTTGCGCTATAGAATGTATCAACTAGTCTCTTCCGCCACTGGCATCGCTTCACTCTCCCCATCGCCATAACAACACAGACGAGGTAAGACATATCTCTTTTCTCTCTCTTTTCACAGTGAGACAAGATTCATCACACAGGCTTTACCATTTAACGGAATATTTGTAACAATGAGATGGTACAATAATGCAATCTGAAAACAGTTTAGTACATATTTTAGTAAGTAAATTAATATTTTATTGTATTAGAGTACTTTATTTCTTCTAATCTTTACGCACTTTCTTCTAATCGTGTAATAGTCAATTAAATCCCAACCGAGTTTTGATTTTCTCTAGATCAGGGCTGGACACCAAGACCGATTTCTACTCTCTCACGGGGAGCCATATGACTTCTCTTCAACCCCTTTCTTCCTCGCCGAACACCGCGCAGCGTTGATACCGTAACTGATGAATATTAAACGTTCCTATTTAGAGTTTGGATTCGCTCTCGGTGCCCAGCCCTGCTCTAGATAAATCAAAATATCTAGTGAGATTTCTTTAGATAAAGATATTTCATTAATAATTTATCAATCTCTTTGTTTTGTTAGGCGTTCCCGCTTTTCAGGAGTTTCCCCTGCTGCTTTTCTTCCCAATAGGAGCACAATTAGCTAGTTGCGACACTTTTTGGATAGATGACCGGTCTGTCGCGGGAAGTGAGAAGATGACATACGAAATTATGGGAGGGAAGCGGTCGTGGCCCTTATAATTGGTACTATACCAGGATTGTCTGGAGAGATTTGGAAAACTACGAAAAATCCAAGCCGGTCCCTGAGATCGAACGCCGGACGTCCCGACCACTACACTACCGCGTTCGGTATCTCTCTTACATACCATTAAAGCGTGCAATTAGATAGGAATGCGTGATGCAACAACGTCCTTCTGCTAAAATAACACTTCTAATGAATTGAAACAAAAAGTTTTATCACAGTGGTGGCCACATGAAATAATAAAATTTTACAATGCGTTTTGAAATACGTATAAAAACAAAACTTACAACTTCTAAGAGTATGGCAACGCTAATGAGATCAAAGATTGAACTCTCTTAAACGTCTCATTTCTGAGAATTTTTACGCAATACAGAACATTTACAAGTAGAAGAATTTCTTAATAATGTAGAATGCACGCAAATAGTGGGATCTCACCATTCTTGCATTCACTCAAGGAAAAAAATGAGTCTCCTGCATTTGTCATATCTTACTATAGAATCATAAGTAGAGAGCGGTATTTTAGACCCTAGGCGTCTAAAATAGGCTCTTAAACTCCTTTATTTAGATTCTATAAAATAAAAAAATAGATTTTTTTTGTTATGAATGTCACTAATATAAGAGTGTTTTACATTCACCAATCACATTTCCATAGTTTGCTTCACAGTAGATCATCAGCACCTATTGTGGCTATTGTGTCGCTTACTGCTGTACTTACAAATGACGAGAAAAAAGGAAAGGGTTATCTGTCTTGGAATGTAAGAGAATGCTTATTCGGGTACAACCCAGCAAGTTTGTGGTAAATTTCTGATAGGGAGAGGAAGATATAATAATAATAATAATAATAATAATAATAATAATAATAATAATAATAATAATAATAATAATAATAATAATTTGTCCCGAAGGAGTTCTTTTATATGCCAGTAAATCTACTGAGATGAGCCTGTCGCATTTGAATGCCATTGACCTGGGCCGAATTCGAACCCGCAACCTCGAGCACAGAAGGCCAGCGCTATACCGACTACGCTACCCAGGCCGAATGAAAGTTGGAATTTTAGAATTGAAAGATTGTAAGAATGAGAAGAGGTGGCCCTGAGGTACTTCTCTCTTGTGTTATTCACTGTTGTTACCCGTCTTGGAATGTAAACGGTACAGAATGTTAACAAAAACAGTAAACAGTTACGAAAAATGATGAAAAAAATATAAAAAAACTTAAAAATAGGCACTAACGTCGCAATAGGCATTTTAGGCACTATAAAACCCCATTATTTATACATATATTTCCATGAAAAATGTAAATATTAAATCTCAAGCCTGTATGTATCAAGGAAAAAAATAGGTTTTTGCCTAAATTCCGCTCTCCAATCATTAAGCACATAGGGCCATATTCACAGACATTCTTGGCGCGGGCTTCCAGTGGATGATCAGCGAACTAACGCTTTTCGTATTCATAAACCAATGTTAGTGATATGATATGAATTTTGTACAAGTAACCAGTCGATCGCCGGGGCTAATAGTTTAGCACGCTCGTAGCGCGGTCTAGCGAAATGTCTATGCATACCACCCTAAGAGACTAAGAAAATAAAAAATAAGGTAAAAGTCTAGAAGGAACTGAATCTTCTTGCACAATCTCCTTATAAACGACAATAAGTTTCTATCCATTGCCTAATTTTAACACCTACTTCAGACGGATTAGCTGTATGAAATATCACCTTTCTTAAAATCAATTCTGAGAGTACAAGTCACGAATTTTGTTTCTTTTTTATGTATTCCACATTAATCTCAACAACACTGCATTAGCATTTCAATCGAAGGCACGATTAACACAGAACGGAAACTCCTTTCGCTTCAGGGAATTTTTTTATTATACATATTCAACAATACAATAATTAACCAACTACGGTACTGTAGTGGAATGGCGCAATACGGCAGCTGGCTTTGATTAACCATACAGCGGTACATTGAGTCATGCTTACACAAATCTCTATAATTGATTGTTTTGCACAAAAACAAGTAACTCTAAAACAAGGTACGTTGATATTATGTATATCTTTCATCCATAACAAATTTTTCCACACAAATTCCACAATTTGAGACATCTGACCAACATCTACAACTGACCACTAGGATCCAGAATACAAAGCAGAGGTTAAATTAAAAATACAATATGATTGCGGAGAGAATACGGAACAATGATCAAATGAAAAATAAAGTACAATTTGATTTCGGAGAAACATGAGATGAAACTACACTGAAGAGTAATGAAATGAAGTAAAAAAAAATATTACGTAGTATTATACAAGTGATTGTGTAAAATGGATAATGAATCTCTCAATACCATTAGGCAAATTTTGTTAATGTCCTCATTAGAAAATTTAAGAGAAAGGAGAATGGTTTTGGTTAACTTAAATGAAGTTCCCCTAGCGCCAAAAGGAAGTCCTTTCACTTCCCGTATATTAATATTCATTTTGTATCTCTCACTGAAGTGAGGAATACATGGATTGTAAATAGACTTCTTTTCATCTTTAACGTTATTGGCTTGTTGATCATCCTTCTCAAAACGGACAGCGGGGTCAAGAATGAGGCTTCTTTGATTCCGGCGATCGATGGCTATAATGTCTGCTCTTCTCGTTGACCCATTCTCAGCCAAGCAGTGCACTTCTTCGTAAACCTCCCACTTTGCCTTCCGAAGAGTGGTTGCGATGGAGCTTTTCACTTAATGGTGGCGATCGTTCCTCAGTAGTTCTCCTTTAGGGCAATAACCCAAAACATACCCAAGGGTTTCTACTTCGCTGCATCTTGGATGACGACAGTTTTGATCTTGGAAGGAACGACCTGTTTGTGGTGGGTAACAATACAATGTTTTTTTAAGACTTTCATAAGAATCCATTTATCCAAAACGTTTAAATAAAACACATGTTCGTTTTCGGTTACTGAGAGTTTTATATGTGCATATACATTTCTGAAATTCTAATTATTCTACTGCATTTTCCGTAAACCATTCATTGTGCAAAAAGAAAGTAGGGACTATTCAATAGAATTATTGTAAATTGGGGAGCAACAATTGCTACAAGAACATTACAGTGAAATCTTTGCGCACGTTTCTAGGAACAAAATTGTTTGCTTATATCTTTGAGCCGACTGATTTTTATTTTGAACAAATATAAGTTCAAAACATGTTCAAGATATTTAATTGCACAAATCCAATGTAACGTAAATCGACTCATTTTTGTTTTGACCATACAGCATACAAGTTCAAAACATACTATTCAAAATATTTAATTGCACAAATCGAATGTAACCTAAGCGCAATTTAAAAAATATTGGCACAATGTAATTGTATGTGGCTCGCTATGGAATGTTTCACATAAAACATGTTTTATCTCGAAAATGAAGCACAAACGAGCAAAATTGTATTAAACTTTTTTGTTTGAAATATCTCAAAGAATAACATCCTAAATTAATGACATTACTTACGGCTCACCCTGTATATATAACCTGTATGTAAGATTGACCGTTCACGTTATGAAATGGCAACATAAAATGAGAAACACCACCAGAGCCTTCAGAGTCGAAAAGGAATTTTTTGGTGACGACCGCTAGATGCAAGTACAATAACGTGACTTCTTTTGCAGTCGCTAGATGGCAGCATATTGAAATTGATAAAAGTTGTTACCTTGAAAGTTCATTAGGTTCATCTGTTATACGTGATCAGAGGTTATAAATTTATTTGTATCTGCTTAAGTTATTTATTTATCTGTTTATGTTTAAGTAATGATGTTTTGTTGGCATTTTTTGTAACTAGATTTGTATCTTTATTACTAATCTCCGAATAATTCATTTTGAATCTTAAATGTGTGTTATATGAATAAATGTTAAATAAAATAGGTCTATAGGCCTACGACAATAGTTCCCTTGTTAGTTCATTTGAATGTAGATATCCCAAGTATTTGAAGGAAAAGCTTATTGAAAAGAATAGATTTGTTGTACTTTTACTGTATCCGGTGGTGAGACTTGTATTGTTTAGAAAATAAGAATAATGATTATTACGATGTAAGCACAAGAAGAGATTTTTAACAAGTTGGCCACCATGAAGGTATGAATTCTTACAGTATTTTAATGCATTCTAAAAGGCGTCAGTATTAATTCAGAGATAAAAAATAATGAAGATACAATAGCAATAATCATAAACGATTTCTTATTGCCTACATTAAATTTAATTACAGGATATTCTAATTAATTTTTCAACATTCAGACAAAGAAGTAATTACAAATATTGAAATGCAACGCCATATAAGGACGCTCTCAGTGGGAACTTGGAATGAATCCTGTAAAGTGTTTTATAGGTGTATTGATTTATGCGGTACTTCTCCAACCACAATAACACATGCATAAGACAGGAGTGACGTCTATTGAAGTTTCGACATCACATCAGGAATGTCCCATAATAGTGGCGTTGTGGCTTCACTCAGCATGATTCATATTGCCATCATTCCTACGATCGCTTTTTAAGTAACGACATCCCATTGTGGACCTAGGCCATAATCGGTAATCAAGTCTCGAGTTAATGTCCATTAAATTAATTTACGACTACTTATTTTCAATACGTACTATGTAAATATGGAATTAATTATTGAGTTCGTTCTTTATTTCCTTCTAGGAACTACAAACCTTGTGGAGTCCCGCCCAAGTTCATATGTGCACAAATCAAGAGCTGAGACACCCGTAATTTTGGATCATCATCATCATCATCATCATCATCATCAATAATCATCATCATCATCAACATCATATTATTATTATTATCATTATTATTATTATTATTATTATTAACTTATTATTATTCGGAATATGTATGATAAGACTTTCTAGTGTTAAATTTTAACGCATCTTGTTTACATGTTTCGACCTATTTATGGGTCATCTTCAGAACTGGTCGAAACATGTAAACAAGGTACGTTAAAATTTAACACAAGAAAGTCTTATCATACTTATTCCGAAGTGATACAGTGTTAAAAGTTGTGTAATCAAGATGTATTATTATTATTATTATTATTATTATTATTAGTATTATTATTGTTATTATTACTATTATTATTGTTACTAAGAAAAGCATTGCGTGAAGATTCTTTTCATCAATGGAGCAAATTGAGAAGTAAAGGTTTGGGAGTTGTTTTCTATTCTCACTGGAAGAAAAGTAATTTGTGGATCTCAGCCAAAAAGGGACTTTCGAGCAGTCAGTGGACGCAAGCCATTAAGATGAACTGTAACACAATACTTGTACGTACTCTCCCTGGTAGAACTCTCGACTCAACCCGTTGCAAAAGATACGACGAGCAAGAAACGCTTCCTCACGTCTTAGGTTTCTGCCATCATGGAGAACTGCTCCGAATCAACACACATAATACGGTTCATTATCTCATCGCAGCTTCAATCTGTCAGAACGCTTCCTATGAGGTTTATGAGGAGGATGATTGCGTCTCTTCTGATGGCTCTACTAGACGTGCTCATATCATCATAATTGGTCGGCAGAAGGATAAGGGTATCATTCTTGATGTCACAATCCGTTCTGAGATGCGTGAGCAACAGCCACGAGAGGTGTGTCGTGAAAAACAAGTCATATATGAGCCTTGATGTCAGCATCTCGGAGCACAATACCACATCACACATTGGACAGTTTTTGGACTCATGTTCGGTGCCCGTGGCACGATCCCACGAGAAACTTCAAATCAACTTAAACAATTTAAAATTTCTGATGCAATGATTGATGCCATAGGACCTCATGTGTTAAAATCATCCTTAGCTATAATTAGTAATCATTTGTACACACGAAACTTTAATTGTAAATGGTTTCCTATGTTTTCTTATCATTTATTTTAATGCTTTTTTTCTTTCAAATTTTCACATACATAATTGTTTTTAATCATTGCTCATTGTGAATTGATTAGTAGGCCGATCTATTGAACCCTCATTTAGGGCTGCTTTTGTTAATACAGAATTATTATTAACTTATCATCATCACCATCATCATCATCATCATCATCATCATCATCATCATCTTCATAGACTGCACGGTTTAGGCCGACTTCACAAAGTTCTCAAAACGGTTTTCTCCAGTTCTTCTTTTGTCTACCTACATTGGAGCGTATAAGACCCTAAAAAGGCCTCTGGCTCAAAGCCAGAAATGTCAATAAACAACAACACATTGGACCTTCCTATTGGTGTATATCTGTAAGTGGAATACCGCAGGTATCCATTCTCTATAAATGCTCTTGTCACTTGAAACTTCTTCTTCTCTTAACCCTAAATATAAGGCATCGTGGAATAGAGGTCTGCACAGGCCGAAATTCTTAGGCACGGTCCGGTCCGAACTGAGCCAGACCAGAATTCTACCCGAAACGCGAGGTTAGCTTAAAACTATCAATTCGAGCCCGATCTGAAATCCGAAGACTAGCAGATAAAATAGAGGCCAAAGAAACAACTGCGAGAGAGATCACTCCAATAGGAGCATGATAAAGAGTAATCTCCCAGTCTCCTAGGTAAAACAAATAATCAGTGCTGTATGTCTATGATAAAGCAGAGATGAGACAAATGCCGTTACGAAATACAAGTCAACCTAAACAATAACTTACGATACCGATAGTCTACTGTTCTGAATGGATGTCGGGTGGACATCTAATTGCACATGCATTAAAATATTCGTATTATTATTCAGTCAGTATTATAATTCGCGGAAAAAAATTGTGTTTCTTTAACCGACCCGAATCGACAAGCATAACTGAATTTCAAGCCTAGGTCCGCAGGCTTGACCTGATCCAGTGTAGAGTTCTAATATGCAAGCTACGCCAGCGCCGCGATCTTGGAACTAGACATAGGAGAGGCATCGTACGTGTTTGTGATCTAACACTCCAGCTTTGTACTCAATGGAGAGTAAAAAATGCGGAGGAAAAGGCAATATTAATATTGCGTAGTAGATTGTTCTAATACGTGCAATAATACGGATGATGAATTTTACACATTTCCTACATAATGCACATAATTGAAGAAGCAAAGTGAGGATTCGGCCTGTAAATCACATCCAGTAAGTTATTATTGCCAACTCTGATTTTTCTAAACAGTTATTGTTTAAATATAAACTTCTATGCTAAATTACAAAAATGTCAGTTCCCTATTCTTATATCGCTGTCTCTTCTGTTTCGAGTTCTCCACACTTTTACTCAAAATTATCTTCGTTCCCAGTCCACATCTGTGGAGTAACGGTTAGCGCGTCTAGCCGCGAAACCAGGTGGCCCGGGTTCGATTGCCGGTCGGGGCAAGTTACCTGGTTGAGGTTTTTTCCGGGGTTTTCCCTCAACCCAATATGAGCAAATGCTGGGTAACTTTCGGTGTTGGACCTCGGACACATTTCACCGGCATTATCACCTTCATCTCATTCAGACGCTAAATAACCTAAGATGTTGATAAAGCGTCGTAAAATAACCTACCAAAAAAAAAAATCTTCGTTCCCGGTTTAACTACTTATCCTCCAATACAATCTAAACACCAGGTCACAGGAGAGCCAAACTCTAGCAATTCCTGCCCATAGAACATCCCACTATTCATCCTCTTTTACTGTCTCAGTCCCCCGTGAATGGAATTCTCTACCTCAGAAGATCAGGGGTTGCCAGACAATAACCACTTTCAAGAAAAGGCTAAACGATTTCTTACGGGCGCAGTCAAATTGAAGTTATAATTGTGATCGAGTTTAATAATTTAATTTAATTTAGGTATGACATTATTATTATTATTATTATTATTATTATTATTATTATTATTATTATTATTATTATTATTATTTTATTGTTGTTATGAAGATAAAAATAATTGTCATTGTATTATATTAATTATTTATTATATTGTATTATATTGTAGTATTGTATTGTATTAATTATGTTATTTTCATAGCAATGTTCTTGGTTTCTGCAGAAAAGGGAACTGTTGCGGAACAATCGTCATCACTGGGTTAGAAGCCGAATTGCTGAATGTCTCAAGAAGTCTGGAAAGTTTGACATTTATGAACAAATACATTGTATTTCATCCACTGGCTCCACCAAACGTGCCGACATCATAGCAATTGATAACGATCAAAATATTGCTTCATAATCGATCCCACTATAAGATTTGAGGGTGCCGAATTCCAACCACAAGAAGTAGATCGGAAAAGAAAAGACATTATGAACCCTGCTTTCCTTATCTGGAAGAGAAATACCGCATACCCGTTTGTCGCTGGGAAGTAATTGGCTTGCTCTTTGGTGCAAGGGGCACTATATCAAGATTTTCTTTCATCGTTTCCATATCGATCTTTTGGAACTTCAAGATATAACCATTAATGTTTTAAGACATTCCTTATTAATTGTAAATAACTATCTGTACAGTTCTATATATCAAAAATAAATTATTCATGTCGAGGATAGCTGCCCCCAAAAAATAAATCAAAATTAAATAAAAATAAAATTAAGATTTAAAATAGAATATTGTTGATCTACAATTAATTTAGGTGCTGTTACCGCTCGCTACCCCTTTTTCATGGGCAGCTCTCCTTTTTGGATTCTTCTCTCTCACTGGTTGAGTGGAAGAGAAGGCCGAATGGCCTTAACTCTGCCAGTTAATAATAATAATAATAATAATAATAATAATAATAATAATAATAATAATAATAATATCCCCAGCTAAGCGTTTCGGTGTCCAACGTAGATTTTAATTTACGTAATATTATGTGTTATAATCTTCTGTTCTTCCAAAACATGGTCTTGCAGCATGATGCACACATGATCAAGTAGTTTGCTAGGCTTAATCAGTGAATCTTTGTACACCCCATGAATAGCGAAGCGGCGTGTTTTTCCCCGTCCACGCTCGGCCGTAGACCCGTTGGTCAACTCGAGGTGATCACGCCGGCCGCTTTGCAAGTTACTCCAGTTTCGATCTTCACGGGTTGCTCCTAGACTGGACATACTGACCACACCATGTCCAATTAAAACAGGATCTAAAATTCTTCATGCACGATAACTACTGCCTCGAAACCCCGGCTCCTCTTCCTATCTCAGCCTTTTTGTTCCTCGGCTTTAAAAAAATAGAAGAGTTGAAGTTTCTAAAAGAGTTGCAAGTACCAAAAAAGTCGAGTCTTTTTTCAGCTACTTGCATATTTCTTCCTGGAAATTAACTGAGTAACAATCCATGAATGGTCGTTCGCCTTCAAAAAGGAGAAAAACGCGGTAATGAATAGGCATCCTTACTAAAAACTATTTTATAATGTCTGATTTTGTAATAGATCTACCAAGGCACTAGGTATCCATCTTTCATGGTTCATTACGTAAATTGTCTCCTCTAATTCGCTGCTTACTTGTTACAAACTCCACAAAGGAAAATGCCTGCATGCTTCTCACTTCACTCTCTTCGTGTTGTGAGGTAGGTTGGGCGCCGTGAGGTCATTTTTCAAGCGAACATATTCATTAACTGCAGTCATGGATGTCAAAATAACGCTTCGGGAAATCATCACACTAGATTCGAAAGACGCTATATTAAGGAAAACAGTGATTTCAAAAGTGTTATCTGTCTTCCTTTATAAAAGATCGTTATAAATACGACAGAACGAGCTGATCGTAATGGGATGGCGTGTTTACTTCGTCTTTATTGGAACTAGTAATCGATCCTCGAGGGTAGCGAGTGTAAGATTTTTGTCACTTTCTTCACTTCATATTATACTGAACGTTAAATTATTAGACTGAATAATCCCCCTCGGTGGTTTTCCAGATACAATGATGGCCGATTGGTGAAACATAAAGGACTATAAAACATAGACGTCGACTTCTTTGAAGTACTGGAGGGGGGGGGGGGAGGCAGTACTCTATACAAAAGCCCGAGGAAACTTTGATTGCTTTTTCTAAAAAGTTTCCTTACATATTTTACAGAAAATAACATTGTCTGATTTTCCATATAATACCAACAAAAATTGCTCAACCTAAGATTTTTTTTTGAAACTCTGTTCCTTATGCACTGTATTTTTCCTTTTCACTCTTCGATGATCCTTGCAGCGATGATGAACATGAGCTATTATATTCATGTCGCTGTTATTTCCGGTGTGACTCCTCCCCTTTGCTTACGTCTTAGGAAGTGAAGGCTCTATAAAGTCTAGATAGGTAGTATCGTTCGCCATTTTTGTTCTTTCGTTCCCGAGCTACCAGATGAGGAATCTATTTGCTTCACCGTTAAACATTATCATGTTGTAGCTCCTATGATAATAAATCAAACGCACTGTAATTCAGCAAATAATTGAGCGGCAAATAACGTCCTCGTGTGATTTCTGCGAACGCCAAAAAAAGAGCCAAAATGGCGGGCGATTATATTAAGTATTTATCGAGCCATAGGAAATTCATTACATCAACAATAGCGAATGACAAGATGCACACGTTTAAATGTAGCCGACCTGCAACGTGATTGTCTGCCGGAAATAAGAGCGATGGGACTATGGTTTCACTGCCACTACTACAACCCAATTTATCATTCTGTTCCCGTTCGTTGCATTTTTATTTTGGACAGTTTTCTTTATTAAGAATTTATCCATTATCAATAGTGACATTGCAATCATTGGTCACCCCGCAACGACGATCATCACAAGAAAAGATCACAAAAACTGAATGTTGATAACGGTTACTTTTAAATTTCGTAACAAATTTAATTGTTTATGAAAAATGTTTTACATTGACTATTACACTTTTACTACGTCACACTACTTTTGACCAATAAAACGGTACGAAAAGACGTCTTTCAACCAATCATGGCTGCTTATCGCACAATTTTATCGCGTCCCTAGCATTTGTTTAATTTTATCGCGTCCCTAGCATTTGTTTATTTTTATCACTACCCTAGCATTTGTTTCTTTGTTTGCCAACATTTCAAACTGCACTGGTCTGGACGTCAAAAAAAAAAAAAAACAAACAAACAAACAAAACAAAACAAAATTACAAACCACTCCAGTCGATGCACAGCAGTTTCAAATATGACTCGCATTGGCATTCAAGAATAAGAATGAATAAAGATCACTGGTCATAGCTATGCATCTTCCCTGAAACCCTATTTAAAAATAAATGAAGAGCACCATTCGGAAATCCTGAATAAGTTGAGGGATACACCATGTACATCAACGAGTTCACTTCTTTTACGCACACGTCCAATATAACATCAACTGAACCACCAACCACTAAAACATTCAAATTTGAAAATTGTACTTTCAATAATGGTTTCTTTTAAAATTATTTTTTATTTCATCATCGTTAATTAAAACGTTTCTCGTTTATTTCATCATCCCTAATTAAAACTTTTCTAACACTTATTTATGTTATTTAGGTTATGTTTGTTATAGCTTCTGCTATATAATATTATGGATAGTCACGTATCACAGATTGTTTAATACTAAGATTTATTGATAATCTTTATATACTTTCTTCTAATCGTGTAATAGTCAATTAAATCCCACTCGAGTTTTGATTTTCTCTAGATAAATCAAAACCTCTAGTGAGGTTACTGTTGATAATAATTTGCTAAATGATATTAGGTAAACATTCATCCGAGTACACCTAACGTATTAATTCCGTATTATTATATCCGTTTGGCAAGACTTACGACTGTTACCACCATCACCACATCACCACCACCTCATTGAATAATTCGTGTTATGAAGGTAACATACATGCATTTTCCCATCAGTGTTCTACCTTCTGGAGCTGTAACAAACTTTTTTTTGTATCCTGATCCTGTCCATTCTTTTGATAAGCTGTAGCTAATTCGTCCTATACTGATAGATATACTCTGTTACTGGTCGAATTTTGACTTCTGTGCAATATAGGCTATATGAATTTCTTTTTCGATGTGTAGTAGCCTCGTGTTTTTCTGTGAAATTTCATCTCTACTGAAGTGAGTTGTTGTGCGTCCAGTTTCCTAATTATTGTATACACTTCGATATCTGATAATAATAATAATAATAATAATAATAATAATAATAATAACAATAATAATACTTACTGGCTTTTAAGGAACCCGGAGGTTCATTGCTGCCCTCACATAAGCCCGCCATTGGTCCCTATCCTGAGCAAGATTAATCCATTCTCTATCATCATATCTCACCTCCCTCAAATCCATTTTAATATTATCATCCCATCTACGTCTCGGCCTCCCTAAAAGTCTTTCTCCCTCCGACCTCCCAACTAACACTCTATATGCATTTCTGGATTCGCCCATACGTGCTACATGCCTTGTCCATCTCAAACGTCTGGATTTAATGTTCCTAATTATGTCAGGTGAAGAATACAATGCGTCCAGTTCTGTGTTGTGTAACTATCTCCATTCTCCTGTAACTTCATCCTTCTTAGCCCCAAATATTTTCCTAAGCACCTTATTCTCAAACACCCTTAACCTATGTTCCTCTCTCAAAGTGAGAGTCCAAGTTTCACAACCATACAGAACAACCGGTAATATAACTGTTTTATAAATTCTAACTTTCAGATTTTTTGACAACAGACTGGTTGATAAAAGTTTCTCAACCGAATAATAACAGGCATTTTCCATATTTATTCTGTATTTAATTTCCTCCCGAATATTATACATATTTGTTACTGTTGCTCCAAGATATTTGAACTTCTCCACCTCTTCAAAAGATAAATTTCCCATTTTTATATTTCCATTTCGTACAACATTCCGTCACGAGACATAATCATATACTTTGTCTTTTCGGAATTTACATAATAATAATAATAATAATAATAATAATAATAATAATAATAATAATAATAATAATAATAATAATAGTAATAATAATAATGTTTTTATAGGATTATGGGATTGGGCCATTTCGCCCGTTTGTCCTCTTAATGAAGATAATAAACTAATAGTAAACAAGGCATTCAGGAGCTGCGGGACTTCCTGGTGATGCGGTCAGCTTGGCGCAAAACTTATAGCTTAATGTAACATAGGTTAGGCCTTAAACACGCTCAAAGGGATATAAATATAGACCATATGGTAGGAAGACAAATCTACGAAAAATTAAGCTGCATAATAGAAGACTAAGGAAAAGATATAGTATATCAAATGAGCAACTTCAAACTTGTAGATACACTTCCGTGTTGCAGAACAAAACAAGTGGCATGAAACAAACCCACTTCAGAGGTTTAATATGAGCATTGTTCGCTGGAATTAGTATTCACTGAACGAACACATGCACTATCCGAGAGCTAATCAGGATGTTTTCTCGGTGCAATTCTAAGAATCTGGAGGCCGGAACGTACGTATATCTTTTTTCGATACTCGTGAGGAAGAGAAATGACAGCGCAACATGCAGTAAGTGTACTTCACAGCGACGACGTACTGATCCGTGCTCACACTCACTATATGTATGCCTTCCAGGAACGCGGCAAATGCGATCACATCAAAGTATTCTACAGGGTGTAAGGGGTATAAGTGCCGTTCTTTTCACAGTCGTCGGGGACAGCCTACATCAGTGGTGGGCAAAATGAACGCAACCCACAAGACAAGATTTAAATGGCAAATACATACTGTGGGAGGTGTTGCACTCTATAGTGTAGTGACGGATTTACAGACAGTTGCGCCACTACACTCCTATCTACCATATGTAATTAGGAGAGTTCATTCACGTGATATTTAATTAATCATTTTTCAAAGCAATTTCTTCGAAATTGGAATTTATATCTGTGCATGCTATTTTCAGTTGCGCAAGGAGATGAGCATCGCTTAAGCGGGATCTGTGGCTGGACTTTATAAATTTCATTTTAGAAAACAGCTGTTCGCACTGGTAGGTTGATGAATACATACCGTCATTTCCCATTACTATGGTCCTGGAACACAACTATGGTTCACGATACATCCATTCAAAGATCATTGTAGAAGTAACATAGACCGTTCGTAGATAGCTGCAGTGACTTGAATTCAAACTACAGTACAGCAAGAATATAGATAAACGAGGAGTACAAAATTTGATTAGTTGTATCTTTGACAATAGTTATGTTCCAGGACCAAAGTTATGGGAAATGACGGTACTCATTATTTTTGAAGAAAACTGTCTAAGCAGTGGATACGTAGTACTGGACATCTTTTAAAAAAAATTAACTCCCAGCAGACCCTTCACATTCTGCTTTCAAGAAACTATCATTCTGCAAATCCAGTACCTCTAACTGCAATTTTTGGATAACATTTTCAATTTAAACATGAAAAGAAGAGGCAAAAATATTGAAATCTTTCTCCATCCTTTGAAAGTCACTGAATCTGTGTTCTTTGAACTCGTATAACAGGTGATTTATTTTAAGAACGTACATATTTAAGTTCGCGTCCTGAATATTAATTTGTAACTTTTCAAATTCAAATTCAAATTTATTTACAATTTACATTTGAATTTACATTTGGATAGATACCCGAAATGAGCATATGCTCGTGCTCGGGTACAGTCCAGTAGTCTACATAAATTTTACAGGGTTCAAATAATAATGCTGATGATATAAAATAATAGTAACAATAATAATAATAATAATAATAATAATAAAAATAATAATATAATAGTCGTGACAGAGATGATACAAAGATTGTAATACAAAATAATTCATTAATAATAATAATAATAATAATATTAATAATAATAATAATAATAATAATAATAATAATAGAATAATCGTGACAGAAATGATACAAAGATTGTAACACAAAATAATTCATTAATAATAATAATAATAATAATAATAATAATAATAGTGATGAAACAAAAATATTTACAATAATAAAATAAATACTAAGACGGATAAAATAAAATATAAAACCACTAGCGAGAGTTAACACAACTTAAATAAGCATATAGCCTAATAACCGGAAAAAATGCCAAACTCGAAAATCAACAGAAAAGTTCATTGTATCGCAGACGACAGCAACCGCCGTATTGCAATGTGTTGTGCATTATTGGTAGTAGGGGGGAGCTGAATGTCTACGTTACTGCCGTTCTCTTCGAATCTTCTCGTACAATCATGGGAAGTTAATGCTGTAAAAACAAAATGTCTACGAGTCAAACTGTTCATTATTACCAGGATAAATACAAATAATACTGAAATATATTAATCGAGTTTCAGTTATAGATCTCTCCTTTTGTGCAAGAGGTATCATATCAAAATATTTTATGAATGGCGGGGAAAATATAAATTTAAATAACTTTCTAGTGACAAGTACGATCAAGTGTATCTGTGGTGATGCTAAGGAATCATTTATTGGAGATATACACTGTTATTAATTAAGAAAATGATCTATTTATATTTATTACAATGTTTTATCTTATAGGTTACATGCATCAGATAAATACAATAAAAATTAATACCATATAATGCTAGTAACACTTAAAAAAATTATAATAAAATTTATCAAATATCATACAAACATTTTCACTTTATTGATCCTAAACATGAGAAATGAAAGAATCCCCTTTTTTGTAAGTGTGATGTCCTCTCGATTCATATGGTTCTGCGAAAGACATTGCATCACTAATGAAGCTACGAAGTACAGCAATCCAGTATAATCCGCCACGTACACGCGCAGTATTTTCGTGGAGTGGGGGAAGAGGGAGGTAGAGGGTAAGTTTGATGCTTCGCTGAGGTCTGACATCACTGCGGCAATGCCGCAGGAATGCCCGCCATTGGTCTACATGATCAAAAAATGTCCATACAGCATAGGGTCAAAACTTGATAGTTTTCCCAGAAAAAATATTTCTTTCATTATTTTATTTGCTTTATACTGCTTATATCGTTAGTAAAATTACGATAATAATTACATCAGTACGTATATCTAGCAAAGAGTTAATATTAGTTTAAATAAATATTTGTGTGTTCTACTGCGTTTTCGTGCAATTAAATAATAATGCATGCTTAAATTTGTTAATATTCTGACGTGAGAGACGTGGCAAAGTTCAGCAGGATTTACTCTGTACAGACGTACAGCTCATCCGAGTTCAAATTCCCTGTCCATAGGTCTACTGCCGAGCGGACGACAGTTCAGCAGGCTACAGGTATTCGATAGACAACTTACAATGTCATTCACAGTTTAGGAATATCATATGTTATTAATTTATGGAGAAAGTCGTCGTAATTCAAGTGAGGCAAGAAGCTGTACCGTCAACGTTTTCCGCAGAGAAGGTTACCTAATCGGCGAACTTCTGTAGCAGTTTCTCAACGATTATTTATTAGAAACTAGAGTCTCTTACCCAGTTTCGAAAATCACACAACTAGAAATTTATTTAAAAATGGAAGCGGGAGCGATTAAAATATTGCACTGGAAAAAAAAATTCGTGTGATTTTGTGCAGTAAACCATTATTGTTTATTTTTAGACGTACAATAAAAAATGGACCAATATTGTTAAATAAAATGGAAATTTATCATGTTATATTAATGAGATTATAAGTTTGTATTTGCTGTTCGTTTTATGTAAACAATAGTTTTTCTAGTCCGTCCCTGCATTAGAACAGAGCATTACAAAAATTGTATATTCAAAAACACATTTCTATCTAAAGAAAATATTCGTGTACCATTATAATTATTATTCAATGGAATTCCCAATCTGAACTTAATTCCTGAACTAAAAGTAACATATCGTCGTTATTCCTGCAATAACTCCTATGTGCAAAATATAAAAATTTTCAGTAGGAAGAAAAAACACATTTATTAATCCTTTGGCAGCCGTACATAGGAGACTGTTAATTCTTACATTTTCGAAACAAAGGAATATAATTATATATAGGGGATTTTATTACTTGTTGTATCACTATTTAATTTATTTAATAGAGCAAAAATCTGAAAATCGATAAATATGTCACATAGGAGTTATTGCAGGAACAATAACGATATTATATTCGTAAAAAACACTTGCGTCAGAAATAAATACTAATACTTAGAAACATATTTCTACACAAATAAAATCTTGGTGTACAGTATTTTTACGGTCATTTACAATCTCAACTTTCATCTCCTATTAAAGAAAGATACTTGTAATAACTTCTTATTTTGTACTAAATCATCACACAAATAATGGCTAAAATATCACTAACTTAGTTGTGTTCTTGCATTTCAATAAAACCGATAGACTATGAAACTTTTCTATTGGTATACAATTTTCTATTGAAATTACTGCTACTATCTTCGTTAACATTTGACTCATTACTTAGGTCGGTTTTTTATAGACTCAAAAGTTATAAAATGTTTGTTAGGATAATTATGCTCGAATTTACAACCACTAAAAAAAAAAAATCAATTTATAATACTAAAGATGAACTTTTGGCTTCAAACTAAACTCAATTATTGACTTTATTTACATGTCCATGTTACCAGCGTATAGATAATTATACAGTATGGATACTTCGCGTCGATATCTTTGATGTAGCAGAACTGATTTCAATGTCCTTCAAACCAGTTTGAGCGTGAGATTCTGCTTTCTCCCAGGAGTTGGCACTGACATCACACCAGATAGCAGTCGACACAGCGGAAATATAACACATACAATTAATACATCTAGGTGCATTATGTACTCAAATAAAATAAATTGGACCGATGAAATAATAAATCCGTCATTAACTGTAATTTGTAGACTCTAGAGGTCCTTTATAATGAGAGTTGAGACGTTGACCCCAACAACAATTAAAATATATAATGATTTGATAGCGCTGAAACTTGAAAAACAAAACTCCTATAGAAGTAAAACCATATATCTATATTATATTGTACACAAATATTAAACGAATTTGATACATAATTTCATAATGCATTATATTATTTTATAATATAATTTATTATATATAAAACACAAAAAAATATTATTACAACTAATTTGTCAATGAGAAATAAGGAAAAGCTGTTATCTTTAATTTATTTGAAGCAAAGCGTTACTGGATTATGCAATAAGGTAGACGATGTTTGGATCCTGTGTCTCAACTCCTATAGGCCTACTCAATTATTATCTTAGCGTGTGTTCGATTATACAAACCTCTAGCGCTTGATAGTAGAACTAAACGCCGGCGCACAGAGAAACAAAACACAGGAAAATTCGCTCAGTGCCCATTCTTTGTAATCCCTATTCGCTGATGTTACTGAGTAGAGAAATGCTAGCTTCAATAATTTTTTGAAATTAACACAAAAGACATCTTAAATTTATTGTCTACGAATTCACGCTTTCGTAGGCTACAAAGAAAGCAAATTTACCTTGGAATGATGTCATCATTGTTAACGAACAATATAAAAGGCGTTATACAAATCATAGATATAATCAAGGATTCTCCACATAACGAAATCAGCCATTACTTCTTTTGTTTTGTTAGAATTCTTGTTCCTCCTGATGTCTGTATAAAAGAAAGGACGTCCCATTCGTTGTGAATTTTATGTAAATATTGTGTAAGGTTGAAGTTTCGCAAGAATAACAACAAATGATTCACAGTTCATTGCATTCCAGCTTTGCTTGATAGAGTTTACACCTACTGCTTGTGCCGGTAACGGAATTTGCCCACACGGTGATCTACTCAAATCCTTTCCGCGTTACAGACAAGTACAAGACAACATATTATAAAGGAACATGTGGATCTCTCACGATAATTTAATTTAATGGTATAAAGTTTACCTTATTAAGATAAGACATCTAGGAAGAAACAATTTGTGAATTCTTGAGCATAAAAACCACATTTTGGCGTTAACATCCATATTCGACCTACACTAACAGAAAAAAAAAAAAAGAATTTTGTGAAACGGAACCGATCACCATGTAAATGCTTAGTTACGTCATATCCTATAAACTCAACAATGCTAAAGAGTTCATTCCTATAGGCCTACACAAGGTGAGTCCGATATATATTTAAGATGTTAAAATTGTATAATATTTTGAGAAGAGGTAGTATTAAAAAAAAAAAAGGTAAAAGGTAAAGGTATCCCCGTAACATGCCATGAAGTCACTTGGGGGGCATGGAGGTAGAGCCCCGTGCTTTCCATGACCTCGGCACTAGAATGAGGTGGTGTGGTCGGTACCACGCTCTGACCGCCTTTTACCCCCGGGAAAGACTTGGTACTCAATTTTATAGGAGACTGAGTGAATCTCGGGGCCGTTCTGAAAGTTTGGCAACGAGAAAAAATCCTGCCACCACCTGGGATCGAACCCCAGACCTTTCAGTCCGAAGCCAGCTGCATAAGGAATAGTATTTAAAAAAACAAACAAAAAATCTAATAAATATAGACCTTAAAATTAATATTTTTAAAGAAACAAGAACTGTGAAATTGGTAGAGTAACAACAAAATATATTCTAATGTGAGTTAGGAAAAGTGGTTCTCATATTTTGAGATGAGGTAAGTTCTTAATATAAAATAACTAATACAGAGTCTAACAAACACAGATCATAAATTAATTAATATATTTGAAGAAACAAGGATTGTGACATTGTTATTGTAGCAACAGCATATCTTGTAATGTGAACTCTTTTCTTGTTTTATATTGCAATGCAGTAAACAAAAGAATAAACAAGCAGATATGACATCTAAAAAAAAAAGCCAGGAGCTTACATTTAAAAGATATCCTGTTGTTACAATACCAATTTCAGAATCCTTCTTACTTCAAAAATATTAATTTTAGGAACCAGGTATATTATAGATTTCTTCCTTGTTTTTATCAATACTACCTCTTTTCAAAATTACACCCTTTTTTCTTAACATCCTGTATACATAACCTATTTGGAAAGGTTTTTTATAATCCATAGGGACGAGCTGGAATACATTAAAAAAAAGCATCATTCAGTTGTGCTTTGACATGAATGCAAAACAGACGCGTGCACAATACATGAGTAACTATAGGAAGTTAATTTAAGGTTGGCATTAGGCTCCTCACATAGATGGATAACATTATTTACGGAATATTCTTATAGCCTACGCTTGTAGACAATATACCAGTTAATTGTTAATTTTATTATCTGTGACTCGAAACAGTTCATTACTTGTCAATATTTCCTATTTTCTGCCTTCCTCTTAGTCTCCGTATATGAGCCACATGTCTTAATGTCGTCTATCATCTGCCATCTTCTTCTGCCCCGAACTCTTCTCCCGTTCACCATTCTTTCCAGTGCATCCTTCAGTAGGCAGTTTCTTCTCAGCCAGTGACCCAACCAATTCCTTTTTCTCTTTCTGATCATTTTCAGCACCATTCTTTCTTCACCTACTCTTTACAACACAGCTTCATTTCTTATTCTGTCTGCCCACTTCACACGTTCCATTCTTCTCCATATCCACATTTCAAATGCTTCTGTTCGTTTCTCTTCATTTCGTCGTAATGTCCATGTTTCTGCCCCATACAATGCTACTCTCCACACAAAACACTTCACTAGTCTCTTCCTTAGTTCTTTTTCCAGAGGTCCACAGAAGATGCTTCTTTTTCTATTAATAATAATAATAATAATAATTTTAATAATAATAATAATAATAATAATAATAATAATCTAAACCTATTACATCTGTGCATATTATATTCGTAATCTCACTAGATCTATGGATATTTTATTTCAATATTATTAAATATAAAGCGTTACCTTGTACCAATGAACGTAATTATTAGCTATTATTATTATTATTATTATTATTATTATTATTATTATTATTATTACTGAAATATTTTTTTTATTTAAACTTTAAAATTATACAAAACATTATCAATATGGTTCGTCCCAGGAATCTGTAGAGTGACTTGGCGCATGTGGGGGCGGAGTCTATCTGTGTCAAAGTGTATTGCGGGCAGCATCAGCTCGAGGCCGCTAAGGGGTAAGATGCTCGTGATAGAGAGTTCAGATAGAAATGATCCCCTTCTCGCAAGCGATTGCTAGCTTCGTTCAACCAACACCTCCCCCCAGAGCGATCAATGGCTCTAGCTCTCCCACATACCACTTGCGCAAAAGTCTTATTTCGTGTTTCTACTCTACAGATTTGTGGGACGGACCTTACCAACACACTGAATGGCTCAGAGAATTTGACAATGTTATCATCTCAATTAAGACGAACTGAAGCAGCAGAGTGAAACTGTTAAGGCTTTTAGCAGAGCACTCTTTATTAGATCATGTACGAAATAAATAAATTCGCAAAATTTTAACGAAGAAAATGTTATAAGTAAAATTCACACATACTTACTTACTTACTGGCTTTTAAGGAATCCGAGGTTCATTGCCGCCCTCACATAAGCCCGCCATTGGTCCCTATCCTGAGCAAGATTAATCCAGTCTCTGCCATCATATCTCACCTTCCTCAAATCCACTTTAATATTATCTTCCTATCTACGTCTCGGCCTCCCCAAAGGTCTTTTTCCCTCCGGCCTCCCAACTAACACTCCATATGCATTTCTGGATTCGCCCATATGTGCTACATGCCCTGCCCATTTCAAACGTCTTGATTTAATGTTCCTCATTATGTCAGGTGAAGAATATAATGCGTGCAGTTCTGTGTTGTGTAACTTTCTCCATTCTCCTGTAACTTCATTCCTCTTAGCTCCAAATATTTTTCTAAGCACCTTATTCTCAAACACCCTTAACCTATGTTCCTCTCTCAAAGTGAGAGTCCAAGTTTCACAACCATAAAGCACAACCGGTAATAACTTACAACTGTTTTATAAATTCTAACTTTCACACTTTTTGACAGCAGACTGGATGATAAAAGCTTCTCAACCGAATAATAACAGGCATTTCCCATATTTATTCTGTGTTCAATATTTATTATTGTTGCTCCAAGATATTTGAATTTTTCCATCTCTTCAAAAGATAAATTTCCAATTTTTATATTTCCATTTCGTACAATATTCTGATCACCGAGACATAATCATATACTTTGTCTTTACGGATTTACTTCCAAACCTATCTCTTTACTTGCTTCAAGTAAAATTCCCGTGTTTTCCCTAATTGTTTGTGGATTTTCTGCAGAAATAATTGGAACAATCATATGAAAGAATGGCCCAAGACAGAATTGCGCATAAACTTCTACATTACAATCCACAAGGCAAAAGAACAAGAAGACGCCCTAAAGGTGTTGAAACAATCAGTTTTAATCTTGAAGACGGAGCATTCCTAACGGTCTAATCCATGAAGCTATTGATGATAATAATTATCCTTATCATCACTACCATTCTCACAGCCGTTAGTGTCTTCGTCAGTATCGCTCTTATCATCGTCATCGAAATTTCCGTCTTTTGTTCTGATATCACATACGCCTTTATATGTTGGTGGCTTTACAGGACTGCATGATCGGAGCACAAGGTGTCGGTTCATATCTCCTCGTGAAAGTAGGCGATAACAAATTAAAGCCGAGATAGCTGCATTTAACCTTTTAACAGCCGAGCCCGACTAATTCGTGCACGGAGATTCATGTCGCCAATACGATACATAACGTACACACCGTCACTGACCTTTTCACGGGAAGACAGCAAATCTGCTGGAACTCGAGTTTCCCAATCAAATTGTCCGTGGCATTTGCCTCAAGACGAAAGAAAATCTGCCTCAATTGTTCACAAACTGATGTGCTATTTATTTTGAATATGCAAACTTTAATTTAAATAAAAATATAATTATATATGCACAGAAACCTGTGATATAACCTTTGTATAAAACGTGTGAAGTAAAAATACTGCTTCAGTAGAGTTTCACAACACTGTATGCTTTCGAGTAACGTTATTAGAGAGGCTTAACATATTATTTGAACGCCTACTTTACTTATATGGAGTTTGAGGTTTAATATAAGTCCATCATTGGAGTTCATGTTCAACGTTGTAAAAAATATTTTTAGATGTAACGTCTCCAAAGTTCTAGGACCTCTCTTTAATAATTTATTTAACAACATTGTGAGACTGAGTAATCCCTGCAATGTTCCCAGACAATTAGAAAAAAAAAAACGCAACAGCTTGCACTACATTACGCAGGAATGAATAAACCCTTCAGTAGCTTAAACAGACTGAGGTGAACTACATGCATGCAACGCCCGACAAACGCCCTTCAACTTCGTTAAGTATGACAGGCGCACTGTGGGAGGTACGATAACGTTTCTGTACATCCTATGGCCACATACGGAGGATTCTTTAAAAAAGTAATATTTGAAATTATCATAATATAGATATAGTTACATACTTACAAATAGCTTTTAAGGAACGCGCAGGTTCATTGCCGCCCTCACATAAAGCCCACCATCGGTCCCTATCCTGTGCAAGACTAATCAAGTCTCTATCACCATATCCCACCTCCCTCAAATCCATTTTAATATTATCCTCCCATCTACAGTACGTCTCGGCCTCCCCAAAGGTCTTTTTCCCTCCGACCTCCCAACTAACGCTCTATATGCATTTCTAGATTCGCCCATACGTGCTACATGCCCTGCCCACCTCAAACGTCTGGATTTAATGTTCATAATTATGTCAGGTGAAGAATACAATGCTTGCAGTTCTGCGTTGATTAACTTTCTCAATTCTCCTGTAATTTCATCCCTCTTAGCCCCAAATATTTTCCTAAGAACCTTATTCTCAAACTCCCTTAATCTCTGTTCCTCTCTCAAAGTGAGAGTCCAAGTTTCACAACCATATAGAATAACCGGTAATATAACTGTTTTTATAAATTCTAACTTTCAGATTTTTTGACAGCAGACTAGATTACAAAAGCTTCTCATCGAATAGTATTTCGTAGTATTTATTTATTTAACCTGGTAGAGATAAGGCCGTCAGGCCTTCTCTGCCCCTCTACCAGGAGATTCCAACTACAATATGAACAATAAAATTACAATTAGTATTAAATTTATAATTACAATTACAAATAACATTGCAATTAGTATTAAATTTACAATTACAATAAAATCAAAGTACGAAAAGATTACCTTAATAATTAAAGCTAGATAAATAATTTATCATAGAGAAACAAAGAATATTTTATATTTACTGAATTACAAATTAAATCTAGAATAACAAAATTGGCTACCGGCGTGGCTCAGTCGGTTAAGGCGCTTGCCTTCCGCTCTGAAGTTGCGTTCGGGCGCGGGTTCGATTCCCGCTTGGGCTGATTACCTGGTTGGGTTTTTTTCCGAGGTTTTCCCCAACCGTAATGTGAATGCAAGGTAATCTATGGCGGATCCTCGGCCTCATCTCGCCAAATATCATCTCGCTATCACCAATCTCATCGACGCTAAATAATCTAGTAGTTGATACAGCGTCGTTAAATAACCAACGAAAATAAAAATAAATAAAAATAACAAAATTGTGTAGTGATGAAATTACTGAATAATAACACACATTTCCCATATTTATTCCGCGTTTAATTTCTTTCCTAGTGTCATTTATATTTGTTACTGTTGCTGCAAGATATTTGAATTTTTCCATCTCTTCGGACTATAAATCTCCAATTTTCATATTTCCATTTCGTGCAATATTCTGGTCACGAGACATAATCATATACTTTGTAATATAGGTACAGTACCAGAGAAAAATGATCCCACTCTTGAAGGTCGTTTCATTGTGCGATTCACATGACAACGTTCGTTGTTAATATTTTGGACCTGGGCCTTCGTGAGGGGATCGACTCGCCGCAAAGAAGCGTTCGTTTATGTATGTTTCTCTTGGCCTCTGACCATGTGCCGTGTCTTATATCAGGGACTTCGAATATTTAAGCAGACTATACTTTTTCTGGTACAGTACACAATGCAGTTTTATGCAAAATTTACGAAACTAATTACGTATATGTATGTATATATTTAACCTATACAACGTATAAATTTTACTTTCTGGATGATAATGAATGTTTTCTATTGTGCAATTCAGAAAACGAAAGATCTTAGGCCTATATTATGTCAATCAATATAATGAATGATTTCACTCATGAATGTCTTCTCAATAATAAAAAGTGAAACGTATAGATATCCTATTTACACGCCAAGAAAGAGCATAGAGAGCTATAGGGAACATGAAAGTAGAGTGCCATATTTTCATGACCTTCGACCTAGAATGATTTGGTGAGGTCGACAATACGCTACTACAATCTTTATTCCCGAGAAAGACCCGGTACTCTATTTAGGAGTGTGTGTCATTTTGATGACAGTCATATCTCAACTTATTAAACAGAGCGAGTCAAATCTAAGTTACCGCATCTTTACCGAGTCACGAGGTTGCATGTTGACGGGGAACGTGTTGGGGTTTCCCGGTTACTTGTTTCTCCCAGGACAGAATGCTTGGGTTTTTCTTTTTAATTGTTTGCACTAAGCCAGTAACACAATTCTAACAGCAGTTTGCATTTTCAGTCTCCGTTAGTGATTATTGACTGTTTTACATTGAAAAAGACTTATTTTCAACCATACATACCTATGAGTACTACAAAGAGTTTCCTCATCTAAACGCATCTAGTGAACAAGAAATCATACGATTGTTCCAACAAAAACTTTTTATGAATCTCTGCAAGTAGGTGTATCGGAAGATTGATCGAATGAATAGGTCTACTGCAAGAAGCAGACATTATCTACAGTATGTGCTGAGGTGGAAGGAATTCGTTCCGAAGACTGAAATACAAGCAACCATTAAAAATATCACTTTTACGATTCATTAACTGCATTTTATGTTGGGGACTGTGTGATAATACATAATTTAGTGTGTCTAATTGGACGAGATGTGTCAGGTCATTGTCACGCAATTAATGCAATTAATAAACGCCAGTTTATGTGTGCAAATATGCTAGTAAAGCGAACTCGTTAGCAATCAACACTCAGTCACATATCTGGTGGATTCCTCGAATTGCACACTTTATAAAATGTGATAGTCCGATCAAAACTTGTTATTTCTGTAATGGAGAAGGATTTCATTGGGTTAGAGGTGATGTAAACATCGTAACTATTACTCCGCGAATAACTAGTGTAATATATTCTCTTTACGTGGAAGTTACAGAACGTAATTAAACATCATAATAGTTTGCGAGTGATAGAGAAAGAGGCTAGATGGAAAACGCCAGCCCGTAGATAAGTTGCAATATGCAATTATCCAGACACATACAGAGATGCCATCTAAATGCACAGTCTCTGCAGCGTCTGTGCATACTAAGATCGGAATCTGAATTTGCTTTGTTTGTTAAATAATGTACAAACACTTTCGATTCCAACCGAAAGGCTAAATCGCCTACTTTAGACGTCAATAAATTGAATAGATCCAAATACTCTACAATGATAATACCGGAAAGTTCGTGGTAAAAGTGGCGAATGACTCGCCAGTGCTATCTAGCGGCAGGGATTGTAGGCAGCGAGGATGACGTGACGAATAGCACGTTGAACTGTGATATGAGCTTTATTCTTAAAAAAACATATGATGTCCTAAGGATTATTCTCATTATAGTTGTAGCCTACACAATGTCAGTTAAATGTGGAAATGTTTGTACTATGTTTTGTAAAAACTATGCCTAGCAAAATATGCTAGAACTTTCTTCAGATTTCCAAAAGATAGAGATTGGGAGTAGTCATATAAACACCAGTAGAATAGTACTTTTCTTTTACAAGATGATGCTGATGATGATGATTATTATTATTATTATTATTATTATTATTATTATTATTATTATTATTATTACTGCTTCTACTACCGGCACTAGTTATTTGCTTTTGTCTTCTAGGTGTGCCATGCTCATATAGGTAAACAAAAGCAGACAGACTTTAGTTAATGAGGTTTAATAGGGCGCGTCAGCTATCGCTATTTGCGTTCTTATCTAAACTTCTTTAAAAAACAAAACACAAACGATATCATAAGCAAAATATGAGCACTAACTAAATCGCTGTCAACAGTTCTAGACAAACGTTTAAAATCAGAGGGATAGAATATATTATGTACAAAAATCACAAAATATATTCGGATTACTTTTGATTATCGGACGTCAATAACCTTGATTCGAAACAATAAGGGAAAGTAAAAATAAGGTGTAATAAATTGGAAAAGTATACCGAAGTTTTAAATCAGTCGTAGGACTGTTAATTTTTAATACTCTGGTTTTAATAACAGACTGAAGATAATAATTATTCCTTCGCTGAATTTAACAGCTCCTTCTTCCGAAAGTATAAGCCAAATTAAAAGCACAATGAAAGAATCGCGAAGGTCCCAAATAAACATATTAGATCTTGCATCGAGAAAGCTGCGGGATTTCTGATATTAGACAGAAACGACAGACCATACTCCTCCATCGTGTAATTAGATAGTGCATTAGCAATGACATATTCTCTGTGTTAACTGAAACAGTTACTAAACTGCATAAATCTGCTTTACATTGTTCATATAAAACACAATTTATTTATAGCCTAGTTTCTCCGTATAAAAATGGAAAGTCTTTACTTTTTTTTATCCAAATAGTGTGTCTTGGGATGCGCATGATAAAAATGTGAATTGTTGATTTTGTGAAGAAAGTGGACGCATGTTTTTTCATAATAAGTGATTCAGGTAGTTATTCTGACAAATAATTTGCCTACTCCTATATTTTAAATGCATTATTAATATTTCACTAAATTAAGATCATTTTTTTACGATGCAAGAAATCCTGAAAGATAAAAACTGGCTCAAGCTGAGATGACAGCTCTAAACACAGCAAGTCCAAATGCCGATTTAATTAAAATTGTTCAAGATGATGAATTCATTAGTCACAAGTGTGCTTAAAAAGAAGGAAATGGGGAAACGATATTCCAGTTACGATAAACGTTTTGCCTCAACATTCCAATAATGTTCACTTCAAGACGAAAGATATCTAAGAAGAAAATTATGTTTACCAACAGTTAGATCTCTCAAAAATTGACTTCATGAATTTGATATAGGCCTGGTATAAATCGCACCATTCTACAATTAATTATTAAAAATAAAATCCGATATTGTACCATTGAATGAAAAGGTTGTAACTATTATTGTTTAAGATGAAATGCCTTTGAAGAAAAACATAACTTATAATGCTAAAGCAGACACTTTGAGGGATTCATTGAATTATGTATAGATAGGCATAATCAACAGACTTCAACTGACGTAAAAATTTCAGAAGTACCATTTGCAAACCAAGCACTGGTTTTCATTATTCGAGGCATGTGCAAAATTTTAAAGCAAACTACGTATAAGTTATTTTCTATCAAAAGATACAATGCCTGCAGAAATCTTAAAATCACATCTGCTTGATGTAAAAGATAAAATACAAGTTACAGGCTTTATCCCTAAAGCAGCGACTGTGCCAGTATCTTCACTGATAAATATTTCAATGTGCTAGTAAATTGTTACATCAAAAATAAAATGGATAATCATTAGCCAAGGAACGAAAGTTTCTAAAGTCATGCACAACTTAATCATAATTACATTTGAAAATACGATAATTGTTCCATTTCATTTCTACTCCAATAACTTTGTAACTTCTTATTAATTTAAAATGTTGTGAACCTTGTGACTCTAAATAAAACTATTGATTTGCATCTTTTATTGACATCAAATGAATACTTCTCCGTTTTTCCTCACGTAACCTAGCACGCCGCAAGGAGTGTGTAAACAATCCAAGCCGCTAGATAGCAGCACAGTTACTCCGCTTGCAATGCTAAACAGGCAAGCTTTCCAGTATTATTGTTATAGAGTATTTTATAGATCCCAGTGAGGCCATGTATGTTTTGAGAAGGACGTAACAGATTTGCACCAGTGACGAAAAGTTCTTTGGAAAAATGTTCCTCTTCCTTGAATAAGATTCTTTTTTCAGGCCAGATTTTTATCAAACTTAATACTGAACCACCAAGAGTTTCAGACTATTTGGGAGATCTCAGGTTTAAACCCTGGGGGGCCGACGAACCTGAGGTTTTTTTTTTTTTCGTGGTTTCCCAATTTCCACGAAAAAAACAGACCTATAATCCTCCGAAAACAGTTTCAGTAATTTAGCCATCATAATAGTTGTAACACAGTAGAGATAGCGTCTGTTACGTGAGAGTTTGAGAGTTTGTCCCGCCCAGAGATAAATGGTAGTTCAGACGAAGATTCAAGTGCTCAGTTGTCATGTCGCGATGGATGTATTGGTGAGAGAGCACCTCGGCTATGAATGAGGGAAATGGGAGGGAAACTTTAAAAGGTGTGCGAAAACACGTCCTTGCAAGGGTAGTTCGGGGCTGAGAAAAACTGAATATGTGATCTCCAAGCCTGTTGGCCATATGTCTCATTCCGAGTTTCGCCGCTCCACTGAAGGAGCTCTAGAAAATTTTGAACGGGAAAAGCCGAAAACGGACGTAACGTAACAGCTACCACATAAAGGGGGAGAGGGAGGCTGTGGAGAAGCTGACTGCAGGATCGGAAGAAGAAACGCCTCCGGAAGTTGTAAGTCTGCACATTGAAAATTTCTGTGTCTTTTCACAGTGCGAGTAGAGTCGAGTGAACTCGCTCGTGTAACAGGGGTGATGTTCAAAGACTAAGCCAACACCGCCGGAAGAAATGCCGGGAGTTTTAAGTTTGCACATTTAAATATATAATATCCTTTCGCAGTGCAAGTAAGAGGAGTCGAGTAAACTCGCTCATATAACAGGGTAATATGTGAAAGATAAGCCAAGGCGTCTATGCATTGACGATTCCTCCATGAAGGATATGAGGATGATCCTACAGTTAATTTCGTGCCTCTGAGGATAGAAAACATTTTAATTACAGATTTTGATTTTCAATGCATCCCGATGTAATGATTTCCTTTAAGCTTCCACTTTCTGTCGTGAGTTGTCGCAACTGCACAGCGCAGAAATAATTTCCGAGGAACCATGCAAATATCTTCCAGCAAACGGTTTTTTCTAGCTGTGAAGTTAGGGGACAGGGGAGAGTGCGGAGGGAAGGGTATGGCTTGAGTTTAACCGCGTTTGAGGATATGACCGCATATCCTAATATTACGACCCTTCTTTCTGGGTGATGGAAACCCTCTCAGATACTACAATAAGAATTTTCAAGTACCCTTGTAGCCTTCTTAAATGCAGTTCATCGGTCATTTTAAAAGAATAGAATAAACGAAATAATAAATAATTTAAAATGATATAATATAAAAAATAAAATGAATAAAAAACAAAATTACATGAAGATAAATAAATAAAGCTATAATAAATACAAGAATTAACAGGACTTTCAGATGACAGGACAGCCGAAAGAATAGGATCTGAAGTTGTATTTGATCATTTGGAAGAATTTAACTGTAGCAAGAAATTAATTGCGCAAACTTACGACGGAGCATCGGTAAATATCGGGCAGTACAATGGCTTAGGAGCCATCTTCGCAACTAAAAAAGGAGAGGAGAATCGAACTTCACTATAAATAAATTGCCAGTTCCAGAATGGTGAGTCAAAAGATTAACATAGGCCTACTTTGATTGATTTTGCATACTAAATTATTATTATTATTATTATATTAATACTATTATTATTACTAATATATTATTATTAATATTAGTTTCTGTCTTGGTCATCAGTCGTCAATCTCATATCCTACGTACACAAAATATCACGAGTCGCCACTGCATCTATGTCGAAAATTTATGTTTGGAAAAATACTAGAATCTTCATGGGGAAGGGGATGTAGAACCGCGACCCATTTGTTTTAGGGCTTATCCCGACATTTGTCTTAGCGCCTTACGAAAACCACAGAAAATCTTAGGCAGGATGAGTTGTCTTAATTTAGACTAGCCAATTGGCTCTTTGGTGACTATATTGAATTAGTACTCGATCGGTGAGAGGGTATACAAGATGGAAAGGATGAGTGTTATTATTACTATTGTAGCTCGAATTAGAACAAAGTAATATTATAGCGATTGAGGTAATCAAGTGGTTTTATTAGGAGGGTCCGGTACAGGTTTAAATATTCAACCAACGTGATAGACGTCGTGTTGGTGTGAGAACACCTCTCCAGTCCGGTGCGGTAGGGTTTTAAGTGTCCAGCCAGAGCGATGGATGTCGTGATGGTGAGAGAGCACCCCAGGTCTGGGCGTCAGATGTCTTCTGGTTAGAAAAAACACCGAGCTTCAGAGAGAAATTACATTCATAGTAATGTCGTGATAAGACTACAGCAGTTAAAATGACTATAATTGAAATAAAAAACTGAATCTGAACAGTTGAGTTTATTGATTAGTATTGATTCATCTAAACAATAGGCCAACAAATCTTATTCAAAACGGTAGCGCTAATATTAGTGTTAACTTCACGTACCTTTGTAGTGAAAATATGTGGAAATAATAATTGATAGCTATTATTCCCTCATCACAGAACGTCTTTATACTCATCCTCCTACACTGCAGAAATACCTCGCCTCTGGAATTCGTTACCTAACCACGTCAGGGACTACCGGATTTTATCACACTTCAAAATTAAATTGGAAAATTTTGTATTATTTAATGCTTTTTAGGTATTGCTAGAAATGTTGATTTGTGCTTTTTGCTCTAGATTAAAATTGCAAGTTTCTTGTTTATGTTCGTTAATTAGAATATAATTAATTACGATACTGAATCACTCATCTAAAGTTTGTGTGACTGCAACCTGTGTATATTTTTGTGTGACTTTACTTTGTTTATAGTGTCATTTTTATTTTTATTTCTGTTATTGTACAGTAGCACATCGATTATCCGAATACCGATCAACCGAAACATCGGTTAACCGAAAGCGTTCCAGTCGGCAAATTCAAATTTTCGCGCGCGCCATGTAGAAGTTTTGCTAGCTCTATTTGCGAGATTTAGCGGCCCAAAAAAAAAAAAAAAAAAAAAAAAAAAGAGTCTCAGCTCTGAAGCAAAAAAAAAAATGGACTTCTTTTACTAAACTGTAGGCTACTTTAATGACCATTGTCAAACTAGGCTAGTCAGTTCTCTGTTATTCCTAAGACGTGTGATACAAAATATATATACAGTGTTGTGTTTAATATAAATGTTTCTTTGTTTCATACTGCTCCTATGGCAACGGTACAATTTTTTTTCGTAAACGATCGGTTATCCGAAAAATCAGTTATCCGAACTGTTTCGGATAATCGATGTTTTACTGTATTATTTCTGGTGTTGTGAAAAAAAAGGCCTGATGGCCTTAACTACACCAGAATAAATAAATAAATAAATAAATAAATAAATAAATAAATAAATAAATAAATATACTTATTAAAAACAATGAAATAAACACGAAAGATGATATGTTATTAAAATTTTTGTCATATAAATGTTTCGAAATTTTTTTCAAGATTCATGAATAATATCTGTTTCACAGAACATAATGCGGTGATAAAACTAATCAAAAACTTATATGAATAATTCTGTAATGCGACAGCCTGTGAAGAGCCAAGGCCAACCTGCTGGCTGCTTGGCCTCACGTCCAAATCAACAGAATCAGAATATGAACAGTCTTTTGATGAAAAGAGTCTATGTGCTGAAGAAAACTTTCCAGGTTTTGAATGCGCATGTAAAAGGAAAACAATTCGTTGTAATATTGCGTATCAACAAAAACTATTAGAAATCGTGAAACACATAACGACAAGCATGAATAGTTGTTGCATTATAACGATGATGGCTTATATAATGAAAAGTTCCTGAGTATGTTTTTGTTACATGTAGACGTACTCCATCACGCAGCAGCCACACAATGGGTCAGTGCTTCGAGTCCCTAAAGGTGCTACTAAACTATTTTTCCTTGACCGGAGTTCTTTATCACGGCTTTCCAATTTTCCGATCACTAGGCTGGGTGGACTCTGTTCCCGTGTCTATGCCTCTGAAATTATTGTTTGGTATCGTACTCGGGACCTCTCGGTTTATACCAACGAAGGTAATCACTACACCAAGGACGCGGTCTGTTATAACTTCTTTCATCTATAGGAGGTTTTGTGGTCAGCCTAGGGCTAGGATTTTGATGACCTATAAATCATAAAA